>NC_085138.1:348740032-349340032 GCF_035046485.1 Aedes albopictus
TTTCTCCAGAAATTCCTTTAGGCATTTATTCAGGAACTTCTCCAGGGATTCTTCTAGAAATTCCTCAAGGGACTTCTCCAGATGTTTCTCCACCGTGAATTCTTCCATGGGCATCTTGCAAAGTCAAATAGTTTTTTTTAGAGTTTGTTCCAAGAAATGCTTAAAGAATTCCTCCTACGATTCCTTCAGAATTTTTTACAGATACTTCTGTAAGGATGTATCGACGAACTTCTCCAGGATTTTTTTCATAGCTTTCTTCAGTGACTCCAGCAGGAATTGCTCCAGAGAATTCCTCCGGGATTTTCTCTTGGAATATTTTAAGAGGTTTCTCCAGTGATTGTTCCAGTGCATTTTCAAGTATTCCTCCAGGGATTCCCAAAGTAATGTCAACAGAAATTCTTTTGGGTATTTCTGCAAGTGTTCCTTCAGAGATTTCTTCATGGATTTCTCCATATATTTGTTCAAGAATTCCACAAGAGATTGATCCAATAATTCAATCTGGAATAGTTCCAAGTATTTCAGCAGGAATATCTTCCAGAAACCCTAACATAGAAATTTTACCAGAGATTAGCTAAAAATTAATTCAGGAGTTCCTTAAAACATTATTCTGGGAGTCCATCCAAAGATTCCAACAATACGTCTAAAAATTATTGCAGACATGGATTCCTTCAATTTTTTTCCTACAGAAGCTCTTCCAGTTTTTGTTTGTTTTTATTAACATGTATTTTAACTCTTAGCTAATTCTACACTTGAATCTTCCAGTAATTTGTTCAGAAAGCTTTCCTGGGATTTCCTAAGAAATTCCTCATGGGATTGCTTCCGGGATTCCTCGAAAATTTCTCCAAGGAATCATCCGGGAATATCTTCTCTGTTTCTTTCAGGAACAACTCTAGGGATTATTTTAAAAATTGCTCCAAAAATTCCCCCAAGAACACTTTTTAGAATTCCTTCAGGAGTTCTTTTGTTTTGGAATTCTTTCAGAAACTACTCTAGGAATTAATTCAAAACCTTCTCCAGGGACTGTTAAGGCAATTCCTGGAATTGCTTCTAGGATTCCTCCTGGGGTTTCTTCAGGAAATGCTACAGGGATTTCTTAAGGAGTTCCTCCACGAACTCTTCTTAGAATTTCTTCAGGATTTCTCCAAGGATTCCACCAGCAATTTCTTCCTGGGATTCCTCCACGATTTTTTTTTCAGAGATTCCTTCAGGAATAATTCCAGGGATTCCTCTGGGAACTGCTGCTGGGAATCCCCTAAAAATTCATCCAGGGTTTCCTTCAGAAATGCCTCTAGAGATTCCTCCACAAATTCTTGCAGGAATTTTTCTGTAAATTCCTCCAGGAGTTTGTCTAGAGATTCCTCAGTTAATCCCTACAGTCATTCTTTTAGGATATCCTCCAGGGATTCCTCTAAAGGGCTTAATTTGGGAATTCTTTCTGTGATTCTTTCTGGAACAACTAATTTTAAAAAAATCTTCAAAGATTCTACCAGGAACTCTTCTTATGATTCCTCCAGGGATTCCTCCTTGTATTTTTTAAGGAACTCTGCCAGGAATTGATTCAGTACTTTTCCAGGAACTGTTCAGGAATTCCCTCATTAATTCCTCTTGAAATGGCTTCCGGGATTCCTTCTGGAGTTTCTTCAGGAACTCTTTTCTCCAGAATTCCAAGAATTCCATCTTGCTATTTCTGCAGGAATTATTTCTGGTATTCCATTACAATTTCCTCAATAGATTTATCCATGAATTTCTTCAGGGATTTTTCCATGGATTCCTCTGAGAATTCTTGCAGGGATTTGTCTAAAAATTCCTCAAGGAATTCAACTAGAGATTTCTCCAGAAATTCCGCTAGAAATTATCCTAGAAGATTCTCCAGGACTTCCCCTGAAGATTCTTTCAGAAATTCCTGCAGGCATTCCAGATAGGATATCATCCAGGGATCCTTCCAAGAATTCCTACAAGATTCATCCAAGGTTTCCACAATGCATTCATTCAGGACTTTTTCCAGACATTCCTCCAGAGATTCCTCCAGTAATTGCTTCCTGGATTCTTCCAAGAATTTCACCAGGAATTCCTGCAAAAAAAATAACGGATTCCTCCAAAAAAATTCCAAATACTCCTACAGGAATTCCTCCAAAGATTTCTCCATGAATTATTTCAGGGAATCCTTCAAGAACTCCACCAGGAATTCTACTAGGCATTCTTCCAGGATTTTTTCCAGGCATTCTTTCAGGGATTCCTCCTTGGATTCCTGCAGAGATTCCTCCAGGAATTTCTGCACGGATTCCTCCAGCAATTTTCAAAGGAAAACCTCCAGGAATTTCTTCAGAAATTCTTCCAGGATTTTATCCAAAAATTTATCCAGGATCTCCTCCAGGAATTACTCCAAGAATTTCTTCAAAAATTCATCCAGCAATTTCTCTGGGAATTGGTCAAGGAATCGCTCCTGGTCTTCTTCAGAAATTATCGCAAGAAATTCCTACAGTAGTTCCTCTAAGTATTCTTCCAGCAAATGCTCTTGTTATCGAAGAATCGAAACGCGAATCGGTGAATTCATTAATTTATTTCCCGTGGTGAATTGGAATATGATAAATTATAAATTCCTAGGAAGGATAATCAGAGTTAGATGAGACTGAGGATAATTAGTTCGTGTTACCTACATTTGGTGATTCACATATGCCTCATACGTCTGGTAATTTCACGATTTACAATATTCTCAAATATTCTATTAGCTATCTGCATAACGAGTGGCAAACTTTAGAAAAAGAATTAAATTCAATATGGGTGAGTCGCTTACCCTAGCATCGGCTCAAACAATAGGTTATCGTATCTTCAATTTGACCGAGTCGTAGAGCAACCAGTAGAACGTTAATATTGCATGTGACCTATATCATTAAGTAAATTCATAGTTTTTAGTTTAGATTAAGCCGAACTTTAGCCACTTGCAACCAATTTACCTAATTTAAGCACAAAGTTTAGTTTTAAGTTTAGTTTTAAGAAAAAACAATAGATATAATCGGAGTATCAAAACAACTTTTCACTATGATCTCTGATGCCTTTCTGCCATCCACTGCTGTCAGATTCTTTTATCCAACCTTCGTATCTGACGATCCTTCGGCTGGTGCATGGGTGTGTCTATATCGTCCGAGGGGCTCGCAGATCGACTAGGCGCTACTAACATTCCCCCCCTGGAATAGACGTAGGATCCTCCGTAGCTTTATTCCTCAAAACGCCAACGTCGAGCACCGCGAGCTTCACAGCTGGACGCTCATAGATGCCTCCATTGGATGTCTGCACCGTAGCGCTTCTCACTTGGCCGTCTGCGGATGTAGTGACTCCGATCACCCGTCCTTTTGGCCACTGGTTACGTGGCAGCTGAGGGTCCACAACGATCACAATGTCGTCCACTTCAATCGGCTTTACATTGCTGAACCATTTGCTCCTTCGTGTTATCGTTGGCAGGTAATCGCGAAGCCATTGCTTCCAGTATCTGTTAGCCATCACTTGAGAGTGTTGCCAACCGTATTTCAGGGCTACCGGACTGTCATCAAACGGAATTCGTGGTTTTAGTCCGTTCTGTGACCCCACCAGGAAGTGATTCGGAGTCAGAACAGGTGACTGGTCATTGTCGAGGGGAATTTCAGTCAGAGGACGGGAGTTGACTATATTTTCTACTTCCATCATGGTGTTCCTCAAAACTTCGTCACTTGGAAATCGATTAGGAAGCAGTTTGTTCAGATTTTGTTTGACCGTTCGAATCATCCGTTCCCATGCTCCTCCCATGTGGGGGGAAGCTGGTGGGATAAAGACCCACTCTGTTTTGGATGTAGTGAATGCTGCTACGAGACGCTCTTGTAGGTTGTACATTTCTTGTTGCACTTCTTTGCTGGCGCCTTGGAAATTCGTTCCTCGGTCGCTATAGATGAGCGCTGGAACCCCCCTCCGTACCATGATATTCCGTAAAGCCATAACGCAAGAATCGGTGGTTAAAGTGTGGGCAATCTCTATGCAAATGGCGCGAGTCGTCAGGCATGTTCCCAGGACACCCCATCTCTTCTCGGTGCGGCGGCCGACCCCAACCATCAGTGGGCCGAAGTAATCCACCCCCATGTAGACAAACGGAAGACTGAAGGCGGCTAGACGCGATGGTGGCAGGTCCCCCATGGCGGGCGGTTGCGGGGCTGCTTGATCGTTACGGCATTGCTGGCACTCTCTGCGAACGGTACGGTAGACACTTTTGAGTCGCGTAACGTGGAACTGTTGGCGGATTTCATTCATCGTCGTAGCGTGATTTTGATGCAGAAACCTGCGATGAAAGTCCGCCACAATTAGTTTCGTAATGTGCCCTTGATGTGGTAGTATAATAGGGTTCACTGCGTTGTAGTCAATGAACTTACAGGCGCTGGTGCGCCCACGAACTCTGAGGATTCCATGCTCGTCTAGAAAAGGGCTCAGTCGGCGAATCGAGCTATGGTTCGCGACTTGTTTTCGAGTTTTTGTAGCAGTATTCGTCAAGAGAGCGGTTACTTCCTCGGAGTACGCGTTTGCTTGCGCCAGACGATACAAGTAGCGCTCGGCCTTGGCAAGCTCTGGCTGGGTTAAAGATCCTTGAGTTAACGGTATCTTATGAACACGGGCTCTCCAGCTGTCGACGCACCTGTACAGATACGCAATCCTTCTCAACAATTTAGGCCACTGCGAGAAATTTTGCGGTTTGACGATTGGATCCTCAGATTGAACGTGCGTTAGCAGATGTGGTCTAAGTTCCTCTTCAGTGGTGCCGATAGAGAGTGCAGTCCCAGGCCATGTATCTGGTGGCTTACGGAGGAAATCGGGCCCTGTAAACCATCGGCATGAAGAGCTTAAGTTGATCGTCTGCTTCCATTTGGTACCGTCATCGGCTACGTTGTGTTTGGTTGGTATCCAGTGCCATTCATCTGTGTTTGACACTTCCAGAATCTCGCTGACACGGTGAGCAACGAACTGGCTATATCGTCGGTGGTCTGAGTTTAGCCAGCATAACACGTCTCTAGAGTCGGTCCAGAAAAATCTCTTTGATACCTTAACGGAGAGCGACTGCAGGATGGTTTCACTTAGCCTTACACCGAGAATACAAGACTGTAACTCAGAGCGTGGGATTGACAGGAACTTTAATGGCGCGACTCTTGTTTTCGCACCAACTAGTGAACACTCGATCGTCTTCGTATCATGGAACCTTAAATACACTATGGCGGCAAATCCGTTTTCGCTGGCGTCCATGAAGGTGTGGAGCTGAATCTCGACGCTGTCAGCCAACGAGGTTTTAATTCGGTAGCAACGTGGAATTTTGATGTCCGCTATATGTGGTAACGCCTTCAACCACGTAAGCCATTTCGCAAACTGCGCATCTTCTATCTTATCGTCCCAGTCTACTGAAGTCCTCCAGATTTCTTGAAGCAATACTTTCAAGAACATCGTGAAGTGGGCGATCAACCCTAAAGGGTCGTACAGCATCATCAGCGTGCGTAATACTTCGCGTTTGGTAGGACGGCGCTCCCCGGATAACAGCCCAGAATCTAGGCGTGAAGAAAGCTTGTAGGTGAAACAGTCCGAGTGGGTTTCCCACCACATACCGAGAACTTTCTCGGCCATGGTATCCTGACCGATGCTGAAGTCCTTTTCCTTCGTTGTTGGTTCATTCAGAATTTGTAGAACCTGCGGCGAGTTTGACAACCAGTTGTGCATTTCAAAGCCGCCCTTCTTGTGGATCTCTCTAACATCTGTAGACACCTGCACGGCTTCCTCTTCCGTCTCCACACTCATAAGCATATCGTCCACGTAGTGACAGTCGGTAATAGCTTCAACAGCGGCTGGGCTTTCTTGCTTGAATTGTTCGGCGTTGTGATTTTTAACGTGTTGTGCGATACTGGGCGAACAGCAGGCGCCGAATGACTGCACCTTCATGACGTAAACGCTTGGTTCAGGATCTGTGTCATTGTCTTTCCAAAAGAAGCGCTGACAATGTTGGTCATCCTCGCGCATCAGTACCTGGTGGTACATTTCCCGAAGATCGGCGCAAACTGCTATCTTGAACTCACGGAACTTGATGAGAATCGTAAGAAGCGATGCTAGTTGGTCTGGGCCCTTCAGTAGAACGGAATTTAGGGATACACCATGAGCAGTCGCGGCGGCGTCCCAAACCAGTCTTGTTTTACCCGGCTTGTTGGGATTCCAGACTGGAAACATCGGTAAATACCATACGCGAGGCCGTGGAGTCATAAGTTCTTCCGTAGATAGTTTGCTGATGTAGCCTTTCGCGATGTACTCTCCAATTTTGAGCCTGAGAACTTCGGCTAGAGACGAGTCCTTCATCAGGCGACGATCCAAACACTTCCAACGGTTTAAGGCCATTTGCTTCGAGTCCGGTAGTCTAACGTTGTCATACTTCCATAACAGGCCACATTCGTAGCGACCTTCCTTGGGTATTGTGAGAGTTTGCAGTAGGGTTCGGGCTCTCTGATCCTCCGACGACAACAACTGTTTGGATGGAATGGTAACGCCGAGGCTGTCCAGAGCGAAATACTGCTTCATTGCCAAGTGAAGATCTTCGTTGCTTGCGTTGCAGTGACAAGCCTCAACACTATGATGGTTGACATGGTGAATCCGCTTGGTGTCGGTCGAGCAGCAGCCATACACTGTCCATCCGAGTCGTGTTTTGACGGCGATAGGTTCGTTAAGATTTCCTTCGCGACTTTTGGTCACGTGTCCTAGTGCGGCGTTGTCAAGTCCTATCAGAAGTCCTGGACTGATGTTGCTATACGATTCCAACGGTATTCCCGCTAGATGAGGATATCGTTCTTGCAATTCGGATGCCCGCAGCGTTTGCGGTCGAATTTTCAGGTTTCCTACTGTGCGTACATCAGAAAGACTGAACCTTTTCTCCGGATTTCGTACGGCAGATATTTGAAGTCCTATTTGCTGCGATGATTTTTCTATCCGACATGTATCCCCGGTCCACTTCAAGCACAGAGGGATGTTGGTTCCCTCCACGCCGAGCTCATCCGCAAGGCTCTGTTCGATCAGTGTCAATTCTGAACCGTCGTCGACAAATGCGTACGTTCGTATTGTCTTATGCGGACCATGTAGGGTAACCGGGAAGATGCGGAACAGGAAATCTGACTGTCCTTGATGTACGTTGACACTGGTGGTTTCAACTCGGGGTGGATCCTGTTGCGAGCCGTTGGATTCGCCGCTAGCGTGCCTGGTTCCGTGGAGAAGTGGATGATGTAGATAGGTGCAGCCATTGACTCCGCATGGCTGCTTCAATCTACAGTTTCCGTTATGTTTCCGGAGGCATTTGCGACACAACTTGTGCTCCTTGATAGTCACCCATTTCGAGTCAAAACTGAACTCGTTGAAACGTTTACAATTGTGCAGCGACGAGCAGGTTCCCTTGCACACGATGCAGGTTCTAGATGCTTCGCTCTTGGTTGAAGTTTCTGTAGCTGACTTCACGCATTGTCTGCGTGAGACGTCAGGGCTGGTCTCCGAATGGTGGTTCAGGAAACCTTCCTTTTTGGTACTGCGGGGCCGAGGTCCTGTTGACGGAGAGACCATGACTGCGCTGGCATCTTCTGCTGTATTGTACAGCCAGCTGCTAAAGTCGATAAGGTTGGGTGCCGGGTTGTTGCGAACACATTTTGCCCAGTCCAGTTTTAGTGTTGGTGGGAGGCGATCCACTAGCTCCAGTCGCAATGAAGCATTGTACACGAAGTCTCCGATCTGACAGGCTTGCATGGTGGCTACAAGGTTTTCCACTGCGAGGGCGAAGTTGACAACGGTTTCCAATTTTTCCATATTAGGAGCCGGTAGGGCTCTAACCTTCTTGATTATAGACTGGATTATAGCCTCTGGTCTTCCGTACAGCATTTTGAGAGTTGCTATTACGCCGTCCACGTTAGATGGGTGTAGTAGGCGACATCTCACAGCTTCCAGCGCCCTATCCTTCAAGCATTTCCGCAGTCTCAACATATTCTCCTCGGGTGAGAACCCACACATCTGGGTCGACGTATTGAAGACGGAAAGAAAGAGGGGCCAGTCTTCGGAATTGCCGCTGAATTCTGGGAGATCTCTTGAGACCGCCTGGCGTGCCGCCAGCTGACTTCGGTTGAGTATACAAACCGTTTCATTGCCTACCGGGTCAAAAATCGTTGGATCATGTTCGCGCACTGTCTGGCGCATTGGCGTTGAGCCTTGTTGAGGTAAAAAGTTATTCGTTGCAGACGCTCTTCTCATGTTGTGATCTGGAAGAACGTATGCTGCTCGGCCTTGACCGTGGATACCAACCGGGGCTGCTCTGATGTCGTTCGGGTTGCCAGTTACAGGCGCTGCTGGTCTTATCTGACGATTTCCGATGTTTCTTGCTGTTGCACGTTGAAGTTCGTTAACATTGGAGGCCTGCGTATCTAGCTGATCTGCCCTTCGAGCGATGTGCTCAATGAGCGGGTTTGCGTTGTCCTGCCTGTGCCCTTCCATTGTTAGCTCTGCATCAACTCCGGAGTCCGGTTCTTCCACGCAGCCTTCCGTTGCGGCAATCCAGTCCTCGATCTTCTCCAACTCGTTTTCGTCCAGTACTTCACTGCTACATTCGCTGTCCAACTCCAACATTAGACTGTACTTCTGGTCCAGATACTGCTGATGAAACTTCTTCTCCTCTTCTAGTTTTTGAAGCTGCAGCTCAATTCGTCTGCTGGCTCCGCGGCTGCTGATAGATCCTTTGCTTCGCGTCCCTCGAAGAACTGGCTCGTGGGTCTGAACCTGACTCTTGGGTGGCGCCGCTGGGGGTGGATAATAATGCGAGATTTGAACTTGGGTGTTTGCTGTGGGGTCTGAAGATGCTTTGGTGGGAACGTGCTGCAGTGGTCGGGGTTTGACGCCAGCGCTGACTGCAGTTTGGCAGTTCCTACACCACCACGTTAGTCCTTCTGGGCCTGACGACATTTTCACACACACTAAGTGGTAATTCGCGTTGCAACCATTGCACTGAAGAAGATTGTCACTAATTTGATTGCCACACACTTGACAGCGATCGTACCGATTCTCACGCGCGCGACGGAACGGATTACGTCTGACAAAATCATTATTGACATTGGAAGCGGTAGTTAGAGGTACATTTACTACGGATTCGTCACGGCCAGCTGCCGGAATAGTAATGGTTTTCTTTACCGCGCCGGAATTGGCGGTGTTGGCTTTAACGGTCTTATCATCAATTACCTGTTGTCCGGGAGGGGGGAATTTGGGGTTTACCACATACTGCTCTACAGACGGTTGGTTGCGATCCGTGTTCCACTCGGTGGCACTGGTAGCTCCAGCAACGTTGGTCTGGACGGTGGACGTACCCCTTTTCGATCCTTGGCTCGACATCCCGATGCAGTAGCAAATGAATTTATAAGATGTTATCGAAGAATCGAAACGCGAATCGGTGAATTCATTAATTTATTTCCCGTGGTGAATTGGAATATGATAAATTATAAATTCCTAGGAAGGATAATCAGAGTTAGATGAGACTGAGGATAATTAGTTCGTGTTACCTACATTTGGTGATTCACATATGCCTCATACGTCTGGTAATTTCACGATTTACAATATTCTCAAATATTCTATTAGCTATCTGCATAACGAGTGGCAAACTTTAGAAAAAGAATTAAATTCAATATGGGTGAGTCGCTTACCCTAGCATCGGCTCAAACAATAGGTTATCGTATCTTCAATTTGACCGAGTCGTAGAGCAACCAGTAGAACGTTAATATTGCATGTGACCTATATCATTAAGTAAATTCATAGTTTTTAGTTTAGATTAAGCCGAACTTTAGCCACTTGCAACCAATTTACCTAATTTAAGCACAAAGTTTAGTTTTAAGTTTAGTTTTAAGAAAAAACAATAGATATAATCGGAGTATCAAAACAACTTTTCACTATGATCTCTGATGCCTTTCTGCCATCCACTGCTGTCAGATTCTTTTATCCAACCTTCGTATCTGACGATCCTTCGGCTGGTGCATGGGTGTGTCTATATCGTCCGAGGGGCTCGCAGATCGACTAGGCGCTACTAACAGCTCTTGAGATTTCTTCAGAAAATTTTCCAGGAAATTTCAGGGGGAATACCTTAAGGAATTTTCAGGGATTCCTCCGGGTATTCCTCCAGGAACTTCTATCAAGATTCCTCCAGGGACTTCTTCACAAATGTCTTCAAGGATTCTTTCAGGGATCTTCGTGGATACCTCCAATAATTCCAGTAGGAATGCCTCCAGGATTTTCTGAGGGGTTTTTTTAGATAAAGATAAATAATAGATTGAAAATCTCCCAAAATTCATCTAGAAATTTATCCAGTAGTTCTTTTAAGAATTCCTGTAGTGATTCCTCTAGGAAATCCATCATTGATTCCCACAGGAATACCTCTAGGATTTTTTTCAGGCATACCTCCAGGATTTTTTCCAGGAATTTCTCCAGGAACTCCTCCAGGAATTTTCCCAGGAATTTCTTGAGAAACTCCTCCAGAAATTGCTCCTCGACATCCTTCAAAAAATTATGTCAGGAATTCCTTTAGGCATTTCTCCGAGAATTTCTCCTGAGATTCCATCAGCAATTGCATCAGGGATTCCTCCACAGATTTCTCCATGAATTTCTCCAGGGATTCTTCCAGGAAATCCTCCAGCAGTTCCTCTAAGGATTCTTCCAGGAAACTCTCCAAGGTTTTCTTCAGAAATTCTTCCAGGAAATTCTCCAGAAATTCCTTCGGGAATTTTTCAGGGATTCCTTCAGGTATTCCTGCAGGAATTTCTCCAGAGATTCTTCCAGAGATTTCTTCACAAATGTCTTCAAGGATTCCTCCAGAGATTCCTTCAGGAATTCCTTCGAGAATTTTCCAGAAAAGCCTCCAGAAATTCCGCTACAAATTCCTCCAGGAATTCTCAAGGCATTTTTTTCAGAAATAGAAAAATAACAGAAATTACCCATATTTCCTCTGGAGATTCCTCTAGATATTCATTCAGAGAATCTTCCAAGAATTCCTCTAGAGATTCCTCCAGCAATTCCCACAGAAATATCTCTAGGAATTCCTTCATTCATTACTCGAGGATTTTATTCAGGAATTCCTCCAGAAAATGTCCCAGGAATTTCTTCCGGAATTCCCCCAAGAATTTCTACAGGAATTGCTCCTGACATCCTTTGGAAATTATGTCAGCAATTTGTCCACGACTTTCTCCAGGAAATCCACTAGGGATATCTTCAGAGATTCTTCCGGAAAATTCTCCAGGAATACTTTCAGGCATTTTTCAGGGATTCCTCCAGACATTCCTTCAGCAATTTCTCCAGAGATTCCTCCAGGAATTGCTTCAGAGATTCCTGCAGGGGTTTCTCCACGAATTTCTTCGGGAACTCCACCACGGAATCCTCCAGAAATTCTTTCCAGGGGTTCTTCCAGAAAATCCTCCTGGAATTTCTCAAGGGATTTTTTTTTTTTCAGAAATTTCTCCAGCAATTTCTTCCAGAACTGCGCTGAAGAAATTCCTCCAGCGAACATAATGGGAAGATAATTAAAAAAGAACGCATACAGGAATCAGGAAATTCTTGTTAGTCCTCGTAATTTCCAAAAGAGTTCAGCTACAATTTCTTATGAATGTTGGCATGAGTAAATAAAAATTCTTAATCTTCTAGAAATTGGTCTTTTTTTAAATATTGTACAAAACACAACAGCGTTACTGCTGAAGGGTTAAATAATATTTTTAAAATATAATGTTATTATATTCCATTTCATCGTGTTGCGTTTAGTTATAAAAGCTAGAAGGTAGAAATTTGCTAAGGGTGTTTGGGGTTGAATCCTTTGGGGATGAATGTATTCACCCTTGTAGGATTATCTGAGGGAAATCTTTGGGAAATCACTTAAAAATCTTTGTAACGTAGCTTGAAAAAAATCATTGTAGAAAAAGATTAAGTCTTTACTGGAATTTCTTAAAGGATTCATTAACGAATTGTGAAAGAGGAATTGAAAAAAATGCATAAGGAATCTTTTTACGATGTCATACAGCAATGATCGGAAGAATTTCTGAAGAAATCATTGAAATGCTTGAACAATGCTTCGTAAGAAATCCTAGAAAGGAAATCAAGAAAAGCCATTTGAGGCGTTTCAAAAAGAATCCTTGCAGAAATTTCTGAAAACAAATCTTGAAGGAATTCCTAAAGGATTCCTCTGGGAAATTTGCTAAAGGGATCATGTGGGGTAGCCCCAAAGGAATCGTTTCTTGAAATCTTAAAAAAAAACTCTTTAGTGAAGAAATTGCTTCAGAAACACTTGGAGGAGTTCCCGAAGCAATCGCTGTAGCAAATTTCGAAGCAAATCTTGGAGGAATTTGTAAAGAAATCCGTGAAGTGATTCCCAGATGAATTGTAAAAGATATCTAAGAAAAAGTTCTTGGAGTTCCTCATTTGAAACAGATGTTTGATGAAAACAAGTTAGAAAAAATCATGATGGAAATCCGGATGAAATTGGTGTTGTCGCTAAATAAATCTTTAATGGTATCAATAGATAGAAACCTTGGAAGAATACCTAAAGAATTTATTGAAAGAATTCCAAGTAATGGTTTCTTGGACGAATTTCTGTGGGAATCTTGAACAAATTTAGAATTAGATTTTTCGGGATATAGAATTATCATTCGGAAATTTCTTCTGGATCTTTTTCAGTAATTACTTTGGAAATCCGCGCAGGAATTCGTTAAGGAATATTTTTGAAAATTAATTTGGAAACTGCTTCGGCAGATACTCTAAGAATTTTCTTCGGCAACTCCTATTTCCAAGAATCTAAGGATGTTCACAAACAATTTCCTAAGAAAAATCGCTAAAATGTTTGAAGGCATACCAGTAGCATTTTTTGGGGGAATTTCTGTAGAATACTTGAAAAAATCTTACATTTTTATATGAATCAGTTGAATCTCTGGAGAAATCGCAAAAGAATTATTGGATAAACTAATAATGATATCTTTGGAAAAAACTCCTGAAGGAAGTTTGGGAGGAATTTCAAAAGGCCTCTTTGATGGCATTTCTTTAGAATTTTGAATAAAACCTTGGTAGAATTTTTTTAAAGCGATCCCTGGGAAAAGCCCAAAAGTAATCCTCTGAAGAGATCTTGGAAAAAATATTGAATAAATTAAGCATCATAGCTTCATCCGATTTATGAAACCTTCGCAGATGTTCCTAACAAGATCTTTGAAGAAACTCCGTAGGAATTTTTGAAGCGTTTCCTGAAGAATTGGATTGGCAGATGGATATCCTATATGAAGTCCTAAACTTGCATTAACCACTTTAAAGATGCTTCTAGGCATTCTTAAAGAATTTCTTAGTCTTAGGAGGAGTCCTTGGAGAAACTTCTGAAGAAATTATTTTATTTTATTTCATCAAATCAGGTATCTTTTCCTTTACTATTTAAGCATATACGCTCCTGTTTTCATCCTACTGAAAACAAAGGAATGAAGTGCTTGTTGGTTAGAAGTGGCACGAATGATAGCAAAAATTACGTAATCAATCGGTGCCATAATGGCTTTGTTTTCGAACAAGATGAATTTGGGATTGTAAGATTATTAAGGCACGTGAACCCTACCAGGAATCCTCAGAGATTTTGTTAAACAAATTTTCAGAGGAATTTCTGAAGAAATAAAAAATAAAAATAAACGCTGGAGAAATTTTTGACTGACTGGCTTGATGGACACTTAGAATGGTTTTTCAAAAGGTTTTTCGAAAGAACTTTTAAGAAGTCTTATCAAAAGTCGCAATTGGGTTCTTTAGGGGTATCCAGATTATTTCATAATCAGATTCTCCACCCAAAAATTAGTCGAAATCCAAAATTTCATAATTTTTGAAGTCCGGGAACTATTTTTAAAATGCATTTAAAGTTTGTATGCGGAAAAATTTTTGCTCTGGGCGATCTGTCATCCACGAAAATTAAAATTGTTTTGTCAATTCAACCATCAAAACAAAGGTATTGGAATTTAAAAAAATACATTATACTTAGAAAAATTAGCTCTTTCGATTAGGCTATAGAAAATAGCAATATTTTATTCACTAAACAACCCAATTGAAATTTTTAGAAGAATTCCTAGAGATATGCTAGCAAAAATTCCTGAAGAAATCCTTGGGGAAACTCCTAGAGTAGATGGATATTTCAGAATTCGTGGGAACATATCCAGAAGGATTATTGGAAGAAAATCCTACAGAAGTTCCTCTGAGAATTTTCTTATAGGAACTCCTGTAGGGATCCTAGGAGGATTTTTTAAAATTATTATCCAATGGATTCTTTGGAAATTTCTCGTAGGATTTCTAGGATGAATCTCATAATGAAACTTTAGAGAAACTCCTTGCATTCTTGCAGATTTTTTTTCGAAAAAAAAATAGTTGCAGTATTTCTAGAAAGGATTTTCTAAAGAAATCCTTGGAAGAAATTCTTAAGAAATCTTTAAAGGAACGCCAAGATGATTGATGAATGCTTTAGAAAATGCCAAGATAAACTCGTGGATAAATCTATGGAGAAATGCTTGACTTTCGTGGAAAAATCATTAAAAGGATATTTGGAGGATCTCCTGAAAGAAATTATGGAGGAATGTTTGGAGAAATTCTAGAAGGACATCCTTCCGAATTCCGGAATTTCGATGTAATTTCTTGGAAAAATATCTGGTTCCGAAAAAAATCATTGGAGAACTTTTAGTAGTGATTTTTTTCTAAAATTTCTTATGGATTCTTTGATCTTATAGATAAATCCTCATAGATATTATTGATAGTATCCTTGGTGGACTTCTTGAACGAATATTTCGAGAAATACTCGATTAAGCCTTTGCAATAATCTTTTGAAGTAGGTACTCTGGTGTACTTTTGAAAACATCCTCGGAGACAACACTGTGAGAATTCCTGAAGGAGTGTTTAGAGAAAAACTGAATGACACCCTTGCTATAACCACTTGAACGATTCTTGAAAAGAAATTATTATTCAAGTAAGATTTTTTTTAAGAAAACAGTCAAGCAATCTTTGAAGGACTATACAACCAACGGCGTGATCATTTGAGAGTTAGAAGGATAGATTTATCATTGTAAAATATGTACATCTGTAATTTTCATGGGGTGGGCCACAAATTTGGTTCCGCACCGGGCCCCCAAATTCCTAGCTACGCCACTGTCACGCAACTCAACATATATAACCCCTTAAGGGGCTGTCCATAAACCACGTGGTCATTTTTTTGGGAATTCTCAACCCCCCCGCGTGGTCATTAGTCCATACAAATTTTTTTATTTGTCCATACAAAATGGTCATTGGCCGAACCCCCCCCCCCCACATGACCACGTGGTTTATGGGCAACCCCTAAGTTGGAAATGCTTTTGAGACACGGAAAATACATTTATAAAATACCTTCGGATGAATATAAATTGAACAGCGCATTGAACTGTTCTGGTCTAATTTTATGCATGTAGATGCAGCATCGTTCTGTGGAAGAACTAAACCTCAATGATTGAAGTATCCCTTGACATAAAATAGAACAAAAAAAAAAAATGCCGAAGCCGTCTTTTACCCTATTTGCATCAGTCACATACCATAGACTAATTTCAAAACCTCGTCTATCTGCTGATTGCTGTAAATAAAAAACAAAATATTTTATGAAATTAACCATAACTCGATTGGGTCTGATTGTAGTTGTTGCGCGTAGTTGCTGTGCTGATCGCACGCAGTCATTTCCGGTCGGATAAGTTCTAAGCAGTGTAAATGCAGACACTGTC
The DNA here is from genome assembly GCF_035046485.1 of Aedes albopictus. Classification (NCBI taxonomy): domain Eukaryota; kingdom Metazoa; phylum Arthropoda; class Insecta; order Diptera; family Culicidae; genus Aedes; species Aedes albopictus. Next base: position 348,755,821 of record NC_085138.1, read on the forward strand.
CATAACATGAGATTTACCCTAGCGGCCAACTGGCTGATAGATACAAGAGGCAATATTCAATAATACTCATTACCACATACCGTGTCCTTCGTATAAATAAAATGTGCTGTCTTGTATGGGGAGTCTGTAACCAGCAATGGAGTTAACTCTCAGGAATTAACATAATTTTGGGTGGGCGCGTATCTGCGTGCATGTGCAGGGCATGTGAACAAAAAGCATAACGATTGTAACGCGGTGCCTTATTCAAAAGTACATCCAATACTGCCTACGTTTAGGCGCGTGCGTGGAACATGTCTTTAGAGTGTAGCTTTGGTGTAACTAGGGTGAATCAGGAGCAACTTCCTAGATTTTTTTTATCACTCCATGTTGCTCTTTATTGCTATGGCAGAAACTCATTACAAATTACTGCAGGATTTTTGAAGCAATGATTCCAAATTAGGTACAGTTGGAGTTTGTCTTCGGCTTTGTTATTATAGAATATCTTCTTCAAGGTCCAGGAGCGTCCCTCCTAATCTTATATTCCATGCACCATTTTTGCAATTCGTGCACCTAATCATGCAACATATTGACAATCACTGAATAACGATGACCGCTAATGCAGCACGCTTACATCACGCACCTTCTTCAGAGCTTTCCATGCACCACTTTGGCATTCACTATAGCATCTAGACATCTTATGCATTATTATGATGTGATTCACATTTGAATTCGTGGATGAATTCCTGGTGGAATACGTGGAAATATTCCAGGAGAAATCCCTGGATGAATTTAAGGATGCATCCCTGTAGGAATTTCTGGAGGAATCCCTGGGGGCATTACTAAATGAATGCTTGGTGGAATTCCTGTAGAAATCTCTGAAAAACTCCTGGAAGAATTACTGAACGAATTTCTGGAGGAATTCTTGGTAGAATTTCAGAAAAAATGAGACCATATCGAGTTGGCATCACTAGATTTGACCAGAGCCTACAATAGAGCCTGGATGCCGCGAGTAATGCCGCAGCTTGCCGATTGGGGAGTAACACACCGTTTACACTTCATCAAACACTAGCTTACCAACCGCAAATTCCAAGTTGCCTATATGCAACCATCTATCGAAACTGGAGTACCCTAGGCCCAGGGATTGGTAATTGCAGTAACCCTGTTCTTGATAGCAATGAGTGGTGTTTTTGAGGTCTTGCCAGCAGGAGAATTCATTCTGTGTACGCAGTTGACATCCCTGGCACAATCCTTGGAACAATTTCAGGATTAATTCCTGAAGGAAATTCTGGAGGAATCCCTTGTGGAATGCTTTGATAAATTCCTTAAGAAATCTGTGAAGGATTTCCATGAAAAATCCCTGGAGGGATTACAGGAGGAATCCTTGGAAGAATTCATGGAGGAATCCCTTGCGGAATCCCTGTAAGAATTTCAGGAGGAATCCGTGTAGAAATTTCTGGAGAAATCCCTGGAGACATTTCTGATGGAAACCTTGGATAAATTTCTGGAGGAAGCTCTGAAAAATCCCAAGAGGAATCACTGGAGGATTTTTTTTAAGGATTCTATGAAGGAATTCCAGGATGAATCCCTGGAGGGATCACAAGAGGAATCCCTGGAGGAATCCGTGATAGAACTCCTGCAGGAATCTGTGGAGGAACTCCTGGATATGTTTATGGAGTTCCTGGAGGAGTTTTTGGTAGAATTCCTGGAAGAATTCATTGGAATCTCTGTAGGAATCCCTGAAGGAATTCCTAGAAAAATCCCTGGAGGAATCCCTGCAAGGATTTCATAAGGAATCTGTAAAGAAAGTTTTGGAGGAATCATTGGAGACATTCCTGAAGGAATCCTTGGAAGAATTCCTGGAGGAATCCGTGGAGGAATTCCTGGAAGAATGTGAGGGAGCATCCCTGAAGGAATTTCTGGAGGAATCCGTTGTGGCATTCCTGAAGAAATCCTTGCAAGATTTCCTGGAGGAATCAGTAGAAGAATTTCTTGAGGAATTTCTGGAGGAATCCGTGGAGGCATTTCTGGAGGAATTCATGTAGGATTTCCTGGAATAATTCCTGAGAGAATTCTTGCAGGAATTCCTGAATGAATTCTTGAATAAATTCCTAAAGGAGTTCCTGAAGGAGAAATTTCTGGAGGAATATCTGGAGGAATCCTTTGAGGAATTTCTAGAGAAATTGTTGAGGCTTTCCTTGAGAAACTCCTGAAAGAATGTCTAGAGGAACTTCCAGAGGAATCTCTGAAGGATTTTTTGAGGAATTTCTGAAGAAATTCTTGGAGGAATTTTTGGATGAATCCTTGGAGCAATTCCTAAAGAAATTCCTGGAGAATTTTCTGAATAAATCCTTGAACGAATCTCTGGAAAAATTCCTTGAGGAATTCCGGGAGAAATTCCATGAGGATTATTTGGAGGTATTTGAGGAGAAATTCCTGAAGGAATCCTTGGAGGAATCTCTGGAGGAAATCATGGAGGAACTCTGGGAGAAATCCCTGGAAGAATTCCTGGAGGAACCCATAGAGGATTTTCAGGAGACACACCTGGAACTATCCCTGGAGGAATTCTTGGAATAATTTCTGGAGCATTCCCTAGAGAAATTAATGGAGGAATTCCAAAAAATATTCATAGAGGAATCTTTGGAGAAATTCCGAACAAAAATCCTGGAGGAATCCCTGGAAGAATTTCAGCACTAATTCCTGAAGAAATGTCTGCAGGAATCCTTGTAGGCATTCCTGAATGAATCCTTGGTAGAATTCGTGGAGAAATCCGTGAAGGAATTTCTGGAGGAATTTCTGGAGGATTTCGTGGAGGCATTCCACGATGAGTTCCTGGAGGGTTTTCAAGAGGAATCTGTGGAGGCTTTCCTAAAAGAATCCTCGGAAGAACTTCCGAAGAAAGCTCTGGAAAATTACTGGAGAAATCCCTGGAGGAATTCCTTAAGGAATCTGTGAAGGAATTCCAGGATGAATCCCTGGAGGAATTCCGGGAGGAATCCCTGGAGGAATCCCTAAAGGAATCCCTAGAGTAATCGCAGCAAAAAGCTTTATGAAAAGAGTCCTAGGAAGACTTCCTGGAAGAATCCATGGTGGAATTTCTGGAGGAACTCCAGGAGGAATTTCTACAGGAATTCTTGGAGAAATCTCGGAAGGGATCCCTGGAGTTATCCCTGGAGTAATTTTCGGAGGAAACCGTGGAGGAATTCCTGAAAGAACTTCTGGAGAAATCCCCGAAGGAATTTATGGAGGAATCCCTGAAGTCCTTGGAAGATTCCTGGAGGAGTCCGTGGAGAAATTCCAGGAGGAATTTCTACAGGAATAGGAGGCAATCAGTGAAGTACTAGATTGAAAGTAGTGAGCTGGATTTTTGTATGGCGAGATGATCAATTCTCCATTTCTGCAATGAAATGGTGCAAACAGCGTAGGTTATATGATTTATTGACTAATTTGATGCTGTTTGAGCAAAAGTTTGGATAACTGTGTTGTTGAAGTTGCAGGAAAAAATAATACATCATCACAGTTATTCAAACTTTTGCTCAAATAGCATCAACTTAGCCAATAAATCATATAACCTACGCTGTTTGCACCATTTCATTGCAGAAATGGAGAATTGATTATCTCACCATACAAAAATCCAGCTCACTACTTCAATCTAGTACTTCACTGATTGCCTCCTATTCCTGAAGGAATTCTTGGAGAAATCCCGGAAGGAATCGTTAGAGTAATTTCCGGAGGAAGCCCTGATGGAATTCCTAAAAGAATTTCTGGAGGAATTTCTGGAGGAACCCATGGAGGCATTCATAAAGAAATCCTTGGAAGAACTCCTGCAGAAACCCCTGGTGAAATAATTTGAGTTATTTCTGAAAGAATCCGTGAAGGAATTCCAGGATGAATCCCTGAAGAAAATATAGAGAAATCCCTGAAGGCGTTCCTAAAGGAGTCCTTGGAAGACTTCCTGGAGGAATCCGTAGAGGAATTTCTGGAGGAATTCTTGGAGAAATCTCGGAAGGAATCCCTGGAGTTAAACCTGGAGTAATTTCCGGAGGAAACCCTGGAGGAATTCCTGGAAGAAATTCTGGAGGAATCCGCGGAGGCATTCGAAAGAAATCCTTGGACGATCTCCTGCAGAAATCCCTGGTGGGATTCTTCGAGTTATTTCTGATGGAATTCCAGGATGAATCCCTGGAGGAATTTTAGGAGGAATCCCTGAAGGAATTTATGGAGAAATCCCTGAAGGCTTTATAAAAGAAGCCCTCGGAAGACTTCCTGGAGGAATCCGTGGAGAAATTTCTGGAGGACTCTCTATGGGAATTTCTAAAGGAATTCCAGGGGAAATCCCGGAAGGAATCCTTGGAGTAATTTCCGGAGGAATCCCAGGAGAAATTCCTGAAAGAATTTCTAGAGGAATTTCTGGAGGAATCCGTGGAGGCATTCTAGGGGAATTCCTGAAGGCATTCCAGGGGAATTCCTGGAGAAATTCCTGGAGAAATCCCGGAAGGAATTCCTGGAGGATTCTCTGGAGTTATCCCTGTAGTAATTTGCGGAGGAATTCCTGAAGGAATCTTTTAGGGAATTCCTGGAGGAAACCCTGGAAAAAAATCTTCGAGGAATCCCTGTAGGAATTCCTGGAAGTATTGTTGAAGGAATTTCTGGATGATTTTTTGAGAAATTTGAGAAAAAATGTAGGAGGAATTCTAGGAGAAATTCCTAAATGATTTTCTAGAGGAATCCCTGGAGGAATCCCTGGACCTAATCTATGGAATCCCTGGAAGATTTTTGGAAACGAATACCTGGAGGAATTTTCTGGAGGTTTCCCTGGAGGAATCCCTGGAGGCATCTTGGAGGAATTTCTGGATGAATTTCTGGCGGAATTCTTGGAGGATCTTTGTAGATTGCAACAGGAATTCAGAGAGATTTTTTTGACTAGGAATTTCGACCTAATCTATGGAATCTTCTTTTATTCTAGCATCTCATATTGTCCAAAATTAAAATTCTTTCACAAAGATATTCATTTTTGCCTTTCTTGTACACCAAGGTGTACCGAAAGGCTATATGTTCACTCCAAAAAAGAAAACTGAATAGAGCCCCCGGAGGGGTCAAGTCTTATCTACCAATCGACTCAACTAGACGAGTTGAGATGACGTCTGTGTGTATGTATGTGTGTGTGTATGTGTGTGTGTATGTGTACAAAAAGGTCACCTCATTTTTAGATAGTAAATACGAACCGATTTCAACGACTGATGGTTTATTCGACGTTGTATATTGTCCCATTGTTTCCTATTGAAAATGGTCGAGATCGGTTCAGCCGTTCCGGAGTTATGGCCATTTAGGTGTTCCGCACCGGTACTCCAGGAAGCGGCCAGATATGAAAATGCAACAAACCGATGCATGCGACCCATCAAACCACGGCATTTTCGATTATCTGTTGAACGGTAAGCAGGAAAATAGTCGCAAACTATATCTGAACCGGTAGCATTCCGGAACCGGTTCCGGGTGTCCCGCCGGAAGTGGTCAAATATTAAAGTGAACCAAACTTATACATGCGACACATCAAATCGTGGCCTTTTCGATAACCTAAGTGTACGGTTAGCAAGAAAATAGGCTAAGCCCACATTAGAAACTACTGATAGTGTTTCGAAATCGGTTCCAGGTGTCTCGCCGAAAGTGGCCGAATATTAAACAGAACCAATCCAATATTCGCGACAAAAAGCCATTTGATTTTAGGTTTCCTGATGGACGGTTACCAAGAAAAAATATCTCAGATCATACTTGGGGAAACTCTGGCGTTCGATTTGAATAGGTTGTTTGTTTGCTGAGATTCCTATGCAGTTTTCATCTATTCAAATCGAACGCCAGAACTAGTAGTGTCCCGGAATCGGTTCCGAAGGGAACCGAACCCCATGCATGCGACACATCAAATGACGGCTTTTTCGATAACCTGATGAACGGCTTTCAAGAAAATCACCTCAGATTACGTTAGAGACCACTGGTAGTGTCCCACAACCGGTTACTGGTGTCCCGCCGGAATTGGTCAAATGTAAAAATGAAACAAGTAAATGTTCCATAACTGGTTTAGGGTGTCCCACCGGAAGTGAACAAATATAAAAGTGAACCAAACTCATGCTTGCGGTACATCAAATCGTTTTTTTGTCAGTAACCTGATGGATGGATAATAAGAAAATAGGCGCAGTTCACATAAGTTACTACCAGTAGTGTTGCTAGTTCCGGGAAACCTGATGAACAGTTTTGCATAAGCTCAAATCACATTTATAGGTACCGGTGGTGTTTCGGAATCATTTCCGGGTGTCCCGTCGAAAGAGGCCAAATATAAAGTATGCCAAACTTATGCATGAGACACATCAAATCGTGACATTTCGATAAGCTAATGAACGGTTAGCAAGAAAATATGCTCAGACTGCATAAGAGGCTACCGGTGGCGTTTCAGAAGCAGCGTTGGGTGCTTCAGCAGAAATACGAAAGTGAACAAAATCAATGCAAGTGATAGATATGTGTAAGAGAACCAAAAACCTAAAAAAAAACTAGAGCGATCTCATCAAATCACACCATTTTAGATTCCTGAGATGAAAATATATAGTAGGATGGGCCAACGTTGTATGGAAAAAATCAAATTCAAGCGCATCAGCCCCGAAGTTTTTTTTTAAATCCCCTTTTGCGTCTAAAATTACTGCGCAAAATTTTGATGCGACTGAAGGGCAAGCTCTGTAATGTGGTTGAAATTTGAATGGGATTTACTATTGGCCATTCAAATTACTACATTACAAATTTTACATGAATGTTGTAACCAATGACCATAAAATATAGACTAAAGTGTGTAAAAATTGCTTTGTGGAAGAGCTCAAAGCGATCTGTGAAAAAAAGGTAAATCCTAGCTTGTAAATGTCATCTTGGTATGGATCGGCCTCCAGTGAAGGTGGTCAAGCAGTCAACAGAGAGGACTGATATTTTCAGCTCTGCCTATACGTTGAACATTACGTCGGAGTAGGGGTGGTGGGGGTAAAATGGACAGGGTACAGTTTCATGGCTTTTATTGTTTTTCAAAATGTTTTAACGATTGGAGCTTATGCCTAAGCATGAATCATTGATATGTTTATCAAATTTTATCAGGGTCGAGATAATGACTCGATATTAAAGTTTCGCATTGCCTTGAAATCATCACCATGCTTAGTATTCGCTTAACCCGATTTTGTCATCAAAAATTCTATAAATATTAAAATTTATGCATAAAATTACACTTTTAGGAAATAATCATATGGTAAGTATGGAGGCGTTTTCTTATAATAAATCAACTTTAAAGTGAAATAATTAAAAAAAATATAGAAAAGTTGTAAAAGTTTTGCATAGTTTTTGGCATTCTGGGGTGGTTTATTTAGGTGGAAAACATATTTTCAGCACTTACAAAGGCATTTCACTGACTGATCTATTTCACCCCGAAAGTACAATTATTTTTGCATCGAATGATATTGCAGTAAAAGTCGTACATGTTCTTGTTAAACTCGATAAATATTGAAAAATTAGGTGCCAAAACTGAGAAAAGTGATCAATTTCGACCAAAATCACGGTTCGCAACGGCGGCAGAATGTACAAAACCAATAGGAAGCAATCAGTGAAGTACTAGATTGAAAGTAGTGAGCTGGATTTTTGTATGGTGAGATGATCAGTTCTCCGTTTTTGCAATGAAATGGTGCAAACAGCGTGGGTTATATGATTCCTTGCCTAATTTGATGCTGTTTGAGCAAAAGTTTGGGTAACTGTGTTGTTGAAGTTGCAAGAAATAAATAATACAACAACACAGTTACCCAAACTTTTGCTCAAACAGCATCAAATTAGGCAAGAAATCATATAACCCACGCTGTTTGCACCATTTCATTGCAGAAACGGAGAACTGATCATCTCACCATACAAAAATCCAGCTCACTACTTTCAATCTAGTACTTCACTGATTGCTTCCTATTGAGAGTATTAGACTTTTCGGCACCTACATCCATTTCAGCCCAAGTATCAAAGCTCGCACCGAAACACCAAGTCCTGGACCATGTAGCCTTATCCAATTCATCTGAAGTATAATTCATCCCCGGCTACGTAGCGGCTACTGACAGCTCTTTGAACTTCCGATCATCAAACGCGGCCCGGCCCGGCTCTTCGGAAAGCATCAATTCATTTTCCTGCTGCCGTACTAGGATTCGGTCCATTGTGGGTGGTTAATAGCATCACCCGCCGGTTGTAGTACTTACCTACCCAGAAGATAGATGTTGGATCGAGCTGCATCAACACCCAAAGGAGGAACAAGTCAATCTCTTTATTGCCAGCCACCCGTCTTGTTTCCATTCTCTTGCTGGTGCCTTTGGGGGGCTCCCTCTTGCCCTCCTGGCCCATGCTCGGAAGATATTCTTCCAACAAATGCGAATATGGATTTATTCTGTTGCTACGCTCGTCGTTTCCTAGAAGTGGGAGGTTGTTGGAGCTTTCAAAATGCAACCGATGATAGGTGCTCGGACTGATGTACAGTACACTGAAGCAAATCCTTAACATCAGATAAATCGAATCTCAGTTGTAAGTGCTCATTTATTTTAATCGTAAAGTAGTGGAATGTTCAATCCCTTTTCAACGCGATTCAGATGAAAACAAATCCATTTATAGAATATTCATTCCCATTCCACCCAATGTTTTACTCCAGTGCAAACCGAAATCATTCTCAGGGGTGCCCCACTGCTGTTTGGCTTTCCAGGCACGGTGCATTAGCCTAGCCGTAGGATACTTCTGGTGCTGGTTGTAAATCGCTCCTTGAAAATATTTGACAATGATGCGTAAAATTTAACGACCTGTCGTTAAGCTGCAGCGGCTAACGAGGGCAAGAGAGAGTGAGAAAGAGACAGAAAGAGAGTAACAGAGCATTGTTGGAAAAACGTTACATGGACCCATTTCGAAGTGATAGCTTACACATAGGCGGTAGCAGTCATCGAGAAAGGGTGTTTTGTGCAAATTAATAATAGAGACGGTAAAAAATCAACCAACATCTGGACAATTTTCACAAAATCAGTCATATCTCAGAAATGGAGGAAAACCATATCTTGAAAATTGCATAGAATATAGCTTATGTTTTCATAAGAACTTTTCCGGACTTCCTAAATAGTTTTTCCGACTTTTCCAACCGATTTTCCTCAACAGTGGAAAATTTTGTGGAAATAACACGGTTACCCAAAGTTTTGCTCAAATTAGGCAAGGAATCATGATACCCACGCTTTATGGGCCATTTCATTGCAGAAACGGAGATTTGACCTTCTCACCATACAAAAATTCAACTCATTACTTCAATTCTAGTACTTCACCAATTTCGTCATATTTCTGAAGAAGAGACATGGTGGAGCCTCGTGGCCGTGCGGTTAGCGTCACCAAGCGTATAAGCGCATCATGCCATGGGGTGAGGGTTCGATTCCCGCTCCGAGTGATGAAACTTTTCGCAAGAAATGTTTCTTCCTCGTATCCACTGGTGCTCGTAACGTGTGTCGTGTCCGTTGTCTAGTGTTGAGTTTCGTTCAGTCTGTACAGCGTCTGAAGGAACCAAGAAATTTGATTTTGGGGAATCCCGGAAGATATCCAGCTAACACTCCTGGTGAAATCTAAGGAAACAAATCCTGGAGGAGTTCCAGAAGGAACTATGGGAGAGGAGAGAGTGTTCGCGGAATTCTAAGAGATCCTGGAGGAATCCTGGTAGGAGTGAAAGGAAGGATCCTGAAAAAGTTCCTGGAGGAGTTCTGGGAAAAAATCCTGGATAAATCCCAGAAGGAACTCCTCGAGGAATCCTAGAAGTAACTACTGGAGGGGTTTTGAAGGAAACCCAGAATGAACTCCTGAAGAAAACCATGGATTAACTCATAGAAAAACGTTAAAAAAACTCCTGGAGAAATCTTAGAAGGAACTTTTGGATGAATTAGAAGGAATTCAGGCAGGAATTCTTGTGGGGATCTCTGAAGGGCCCAGCCAACCACATATCGTAAATCATTGTATTTCGTATATTTTAATATATTGAATCAGAATTTTATAATAATATGTATATTTGTTGACAATGATTGCGTAAAATGACATTTCATGCCAAATTAAATTTCAATTGCGATTTTGTTTCATATAATCGTCTCCGATCATAAAAGTTGCGAGATACTATCGGTAGGATCGCACAGAATCGGATAGAATCGTGAAAGAAACATACATTCTTAGTGTCAAGGTGCAAGTTCGCTAGCATCGTATATATGATTTCTTTGAATCGTGGAAATCGTCGCTTCACATCGTACATGAATCTGCTAAATCGAGCTTGCTACCTAAAAGTATGATCAAAATCGGTGAAATCGTATACAACTATTACAATGTTGTATATTGATCGTTTGCGTCACACTTGCGTCGTATACGAAGTGAACGAAATCGTAGAAATCGTATATTCATTTTTACAGTCGCATATGATTGTTGCTGCACTTTTAATAGTCGAATTTCAATCTCGGAAGTCGTAAATGGTTTTGTTTACATATTTGTATGATGGAAAAAAAGAAAAAATGGTATTCATCACAAATTTGTATTTTTGTTGTTGTTGACACATTCCAACCACGGTAGCAATAATTTCGACCAAATATATAGGTTTTCATACTATTTATATACAGCAGATAACTTACAATAAGTGATGAATAGTTTCCAAGAACGATGTCAATTCCGGGCCTCTTGCACGGCACCACTTTTAGTACCACTCAATGCACAACAACAACGCTCCCACCACAAGTCTCGCACCGTACCATACTAATTTTTATTCATTTTATGTCATTCCCTTTGAACTCTCTATTTCCAACTTGGCAATATAGCCAACAGAGATAACGCGCAGTTCTCAATCAAAGGACCTAAGTTCGATTACCACTGAACACCAATCATATTTTGCTACTTGAAAATGAGACAATTATGCAGGTGAAGTTTAAGTGTACACCCAATTCTCCCCTTATAAAAAGAGTAAAGTGGGGAAAAGTACGTTTTGAATTTTTCAAGCTTAATCCAAACTGTTTCTTCCGGGTGTCCACCCGAGCAAAGGCGGATATCCAAATGATAACAAGTTCTGTTACCTGGTTATCATTCGTTTGATAATTGAGTTTGTTATCATTTAGGTTGAATTAAGAGCCAACATAACAAAAATGATAACTCAAATTTACTCCACCAATACTAAAATGATAAGAAATTGTGTTATCATTGAGTTCAAGTTGATAACTAATTGTGTTATACACTATTTTATTCAATATTACATTTAGTTATCAACATGAAAAAATACAGCTAATTGATAACAGGTTTTATTATCATTTAGTTATCATTCAGGGCTATTTTATCGACCAAAATTGTAAAAATCTACTTTACCAACATAGTTAGCAACTGAAAAAAGTTTCTTATAATTATAACCCATGTTTTCAACTATTGCGCCCACTGGGTCTCGAACCCTGATCGAGTGATTACCGGTCGCAGCCGATAGCACCTATACCAACGGGACTCAGTGAGAAGGAGAGTAGTTGAAGGCTACGCTTTCGTACTGCAGTCGCATTGAAGATGGAAAGCGGAATCTATTTTTAGATTCGAGGTCCATCAGACCCTCAGTTTTGGGAAAACTTTGAAATGTGCATTTGGAAACTGATAACATATTTTGTTATCATTTAGTATTTTTATGTTATCGCGACAGACCAAAATTATTGATAACTAAAATTGTTATCATTTGATTATCATCAATTGGAAAAGATGATAACAAAAATAACAAAATGATAATACCGATAACATAGTTTGTTATCAAAGTGATATCACTTAGTTATCCGCCTTTGCTCGGGCAGCTAGTTCAAAACCTTTATAAATCAAAGTCTTCCACTTTAAAAATTGTTTAATTCATTACGATTTTGTAAAGTTTTGAAAAAGTATTGGTGTCGAACCAAACAACATAATACAGGGTGTAAGGTTCCTGAGTGCAAACTTTTTAAAGGGTGATAGAGGACCATAAATAGTGAAAAAAATTGTTCTACGCATATGGTCAAATCTCAACCGTTACGTAGTTACTGAACTCCCCATGTTTTTGACTAGTGTTGCCTTAACTGGCTATAACTTTAAAATGGTCAAACTAATCGCAGTTTTTTTTACCCTTATTCGAAAGATTATTGAATTTCCAATGAAATGGCATCTTTGAACCGATTGGTTTAGTTAAATAACTAAGTTTTCTAGAGCAAATAGCTCAAAAGTAGTGTGTTTTAATTTGTTTTTGTCTATTATCTTTGAAAAATGTGTAATAATTTTAAATTCTTTCTTTGGCAAAGTTGGGGCCCCCGTTTTACTCTACAATTCGTTCTTTGACATCAAACTTCTATCTCTTATCGTTTTCCTGCAATTTAGATTTAAACGTTGCATTTCAGATCATAAATTTGCAATTGTCATGGTAAGCCCTTTTTTGCGCACTGTGCCGTACATTTAAATCAAAATTGCAAGAAAACGATAAGGGTTAGAAGTTTGGCGTTAAAGAACGAATTGTAGAGTGGAACAGGGGCCACAACTTTGCCAAAGAAAGAATTTTAATTCATTACGCATGTTTCAAAGATAATTGACATAAACAAATTAAAACACGTTATTTTTAGTTATTTTGCTCTAGAAAACTTAATTCAATAATCTTTCGAATAAGAGTGAAAAAACTGCGATAAGTTTGACCATTTTAAAGTTATAGCCAGTTAAGGCAATAAGAGTCAAAAACATGGGGAGTTCAATAACTACGTAACGGTTGAGATTTGACCACATGCGTAGAACAATTTTTTTCACCATTTATGGTCCTCTATCACCCTTTAAAAAGTTTGCACTCAGGAACCTAACGCCCTGTATAAAAATAATTATAAAATACATAAAAAAACTCAGAGTAGTGTTTTGTTGTAGTGATGTTGGAACAACTCTTTTGTACCACCTATCAAAGTTTACTTTCACACATTTTCTTCAACTGTGAAATAGTTGATTGGTATAAGAGGCTTCCCAATAGGATGGCCCACACTTATATGAAAAACCAAAATTTCGAAAAATACCAAGTCTTACCCCCTAAATCAGTTGTTTAAGACTCCCAGAAGCTACGCTCAAAATTTGAGCTAAATCATTCAAGCCTAAGGGGGCGCTCAAAGGGCTTGAAACTAACTTGGGAAAACATGGCCAAATGTTTGCAGAAATCTTAAGTATATCATTTTTGCCGCTAGGTGGAGCTATAAGCATTTAATGATTAAATCCTTTGTTTTTCTTGTAGATGACTATACAACAAAAAACTTTGTCGAAGACCCCAAAGTGATCCTGTAAAAAAAGTTATACCCTAGGGAAAGTGAGGATAAACTTAATTGGTGTTTTTCCAGTACATGGAAGAAGGAATAATTTCAATAATGAAATCTCAACACTCCGCACGGTGTCAAAATTTCGATTATTATCGAACATTCATGTACCTCTGATTTTCCTTCGAAAATGATTTGTTTTTGGCCTATATATTCATAATCGGGAAACTAGAAAATATTTCATCGGCGAAAAAGTTTCCATACATTTTGTATGGGACGTTTTTTGGGCTAAAATAGTAATTATTGATTTTTAGTACGGAAAATAGCCAAAAACTCAGCTAACTCAAATTTTCCCCGATAGAATATTTTCAAATTTTGCATTTATACATTATAGCCAAAATTCTAACATTCCATGAAGAAAAATCCGAGGTACATGAAAGTTCGATAATAATCAAAATTTTGACACCGTGCGGAATATTGAGATTTCATTATTGAAATTATTCCTTCTTCCATGTACTGGAAAAACAACAATTAAGTGTACCCTCACTTTCCCTAGGGTATAACTTTATTACCAGGCGTCGAATCACTATGCGGTCTTCGACAAAGTTGTTCGGCATATAGTCACCTACAATAACACCAAAAGGTTTAATTGTTGTTACAGTGCCCCCTAGCGGCAAAAGTCGAATACTTAAGATTTCTGCATACATTTGGCCAAATTTTTCGATATAAACTTCAAGCCTGTTGAGCGCCCCCTTAGTCTTAACCGATTTAGCTCAAATTTTGAACGTAACTTCTGGGAGTTCAAAACAACTGATTTAGGAAGTAAGACTTTGAATTTTTGAAAATTCTTGATTTTCATATAAGTTTGGGCCACCTTACTTCCCAATTGTCTTTTGCATCTATACAGGGTGTTAGGTTCCTGAGTGCAAACTTTTTAAAGGGTGATAGAGGACCATAAATGGAGAAAAAAATTGTTCTACGCATATGGTCAAATCTCAACCGTTACGTAGTTATTGAACTTCCCATGTTTATGACTCTTGTTGCCATAACTGGCAATAACTTGAAAATGGTCAAACTTATTGCAGTTTTTTTACCCTTATTCGAAAGATTATTGAATTTTCTAGCAAATGGCATTTTTGAATCGATTGGTTTAGTTAAATAACTAAGCTTTCTACAGCAAAATAGCTAAAAATGGTGTATTTTTATTGGTTTTTGCAAATTATCTTTTAAACATGCGTAATAAATTAAAATTCTTTCTTTGGAAAAGTTGTGGCCCCTGTTACACTCTACAATTCGTTCTTTGACACTAAACTTCTATCTCTTATCGTTTTGTTTTTTTTTTTTTACTTATTCGTTTATTTGGAAGGCTCGGGCGCCACATGAGCATAACTGAGCCGAAATCTTTTGTTTTTTTGTTTTTTTACAATGATTTTACATTTTACAATTTATTACTGCCTTAAGCTATGTTAGTTTGGGAAGCCGAAGTACTCGCGGCTGTTTCGAGGTTAAGGATTGAGAAAAAAAAATAAAATTGGGAAGGAGGGATTTATGGGTTTAAAACTAAATTATTTGCTAACTTATACTAAAACATTGATGGGACAAATTGTCCATATCTGTAACGGAACCAAAAAAAAAAGGACTTTATCGGTAGAAAACGACAAGAAGAGGACAAACGGAAGGGGGGTGACGACAGACAGGGGCGAACAACAAAACCAAAAGGCGGACAACGAAAACAAGGAACGTACTACATCAAACTCTGACATCAACACGTTTCAAAAACTGGTAAATCAGGTTCATGTATTCCAAATCAAGTCCTGCCAACACTTCTCTAACGGGTTTCTGTTGTTTTCCTCGGACCCGGAGAATTTCATGCAGCTCAGATCTGACCTCACGATACTCATTGCATCCCCACACGACATGTTCGATATCCTGGTAAGCTACGCTACAGACACAGAGATTGCTTTCTGAGAGCCCAATACGGAAGGTATGTGCATTCAACAAATAGTGGTTGGACATCAGCCGACACATTACACGAATGAAATCACGGCCTAGATCCAACCCTTTGAACCATGGCTTCTTCGACACCTGTGGAATGATGGAGTGCAACCATCTACCCATCTCTCCATCTCTCCATTTGTGTTGCCAGCTGATCAAGGTCTCCTGACGGGCCAATGCAAAAAATTCGTCGAAGGCGATTTGACGCTCGTAAATATCGCCTCCGCTAGCGCCCACCTTAGCCAGAGAGTCCGCTTTCTCATTGCCCGGAATTGAGCAATGTGAAGGGACCCAAGCTATGGTGATGATGTATGAGCGTTTGGACAAAGCACTCAAGACTTGGCGTATTCCATTCAGGAAGTACGCTGAGTGCTTCATCGGTTTCATTGACCGAACAGCCTCCAGAGAGCTTAGACTGTCGGTAAAAATGAAGTAGTGCTCAGGTGGGAGAGTGCGAATGTACTCTAAGGTGTAGTATATAGCCGCTAGCTCAGCAATGTATACCGAACATGGCTTTTGAAGCATGTAGGTGGCGCTATGAAATTCGTTGTAGACACCGAAACCACTCGAATCATCGGTTTTCGAACCGTCTGTGAAGAACTGTCTGTCCCCGCTAACATGCCCGAACTTACTTGCAAAGATCTGTGGAATACCTACGGAACGAAAAGATTCCGGAATACCGGTGTTCTCATCCTTCATAGAGAGATCAAAATCCACTGAGGAGCTGTCGAAGTTTGAGAAGTTGTCACGATTGGTGTTAACCGGAGATGGGCTTACCTCCAGCGTCATGTACCAGTAGTACACACTCATAAAACGAGTTTGAGGGTTCTGTTCGAGCAGCTTTTCGAAATTTTCTATGACCAATGGATTCACAACCTCGCATCGGATGAGGAACCGGAACGATAACTCCGCAAAGCGGTCTGTCAGAGGCTGTACACCAGCGAGTACCTCTAAACTCATAGTGTGAGTTGAGTTCATGCAACCTAACGCGATCCGAAGACAACGGTACTGAACCCGTTGAAGCTTCAGCAAGTGTGTTTTCGCCGCGGATTGAAAACAGAAGCTACCGTATTCTAAAACCGACAGAATGGTTGTTTGGTACAGCCTGATCAGATCTTCCGGATGTGCTCCCCACCATGTTCCGGTAATAGTTCGCATAAAGTTGATTCGCTTTTGGCATTTCTGTATCAGATACACAATGTGCTTCCCCCAGGTGCATTTGGAGTCGAACCAGACGCCGAGATATTGAGAAGACATGCTATGAGTGATTGTCTTACCCATCAGATGGAGCGGAAACTTTGCCGGTTTGTGTTTTTTAGAAAAGACAACCATCTCAGTTTTCTCCGGAGAGAATTCGATACCCAGCTTGAGAGCCCAAGTAGACAAATTGTCCAAAGTATCCTGTAGTGGTCCTTGCAGATCGACTGCTATTGATCCCGTTATAGAAACAACACAGTCATCCGCAAGCTGTCTTAACGTGCAATTTTCCATGAGACAATCATCTATGTCTCTAACATAAAAATTGTAAAGAAGGGGGCTTAGACATGAACCCTGGGGGAGACCCATGTAGCTAATTCGTGAAACTGTCAAGTCGCCATGAGTAAAACTCATCTGCTTCTCAAACAGCAAATTATACAAAAAGTTGTTCAAAATTGGTGAAAGGCCACTTTCGTGTAGTTTGTCGGAGAGAACATCTACACAAACTGAATCAAAAGCTCCCTTAATATCCAAAAACACTGAGCCCATTTGCTGCTTTTGAGCAAAGGCAAGCTGAATTTCTGAAGTAAGCAACGCAAGACAGTCGTTCGTTCCTTTGCCTCTGCGGAAACCAAATTGTGTATCAGACAACATGCCATTCGATTCAACCCATTTGTCCAGTCGAAAGAGAATCATCTTCTCTAACAACTTCCGCAGACAAGACAACATCGCGATTGGACGGTACGAATTATGATCCGACGCGGGTTTCCCGGGTTTTTGAATAGCTATCACTCTCACTTGCCTCCAATCATCCGGAATGAAGTTGTTATCCAGGAACTGATTGAACAAGTTCAACAAGCGCCTCTTAGCGACGTCGGGGAGGTTTTTAAGCAAGTTGAACTTAATTCGATCCATTCCTGGAGCGGAATTGTTACATGAAAGAAGAGCAAGTGAGAATTCAACCATCGAAAACGGCCTATCCATGTCGCCCCTATCCTCGGAAACATCCCGAATTATTCGCTCCACGGGTACGGAATCTGGACAAACTTTTTTTGCGAACTTGAGAATCCACCGAGGAGAGCTTTCTCGATCCTCGTTTACCGACGACGCGTTACGCATTCTTCTCCCGACGTTCCAAAGAGTTCTCATTGATGTCTCGCGCGATAAACCCTCGACGAACCGACGCCAGTAACCGCTTTTCTTCGCCTTGATCAAGTTCTTGAACTTGCTTTCAAGGGAAACGTACCGCTTAAAGTTTTCGACCGAAACGTATTTCCGAAACTCTTTGAACGCAGCGGATTTCTCGCGATAGATTTCTGTACACTCGCTATCCCACCACGGATTGGGGGGTTTCCTGCGAGCCGAAGGACCTGGAACTGGCCGACGTTGTGCCTGCAGCGCGCTACTGATGATCAGTTCTGATAGAAACTGATACTCTTCCCGCGGTGGAAGAATTTCTACCGATTGCTCACCGTCGATAATTGCTTCCGCGTACTTTCCCCAGTCAATGTGTTTCGTGAGGTCGTAGGAAATGTCAATAGATGGAGGTTGACGTGAACCATTGGAAATAGAAACAACGATCGGAAGGTGATCACTACCATGGGGATCCTGGATAACCTTCCATGTACACTCCAGCGATAGTGAGCTCGAACAGATTGAGAGGTCTAATCGGCTGTCTCTAGGACTGCCATCTTTAGCTGGAGGTGCCACTCGCGTAACTTCTCCGGTGTTCAAAATTGTCATGTTGAAGTCGTCGCAGAGGTCATATATCAAAGTTGAACGGCTGTCATCGTACAGTTCCCCCCAGCCTGTACCATGGGAGTTGAAATCTCCCATGAGCAGCCGTGGCTCAGGCATAACCGAGCAGATGTGGGCGAGATCCCTGCGAGATATCGCAGTTCTCGGTGGAAGATATATGGAGGCAACACTGAGGGTTTTACCTCGGATTGTCACCTCACATGCGACGGCTTCGATGCCTGTCATCGGTTGAAAATCGACTCTGTAAAATGAGTGCTGCTTTTTGATCCCTAAAAGCACCCCTCCGTACGAGTCGGACCGATCAAGACGGATAATGTTGAAATCGGAAAAAGGTAAGGTTACATCGGGTGTCAACCATGTTTCGGATAGCGCAAAAACATCGCATTGTAAATTGTTAATTAAAAATTTGAAAGAGTCTAATTTTGGTACGATACTACGACAGTTCCAGTGTAGCACAGAAATCATATCTTCGACCTCGGTGGTTAAATTAGCCATCGAAAGATACGAATGTCGCAAGGAGGGGCATTTTAGAAGCCAACTGCTTCAAAAGAGGAGACACACAAGGAAGAAGTGCTTTGACAATGCTCTTCACTGAGTCAGAAGCATTAAAGAAGTTAAGGACGATGTCTACGATGCCAGAGAGCGTAAACAATGGTGCACCCTGAGGTTGCTCCTGGTGCTCCGAATGCTGTCCCTCTGGCTGAGAAGTCGAAAAAATTGGTACATCTGGGATTTTTGATGTTCCCGGGAGCGAAGGAAAGTCTCGTTCATCTTGGATTTTGAATCCAGGAGGTGAACGTTTGTTACCTTTTTTAACACTCTTAGAATTTGTCACGGTGGGTTGGGGGTCACTGCTAGGCAGATTCCGAGGTTTTTTGGTGGGTCTCTGGAGCCTCACCCGTTTCCTCGTTTCACCCTTAAAAACAAAGGGAACCCCGTCCCCGACCTCAGAGTCAGAGACGAGTAGATGTTGCGTGATTCAACGACCGGAGCAGCTTTTCTCAGCATTTCGGCGTAGCTTCGCCTTGAACGCTGCTGCAACGATCGTTTCTGATGTTGTTTTCGCTGTATGTACTTCGGGCAAACATTGAGATCGTGTGGACGGTCGCTACCACAATAAACACACTTGGGCGGCGTTTTACACGCACCGTCCACATGTCTCTCCCCGCATGTTGCACAGCGAGGTTTATTGCTGCAGTACTGGGCGGTGTGGCCCAGCTGCTTGCAATTGATGCAATTCATTACCTTCGGTACATACAGCCTCACAGGTAGCCGAAGTTTGCCAATCACCAGCAGATCTGGTAATGCAGATCCGGAGAAGGTCACAGAAAATTCTTCAGATGGTGTGTAAACCTTCTTCTCGCCCTCCTGGGATACCGAATGCAGTTGCCGGCAATCCAGTATCTGGACAGGAGGTAGAGAAGGGTTATGGAAACGACCACAGCCTTGCATGATCGTTTCGCAGGTCAAAGATGCGTCGGCGACCTTCCCCGAAATCTCTACCTGAGCGCTTGGAACGTACACTTGATACTCAAGTGTAAACAACTCGCAGGCCACAATCTCATTAGCGTGCTTTCGGTCGCCTACTGTCACCCGAAGCTTAGCTGTACCGACCATGTCAATGGAGACAACGGAAGAATACCGCTTAGTCAGATCCTTGCTGATTTGAACGGTGTTCAAACGTTTGCCTTTGGGTCGGAAGAAAACAACATATGGCCCGCCAAAGTCGGGAGGGTAGGCCTTGAGGCGGGGGGACGTCGAAACAGATTTACCGTTGGTGTCCATTGGAGAAGCACCAGGGTGAAGGGGGGCAAAGGGGTTAGCATTTAAATCGCCTTGTTGGCTCGAGCAATCCGATGCCAATAACAAAGCTTCGTTGATGCGGTACGTCGTACCCCCGCCATCGTCATCATCGCCCATTGTGGCAGCTAACTACCACCACGGGGCACTCAAAAATCTTAAACTAACACTTATCACGGGGACGAAATAATAAAAAAAAAACAAGGGACAAAATTAACTGTACAGGGAAAGTGAGGAAAAAAAACTGCTTATATACCAAATTAAATCTAATCAAAGAGTCAGTGGAGAGGGGAGAACAACGAGGGGTAACTTTGAATACTTAGCTTTGTGCTCTGTTTTGCCACAGGCTCGACGACGACAGGTCCAAGCGATGGGATCGCCCGCACTGGGAGGAGGCGAGCGGTGTGCGGCGGTTGAACGCTCTCTGCTCTTCTCTCGGTGGGCTGCTGCTGTCGACGACGATGAGCTTGGGTACTCACTGGAAGAAGCCGATCACGGCCGCGCGAGCGGCGCGGTATGCGGGGGGTGCTGCACTGCTGTGCTCGATAATCGGTCAATGCGCCACGTGATATAATGAAAACGTGAACTTTACTCAAACTAAACGAACTTTTGCGGCAAAAATTGTGGCCTCGCCAACCGCACGCGTCCCACTAGGGATGATTACTTAATAAACTTAATCACTCGGAAACACTAGCACGAAAATAGCCACCGAACTGGAGACAAACCGGACGAACGAAAAGTTGCGACTGTCTCGAACGAACGCTCGCCAAAGAGTGTTATCGTTTTGTTGCAATTTCGATTTTAACATTGCATTTCAGATCATAAATTTGCAACTGTCATGGAAAGCACTTTTTTGCGCATTGTGCCGAACATTTAAATCAAAATTGCAAGAAAACGATAAGAGCTAGAAGTTTGGTGTCAAAGAACGAATTGTAGAGTGTAACAGGGGCCACAACTTTTCCAAAGAAATAATTTTAATTTATTACGCATGTTTCAAAGATAATTGACAAATACCAATAAAAATACATTATTTTTAGCTATTTTGCTCTAGAAAACTTAGTTATTTAACTAAACCAATCGATTCAAAGATGCCATTTGTTAGAAAATTTAATAATCTTTCGAATAAGGGTAAAAAAACTTCGATAAGTTTGACCATTTTCAAGTTATTGCCAGTTATGGCAATAAGAGTCAAAAACATGGGAAGTTTAATAACTACGTAACGGTTGAGATATGACCATATGCGTAGAACAATTTTTTTCTCCATTTATGGTCCTCTATCACCCTTTAAAAAGTTTGCACTCAGGAACCTAACACCCTGTATACTAAAAAAAACTTTAAGAAACTTGTTTAGTCGGTGATATTTAGAGGAAGGTGGGGCGACCTCAGCTGAATATTCCAATATTTTCAAAAAAAAAAAACTGCAGCGGATGAAAACAGTTGAACACCATGTTAAGATTATTTGTTCATATTCTTAAGCTACAACTATGCCAAACAAAATCTTTTCTATTTTAAGCTATCATTTTGCTATCATCATCATTTTATGTCGGAAGTGTGTGAAATAATTTAAATGTATTTTCATCAATATACCATCCTTAATTTGAGAAAAAAAAAAACAACGAAACACGCAAAACATATAACTAGAATTCAAAATGCTGCGAAACATTCCTATTTTCCAAATTTCTTCTTTAGTCCGATTAACCCTTTATAAGGCAGTGGCAACTATATTGCCACCTTATACACATATTTTTTTCTGCTCGTTTAGAAAATTTTTACAACTTCTGTTTTAACTGATGGACACATTAGACCTTTGTGATCACTTACGATTTTTGTTGAGCCATAACAAATACGAATGGGCTTTTTTAGAACAAAATGTCTGTCCAAAAACTGCCATTTTTGAGTGCATAAAGGTTTATAAGCTCGAACTTCTGTTGTGGTGAGCGAAGTGAAAATCAAATGATGGGCAATAAAAGGCCTACCCAACTAACAATCACTCATTTTACAAGCACCTTTACGACGAATTAATTCAGCACGATGCTGAATAACATTTGGATAATTTTCAAGCACAACCTTTGTTCGGGTTTTGTTCACACAAATTTGGAGAAACTATAAAGCATAGTGTTGTGTACCAACTGAACTGTTTGTTGTTAAATCGTTTTACAACTATATAGTAAAACTGTTATTCAGCTTCAGCAAAAATGATTAAAAATATAAAAAAATGTAATTTTTTTTATTTCCACGAGAGTTTATGATTTGAACTTAACAGCATTAATGCTGTAAACAAATATTGTGAAATAATAACTACATATAAATTTACCTGAATCCAGATTCGAACTCGAGACTCGTCGATTGCCAGTCGCATGCCTTCCTATCTGCGCCATCCTAGAGATGATGAAATGCAGTGCTCAAATCAAAGCATAAACTTCCCGTGGTTTAATAATGATCAGACTTCGACTCCTATTCAGCAGTGGTGAATTAGCACAACGTTATGGTTAACGACTGAACAACAGATTAATTCAGCTGTTGATCAGTAAAAACACGTATTTTTCATCTTGTACTCTGAGTCGAAGTATGATGAAACGAAAGCGCTTATTTGACTTGAGAAAAACACATTATACAAATACATGTCCTAATTTGTACATGAACTTAACAAGAAGCAGAAAAAAGTCTTGTTAAACTATGTTATAAAGGAATTACTGCGAGTCGAATAAAAATCTTATTAAACGTTTGAAAAGTGTTTCAAATTATCATTGATAACACCAATACGAAAAGTTGAATATTTTCTACTTTTTCAACTGAAATAGCATTTGTACAGTAATGTGTACAGCATAATTTTAGTTCAGCTATAATTACTATTATAAAGCAACAATTCAGCATGCATGCTTGTTTGCGGCTGGCGATTGTTAGTTGGGATATGTTCCTTATACATGTGGACAATATTTCAACTTGATTGCCTTATTACTTTTAGGAACTCAGCCTTTTGAGAAACTGTACTATTATAAATGGGCATGTACTAAAATTGTCATATCGTCCAAAATGATTGACCAATCGAGTTCAAATCCACACATGTAACTCATAAATATTGGGGCAATAACTTATCAAAAGATCAGCATGATTGATGAACGCATCACAAAATAACAACATTTTAAACTTTGTTGACAAAAAGTTGAAATTTAGACCAATTTTTTTCATACAAAATCGACCATCGAATTTTTTGAAAATAAAATCGTTTTTGTTCATTACACCACATGTACTTTATACATATTCCAATGTAGAACGAGTGTATTCCGTGCCTGGTTTTCTCGGCCTTATAAAGGGTTAACGGAGTCCTAAAATGCCCAATACTGCCTATGGCCATCAGTCAGTGAACCATCCGGAAACAACCGGTCAGCCGGTGGCTCGTGGCTATCATAAAATTCCGTTCCATTCCGCTGAAGAACTGTCGGTTTTTTGTGTCGCGATGTGCTCGTCACCCGTGTTCGCCGGTCGCTCTTAATGCCAGATGGAGCTATTTATTAGCCTTATTTTATGGGCAATCCGAGAATTTCGCTCGCTTCCTGGCATCGAAAATGAGCGAGCAGCTGCCGCCCGGGCAGGATGAAAGTCCTTAATGCCCCACTTCCTGGGACACACCCCACTCACCCTGAGTCCGGACCTACCTTAAGACTGTGGAATCCGATGGCGGCTCCGACGGTCAGGATCGAGAAGAACAGGAACAGCACGAAGGCCGACACTTGGGAAATTCCGAGAAAGTTGAACACACCGGAGCAAACAATGGCGGCGGCGTGGCAGCCGATGATTGGAACCAGCAGACGATCGACGAGGTCCCACGGGATCTGCCGCGGGGTGGTTTCAATCAGGACCGAACCGTGGCGGGACATACGCCGCTTGACGGCCGGCGCTTTCGGGATGGCCGAGCCGGCGGATTGCTGTAGGTTGGGAGGGAGGGGGGTAGAGGTTAATAAATCTGTACTGCGGATAACTATCAACTAATAAGCAGCGTAAACAGAAAGGAGAGGTTTGGCTGGAAAGTAATCAGTTGTATAAACAATACATCCACCCAAACATGTTACGTCAGTACTATGAGTTACAACACAAGTATGTACCTAAGACCACGGATAAATATTTTTTATTTAGTTTGGGTAATGTTGGATCAGGTTTGTTTTTAGTAACTATAGCACTTTATAAAATGCAACAATTGCTGCAGTTGCGGCCAATTAAAGCATGGGGGTAATCCTCTCTGAAACCAATCTGGAATTTCAATTATTTTTTTCTTATACGTTAGAATATGATAAATGGCGACGAAATCCAAGGTGGCTGCCAAAAATTTTCTACTATAAATGAAAGTCCTGTACTTTCCATTAAGGTGGCCCACACTTATATGAAAAACAAACATTTTGAAAAATGCCAAGTCTTACCCTCTGAATCAGTTGTTTTGATCTCCCAGAAGCTACGTTCAAAATTTGAGCAAAATCGATAAAGCCTAGAGGGGCGCTCAACAAGTCTGAAGTTTGTATGGGAAATCTTGGCCAAATGTATGCAGAAATCTTAAGTTTTCGAATTTTGCCGCTAGGTGGCGTTGTTAGCGTTAAATATTCAAACCCTTTGTTATTTTTGTAGGTGACTATATGCAAAACAACTTTGTCGAAGACTGCAAAGTGATCCAACGTCTGTGAAAAAAGTTATACCCTCGGTAAATAGAATATTTGTAGCTAACAAAACAAGAAATCTTTGGATCATTTTCTGCAGGAATATTTAAGAAAACAAATATTTCAACATATTGGTACTCGTATATTTGAAACATTTTTGCAGGAATTTTTGGCGGATTTTTTGTAATTCCCTGACTGAATTCCTAGCACTTCTCCCGAAAATATTGGTGGAAAAATACTGTAAGAAGTATTTAAAAGAAATATTGAAGGTGTCTTTCTATGAATTCTAAAAGACATATTTTTACAAAAAAAAAATACAAAACCTTGAAAAAAAAAAACAAATTGAATCTCTGAGGTTGTAATTCACTTGAAGGTACTCAACTGTCTCTATAATTATGTACATTCCCAACAAAAATGACAAAAGCGATTAAACAATAAAAAATAATTGGAGCTTTTCTTTAGTAATTATGATTTGAAAAAAAAAAATGGTTTTAACTGAAATATCAAAACAAATTTCAAAAGGAAAAGGTTATGGAGAGAGTATCCATGTTTTATCTTGTCCGTTTTTATATCCCATTTCTCGTTCAGATAGCTCGCCTAATATTTATCGCCGTTCATCTGTCAAATCTCTTCTCTTATTTTTTTTGTTTCTTCTTTCTAGTTTTTGTCGTACGTTCACGACTCTTTTGTCTGTTGTCTCTTGTCTCCTGTCTCTTGTCTCTTGTGTCTCTTGTGTCTCTTGTGTCTCTTGTGTCTCTTGTGTCTCTTGTGTCTCTTGTGTCTCTTGTGTCTCTTGTGTCTCTTGTGTCTCTTGTGTCTCTTGTGTCTCTTGTGTCTCTTGTGTCTCTTGTGTCTCTTGTGTCTCTTGTGTCTCTTGTGTCTCTTGTGTCTCTTGTGTCTCTTGTGTCTCTTGTGTCTCTTGTGTCTCTTGTGTCTCTTGTGTCTCTTGTGTCTCTTGTGTCTCTTGTGTCTCTTGTGTCTCTTGTGTCTCTTGTGTCTCTTGTGTCTCTTGTGTCTCTTGTGTCTCTTGTGTCTCTTGTGTCTCTTGTGTCTCTTGTGTCTCTTGTGTCTCTTGTGTCTCTTGTGTCTCTTGTGTCTCTTGTGTCTCTTGTGTCTCTTGTGTCTCTTGTGTCTCTTGTGTCTCTTGTGTCTCTTGTGTCTCTTGCTTCTCTTGTCTCTTGTCTCTTGTCTCTTGTCTCTTGTCCCTTGTCTCTTGTGTCTCTTGTGTCTCTTGTGTCTCTTGTGTCTCTTGTGTCTCTTGTGTCTCTTGTGTCTCTTGTGTCTCTTGTGTCTCTTGTGTCTCTTGTGTCTCTTGTGGCTCTTGTGGCTCTTGTGTCTCTTGTGTCTCTTGTGTCTCTTGTGTCTCTTGTGTCTCTTGTGTCTCTTGTGTCTCTTGTGTCTCTTGTGTCTCTTGTGTTATTTGTGTCTCTTGTGTCTCTTGTGTCTCTTATGTCTCTTATGTCTCTTGTGTCTCTTGCGTCTCTTGTGTCTCTTGTGTCTCTTGTGTCTCTTGTGTCTCTTGTGTCTCTTGTGTCTCTTGTGTCTCTTGTGTCTCTTGTGTCTCTTGTGTCTCTTGTGTCTCTTGTGTCTCTTGTGTCTCTTGTGTCTCTTGTGTCTCTTGTGTCTCTTGTGTCTCTTGTGTCTCTTGTGTCTCTTGTGTCTCTTGTGTCTCTTGTGTCTCTTGTGTCTCTTGTGTCTCTTGTGTCTCTTGTGTCTCTTGTGTCTCTTGTGTCTCTTGTGTCTCTTGTGTCTCTTGTGTCTCTTGTGTCTCTTGTGTCTCTTGTGTCTCTTGTGGCTCTTGTGTCTCTTGTGTCTCTTGTGTCTCTTGTGTCTCTTGTGTCTCTTGTGTCTCTTGTGTCTCTTGTGTCTCTTGTGTCTCTTGTGTCTCTTGTGTCTCTTGTGTCTCTTGTGTCTCTTGTGTCTCTTGTGTCTCTTGTGTCTCTTGTGTCTCTTGTGTCTCTTGTGTCTCTTGTGTCTCTTGTGTCTCTTGTGTCTCTTGTGTCTCTTGTGTCTCTTGTGTCTCTTGTGTCTCTTGTGTCTCTTGTGTCTCTTGTGTCTCTTGTGTCTCTTGTGTCTCTTGTGTCTCTTGTGTCTCTTGTGTCTCTTGTCTCTTGTCTCTTGTCTCTTGTCTCTTGTCTCCTGTCTCTTGTCTCTTGAATTGTCTCTTATTTTACTGAATTAACAAGCTGATTTATTTCATTCCAAAATGATAATATTCACCATTTTCAAAGCGCATTAATTTTATGTTTCTGCAACCCCAAAATTCACTGTAAAATTGAATGCGCATAGGCCTACCACCACAATAACTACTAAAATATTACTTTGAAATGATCGCTTCCTTTTTACGAATTATGTATCCTCCTGAACTTTACGTGCCATCGAAGATGTTTCTCTGCATCTTGAGCTGTCATAGTTTTCGTTGAAAAAAAAAAGACAACAACAATCATCATAACCTCTTTTCGAGAATGGAAAATTTTTCAACTAGGTTTTAAGACAGTTTTATTGCTACTATTGTTGTGGTTTGCAAAACCTCTCCGACAGTGGTCCACTTAGCCAGAAGATGCTCTTAAAGAGGTTATCAAGAGATTTTGATGTATTGTGCCTTGCAAGATAAATCCGCAAAACGCGTTAGTCTTCTTCTTTTCCATCAAGTTGCAAAAATATGACCGCACCACTATAAGCGACCTGATGGTCAGAAATTCTACATGCGGCGCTTATATCAAATCCACATGAGGCTGCGGCGATATGGCCGCGAGGAGATGCACGCGATAGAGACACAATGTGGAAATGAAAAAGATGAAGCCGTATCCCCCAGCAGCATCACTAAATAACATCCCGATTATTAAACACAAAGCCGACGAGGTGATGCGTATGCATATTGCATATAAGTGAATCAATGTCGCGATAAATATGATTACGATTTCTGGCCACCTGCGTTGCCATTGTGTTAGCTTTTGTTTTGATATGAACGGTTTGAAGGCTGCTGCGATGCTGCTGGGTGGGTGACAGTATCTGTTCGATTTTGACATTGCGTCTGTATCGCGGGAATCTCCTCGCGGGCATATCGCCGCCGCCCAATGTGGATTTATTATGAGCGCCGCAATATAAATCAGATTTATTGCAAGTTTTGTAAAATTTGTCATGAAGATCTCTTATAGAGCCGAACAAAACTTAAAATGTTTCTTGGGTTGTCTCTTGTCTCTTGTCTCTTGTCTCTTGTCTCTTGTCTCTTGTCTCTTGTCTCTTGTCTCTTGTCTCTTGTCTCTTGTCTCTTGTCTCTTGTCTCTTGTCTCTTGTCTCTTGTCTCTTGTCTCTTGTCTCTTGTCTCTTTTCTCTTGTCTCTTGTCTCTTGTCTCTTGTCTGACTTGGTTTGATCACCGCGATACGTTATATGCTTAGTTAGATTGGCTATTTTCGGTGAAATGATCAACAAACAGCATTATTTGCGTAACGCGTTTCGGTCTACTACTCTTCGACCATCATCAGACGCCTAAAAAACATTTATTTGTTACAAACATTCTTCACACACAAACAGACCATTCAGCAAACAACACTTACATTTAGCTGATTTACTTCACAATTACGTCAGATGATTAATACTAATTTTTCTTATGGTCAATTTTCTCTATATATATATTCCACTACCCCCTCTAGTCTACGATACAAGTTTCTCTCATTCGTCATAGGGCAAACGAAGAGGATGTTGGAAGTGAGGGTTGCGGAGCACCAAAACGGCTGTAGGAAGAGAAACCGGAAGTCTGGCTTAGCAGTCCACATGATGGAGGAAGGACATGTGTTCGACTTCAACAAAACACGAATTCTGGATCGCATACAGGACCAGGCGACCAGATGTATTGCAGAGGTATTCCACATAAATAAACGAGGAGAAGCACACACGGTGAACCTACAGCTTGAGTTTGGGAATTTCAATTCAACGTACAACGGTCTGTTGGCGCAACTGAGAAAGCAACAATGAGAAATGACGTCAACCATGAGAGGATACGATGACGAATGAGAGAAACTTGTATCGTAGACTAGAGGGGGTAGTGGGATATATATAGAGAAAATTTACCATAAGAAAAATTAGTATTAATCATCTGACGTAATTGTGAAGTAAATCAGCTGAATGTAAGTGTTGTTTGCTGAATGGTCTGTTTGTGTGTGAAGACTGTTTGTAACAAATAAATGTTTTTAGGCGTCTGATGATGGTCGAAGAGTAGTAGACCGAAACGCGTTACGCAAATAATGCTGTTTGTTGATCATTTCACCGAAAATAGCCAATCTAACTAAGCATATATCTTGTCTCTTGTCTCTTGTCTCTTGTCTCTCGTCTCTCGCCTCTCGTCGCTTGCCCTTCATCATCCCGGTCTACACCCTAAAACGAAAGTACACAGCGAATGAGTAACTTGCGAAAAGACAAAGGATTTTTCACTCATATTTGCGTACGACTGGATCAGCACAAAAAATGTGCTGATCCGGTGTTACACAAATTTGCGTGAATTTTCACACAAGTTTGCATGAAATCTTTTGTCTTTTCGATCGCTGCGTGAAAGTTACTCCTTGCTCTGTGTACATTGATCTTTCCGTGTAAGTCGTTAGTTGTCTCTCTTCTCTGGTTTATTGTCTCACCTCTCACCTCTCCCATCTCTCGTATGTCATCCACCTTTAGAGCCTATCATTTCTCGTGTCTTGTGTCTAGTTTCTCGTCTTCTGTTTCTCGTCTCGTGAGTTTTAGCCATCGTTTATTTCGCTTTGTGCCTATTATCTCTTGAATTTTGCATATCGTGTCTCTTATTTCGTATTTCATATCTTGTCTCTCATATTGTATCTGATTTTTCCCTCGTCCCGTCTCTTATCTGTTGCATCTCACCTAGCGTCGCTCGACGCTTGTACTTCATCTTCCGTGTCAATCTTCTTGTTCCGTTCCGTTTGCCACCTGGTTTTACGTCACGTTTTATTAAAAAAAATCCTTGTGTGAATTTTTTCGTATAATGCCGAACGTATAAACTTTTGTTATTTTAAGCTTTCTACATACCCTCAAGACTGTGTTTCATTCATGCATAAAGAAAAGTTAAGATATGAAATTTTAGTTTGTGAAACGTGTTTATACATTCCACTATTCCAACACGTATTTGACCGATGTTTATTTACTTAATGAATAATAGAAACCTGGTATAAAATCGTGGATTATTCTGGTATTTTAATAAGGCAACTGCAGAAACACATATATGAATATGATATGTTACTTACCCTTCGTTGGCTCTGCATTATTAAATCTCTCGATTCCGAAAGTTATTTAGTTCGTTGAATTCAACAAAATTAAAAAAATAATCACAATCAGCACTGATTACTGTAAAAATACAATTAATTTTGATCTTCGTTTACTTCACTGATTTTACACGTCAAACGCGTCACTTATTGCATAAAAAACATCGACCAACTTCCTCCACCACACTATTTCACACTCATTCAATCATTCTATCGTACATCCTGGGAGGGGGTTCAAGGAAAAGTGAAAATTCAATAAACATAAACACTGAGCCGATCAACCAAATGGGAAACGATTTTTCTACCCAGATGGAAGGCTAATTAATTTATTGAAATTTATTGCTGGGCTCGGCTAGGACGGCAGCTTTCCTCCCACCACCCGAAGTGGGAGACGTCTTCCTTCTTGGAAAAGTTAGCTAGAGCTAGACATGAGCTGTCCGGGGGATGAGACTCGTCGGGTACACAGTAGCAGCTATAGTTGACTAGTTGTTAGATTGTGCAGAAAGCATTGATAGAGTTCCTGTAATTGCCCCTGGGTAGTGGTGATAGGAGGAGGTAGGAATATCGGTTCCCAGCTATTGAATCAGTTACGTCGAACATTAATAATGGAAATATTTAAATTTTAATTAATTCCAGATTATTTGCCACACTGGGGGTGCTTGCCAGCTTTAAGTGCGGTTGATGAGGTGGAAACAATTAACCGTACAGCTGGGAGATGCATAGAGCTAATTAATAGGTCGATAGGCAATGACGAGAGGGCGTTCATTATTTATGAAAATAATGTTTACCATTTAGTGATGATTTAATATTTGATGAAGGCTTCGAATTCATTCAATAACACTTTATCGAGGGTTGTATTAAAATAAAATATTGCAGGATTTTATTCAGAATAACACTTCGGAGTTTGTCCAAAGTAGATTTGATCAAATATTTCTTAAAAACAGCATATCAAACTTTTTTTGGTAGGATTCCTAATTTTTTTCAATCACTTACTGAAAATTTAAAACAATAACACAGCGTAACAAAAATAGCTTTTGGTCTGTCTCAAGAGCAAACTTATGTGTCTCTGACAGATTTTGGACCGCTGAATCCGAATTTGGGCTCAGATTTGCTCCAGCACGTCACAATTTTGAGCTATACCTCAATTTATAGGGCAAAATATGCGATTTTGGACTTTTTTGACTGTAAGCCATTAAGCATGGACATATTTTTTTTTAACTAATCAAAGGATAAATTGGTCAGTTAACATCTAAACTAGCGACTCATACAAAATATTTTGTTTTACTAAATCGATTTTGATAGTTTTAACTGCGATTTATGTTAGGTACGATGTTTCCCATACAAGTCTCCCTTCAAAAGTTGCATGAAAGTTTACTTACTAACATAAAATGATTAAATCTATCAAATTTGATTTGGTAAAACGAAATATTTTGCATGAGTCGTTAATTAAGATTTGACCAATTTATCCTTTATTTGCTTAAAAAATATATTTCCATGCAATGGCTTGCAGTCAAAAAAGCCCAAAATTGCATATTTTGCCCTATAAATTGAGGTATAGCTCAAAATTGTGACGTGTTGGAACAAATCTGAGCTCGGATTCGGATTCAGCGGCCAAAAATCTGTCAGAGACACATAAGTTTGCCCTTGAGACAAAAAAATGTTGCGCTGTGTAATTTTTGTACATATGATGAAGAGCAATTCATGAAACATTCTGCCAACAAACTTTTTTTTTTTTTTTTTTTTTTTTTCTTTTTTTACCCGCCACTCTCCCCCACACCAAAAAACTCGAAGAGAGCCCTCTGGTAGTGGACGCAACTATCTCAGCTCTTATCTGAGCAGCATTGAATAGAATACAAAGAAAAGAACAAATAACTAAATGAGCTGAGATAAACTTGACAAACTAAATTTAAAATTAATAAATGTGATGGGTGCGACTAAGTGTTCCTTTTAAGGGAGCCGAATTGAAACTAGAAATTAAACAAATATAAAAATAATATTATGAACTACATTACAAATAAAATACAAATGTTACTGATAGATGGTGCAATAAAAAAACAATTAGTTGAGAATATCAGGTAGATTTAGTTTATAGTGTTGTTTCAATTTTACTTTAAAAGTGCGACGATTGATGATCTGTTTTATTTCATCTGGCAATTGATTAAATTTCAATGGACCAATGATCGAGATTCTTTTTTGACCACGTGTTGTAGAAGCTCTACTTTGTAGCAAATTATTGGCACGTCTTGTTTGATAACCGTGTTGTACTCTAGGCATTCGAACATTGTGATGAAAACCAGATTTATGAAGCATATCGTGTACAAATATTGCAGTTTGTTATTCACAGAGAGCGTTTATGGGAAGAATATTATGACAAGGATCTGAATAAAGCTGAATAGAGGGATATAAAAAAGGTTTTTTGAAAATTGTTTTAAGGCACCTATTTTGTAGGGTTTGAAGTTTCCTGAGATGCGATTTGCAAGCTCGTCCCCAAGCAACTATAAGATAATTGAACGTTGAATGGATGTGGGCGAAGTAAAATTTTAATAAGACACTACGTGGCACAAAGTTACTTACTTTCCGCAATATACCACATAATGAAGAAACTTTCCTTTCAACATGCTGTATATGTATGGTCCAGCTCAATGTTGTATCTAGCAATAAGCCCAAATATTTAAATGAACTAACTTCTTCAATACAATACGAGTTTAGTACTACTGAGCTGTGACGATCTAAAAGTTTCCTCGGAGAACGAAAAATCATATATTTTGTTTTAGATACATTTAGAGACAGCATATTAGGGCTTTAGGACAGAATGTCGAAGGACAAATGGTCGAAGGACAAAAGGTCGAAGGACAAAAGGTCGAATGGACAAAAAGGTCGAATATGTCGGGGCCCGTGGCGCAGTGGTCCACACGTTCGCTTCATAAGCGGATGGTCATGGGTTCGAACCCAGCCCCGACACTTGCAATTTTTCGTCAGTTGCTCTTCCCCCCGAGAGCAGCTGGCACCTGACCCTCTTCGGAGCATATAGCTCTAACGGACCCGGAATTTGGATATCGGCGAACCGCAACTCATAATGGACGACCCCCAATTGAACTGGAAAAGGAACAGCAGCCAACCACCAGCACCATCGTGCTCATCATTCTACCGTGGACAGGGTAGAAAAGTTGAAGCAGCACAAGGCACCAGTTCGATACAGTTGAATTAGAATAGAATACATGTAGGCGCTGTACAAAAGTGTAAGTGCAGCGTCCAATTGGAATCGCTCACGTAGTGCCCAAGTGGACAAAAAGAGCTGTAAATTAGGTTAAGTGATTAAGAATAAAAAAAAAAAAAAAAAGGTCGAATGGACAAAAGGTCGAATGGACAAAAGGTCGAATGGACAAAAGGTCGAAGGGACAAAAGGTCGAATAGACAAAAGGTCGAAGGACAAAAGGTCGAATGGACAAAAGGTCGAATGGGACAAAAGGTCGAATGGTTCATGTTCTTGCTCATTGAGAGAAACATTATGGTGCTTTTATAGTAATCATATGTATTTCAGCCACTGACATTTCTATATGAAATTTTTCCTTCTTTTGTTTATAGGCTATTCTTTCAAGTTGTGTTGGTGTAGTATTTAATGGCAATTTAGTTTGATGTTTTGTTCAGTAATTTTTCCTTCTTAAATTTATAGGCTGTTCTTTTAAGTTTTGTTACTGAATAATTTATCGACTATTTAGGTACTTATAATTTAATCAGAAATTTTGCCTTCTTTAATTCAATAGCTGTTCTTTCTATCTCTACTGCAGAAAAAATTACTACTTGTGATTAGTGATCATCCGCTGATTCATCCCCTCTTGGATTTATAGGTAGTTCCGACGAATTACACTGTATAAGTATAAATAATTTCTTCGAATTTCGACTGCTGATGATTATGTTGGGAGGTATGGCGTTCAGTCTATGCAAGAATAACTCAAAAACGGATTCTTAAGCTTTCATAAGTTATTCCTCCAAAGATTGAAAGCCATACCTCCCAGCCCGTGAACCGTATAGTACATTTGTTTCATTATAGGATTTTGGAGGCATTCCAAAGAGCTTCAGAGCATTTTTCGGCGGATTTCACAAACGTTACGGAGGCGTTATATGGCGTTTTTGGGGGTTTCGGAGGGCCTGAGGTGCGTTACATGGGGTTTCTGGGGGTATTAGGAGGATTTTGGAGGCATTCCAAAGAGCTTCAGAGCATTTTTCGGCGGATTTCAGAAACGTTACGAAGGCGTTACATGCCGTTTTCTGGGGTGTCGGAGGGTCTGAGGTGCGTTATATGGGGTTTCTGGGGGTATTAGGGGGATTTCGGAGGCATTCCAAAGAGCTTCCGAGCATTTTTAGGCGAATTTCAGAAACGTTACGAAGGCGTTACATGCCGTTTTCTGGGGTTTCGGAGGGTCTGAGGTGCGTTACATGGGGTTTCCGGGGGTTTAAGGGGGATCTTGGAGGCATTCCAAAGAGCTTCAGAGAATTTTCGGCGGATTTCACAAACGTTACGGAAGCGTTACATAGCGTTTTCAGGGGTTTCGGAAGGTCTGAGGTGCGTTACATGGGGTTTCTGGGTGTTTAAGGGGGATTTTGGAGGCATTCCAAAGAGCTTCAGAGCATTTTTCGGCGGATTTCAGAAACGTTATGAAGGCGTTACATGCCGTTTTCTGGGGTTTCGGAGGGTCAGAGGTGCGTTACATGGGGTTTCCGGGGGTTTAAGGGGGATTTTGGAGGCATTCCAAAGAGCTTCAGAGAATTTTCGGCGGATTTCACAAACGTTACGGAAGCGTTACATAGCGTTTTCAGGGGTTTCGGAAGGTCTGAGGTGCGTTACATGGGGTTTCTGGGGGTTTAAGGGGGATTTTGGAGGCATTCCAAAGTGCTTCAGAGCATTTTTCGGCGGATTTCAGAAACGTTATGAAGGCGTTACATGCCGTTTTCTGGGGTTTCGGAGGGTCAGAGGTGCGTTACATGGGGTTTCCGGGGGTTTAAGGGGGATTTTGGAGGCATTCCAAAGAGCTTCAGAGAATTTTCGGCGGATTTCACAAACGTTACGGAAGCGTTACATAGCGTTTTCTGGGGTTTCGGAGGGTCTGAGGTGCGTTACATGGGGTTTCCGGGGGTTTAAGGGGGATCTTGGAGGCATTCCAAAGAGCTTCAGAGAATTTTCGGCGGATTTCACAAACGTTACGGAAGCGTTACATAGCGTTTTCAGGGGTTTCGGAAGGTCTGAGGTGCGTTACATGGGGTTTCTGGGGGTTTAAGGGGGATTTTGGAGGCATTCTAAAGAGCTTCAGAGCATTTTTCGGCGGATTTCAGAAACGTTATGAAGGCGTTACATGCCGTTTTCTGGGGTTTCGGAGGGTCAGAGGTGCGTTACATGGGGTTTCCGGGGGTTTAAGGGGGATTTTGGAGGCATTCCAAAGAGCTTCAGAGAATTTTCGGCGGATTTCACAAACGTTACGGAAGCGTTACATAGCGTTTTCAGGGGTTTCGGAAGGTCTGAGGTGCGTTACATGGGGTTTCTGGGGGTTTAAGGGGGATTTTGGAGGCATTCCAAAGAGCTTCAGAGCATTTTTCGGCGGATTTCAGAAACGTTATGAAGGCGTTACATGCCGTTTTCTGGGGTTTCGGAGGGTCAGAGGTGCGTTACATGGGGTTTCCGGGGGTTTAAGGGGGATTTTGGAGGCATTCCAAAGAGCTTCAGAGAATTTTCGGCGGATTTCACAAACGTTACGGAAGCGTTACATAGCGTTTTCAGGGGTTTCGGAAGGTCTGAGGTGCGTTACATGGGGTTTCTGGGGGTTTAAGGGGGATTTTGGAGGCATTCCAAAGAGCTTCAGAGCATTTTTCGGCGGATTTCAGAAACGTTATGAAGGCGTTACATGCCGTTTTCTGGGGTTTCGGAGGGTCTGAGGTGCGTTACATGGGGTTTCCGGGGGTATTAGGGGGATTTTGGAGGCATTCCAAAGAGCTTCAGAGAATTTTCGGTGGATTTCACAAACGTTACGGAAGCGTTACAGAGCGTTTTCAGGGGTTTCGGAAGGTCTGAGGTGCGTTACATGGGGTTTCTGGGGTTTTAAGGGGGATTTTGGAGGCATTCCAAAGAGCTTCAAAGCATTTTCGGCGGATTTCACTTTCATGAATAACATTACTTTATATCCTTCTATAGTCTAGTTTACGAAACGACAACAGTGTTGATATTGATATTAACACTCACGGGCTTGGGCGCAACCTTCTGTCAAATTTTCATTCATGAAATAAGCGATCAGCTGATCCGAAACGTCTCGTAAAATGGCTCATTGGCTTCTACTTTCTATCATTCTAGGCATCTATTTCGAATTACAATGCGGTAGTAAATAGCTGCATTGTCGTTTTACTGACCACTTTATCATGTCTTCCAAATTGTCTACTGTCAATTATACCTTTTGTTCTATTCGACCTTTTGTCCATTCGACCTTTTGTCCATTCGACCTTATGTCCATTCGACCTTCTGTCCTATTCGACCTTTTGTCCATTCGACCTTTTGTCCATTCGACCTTTTGTCCATTCGACCTTTTGTCCATTCGACCTTTTGTCCATTCGACCTTTTGTCCATTCGACCTTTTGTCCATTCGACCTTTTGTCCATTCGACCTTTTGTCCATTCGACCTTTTGTCCTTCGACCTTTTGTCCTTCGACCTTATGTCTTTCGACCTTTTGTCATACATTCCATATTAGAAGCCAGATAATCGGACAAAATTTTCAAATCATCATTGATCTCCTCTACCACCGTTTGTGCATCGGGACGTGAATAAAACAAGGCTGTGTCATCAGCAAATAAGCGTGGGACACCTCTCAACGGAAGTTTGCAGAGGTCGTTGATGTATAGCAGAAATAATAAGGGGCCAATATTGCTACCTTGAGGCACCCCTATGGTTATTGGCTTGCTCGAACTAACGGAATCACCAATAGAGACAAATTGCATCCTGTTCGTTAAATAGCTTCGTATAACTTCGTTGGCCACACCTCTTATTCCATACGCTTCTAGTTTCCTTAAAAGTATTGAATGATTAATAGTATCGAATGCTTTTCGTAAGTCTAGAAAAAGTGCCCCCACTACTTGCTTACAATCAATACCTTTGATGACATCATCGAGAAGCTCCGAGATTGCTGTTTCTGTACTACTTCCTTGTCGAAAGCCATACTGAAATTTATAGAAAACACTATGCTGGTTCAGGAAAGGTATTAGCCTATTTATTAAGAGTTTTTCTATTATCTTATTAAACGTGGACAAAGTTGAAATGGGTCTATAGTTGTTAACGTCACTAGCATCTCCCGATTTAAAAACAGGAACAACTCTAGCAATTTTCAAACACTGTGGATAAGAGCCAGTTTCTAAAATTTTGTTGAATACTTCTGCAAAAAATTCTAGAGAAACTAACGGAATTGTTTTTAACTACATCTGCAGAAATATTATCAGGACCACCACTCTTCTTTCGTACCAGACCGTTAATAAGCAGAGTTACTTCACTCGCAGATGCCGGAGTTAGAAATATAGAAGAGGAAACTCTTTGAATACATGACAAAGGATCAATTGTAGTATTGACTTGGATATTATTAGCAAGCTCATGACCAATGTTTGAAAAATAATTATTGAAGATTTGACAGATTTTTTGATTGTCGCTAACTCTAACGCCATTATCAAGGAGCGTAATGGTGTCAGATTTACTGCTTTTTCCAAAGATAGAGTTTATTTGCTTCCACAATTTTGAGTGAGGGGTATTGTTAAGGAGGTTATCATAATACATTTTTTTACAATTTTTTTTCGCGGTGCTAACTTTATTAGATACATGTTTCAATAGAGCTTTTAAACGATGATTAATAGGGTTCCTTTTTAATCTTTTAACGTAATTGTTTTTTAATTTTATCAAATACCAAAGATTGAAATTCATCCACGGACAAAATTGACCTTTAACGTTCACATTTTTAGTAACAATTTTAGAAAATTTATCGTGTAACGATTTATATTTTAACATAATATCGGACAAACAGGAATCTCCATCTCGAATATCCCCATAGTTTTCCAAGAAAGTAGTAAATTCTGAGTTAAGCTTTTGATGATCGACAATTTTTTTACTTAGAGTTACCACTTCTTTATTTACGAATAATTTAAAAGACGTAATCACTATGCAGTGATCACTTTGGCAAGTAGAAATTGTATCGTTTCTAACACGGAAGAGATCATCCATTCTACAAATAACGTGATCGAGTATGTTGGAGCTAACCGGTCTAGTAGGAAAGGTATTAGAACATGTAAACCCATACGATTCCAAAAGTGCCCTATATTTAACAACAACATTGTTGTCATAAGCGTTCATTGGCACATTGATATCACCGACTAGAAAACAAGACCTATTCTGGTTTGAGCTATCGAGCACATTTTCAAATATATTCAAAAAATTATTTATATCAAAAGACGGAGGACGATAAAAGCCATGGACATCATAAACACGATTGTTAATACTAATTTCAACATAAATATGATGAAAACCATCAATATGCACGTTACATTGAACAGTAAAGGTAAGGTTACTTCTTATGTACACTGCTAGGCCACCGTTAGAATAATCTCTGCACGAAAATATCGATTTATAGCCAGGGATGTTATACAATGACACGATATCTTTCTTAAGCCATGTTTCGCCTATAACAATTACATCGAGTGGCCAAGGGAAGAAGTCCAATGCTTCAAGAATGGAGTCAAATTTATCAAGGTCATTCATGCCACGAATGTTCCATTGCAAGATCCGAAGACAATTAGCATTAGTGTTATTGGCAAGGTAACACTCATTCAGCTCATCAAAATTATCGTAGGTTTGATTTATATTATCCATTTTAAATAATTACTGTAACAAAACTTCAAAAAAAAAACACTACCAAGATTAAAACGCAAACACATATTACCTATTTGTACACTTAGGCGCTGGTAAAGGGATCAATGACGATTTCAATTCAGTTCTATTGACAAATTTCTCCATATCATTACGATTCTTGATAACAACTGGTTTAGAATTTTCATCCGTTTTAACTAAAATTGCTCCATCCTTGCCTGCCCAAAC
This sequence comes from Aedes albopictus, assembly GCF_035046485.1. Lineage (NCBI taxonomy): Eukaryota > Metazoa > Arthropoda > Insecta > Diptera > Culicidae > Aedes > Aedes albopictus. The sequence goes on from NC_085138.1 coordinate 348,794,887, forward strand.
ATATTTCAAATCCATTTTATTCTGAAGCACTCGCATTTCCCGTAGCAAGTCTAATGAAAGCGGAGACAATTCATCCCGAATGACAATTCTAGTTGGCTTTCCCTTAGAAATCAATGACCGATCGATATCAAATGACGACAACTTCCCAAACTTCTTCTTTTTCAAAAAGAACGACTCCTTCACAGCCAGATTTTTAAAAACAATTCGAATCGGTACAAGTTCATTCTCTTTGGATTCCGGAGCATATATTCGAGAAGCAGATTCGATTGCATCAGCAGGAAGCTCAAAACCGATACGACTAGCAACGCCAGTAACAAATTTAGGAATGTTTTCATTAGCCTGAACTGGTACACCAAACAACACTGCATTCTTGGAAAGACTTTCGCGGTTAGATCTATCGTCACTGCATTCCAATTTGAAAACGAATGTCTTCAAGGATGACAGCTCATTTTTCAGAGCTTCAACCTCGGATTTCAGTTGAACGTTCTCTGCCTTCAATGAAAGGAAATCATTCATGATATCATCGAATTTCGACGAAAGAAATTGCTGCGAGTTTTCAATTGTTCCAATTAGCATATCAACTTCGGTTTTTACCTCTTTCAGTTGAGTGGACACAACAGCTGTCACACTTTTTTGAAGTTCTGAACTCAGTTTCTCGATCATTAGTGCCTGAATGTTCTGCATATCGATTATTTTGTTGTAGGCAATAGAGCATTTAGGTGTACAAAAGTACATAGTTTTCCTTAACTTCTTGATGGCAGAGCCAAAAATATTACGACATGAAAAATGAGCATTAGAGAAGCAATATAAACATGTTATTAATTTACTAGATTCATTTTCTTTTATCTTACATTCAACACAAAACCAACATCGTAAGCCTGATCATTCATCATTCTTGCAAAAACTGCGAAACAAAACACAAACAAATTTATAGAGATAAATATTGAATACTACTACACACACCAAGTCGAACGAGCGTATAAGGCAATCCATGAGACAGATGCGATCAGCTGATTTTCCTTGTTTACCATGTATTTTTGACATTCGTCGATCGGGGTGACAGTTGGTCACAAAGGAATTTGTTAAGCACCGAGAACACTCGACGAAAATTTGGTAAGCTGCACGTACACTGTGTTTACACTTTCAGCTGTCACCCCCATCGCGATATGTCCTCATGGATTGCCTTATTGCCTAACAAGAACCTACAGCATATAAAGGGTTTTACAATATACAATACATAGAACAATTTAAAAATTGGGTTGACGAGCCTAGTCCAAAACAATCATCATACTGCCAGATGCGCGAAAACGACTATACAACAAAAACGGTGATGTGCGCAACTCAGCTACTTGCCATGAGAGACAAAGAACCCGTAGAGCTACTGGCTATGCGAGGAGTTGGATTAATTTTGAATCTTTCTATCCGGTTTCGCTAAATTCTGCATTGTGACACTGCGACCACTTGCATACCTACAGACTACTTTGTGGCAGCTGTATGTAGCGACGATGGCCCTTGCCAGAGACCAGGAGAAACCACTTTCGTGTGCTACTAATGGATAAATTCGTTCCGCAAAAAAATACAGGAAGACTTATCCAATTTCGCTAAATTCTGCAGTGTCATTCCGCAACCACTTGCATACATACAAACTACCTAACAGGAGTTATATGCAGCGACGTTGGCCCTTGCCAGAGACCAGAGAAACCACTTTCGTGTGCTACTACTGGAATATACTCGATACACAAACTAATCAACAAGAACTCGCAGGCTGTCACTCCACGGTATCTGGCAACAATCGATATGATGTGATGCCCAGTGAGTTATCGGATCACAGCTTTCGATTGTGTACTACAAATACGATATACATTACATATACATATACGATAGATTGCTGAACAAGACAATAACCACTGACGAGCACTTAACAAAAATGTAAATTGATATTACCCCTTATAAGCACAACAGATTCTAATTACACGACATTATATGACACTATTTGATATTCCTACACACTTTAAAATGACAATTAATATTAAAATAAATAAATATCACTATAAATTGTTGATAAAAACTATCGCACTTATTGCAATTGCACCAACTACCAGAAACAGTGCTGCCAGATGAACTTATCTGGAAATATACAGAAAGTCCATGAGAGTGTATGATAATCAGCGGAAAATTAGTTAAAGATTGTACGATGTATCCCTTCCGAATAATGATGGTATTGAATGAGGAATTTTTCAAAATTGTTATTCAAATACTCATAGAAAAATCTAAGAACAAGCAATCATTTCTAGTATTGGTTATTTTCGTTTCCATTTCATTTGGAATTCAAGAATTGCAGTATTTCAAAACACAAAGCTTTAAAACCAGTTCTTTCCTAATCATTTTTTTTACCACTAAACCGAAATAGGTCAAACATATGTTGCTGCAAGTGAAAGTCAACACCCAAAGATAACACACTAGATCACCACCGTCATCATCCTTTCGCCAATGATGATGACGCAAATCAACCAAAATAACGTCAAACCCCACGAGCAGAGATCCACTTGTTTGAGCGAAACGACTTCATCCCGGACCATTATTTATCTGCACACATGTCTGTCCACCACATGTTTACGTCTTACTGTTTTTTTTTTTCTCGCTTCTTCGACCTCATAAGTCTGTGAAAAAGTGTCAAAATCCCATCGAATGCACTCGTGGAGTATGAATGGAAAAATTTCCACGCTGCGTGCAGTTTTCTTTTTCTTGGAACCATAAATAAACCCCAACCGACTGGATTACCCATAACCAACGACGTAAAGTGCGTAGGAGCGATTCTCCAAAATATTTGGAGAAAACTAGAAATTGAAATTAACACGAACAGTATTAATATTGAAAGCCTCCTTGAGCTAGCTCAGCTTAAAGTTGATTGATTGTTGCTACTTAATTGTTGAACAGGCCACTCTGGCCGTCTAAATTTCCAATTATCTGTTGCAAGTTCATCTTCCTCGTTTGTTAGGTGGTTTCGTGGAGTTTTAAAAGGTTGCAGGGAAGGCCGGATAGAATGCCGGTAGAATCCCCTAGAGTAACCCTTGCAGGGTGTCCGGAGAATTTGTGGGTGGACACCGTTAAGTAATTTCTGGAGGACTGCTGGGAGACATATCGAGTGGAAAACTTGACATCATTGCGGTACAGTTCCCTCGTGGAATCTCAGAATGGATTCTGGAAGGAATTCCGGAAAAATCCCTCAAAGAATATTCGATGGAATCTCGGAATATACAATATAATATTTTGATAAATTCATGGAGAAAATTCTAGAAAAATACCAGGAGATAAAAGGCCTTCCATCTACCACAAGGACAGTAAAATCGTGATTTAAGATCCCCTCCCCCCTCCCCGTGGACATGCGTGAACTTTTCGATGACCCCTACTCCCCTCCCAAAATGTCCACGTGGACTTCAGAAAAAAATGTTACATTTTTTTTTTTCAGGAAAAGGTAAAATGTTTGGAAACAATGGCTTTGTAAAGTTTAATTAGAGAATGATTAATACATGGTTTACAAAGTTTTAAATATAATTAACATTTTTCCAGAAAAACGAATGTTTTATAGCTTTTGAAATGCAAGTTTTCAACTTCTATTGCATTGAATGTTTGTTCAATCCAAGCTTGTCTATTTTCTTTGTTGAGATGGCTTTTATATGGTGGGATTTCAAAAACTAACAAAAATTCTAGTTTTATAGATTCTCGAAAAAAACAAGAAAAATATCGATATTTCTAAAGTACACGGTATGTAGTACACTTAAAAAGACGTTGAATAAAATTCAGACTTCAGTGTCCTTTAAAAATATTTATTAAACCACGAAAGTTTGAAAGACTAGATCAATTCAACAGATATTCGAAAAATTCAAAATAGTTTATAAAATTTATTCGAAATTTCGAGAAAACAATGCAGAGAGCTTCAACGACTTTTTTTTGTAATCGTTAATCCATGTTGTCCACGTGGACATTTGGTAGACCTCCACCCCCCTCTCCGTGGACAAGCATGTACTTTGCTCAAACCCCCACCCCCTCTAAATAGTACACGTGGTATATGAACGGCCCCTAAGTAGTCATGGAAGGATTGTGGGACAAAACTCGAGAGAAACCTTGATGGGAGTCTTGGAAGGAATCTCCGGAGGAATACCGGCAAGAATATCTAGAGGTTTTTCGGAAAAAATCTCATAGGGAATCCTGAAAGGAAACACTGGAGAAATCCTAGTTAAACAACAGACATGAAATTCTTTAGAATGCAATAAAGGAATCTCCGGATTTATCCTGGAATAAATCCAAGAAGAAATCCCAGGAGCAATCCTTGACTGAATCCTTAGAGTTATGTTTTATGTAATCTTGGAATGAGATTTTTTAGGAATCCTGGAGAAATCCGTGAAGGAATTACGAAAAATCCCCAAAAAGAAATCCGTGGATGAATTAATTGCGGGTTGCAATTCGGAAAAAACCATGGAGGAATTATCCCGGATAGACTGCCGGTAGCAATCTCTATACAGCCATTCCATAGAAATCGATATAGTGTATATCCGAACTACGAACTGCATCAGCTGCTGAGATAACCAACCATCGTCCACACCACGAAAATCGGGAGGCTACGGTGGGTGGGTCACGTCGTCAGGATGTCGGATAGCAACCCGACTAAAACGGTTCTCGAGAGTCATCCGACCGGTACAAGAAGACGTGGTGCGCAGCGAGCTAGGTGGGTCGACCAAGTGGAGGACGATCTGCGGACCCTTCGCAGAGTACGGAACTGGAGACACGCAGCCATGGACCGAGCAGAATGGAGACGACTCCTGTGAACAGCAGAGGTCACTCAGGCCTTAGTCTGACCGGTGAGGTAAGTAAGTATCTCCGAATGTCGTGATAGGGTCTGGGACCATTTGCCATGTGCAACAATTCAAGTCAATCGGTTTGGAATTGACTGAGTTATAGCAGCAAGTGCCCAAAATAGGTCCCAGACCCTACTTGGTGGGTTTGTAATTCATCGAAAATAATTATACCCGTATTTTTTTATTTCACTGTTAGGGTGATTCAAAAAATCAAAGTTTTTTTTTTAAATTTTTTTCCAAAAATCATTATTTTGAAACCAGTTGGCCGATTTTAAATTTCTTTTTTTTTTTGTTAAAAAGATTTCTAGGTTTTAGGAAAAATATGTTGAAAGTGCATACTTGTGTTTAGGTACACACTTTTTTTTTATTTAATTTTTAATTATTCACGTTTCATGGGCTCAGGACCAATGAGGTTTGTATATTTTTATCAGAAAATTAGGATATTTGGCGTAACATATCGAAAAACAAGAAATCGCATAAACTGTACCTTAGCGCCTGCCTTTTTAAAATGAAAACTTCTTCAAAAATCGCTAGGGGTCACCCCTTGATCTCTAAAAATAAGTCGACGAATGACTTCTGTAGAAAACTACGGGATTGTACGGAATTCAAAAAAATCATATAGGTACTGTGATTTTGAATAGAACTTTAAAGAACATTTTTTTCTTTTATGTGATGTCAGAGATCATTTTTGCCTTTCTCGTACACCAAGGTGTACCGAAAGGCTATATGTTCACTCCAAAAATGAAATTTTGATAGAGCCCCCGGAGGGCCAAGTTTCATATACCAATCGACTCAGCTCGACGAGTTGAGATGATGTCTGTGTGTGTGTATGTGTGTGTGTGTGTATGTATGTGTGTGTGTATGTGTACAAAAAAGGTCACCTCACTTTTAGATAGTAAATATCAACCGGTTTTAACGATCGACGGCTCATTCGACGCGGAATCTGGTCCCATTGTTTCCTATTGAAAATGGTTCGGATCGGTCCAGCCGTCCCGGAGTTATGGCCATTTAGGTGTTCCGGATCGGTACCCCTGGAAGGGGCCAGACATGAAAATGCACCAAACCCATGCATACGACCCATCAAACCACGGCATTTACGATTATCTGATGAACGGTAAGCAGGAAAATAGTCTCATACCATATCTAAACCGGTAGTGTTCCGTAACCGGTTCTGGGTATCCCGCAGGAAGTGGCCAAATATCAAATTAAACATAACCCATGCATGCGATACATCAAACAGCGGTTTTTTCGATAATTTGATGAACGATTAGCAGCAAAACAGTATCAGACCACATCTGAACCGGTAGTGTTCCAGAACCGGTTCCGCATGTCCCACCGAAAGTGGCCAAATATAAGAGTTCCAAACCCATGCATGCGACACATCAAACAGCGGCATTTTCGATAACCTGATGAATGGTTAGCCGGAAAACATTATCAGTCCATATCCGGAACCGGTTCCGGGGGTCCCAACGGATGTGTTTAATGAAGAGTACCAAACCCATGCATGCGATACAACAAAAAACGGATTTTCTGATAACCTGATGACTGGTTATCAAAGAAATAGGTTAGGACCACATTACGGACAGCCGGTAGTGCCGTAACCAGTTCCGGGTGCCCCTCCGAAAGCGGCTAAATTGATTGATTTGTCTTTATTAAAGAGACTTTCAGCCCTTGGCTGGTTCGTCTCTCAAAGCGGCTAAATATAAAATTGAACTGAACTTATGTATGCGACACAGCAAAGCTAGAATTTTTGGAAACCTTATGAACGTTAGCAAGCAAACAGGTTCAGACCGGTGAAAAAAATGTTTTAAGCATATGGTCAAATCTCAACCGTTACGTAGTAATTGAAGAGATTTAGGCCCTTAAAGCATGCTATATAGGAATGTTTGATATGGGGAAGATGTCTGGACTCCTAAAATGGCCACTAGAATATCCAAGATGGCGGTCTGAAATCCAAGATGGTGGCTTCAAATTCAAGATGGCGTCTGTTTAAAAAGTTTAAGGCTCTAAAACCATGTAATATGGGTATATTTGGTATGGCGAAGATGTCCGACCAGAATGTACAAGATGGCAATCTAAAATCCAAGATGGCGGCTTCAGTTTCAAGATGGCGGCTGTTTCATGGAGATTTAGGCTCTAACGGCTGTTTAATGAAGTTTTAGGCTCTAAAACCATGCAATATTGGTATACAGTCGGGACCCGCTGGTTGGGGGTTTAATAGTTGGGTGACTTTTTAATTGGGCCTCCGTTAGTTGAGCTGTCAGCCAACTAAAAAGCACCTGGATGTCATAATTCAATGTCAAACTGAAAATGACAACCAATCTGTAATTCCGATGTGTTTTTGGTTTCTTAAACTTTACTGATAATCGAAAAGAATTTCTATTTCATTTAAAAAAAAACAATATGTATAAATTTTTCGAAACAAATGCAAAACATCGGCAATCTTTATTTTGTCGATCATTGAAAGCGTTTTGTGCTCGCACATTGGTCCGGGTAGTTTCATATTCATCTGTATTTTCACTTCTCCATCTAAAAAAGATAATTGATGCTCGCATTGGTCAAATATGTATCTAAATGCTCACATGCTCTAAATGTGAAACAAACTGATAAATTTACAAAATTTTACTTATTACTTCCAACTCAAACATGATTTAAAAAAAAACAATGCGCGGGCCCCTTGATCACTTAACTAACGAATCGAATTCGTTGGTTGGGTGGAGGTTGAGGCTCAACGAGCGAATTCCGACTGTATTTGGCATGGGGAAGACTTCCAGAGTCCAAAATGGCGATCAGGATATCCAAGATGGCGATCTAAAATTTAAGATGGCGGCTCCGAATTCAAATTCGCGGCTGTTTAATGGAGTTTTAGGGCCTGAAATAATGTATTACTGGTATATTTAGTATGGGGATGATATCTGGATCCCAAAAATGGCGACTAGAATATCCAAGATATTGGTCCAAAATCCAAGATGGCGGCTGTTTCATGAAGTATATTTTTCGTAGGGAACCAATATCTTGGATATTCTAGTCGCCATTTTTGGGATCCAGATATCATCCCCATACCAAGTACAGGGGATACTCAAAATAACTGGGACAGGTAAAATTTTCACTTTTCAAAAAATGTTCAACTCGCTGTAACTTTTTGAAAAGGGCATCAAATATTCTCAAATTTTTACTGTAAGTTCATCAACTAGTTGTGTATCAGTGGTTCAAATTTGGAAAAGATCGGGCTATTCTTCACGAAGATATAAAGATTCTTGAAAAGGGTATAATTATTCGATAGCCAACTTTGAGCTTTTATATCTCCGGATTCAATGAACTGATTGCAATGAAATTTTGACCATTCATGACTTATATGATGAACTCTTAAAAACGTTTAACTTAACTTTAAATTTTTAACAAGAGAAAAAGTTATAACGATTTCATTCATTTCACGATTTTTTAGTAAATTCATCAATTTCTTATATGCATCCCATTACTTTCTCAATTTATTAGCGGCTATGTTGTAACTTTCCTTCAAAACACATTTATATATAAGTCATTTAGAGGGAAATTAATTGAACTATAATTTGCATCTTGAATTTTGAAACGATGTTGAAGTTTTGGATAAGTTGGTGTTTTATTAGAAAAATAATCTAATCGTTATAATTTTCTTCCGTGTTAAGAATTTTAAGTTAGGTTAAAGGTTTTTCATAGCTCATTATACAAGTCATGAATGGTCAAAATTTCATTGCATTCGGTTCATTGAATCCGGAGATATAACAGCACTAAGTTGGCTATCGGATAAATTTACCTTTTTCTAGAATCTTTATATCTCCGTGAAGAATAGCCCGATCTTTTCCAAATTTGAACCACTGATACACAACTATTTGATGAACTTACAGTAAAAATTTGAGAATATTTGATGCACTTTTCGAAAAGTTACAGCGAGTTGAACATTTTTTGAAAAGTGAAAATTTTACCTGTCCCAGTTATTTTGAGTAACCACTGTATACCAGTAATACATTGTTTCAGGCCCTAAAACTCCATTAAACAGCCGCGATTTTGAATTCGGAGCCGCCATCTTAAATTTTAGATCGCCATCTTGGATATCCTGATCGCCATTTTGAACTCTGGAAGTCTTCCCCATGCCAAAAATGGCGACCAGAACATCCAAGACGGCAATCTTAAATCCTAAATGCGGCTTCAAATTCGAGATAGCGTCTTTTTCTTAAGAGTTTGAGGCTCAAACATTAAAAGCCAGATAAACGATATGATTTCTGGTATCATGAAATGGATTTCTGTTAATTGTATGAAAGTGCGATTTACATCAACATTTTGCTTGAGTTTTATTGAAATGGGGTTTCGAACGCACGAGAAAGGCGCCATCACCGCTAGGTGGATTTATTAGGGTTTTTTCTAGATGTTTCAGCATATCAGCTGCCGTGCAAAAATGCGGCATCCATTATTTCTCAACTATTGACAGTATTTATTAATTGTTATTTTTACATGAGAGAAGAGGGGAGATGTGTGGTATGTGCCAGCCTAGACAGCAGCTGTCATTGCTATAATGGGGTGACAGCCTCTACCCGCTCAAGCACTCGGCATAGTCCGCAGTACCCAGCCAACCACATATCGTAAATCCTTGCTGTATGGAAAAAATCGTATATTTTCATATATTGAATCAAAATTGTATAACAATATTTGTTGACAATGATTGCGTAAAATCGCATTATATGCCAAATGAAATTTCAATTTCGATTTCTTTTCATATAGTCGTCTCCGATCATAAAAGGTGCTAGATACTATCGATAGGATCGCACAGAATCGGATAGAATCATAAAAAATCATACGTTCTGAGTGTCGAGATTCAAGTTCGGTAGCATCGTATATGTGATTTCCTTGCATCGTGTAATTGTCGCTTTACATTGTATATAAATCTGCTAAATCGAGCTGCCTTCCTAGAGGTATGATCAATATCGGTACATTCGTATACAACAATAAGAATATGGTATATTGATCGTTTGCGCCATACTTACGTTGTATACGAAGTGAATGAAATCGTAGAAGTCATATATTCATTTTTAAAGTCGCATATGATTGTTATTGCACTTTTAATAGTCGAATTTCAATCTCGGAAATCATAAATGGTTTTGTTTACATATTTGTATGATGGAGGAAAGAAAAAAAAAAGATCCCAATTTTTATTTTTTTTTTGTTGACACTTGCCAACTATGGAAGCAATAATTTCAACCAAATATGTAGGTTTTCATACTATTTATATACAGCAGATGACTTATAATAAGTGGTGTATAGATTCCAACAACGATGTGAATTCCAAGCCTCTTGCAAAGCACAACTTTTGGTGCCACTCAATGCACAACAACAACAACTCTCCCACCACAAGTCTCGCACCGTAATCATGCTAATTTTTATTCATTTCATCCCATTCATTTTGAACTCTCTACTTCCATCTTGGCAATATAGCCAATAGAGATAACGCGCATTTCTCAATCAAAGGACGTACGTTCAATTCCCACTGAACACCAATTGGTTTTTTTATTTAAAAATCTTGAGTCGTATATCGGAACACTTAATCGTAATAAGATCATGCATAATCGTATATTTAGACGGAAAATATCGGCGAAATCGTAGAAATTTTCAGAGAAATCGTAAATCATGTTGGATATGATCGCAGTTTTCGTATATATGTTTCGATATGGCCTCCACTTTAGTATGTATATGCCTGTTTCTGCATTGAATACGATTTTCTTGGAGCTATATATATGTGACTATTTCAGTTGCAATTTCGATATAGCAAGCAAATTGCTGCCTGGTTAGGCGCACCAAGCAATCGGATGTGCATTCAAAGTGCACAGTATGCTGGGTGATTTGTTAGGAGCAATTGGCGGATTTCACAAACTCATCATGGCGAAGAGAGCAAACCCGCTGAAAACACCCAAAACCAGTTGTTTTTCTACTCTTGCCTGCATCGGACGCAGCAGAACTGTATCGGAGCGCCTATCAAGTGTGCGGTGTTTTATTGCCTTTTGTTGGCCTCGTCGTCGGTGGTTCTTTTGTTCGTCGGTTCTATTGCACAAAATTCGATGGATATCCCATGCAATACCATTCAATATCAATTCCCAAGAGGGACCGTTCAACCATCCTGGGATGAAATTGCCGGATTTGTAAAACAGCTCAAGGCGGACCCAATGCAGATGGAGGTGATTTACAAATTACCTCAAACTAGGGTAATTTGTATTAAGTATGCTTCCGTGGAAGCTATGGAACAATCGCTGAAGGAGAATGCGGAAACGTTGAAATTTTGTTACTCGAACGGTAAAACTGTAGATGTACATGCATCCATTGCAGGAAGCAATGTAACATACGTGCGAGTGTTCGATCTCCCTCCGGAGGTCTCGGATGACGATTTGTCGATTGCCCTCGGTACTTTTGGAAAAGTTGGTCAAATGATTCGGGAAAAATTTCCAGCGGGACTGGGCCTCGATCATTTGTTCTCCGGAATCAGAGGTGTATACACAGATATGCAGGTTGATATTCCGGCAGCCATGGATATCGGACAATGGAAAGTACGCATATTTCACGATGGTCTCAAAGGCAAGTGCTTCTTGTGTGGAAAGGAGGGCCATCGAAAAGATTCATGCCCAGAGAGGACAAATCGGAGGCGGAACGATAAGAAGAAAAAGGAACCCATTTCGTACGCTGGAATAGTAGCAGGTGGACCTGCAACTCTGGAGAATGAAGCGGATTCAATCGTTGAGGAACAGGATATCATCGAGGTCATAGAGGATGATGTTTCGGTAACCGATATTGTAGAGCAGGATTCAGCTGAGCTGACAGAGGAGGACGAAAAACGAGCAAGGCGTGAGCGAGCGATAGCGGACTTAACCAGGTTTGCCACCAGGGTCCAGGAAGTTGTAATTAAGCAACAGGCAAGCGATCGGAGGGCGCAGTTTGCTGCAACTGGTTCGACGGAGTTGCTGCGTCCGAAGAAAACAGCCAGAAAGAGTTCAAAGTAATCTTCTTTAGTTATTTAAAAATTATAACTTTGTAATTTGGATTTTCGGCTCCGTTAAGTGCTACGCACGTATGAGCCTTTAAATAAACGAAATGGAAAAAAAACACCCAAAACCACCCTATTTCAAGCTATTGCTGAAGAGTTTCTTACTGAATTTTTACGTTGTTTGTGGCAGGTTTCCGTCACAATTTTTGACAACAAATTCATTGAAATTTCTGTATAAAGTTCTAGTAGTTTCGGACAGCATTGCCTCAGAAATCGTGATGTATTTTCTGAAAAAAATCGCAAACATTTCTTCAGCATTCCTAATTCGCCGTCCGTTCAGTAACGCCAACCGATTGCGGTCTCCAAAATACGTAAAATGCCAACTGCTTAATTGTTCCCATCGCCGCTATTACCACTCGTGAATGAGTGGATTCGTCTGATTTTATAACATCCTTTTGGCGGGCATTCTACTACAAATCTAACCGAGAACCAAACAGGAAACACCGAGACGACGGGACTGGGAAATTTGTGTGTCAGTCATTGCTTGGTACTGACTACTAGATTGAAAATCTTATGACAGCGTTTCTCAAACTATGGGTCGCGACCCACTGATGGGTCGCGGACTGATTTTTAGTGGGTCACGAAGATTTGTAATAAATATCTACCTTAACTTTCTTAGTTTGTGTCAGAGAAACTAACAAAAACTCTTAGTTTTCCCATTAATTTTCCCAAACGTCTGTATTATGAGTTATAGTCCGAAGCATACAGAACAGTGTAGCTATTCTTCATTCTAGAATCGATTCTAGAACGATGAAATTTATTATCAGGATGTTTAGGACTCCAGTAAACTTAAGAACTTCTTCAAATTGTCTGTTCTGAAAAATGAGTTTAAGTTGGATTAGTGCTTGAATCGAGATATCAAAAATCAAGCAGAAAATTACTGAATTTCGATAACAAACCATCGAACGGTTATGCCCACCGAAGCATATGTATATTTTTAAGAACTTCGGTAAAGCTTAACTTTGAATAAAATATTACTGAATTTAAACTTTTTTTTCCAAAATCAGAACCTAAGTGACTCCTATGGAATAAGTAAAATAAATGTGTATGAAGGATTAAAACTGAAGATTTAAATGTTTAGAAGGACTTATCTGATTATCCAGCAGTACTATAATTCTTAAAATTCTCACCATAAATATGGCGTCGCATTAACTGCCCAATCTGATCAATGTACTCAAAAGTTATACACGAGAAAACACGATAAAAACACGTGATTTTAAGTGACAACGCATTGTGTCTGCATTTGAAATAAAATTCAAAGACGTTTAGGAAATTTAATGTTTTCTTGATTCCTAAAATGTGTAACAAAATTCTTAAAATTCTGTGGAGTTCCGTATATTACATGAACCCGGAATGGTTCAACTTTTATGAGAAACGTACTAACTTATCTCAATTTCTTAGGACACAAGGTTTACGGAAGCAAATTTAGTTGGCATTTTAACCTTATTTTGACTATTTTCAGATAACGAAAACAACACTGTAAATTAAAAAAAGCTTGGAATGTCTTGAACGCTTTCGGCACAAAAACAACGAAAGCGATACAATTAGTTTTAAAAACTGTCCCAACCCAATTTTGTCTTTTTCTTGTGGAAAATCTTACTGGTGAGTCGCCAAATTCTACTAAAATCCAAAGTGGGTCGCAAGCTAGAAAAGTTTGAGAGCCCCTGTCTTATGATGATAAGCAGGGTCGGATGGCTTTGGGACAGAAGGTCGAAGGACAAATGGTCGAATGGATAGAAGGTCGAATGGACAAAAGGTCGAATGGACAAAGGGTGGAATGGACAAAAGGTCGAATGGACAAAAGGTCGAATGGACAAAAGGTCGAATGGGACAAAGGGACGAGTTAAAAATTTTAGTAGGCCAATTTATCAGCTGGTATGTCTCGCTTATAAGACAACAATGTTTGAGAAGTTTTTGTTGCCGCTAATTGAGCGAAACATTGTAGTGCTGTTATAGAAATCATATGCATTTCGGCCACTAACATTTCTATAGCAAATTTTTCCTTGTTTATAGGCTGTTCTTTCAGGTTGTGTTAATGTAGTATTTATTTAATGGCAATTTAGTTTAATTTTTTGTTCAGGAATTTTTCCTTCTTGAATTGATAGGCTGTTCTTTCATCTTTTGTTATTCAAAAAATTATTGACTCCTTAGGGGCTTATTTTTCAATCAGAGCTTCTTCTTTTCAATAGCTTTCTTTCTAACTGTACTGCAGAAATATTCATTGACTACTTGTGCTTAGTGATCATTCCCTCTTGGATTGATAGGTAGATCCCAAGGTAGATCCTAATAAAATGTACTGTATAAGTCTAGGTAAAAGTAAACAATTTCATTTTGTTTGTTCGTCCAGGCGTTACGCCAAAAATTGATAATTTTCGATCACCCTCCCTCTATCCTATACTAAATATATTGCTTGTTACACTTTTGCAAACCCTCCTTCCCCCATAATAGTGACGTACTTCATGGATCACCCCTCTAATACCCAGAGATTTGTCCATTTCTAATTTATAGACTGTTTGGCTTTATTTAATCGCTGTAATGATTGGAGTTTCAAGTGACAATATTCCGATCTATAATTTATCCTTCTTCAACCCATAGGCTGTTCTTTCAAAAAATATTTTTTCAATGTTTAACCTTGATGAATGGGCATCTATTTCGAATTGCAATGCGGTAATAAATTGCTGCATATAAGCTATTGAATGTTTTAGTGGACACTTTCCTATCTTTCAGTATTGATTGTTTTGAAGTTGTTGAATAATTTTGGTATCACTGGTTCTATTTTTTAAAACGACGGTTTTTCTGTCGAATTCTTATCACTTTTTCATGTCTTCCAATTTGTCTTTAGTCTAATTAACCTTTTTGCCCTTTTCGACCTTTTGTCCATTCGACCTTTTGTCCATTCGACATTTTGTTCCATTCGATCTTTGGTCCCATTCGACCTGTTGAAAACAATCGCGGTGGGCACTGATCTTTCAGCAGGACAAATAACAACACTCGACTTGGTCAGTTGTCACATGCTACAAAGCTGCAATAGTTTATTGTTCTATTATAAAATACAACATAATACAATATAAAAATACTCACAACTTCAGTGATTTTCACATCGAAACAGAAAGTTGGTTTCGATGCGCCCGTGCTATCACTTGTTTTCATTTTGTTTTGGTTATTGATAACACGGGAGCTTGATAGGTCTCAGACTGTCTGAGTCAGACAAACACACATTTACTTTAATCCGACAAATGTACAGGGGTTCGCAAGACGATTCTCGCGTAACACGACCTTTTGTCCCATTCGACCTTTTGTCCATTCGACCTTTTGCCCTTCGACCTTTTGTCCTTCGACCTTATGTCTTTCGACCTTTTGTCATAGATTCAAAAGAAATTTATCTAAATAAAAAATGCATTGGATCTCTGATTTAGTGGAAATTCATAACAAAGTACATAGAGAAACTGCAAAATAGAATTTAAAGCTGACAATTTTGGAAAAGTTTCTATTAAAATTTGTAGCACAATCGGTGATGTCGTTTTTGAGAAATACAAAGAGAATCCCTGCTGTGATCTCTGGAGAAGTTGCTGGTCGATCATCATAACGAATGAACACTTAACAAAACTCGTTCTAACGTGGCTGCGAGGGGAGATTTTGCCGACCTTACATAAGAATTTTAATGTACACATATCGCCTCCACTTTAACAACTTATACGATCACTGGTTGACTGGGTACTACCCAAGAGGAGGAGAAATATGTAAGTGTTGGCCACCCTACCCAGTGGGTAGGGTGGCCAACACTTACATATTTCTCCTCCTCTTATGGCGAGACTTTGTACCGTCTATACTGCCCACTTACATATTAAAAAACAAAAAGTTTGAAAAATGCCAATTCTGACCTCCTAAATCAGTTGTTTTGGATTCCTAGAAGCTACGTTCAAAATATGAGCGAAATCGATAAAGTATAAAGGGGCACTCAACGAGCTTGAAGTTTGCATGGAATGGTCATTTACGACAAGAGAAACACCCCTGGATGGTTCACCGGAAGATCCGGAATATCTGTGAAAGGGGTCAGTTCGTAAAAACTGTTGTAGTTTGCAGCCACATTATGGTGGGTACATAATTGATCAGATAGCCGTATTGGAAAATTCTTGAAAATTATCAGTAACTTTTTGTGCAATTCCAAAGCATTTAGCCGCATCGTGCTGATGAGCGCGGTTTCGATTCCCGCCACAGCGGCAGGAAAAGTTTTCAGCCACTGGGCGTTGCATGATGTCCATTGTCTAGTGTCGTGCTTCCTTCAAAAACGATGTAACTTACCGGATAAAAATTTAACTAGGGTGACATTGAGTATTATCGGCAGGTTTGTTCTCTTCGTCATGGGGGGTTTTTGTAGACCAAATTGCCTGAAACTTGGCCATATCATTCAGCATATTTGGGAAGGATTTGAGGCAAACTCTGAGTTCAATAGGGTTCATAAAACCCCTCAAGACGAAGAGAACAAAACGGCCGAGAATAGGTAATTTCCCCTAGCTCAAGTCTAAATATGAAAATAATAAAATTCAAAATACACACCAACGGTTATAACCAATCGCATAAGCGAAATATCTTATGCGTGATATTTGTTGTTTTTTTTAGTAAATTTATTCGTCATCACACAAGAAACAAACATTGCAAAGACACCATAATGTTAAGAAGTAAAATTTTTTGTATTGGTGCATTTTAATTGTCAAATTTCAACCTATCTGTAGTTTTTGTATATATAGTTATTACCAAACTATTTCAATAGTTTTTGAAAACTTAAATGTTTTGTAGTTCGTCACAGAAAAATAAAAATAATTAGTTGAGAAATAATTGAGATATGGTAATCTGAAGGATGCTGGGTCATTAGGCCGAAGGTCATTAGGCCGAAGGCCATTAGGCCGAAGGTCATTAGGCCGAATGGTCATTAGGCCGAATGGTCACTAGGCCGAATGGTCATTAGGCCGAATGATCATCAGGACGAATTGAAAATCAGCCGTTATGAGCCTGTAAAGAGATCTGTTGTTTTTACTTTTTCCAAAAATGTTTTGCCGAAAACTACTTTAACAATGAAACTAGAAAGAATAGCCTATGTTTTAAAGAAGGAAAAATTTATGAATTGAATATCAGCAGTTTCTGCGCCAAAAACTATTTTAGCAATGATACTAGAAAGAACAGCCTATGTTTAAAAGAAGGAAAAATTCATGGGTAAAATATCAGTAGATTCAGCATCAATAAAGTATCTTCGTGCCTGTCACACGATATACACATGCAAAATGGTCATTTGCCGAGGAAGCTCTCAGTTAATAACTGTGGAAGTGTTCATAGAACACTAAGCTGAGAAGCAGGCTTTGTCTCAGTGGGGACGTAACGGCAAGAAGAAGACCCAATTTGGCCTGATGACCATTCGGCCTAATGACCATTCGGCCTAATGACCATTCGGCCTAATGACCATTCGGCCTAATGACCATTCGGCCTAATGACCATTCGGCCTAATGACCTTCGGCCTAATGACCTTCGGCCTAATGACCTTCGGCCGAATGGCCTGACACCAATCTGAAGTTGACTATGTAGTTTGTATGGGAAAACGGATTTTTTGCATTTTTATTGTCCAACTAGCTGTCCCGGCAAACTTTGTCTTGCCAAGATGCGATAGTTGACAACTGTTGAGGTCATTGCTGCACTGCATTCTAGATTGGTTTTATTTCGATCGTGTTGATTTTCTTCCTAGTTCATATAAAAAATCAATACCTTATCAATTTTCTTACTTTTTAGTTGATTTTCGTAACTTTTTCCACTTATAAACACAGCCACCATGAATACGAATCGAACCGTACAAGAGTCATGTTGATCGGTTCATCCGTTCGTTAGTATTGTTGCCTCAAAGGGAATTCAAACACATTTTTATATACATATAGATACTGTAGTTATAAGTGAAAATGCAGTCTACGTTATGTTCCCGAAATAAATAAATAAGTACAGGTACGAAATTGCTTAAGTTGGTTCAAACGTGTATTGGTGATTCTTTCGATCATTTAGTTTAGTCGTATGATCAATTAAAAGAAACATTAGAGAACTTCAACGTTTCTTTAACTAGGCAATATTATATTTTAACCGATTCATAACTAGTTTGATTTTACCAGTCAGTTTGCAAAATCATCTAGTCTCGTTGATTCAATATTCTTAAAAATAATTATTTCCTTATCATTTATTTTGGTCCTATGTTTAATCGCTCATCAAAATAAATTTTGAAAGTCCAATGGCTATCAAGGTTTAATTTCTCATGAAAATAAATTAAAACAATTGAACGATTCTCAATCGGGACAATAAAATATTTTTACCGGTTCAAAAGTGAACCAGTAAAATGAACCGGATCGGTGAAATGAACATTTCTATTGTACAATTCACCTCCCGCTCAAAAAAAATCTGTTATCTCCAGTAATTCCTTTTTGGGCGTTGGAGGGTTAAAAAATTGACGCCGCTAACTGACAGGACCACGAAATACATCTTAAGAGATATTTTGAAGATAGTTTTCCAAAGTAGGTGAAAACACGCACACACTTTCCTCATTTAAAAAGTAATTCAAGAACGTCTTGAGGCTGAGTAGCATATCATCATCAGCCTCGGCCAGTGGCGTAGCCAGAAATTTGCTCTGGGAGGGGTTTTCGATGTTCAATAATACCTTTTTGCCTTTCTCGTACACCAAAGTGTACTAAAAGGCTATATGTTCACTCAAAAAACGAATTTTCGATAGAAGGCTCGGAGGGTCAAGTCACATACACCAATCAACTCAGTTCGACGAATTGAGATGATGTCTGTATGTGTGTATGTGCGTATGTGTGTATGTGTGTATGTATGTCTGTGTACAAAAAGGTCACTCACTTTTAAGGCACTTCCCATTGACCGATTTTATGGATTTTAGCACGAATCGAACCGGAATTTTACCGCATTGTTTGCTATTGAAAATGGTTCGGATCGGTCAAGGCGTACCGGAGTTATGGCCATTTTAGTGATCCGGACCAGCACCGGAACTGGTCATATATAAAACTGAACCAAGCCCCATCATGCGACACATCAAGCTGCGCCGATTTTTGTAACCTTTAGCATAGTTGACGAATTTTGTGCGGAAATTAATACTGGAGACCAGAAAATCCCCAATATCGGCCCAATATTCAAGATGGCGACCAGAATATCCAAGATGGCTGTCTAAAATCCAAGATGGCGGTTGAAAATGTTGGTCCTAAAACCATGCAATATTGATATATTTAGTATGAGGAAGATGCGCGGTACTCAAAAATGGCCACCAGAATATCCAAGATGGCGGCCAAGTATCCAAGATGGCGGTTCCAAATTTAAGATGGCTGTTGTTTAATGGAGTTTTAGGCCCCAAACCATGCAATATGGGCATATTTGGTGTGGAGAAGATGTGCAATATTAGTATATTTGGTATGGAGAAGATGTCCGTGGTCCAAACATGGCGACCAGAATATCTAAGATGGCGGTCTAAAATCTAAGATGGCGGCTCAAAATTCAAGATGGCGGCGTGTAAAGGAGTTTTAGGCCCTAAACCATGCAATATGGATATATTTGGTATGGGGAAGAGTTCCGGAGTCCAAAAATAGCGGTCAGAATATCCAAGACGGCGGTTCAAAATCCAAGATGGCGGCTCCAAATTCAAGATGTCGGTTGTTTAATGGAGTTTATGACCCTAAAACCATGCAATATGGGTATATTTGGTGGGGGAAGGTGTCCGGAATTCAAAAATAGCGGTGTGGGGAGGATGTTTGGAGTCCAAAATGAAGACCAGAATGTCCAAGATGGCGGCTCCGATTCAAGATGACGGCTCCACATTCAAGATGGCGGCTATTTTATATAGTTTATGACCCTAAAATCATGCAATATGGGTATATTTGGTATGGGGAAGATGTCCGGAGTCCGAAAATGGCAGTCAGAATATCCAAGATGGCGGCTATTTAATGCAGATTTATGCCCTAAAAAATGCAATACGGATATATTTGGTATGGGGAAGATGTCCGGAGTCCAAAAATGGCAGTCAGAATATCCAAGATGGCGGTCTAAAATCCAAGATGGCGGCTCAAAATTCTAGATGATGGCATTTTATTGGAGTTTTACGCCCTAAAACCGTGCAATATGGGTATATTTGGTATGGGGAAGATGTCCGGTGTTCATAAATAGCGGTCAGAATATCCAAAATGGCAGTCTAAAATCCAAAATGGCGGCTCAACATTCAAGATGGCGGTTGTTTAATGGAGTTTAAGGCCCTAAACCCATGCAACATGGGTATATTTGGAATGGGGAAGATGTTCAGAGTCCAAACATGGCGACCAGAATATCTAAGATGGCAGTCAAAAATTCAAGATGGCGGCTATTTAATGTAGTTCTTGGCCCTAAAACAATGCAATGTGGGTATATTTGATATGAGGAAGATGTTGGGAGTCCAACAGTGGCGACCAAAATATCCAAGATGGCGGTTCAAAATTCAAGATGGCGGTTGTTCAATGGAGTTTAAGGCCCTAAAACCATGAAATATGGGTAGGGTATATTGGTATGGGGAAGATATCCGGAGTCCAAAACTGACGACCAAAATATTCAAGATGGCGGTCTTAAATCCAAAATGGCTCCAAATTGAGGATTACGGCTATTTCATGTAGTTTTCAGCTCCAAAACCATGCAATATGGGTATATTTGATATGAGGAGGATGTCTGGACCCCGAAAATTACGACCAGTATATCCAAGATGGCAGCTCAAAATTCAAGATGACGGCTGTTCAATGGTGTTTTAGGCCCTAAAACCATGCAATATGGATATATTTGGTATGGGGAAGATGTCCGGAGTCCAAAAATGGCGACCGGAATATCCAAGATGGTGGTCCAAAATCCAAGATTTCGGCTCAAAATTCAAGATAGCGGCTTTTTCTTAAGATTTTGAGACTCAAACATCAAAAGCCATATAGGTAAACGATATGATTTCTGGTGCCATAAAATGGATTTTTGTTAAACATATGAAAGTGCTATACAGTGCAACACCCGTTTTTGGCAACATTTTTTTTTATCGATTCTGGCAACACAAATTTTTGACAATTTTTTTTATCGCAAAATTATCTTAAATACATGTTTTTAGCTTTACCTCTATTAAAAAAATATAAATTCATTAAGTTTTCAAAAACGACAATTTTAAAAATCATGACGTAATTTATTAACGTCACCTAAGGGGAGCGTTTTGTGACTTGTGAATAGTCCATATTGATAATATAAGTCAAAATAACGCATAAAAGTTGTAAAATCACATTTTTTGACCGATTTTGGCAACACCCCATTTTGGCAACGTAAAATTTACCTCGTGTTGCCAAAATCGGTAAGAAACTGTATTCATCAACGTGTCACTTGATTTTTGTTGAAATGGGTTTTCGAAGGCACGAGAAAGGCGCCAGCACCGCTAGGTGGATTATCTAGGGTTTTTTATTTGACACTCACATCTCGTAAATATATACCATGAATTTGAGCCGTAGGTTAAAAATAGCGGCGCAGCCGAAAAAAAATTTCATCATACAACGTTTTATACTGGAAATTTGTTCCAGAAATTTTGGCTCTGGGGGGGTTTTAACCCTAAAACCCCCTCCGTTGCTACGCCAGTGGCCTCGGCAGCCATGTTGACTGTATCCAGCATTTTACGAGCGCTAATGGCCGCCAGAATTTTGTTCACTTTCTCTTCGAAATAAAAATCATAACTACTTTCTTTTCCCTGAATTAAGAGGCATACCATCCAGAGACACACTCAAAATCAAAAACTATTTGCTAAATTTGTTTATTTCATATGTCATACTTCAATAGAGAATATTAATGTTAATAATTTTAAGCTGGAATTGTATTTTTTTACAAACTTGTACTTTAATAAACCTAAAACTAGTTAAAAAAAAAGTAGAGAGCAGCCGTTTTGACGTTTGGCTTGTGTCGTCTGACAGCTGGTCGATAAGATTGATTTTTAATCTTATCGATCAGCTGTCAAACGACACAAGCAAAACGTCAAATCGACTGATCCCTACCAGAAAGTGAGCCACATTGTGGCGGCCATTAGCGCTCGTGAAATGCTGAATTGCTGGCAATATAAAATGTTCGTGTGGAAATGTATCATCTTATAGGCTCACTTATGGTAAGTGTCATGATACTTTTTCAAATGTGTAATTGTGAAGTAATAAAACTGCAAAATCGCGAGGCAAACAGTCACTGAAAAGGAAAAAGTTGATATGATCCATAAGAAAGTTAATTGATGCACCATGTCAACTTAAATTCGTATGATTTTTCGAAAAATGAAACATCTTTTTATTGTGCCACGTTCAACCTTCCGTCAGTCGCGCGGTTGGCCTGGCGGGGGTTGCCATGCTAATGCTGAGTACAAAAATACGAGATTTTTTCAATGTGTTGCACAAAATACAACAGCACGATCGCTCGAGGGTTATGCATAAAGGATCATGAATATTAATTTAAACCAGGGGTTCCCAACCTTTTTGAGGTGGCGACCCCCTTTAAGAATTCTCAAAACATCTGCGACTCAATGAAAATTTTTAGAAAAAAATATGAAAAAATGAACGAATCCGAGTTTTTTGGGTTCACTGGCGTAGCCAAAAATTTACGGTGGGAGGGATTTTCGACGATCACTGATACCACAGATAACAGACGTTTATGCTTATATTGGCAATGTGTGTAAAAATGCTCAACAGCCATTTTGTATGTAACGAGCAGCTGAAACTGATGTGGCAATCATTTAGAGATGGCGCAGTGATCGATAGTCAGTGATCGCTTTCAAGATTGCATGCACTACGCAATTTTACATTCAAGATTGTATTCGATCTTGAATGAAACTGGAACTTTGAACTATTCTTGCATTCAAGTTAGATGTAATGCCGCAATCAGTTGAGTAGATGGCGGTAGTGAGCCAACGTATATCGTTTTGAACATTTACACAGGATTCTGCGAAAAATTTGTACTAGCTTTAACATCTGTTATCTGTGCTGATACGTTTTTTATTATTCGACAGTCACATTTCGTAAATAATGATGTTATGTACATTCAATTTGAGTCGTAGCTGAAAAATAGCGGCGCAGTCGAAATTTTTCTCCTTCTGAAGGTGTTTGATACTGAAAATTTGTGCCTCAAATTATGGCGTTTAAGGGTAGCGGTAATCAAAATTTAAAATTTGTATAATTGGCACAGAATAGTATGAAAGTTCAACATTTTTTTTGGTAACATCGCGGCCCCCCTGCACTGGCTGCGGACCACCGGTTGGGAACCCGTGATTTAAACCAAGAAAATGGCCCCGCAACTCCCCTGTGGCGGGCAGCAGTGTTTATTATGTTTCCAGTTAAAAACCGAATTAGCGACATTTTTTCTTTGACTTCCGCTGCTTTTGCCTTGCGTTAAACACAATGTCGGAAGTGGGGCGCTGTATAGCGCACCAGGTGTACAATACTGCGCCCCACTTCCGACATTGTGTTTAACGCAAGGCAAAAGCAGCGGAAGTCAAAGAAAAAATGTCGCTAATTCGGTTTTGAACTGGAAACATAATACCTCGAAAAAGCGCATGCGCGCCTCCCTCACTGCGCTGACAGCTTCTCAGGTTGCATAACGCATCTCCCAAAAAAAAAAACACAACAAGCAGAGACGACGACGTCGAAAACGCAACGACGCGTGCGGTATCACCGGCTTTCGCCCGACCATCTAACCATATATTATCTAACATCCGCCGTAATACCGGCTCGTGGATTTTATGGACAGTTCTATTTTCGGAAGAAGATGAATTTTCCACCAGAGAGATTCAAAAACTCGTCGCAAGTAGCCCGCGCACAGGAAAAACATTCATCATTCATTCATGCAATGGGTATCGATTGGAGGTGGAACCGAATCATCATCATTGATTGGATGTGCAGGAAGCAATAAATTCTCAAATGTCACTTTCAATGTGTCACTTTCGTCGTGTGTTTGCTTTCATTTCGATTGGTGTTTGTAATCGCCTGCCAATTGCAGCACCGGACAGTAAATTATTCTCGCTTTCACCGTTTAATACTTTCTTCATCGTGGTTGCTGCTCTTCACTACATTTGATCGTCCAAAGAATTTGTATGCAAAGTAAATTTCATTCAGTTTTGAAAGAACTGTGATTCTTGAACAAAACTCCTTTTTTCATCACCCCCTATCACTGATCGTAACTATCGACTCGATCCTTCATAGACGAAAACTGATCAATAAACGCAGACCGCTTGAGTGCGAATGAATAATCATGCGTACGCAGTTGATACGCATGCATTGCACCAACGCAAATCCAGCAGACTCACATACCTTTCTCGCACCACTCACGAAACGCGTCGAAATGGATCGAACTTACGCACGTACGCGATCCTCACTGCGGGAGGAAAATTTTGGCACTAGAGAGCTGCTAGATCGAGAACTTCACCAAGACCGGCGGCTATGGTTGTGAAAATGATGACGATGATGATGATGACGGTGATGCAAGTCTGACCGACGCGACGGAGGAGATGAAAATTTCGTTTGCAGCTGGTTCATAATAACTACAAAGCTGAGGAAGGTAGCGAGGACAGGAAGGTCGGAAAATGGACATCGTTTTTGCCTTTCTCGTACACCAAGGTGTACCGAAAGGCTATATGTTCACTCCAAAAATGAAAACTTGATAGAACCCCCGGAGGACCAAGTCTTATATACCAATCGACTCAGCTCGACGAGTTGAGATGATGTCTGTGTGTGTGTATGTATGTATGTGTGTGTGTGTGTGTGTGTGTGTGTGTGCGTGTGTATGTGTGTATGTGTACAAAAATGTCACCTCACTTTTGGATAGTAAATATCATCCGATTTCAACGCTTTATGTTTCAATCGAGGCGGAATATTGTCCCATTGTTTCCTATTGAAAATGGTTTGAATCGGTCCAGCCGTTCCGGAGTTATGGCCATTTAGGTGTTCCGGACCGGTACCCCAGGAAAGGGCCAGATATGAAATTGCAACAAACCCATGCATGCGACCCATCAAACCACGGCATTTTCGATTATCTGATGAACGGTAAGCAGGAAAATAGTCGCAGACTATATCTGAACCGGTAGTGTTCCGGAACCGGTTCCGGGTGTCCCGCCGGAAGTGGCCAAATATAAAAGTGAAACAAACCCATGTATGCGATACATATAATCACCGCTTTTTCTGTAACCTGATGAGAGATAAACAGGAAAATAGTCTCTGACCATATCTGATCTGGTAGTGTTCCGGAACCGGTTCTGGGTATCCCGCCGGATGTGGCCAAATATAAAAGTGAACCAAACACATGCATGCGACACATCAAATCGCAGCTTTTTCTATAACCTGATGAACGGTAAATAGGAAAATAGTCGTGCACTATATTTGAACCAGTAGTGTTACGGAACCGGTTTCGGATCATATCTGAACCGGTAGCATCCCGAAACCATTTCCTGATGTCCCGCCGGAAGTGGCCTAATTCATACATGTGACACATCAAATCGTAGCCTTTTCGATAACTTGTACGATAAGCAAAAAAAATATGCAAAGCCCACATTAGAAACTACTGATAGTGTTCCGGAATCGGTTCGAGGTGTCTCGCTGAAAGTGGCCGAATGCAAAAAAAAAACAAAAATTCGCGACACATCAAATGGCATTAAAAGTGTCCTGATGAACGGTTACAAAGAAAAAATATCTCAGATCATGCTTGGGAGAACTAGTAGTGTCCCGGAATCGGTTCCTGGTGTCCTTCCGGATGTGGTCAAATGTAAAAGGGAACCAAACTCCATGCATGCGCTTCATCAAATCGCGGTTTTTTCGATAAGCTGATGAACGGTTATTAAGAAAATTAGCTGAGATTACGTAAGAGACCACCGCTAGTGTTCCACAACCAGGTTTCAGGTACCATCCATCCATCAATCAGGCTAAGGCCGGGGTGGCCTCTGCTGTACATAGTAGCCTCCTCCATTCCACTCGGTCCATGGCAGTTTGTCTCCAGTCCCGCACTCTGCGTAGGGTCCGCAGATCGTCCTCCACTTGGTCGACCCACCTAGCTCGCTGCGCTCCACGTCTTCTTGTACCGGTCGGATGACTCTCGAGAACCATTTTAGTCGGGTTGCTATCCGACATCCTGATGACGTGACCCGCCCACCGTAGCCTCCCGATTTTCGCGGTATGGACGATGGTTGGTTCTCCCAGCAGCTGATGCAGTTCGTGGTTCATTCGCCTTCTCCAAGTCCCGTCTTCCACTTGCACTCCGCCGTAGATGGTACGCAACACCTTCCGTTCGAAAACTCCAAGGGCGCGTTGGTCCTCTGCACGTAGGGTCCATGTTTCGTGCCCATAGAGGACGACCGGTCTAATCAACGTTTTGTAGATGGTTAACTTCGTGTTACGGCGAACTTTATTCGATCGTAGAGTTCTGCGGAGTCCAAAGTAGGCACGATTTCCTGCCACAATGCGCCTCTGAATTTCTCTGCTGGTGTCGTTGTCGTCGGTCACCAGTGAGCCCAAGTACACGAATTCTTCAACCGCCTCGATTTCATCACCGTCGATATGAATTCGGGGTGGCGGGCGCGGTGATTCCTCTCTGGAGCCCTTTGCCATCATGTACTTTGTCTTCGACACATTAATGACTAATCCGATTCGCCTGGCTGCACTCTTTAGTCGGATGTACGTTTCCGCCATCGTCTCAAATTTACGAGCAATAATATCAATATCATCAACGAAACCAAGCAGCTGAACGGACTTCGTGAAAATCGTACCACTCGTGTTAATTCCCGCTCTCCTTATTACACCTTCTAACGCAATGTTGAACAGCAAGCACGAAAGACCATCACCTTGCCGTAACCCTCTGCGAGATTCGAAGGGACTCGAGAGTGTCCCTGATACTCGAACTACGCACATCACTCGATCCATCGTCGCCTTGATCAATCGTATCAGTTTATCCGGGAATCCGTATTCGTGCATAATCTGACATAGTTGTTCTCGATCGATTGTATCATACGCCGATTTGAAATCGATGAACAAGTGATGTGTGGGCACGTTGTATTCGCGGCATTTCTGCAACACCTGGCGGATGGCGAACATCTGATCCGTTGTAGCGCGTTCACCCATGAACCCAGCCTGGTATTGCCCCACGAACTCTCTTGCAATCGGTGATAGACGGCGGCATAAAATTTGGGAGAGTACCTTGTAGGCAGCGCTCAGTAGTGTGATCGCGCGATAGTTCCCGCAATCCAACTTGTCGCCCTTTTTGTAGATGGGACACACGATACCTTCCATCCATTCCTCCGGTAATACTTCCTCCTCCCAAATCTTGGTAACGACCCAGTGTAGTGCTCTCACCAGTGCTTCTCCACCGTATTTTAGAAGCTCGCTTGGTAGTTGATCTGCCCCAGCGGCTTTGTTGTTTTTAAACCGGCCAACCTCCTCCTCAATCTCTTGGAGGTCAGGGGCCGGAAGGCTTTCGTCCTGTGCACATACTTCTAAATCTGTTACCACGCCACCTTCGGTACTTGAAACGTCGCCATTGAGGTGCTCATCGTAATGCTGCCGCCACCTGTCGACCACCTCACGCTCGCTCGTGAGAATATTCCCGTAATTATCTCGGCACATGTCGGCTTGTGGCACGAAGCCTCTGCGCGAGCGGTTCAGCTTCTCGTAGAACTTTCGTGTGTCCTTAGCGCGGTACAGCTCTTCCATAGCTTCGCGATCTCGTTCTTCCTGCTGGCGCTTCTTCATCCGGAAGACTGAGTTCTGCCTGTTCCGCGCCTGTTTGTAACGTGCCTCTTTCGCTCTCGTACGGTGTTGCAGCATTCTCGCCCATGCTGCATTCTTCTCGTTTTTCAACTGTTTACATTCGCCGTCGTACCTGTCGTTTCTGTAATTCGGAGTCGCGAAGCCTAGTGCTGTAGCCGAGGTACTACCTATAGCGGATCGTATGTCCCTCCAGCCATCTTCAAGTGTAGCTGCGCCAAGCTGCTCTTCCGTTGGTAGGGCCACTGCTAACTGCTGCGCGTAGTCTTGAGCCACTTCTACGTTACGCAGCTGCTCGATGTTGAGTCGCGGCGTTCGACTTCGACGCGTGGTGATAACCGTCGAAAGTTTTGAGCGCATGCATACAGCGACTAAGTAGTGATCCGAATCTATATTCGCACTGCGGTATGTGCGGACATTGGTTATATCCGAGAAGAATTTACCGTCGATTAGAACGTGGTCGATTTGGTTTTCTGTTTGATGGTCGGGTGATCTCCAGGTGGCTTTGTGGATATCTTTGCGGGGGAAGAAGGTGCTTCGGACTACCATACCACGGGAGGCTGCAAAGTTTACGCATCGCTGGCCATTATCATTCGATACGGCGTGCAGGCTGTTTCGCCCGATTACCGGTCTGTACATTTCCTCCTTTCCTACCTGCGCGTTCATGTCGCCGACAACGATTTTCACGTCACGCGGCGAGCAACCATCGTATGTTTGCTCTAACTGCGTGTAGAACGCTTCTTTCTCGTCATCAGGTCTCCCTTCGTGTGGGCAGTGGACGTTGATGATGCTGTAGTTGAAGAAATGGCCCTTAACTCTTAACATGCACATCCTTGCGTTGATCGGCTGCCACCCGATCACACGTTGTCGCATCTTGCCCAACACTATAAATCCTGTTCCCAGTTCATTGGTGGTGCAACAGCTTTGGTAGAAGGTAGCCTCTCGATGCCCGCTTTTCCACACTTTCTGTCCAGTCCAACAAAGTTCCTGCAACGCCACGATGTCGAAGTTGCGGGGATGTAGTTCGTCGTAGACTATCCTGTCACATCCTGCGAAACCTAGTGACTTGCAATTCCATGTTCCAAGTTTCCAATCGTAGTCCTTATTTCGTCGCGTGGGTCTTTGCCGATTGTATCGAGTCGTATTTTCTCCTATGTCCTCGCAATGGGGATTTTTACGGGTGGCTTATTGGGCCTACGCCAACACTCCTATCTCGCCGGAGGGCCATCGTGCCAGTTCTGTTTAACGTCCCAACCAACACTAGGACGACCACGCTGATGGGGCTACCACCTTGGATCTAGCTGGGCGTGGTGCAGCGTTTCTTACTCAGCCGCTGGATGCCAGAACAGACGCTGTTTGAGCCGCACCTCCTTGGTGAACAGACGCTCGGGTCGTATCTCCTCAATCTAGCTGAAGTCAGAAGGACAACAGTGCCCAGGCTGCACTACCAGCTAAGCACACAACTCTAAGCTGGCGGTCTTTGTCATCGTTTGACCCGTGGAAGCATGTGGTAGGAACTTGTGAGGATCAGAGCTATGTTAGACGCTCTCCTTATCGACTCACCGTTTTGCAGCCCACCAGGTTTCAGGTGTCCTGCCGGAATTGGTCAAATGTAAAAATGAACCATGTAAATTTTCCGGAACCGGTTAAGAGTGTCCCACTGGAAACGGACATATATAAAAGTGAATCAAACCCATGCTTGCGGTACATCATATCGCTTTTTTGTCAGTAACCTGATGCATGGATAATAGTGTGGGTCATCGGAACCGTTTTCTCAGATCAAAGCTTTTTTGGTTCCGTTTCGGGTCCTGAGTATCTGTGCAAAATTTGAGCACGATCGGTTGCGTCTACACTTTGCGCATTGCAATTGAATTTTGTATGGGATTTTGTATGGAAAAACCTACTTTTTCGCATTTTTGTCATAAGTTGAAAAAGTTTGTCTGAAACTTTTTAACCAATTCTATAAAATGATAGCCTAGGATGTTCTGAAAAACTTTGTTGAAGACCGCAAAGCGATCCGATGCTTGTGAAAACAGTTATAACCAACGAACCACATGCATGTGTTTATGTTTTAACATGTAAAGGAATAACAATAGCAACAAAATCATTCTGTTTCGCCAAGCAATGCCAACGCTATAACTTTTTTCATAAGCATCAGATCACTTCGCGGTCTTCGACAAAGTTTTTCAGGACACCCTAGGCTATGTTTTTACTTTATCGGATACATGGTTTTAGAAAAAAGTCGAGCTTGTTATGAGGGAAATGCAAAAAAGTGTGTTTTCCCATATATAACCCCATACAAACTTCAAACGCGATGCGCAAAACGTAGACACAACTGATCGTGCCCTAATTTTGCACACTTATTTGGGTCCTGAAATGAGATCAAAAAAGCTCTGATCTGATGGGATACCATTGAATTTTTCATTCTTCCATATAAACGATGACCCACTCTAATGGATAATAAGAAAATAGGCACAGTCCATAGAAGTTACCACCGGTAGTGTTTTTAATTCCGAGTAACCTGATTAACAGTTTTCATAAACTCAGACCACATTTAAATATACCGGTAATGTTCCGGAATCATTTCCGGGGGTCTCGTCAGCAATACAAATAAGAGGCTACCGGTGGTGTTGCAGAAGCAGCGTTGGGTGCTTCAGCGGAATTACGAAAGTGAACTAAATCAATGCAAGCGATGGATATGTGTAAGAGAACCAAAAACCTAAAAATAAACTAAAGCGATCTCGTTAAATCACACAATTTTTGATTCCTGAGACGTAAATTTACAGTAGGATGGGTCAAAGTTGTATGGAAAAATTAAAATTTAAGCGCATCAGCCCCGAACATTCTTTTAAATCTTTATTTGCGTCCAAAATTACTGCGCAAAATTTTGATGCGACTGGAGGGCGAGCACTGTACATAATGTTGTTTATATTTGAATGTGATATAGCATTGGCAATTCAAATGACTACATTACAAATTTTACATGGAACTTGTAACCAATGATAATAAAATATAGCATAAAGTGTGCAGATTAAACTTTAAAGTGATCTGTGAAAAAGTTAAATCCTGGCTAGTATTTAATTGTCATCTTGGTATGAATCAGCCTCCAGTGAAGGTGGTCAAGCAGTCAACTAAAAGGTCTGATACTTTCGGCTCTGCCCATACGTTGAACATAACGTCGGAATAAGTGCCCCAATTCGATGATGACCTTGAATTTCTAAATAAAGTATTCTCATGATTCAGAAATTCGTAGGTGGTACAGTCCCAGATCGCCGTTATGAGCATTTCCTCCTTCTCGTCCGTTACCAAAGCACAGAGATTTGGGGCTGATCACTGACTCTAAGGCAAGATTGATTGCGTCGACGGAAAGATGATGAGTACATATTCGACGAGAAAGGCACTATCACCACTAGGTGGATTAATCTGGTTTTTATATTTGATTAGGATGTTTGCACCGAGGGGTGCCACGATAGCAAATATTGAAATTGTTTTCTTTTTGGGACGAGACTCGGTTTTTGAAGGCTTAACGACATTTGCATATTGTGTGTAGCAGCTTCGAATCAAACGATTTGTTTGGCTCCTTGTTGTACGACTCCTGGTTTTTTCCATGTTGTTCTTTCTTTTCTGTTTTTTTCTTATTCTTGGAATAACGTTTCATCGCGAAAATTGCCTGTATCTCAACAAAAAAAAATCATCGTGGAGTTTTAATAGAAATCCCTGAAATTTCCTCGGAATTTTCTCCGTAAATCTTGTTGAAAACTCACTTGAGATTCCGGGAGGAATTCTGCTAGGATTATTTCGAGAATTTTTCAAGGAATCTTCCATGAAGTCTTGCTTGGGTTCCTCAGAAAATTCCTGCTGGGAATCCTCCAAACATTCTTGGTGGACTCCCAAGAGAAATTGGTTGAGAAATTGCAACTGAAAATGCTTAAGAAAACTCAGCGGAAATTCCCGAAGAAATTTTAGTTCTTCTTCTTTGTGGTTTAACGCTCCCACTGGAACATGACCTGTGTAGTGTATTACACTTACATGACAATCATTGAGCAGTGTAGTTCGTACCTTTATAGTTGTACCTTCAGCTGTTTCACATCCGCACCTGACAATGCATACCTCTTGTAGCATAGACCTTGGTCGCGCGCGATAAACTGAGAGAGAGGGACCAAAACAACAACAAGTTAGAGTGTAGCAACGGAGACGGACGGACGGAATCCTACAACCTGGCGACGAGGATTAAAAAAAGGGAGCAAAACGAGGTAAATGTTCGATGCACCGCCGGCAGAAACTAATCTGGGCGATCGGGTTCACAAAAAGGTGAAATTGGTAGAAACACAATGGCGTTAGATGCGAGAATTTCGATTGATTCTCCGTTGAAATGGAGGGACAGAAGTGAAGTCTTTTCAGACGCGAGAATTGAGAAGAATCCTCCGTGGGGTCGAACTTTGCGGGAATCGGAGTGATTCCCATGGAGTTGGCGGAAATCTTCAGGATTTCCCCTGGTAAACAAATTGCGAGAATTGAAAGAATTCTCCTGGGGGCAAAGTTCGAGAGAATCAAAGCGGTTCTCGTGGCGGTGGCGGAAATCTGCAGGATTTCCCCAGAGTAAAAAAAAAGCGAGAACTGAATGAGTTCTCCTGATGCAATTTGTAAAATCGGGGTGATTTTATAAGCATGGGTGGAAAATAGTTGGATTTTCCGTAGGCACATTGCGGGAATTGGGAAAGCGTGTGTTGAATCAGAACGCTTTCATAATGTTGGAAGATGTTGAAGGCAGAAAAGGAAAAACGTGAGTATTGGAAGGTATTGAAGTGGTGCCAAGGGTCAACGTGCAGTCTGCTAGAAATGCAGCACGGCAGTCAAAACTATATGCCAGGATTATATTGATAAGGCGCTGCTGGTGTGGAAATGAATGAAACTTTTTTTTCTGTATACAAGAGTTGCTCAATAATAATAGCAGGAGATGTTGATAACGAAAACTTTGATACATGATGGAGTGTGAACTGTGCTTACTTAGGATAGAGCTGCACGACCACTTGTCCACCAAGAGATGGGCACAGATCGAGAGAGTTGTCATATCTGCCCTGGTGCACACGGACGGCAAAGAGAGCTGTGGTGATTCGTTCAGCATCAAATATTAACATTGCGTTGGCATTAGCATCAGCACCGTGTCGCAAATTCTAGTCTAATTTCGATGGAGATTGAAGCTTGAGAAATTGGTCATTAAGGTTTTGGCAATAGTATGTTTGATGAAAAAGTTGTCTGAGTTGATGTCACACGTACCGAAATGTGTCATCAACGATGCTGCAAATTTCCGGTGATGAATTGTAGTGATAAGCATGAATACTTTGACCCAGATGTGTATAAGACATTTATGAGCAAATCGACTTAATTAGGTTCGTGTGGAAAAGCCAGATGGAGGGATTAGAAAAGCTCTGAATATTTGGATGCTGGCATAGGTTTCCTAAATTATTATGTTCCAAGTGCCGTGGCAGTATTGCAGAAGGGAAAACATTTGAAATTGTCTTCGAAT
The DNA here is from genome assembly GCF_035046485.1 of Aedes albopictus. Classification (NCBI taxonomy): domain Eukaryota; kingdom Metazoa; phylum Arthropoda; class Insecta; order Diptera; family Culicidae; genus Aedes; species Aedes albopictus. The sequence goes on from NC_085138.1 coordinate 348,828,127, forward strand.
GAAACTATCGTGAGAATGATATCATAGACTAATTTCGAGGGCGACTGGCCGCCCTTCAGAAAGAGCGTGTGGCCACAAATTCAGAAGTGGTTTTCAGCTTTAGAGGAGTTATCCTATAAGGCTCATATAGTCGAAGTGATAAACGCGCGGATACTCAACAACACCATGCTGAGGGTGACGGGTCCGAATGCAGGTCGGTGCCGAATATTTTCGTTATGGAGGTTTCCTTGACTTCCTTGGCCATGGAGTATCGTGATATCTGCTATATGATACACGAATGAAAAAATTGTTACTAACAGAGGAGCTCTCAGTTAATAACTGTGAACATAGTAAAAAGAACATTGAACTGTCAATCATAGTTTGCCAGTTGAGATGCCAAGATCTTCAGTTTTATTTGAAGGGGTAGACAATGAAGTTGGTATATGTATGTGTGCTGATGTTTGACTAATGTTTGAGTAATGCATGGAGGTTAACGATCTCCAGATATTTATAATTGTTGGATATTAGATGTGTAGTATCTCTAGTAAATCTTTTGGATAAGGTTTTGGACCGCCAATACGGAGACGGTGGGTTCTGGTCGGGAACCTTTCTCGACTTCCTTAAGCATAGCTTATCATTGTCCTTGCCTAACAATATACCCGGCTCTCTTGATGCACAATATGGAAGCGTAGTTTGCTCAAGCTTGATTTGCATGCTTCCCTCCTACAATTGACGGATTCTTCATTGACACTGTTCTTTGTATAGCGATGTGCGAGTATGCACTGAGACGTGTATGTACTGAGGATACTGTATGATAGGTATAGTGAGGTCAAGGACAGAGGTGTTTTTTTCTACTGCAATCACAGTGGCACCTTTGTTTCGAAGCGTTACTTCAATGATTCATCGGAACGACATCCAAGGTCAATATCCATCTTTTAAGTACTGGGGCAAAGGATATGACAAGTGAGGGTCCAGTACTGATTCCTTTATAAAAAAAATCACTTGAGTGCTTGTGGATGGTAAGTAAGAAACAATGCGTAACACCAGCAATGTTTTTCAGTACAAATCAATTGGAACGATCACATTTCTGCGCAGCAAATATTCCGTTTCATCATACCGCAGATAAGCGTGACATTGATCAGCTAACAGTGACACTTGTGGAGGATTGAAAAATATTACTTGAGTGCTCTGCTTCGAATATGGAAACTTACAGACAAATGGAAACTGTGCTCAAGCAAGTGATGGTGAGTGGCGCTGGTGATTGATCAAAATCTAAGAGAGTATTTTTCCTCAACGTTGATGAACTTGAAGCGACTGAAGCGATTTACGAATTCTTAAATCATACGAAGTAAGCTAGTTTTGTGACGTTGTTGCTTGTACTATTCCGTCACTATTTTTTCACGTCTCAGTGTGCAGTAGAAAATAACTTGAAGAGAGGGTTGAGACTATCATCCATCTTATTGGTCACCAAACAAGAACGTAACGCAGGGTATTCTTTATTCTTTGACGTTAGTCGCGTTAACTGTTTTCTGAAGGGAAATGAGTGCTGTAGAGTGAAACAATAGGTGGTTGCAGTTACATTGGCTTGCTAGTGATACCCAAGTCTAACTAAATTCGCGTTTTATGCCAATTCTGCAAGTGCAGTGAACGTTATATCTGCAATTATTAAAGTTTTCCACCAAAGGGTGCATTCCTCTGTGCAATTGGTAAAAATCTACCGTTTTTCTAAGCACTACTTCGTCAGACTCCCTTCAGAATCGTATACACAGTTGACTGCTATACTTCGTATTCATCTGTCATTTTTCGGCGCTATGAGTCTAAACAAGCCACTCACCAGGTCCACATCTTCGTCGTCCCCGTCGTTGAGTGCGAATGGGTCAAACGTTAAACAACAATCACAACAACGTAACATCAACGATGTCGAGTCGTTGAGTGATCTATGGGGAAAGATCCAAGCAATGTTTGCGCAGTCGAAAACCGATATTGAGGACAAAATCGATTCCTGCAAGGTGGACCTGGAGAAGAAGATTGATGGTGTGGAACAGAAGCTGTCGGACCTTAGATTGGATTGTGGTACGGAGATCAACAAAATTGCCGGTGTTGTATCGGACGTGCAAAGCGATCTAGATCGAACAAAACGCTCTGTTGCTCGGCTTGAATCATCACATGAGCTGATAGTGTCTGGAATCCCATTCACGAATGACGAGGATCTCCTGATAATCTTCCAAAACATTGCAATGACTTTGGCGTACACTGCATCTACCATGCCAATGGTCCATGTCAAAAGGCTTTCTAAACTTCCTATCAGCGTTGGATCTACACCACCCTTACTGATCCAGTTTGCTCTGCGAAACATACGTGATGAGTTCTATGCGAGGTACCTTAGGGAGAGATCGCTTACGCTGCGTCACATCGGATTCAGTAACGACAACAGAGTTTACATGAATGAAAACCTGAGTCAAGCCGACAGAGAAATCAGATCTCAAGCAGTCAAACTAAAAAGACAAGGACGCATTCATCAGGTGTACACACGAAATGGAACGGTTTATGTACGGATCAAAAGGACTCAGGATGATGCAGAGCCACTGCATTCTTTGGAACAGCTCTTTTCTTACGTCAATTAACCCTTCCTACGAATTTCTCTTTTCCTCCCAATATTATCCATGTCTCCCTTCCTGATTATCCATGAGACCAAATCCACTCCTGAAAGTTTTTACAAATCAAATTACCTTTCCTTGTCATTGTCATTATTCCTACCAACTTTTCCATTGATCCGATCCTGAGTTTTCCTTGATTCCGTCCTTCCTGAAAGTCAATGTCAACTCGATGGTGGAACGAAGCAAAACAAGAAGGATCTTTTTGATGAATACGACCTCTGGAAATGTACTGCTAAACTTTGCTGGTGCTTGCTGTTGCTGTTGTGGGAGTTGCTGTAGATGCTGATGACGTTTTTGGGTTCGCTGCTGCTGGTGGTGCTGTTGGGGTTGCTGTTGATGATGATGACGTTTTGGACTCGCTGCTGCAATGCTTAACGACTGGGAGGTGACAATGATGATCTTTGGCCGCGATGGATAGTTGATAGTTGTTTTGATTTTTGATGCTATGCTATTTAATGCTGCAGATGCAATTCTTTAGAAGTAAATCCATAAGCCAATTTAACAGCAATTATTTTCGTTGAATTCATGTTCAGAAACTTTTCAATTAGGTTAGTAAGCTCCATATATAATACTGTTTTGTGTCTGTTGGAACTGTTGTATGGGTTTCTTTTAAAGTTCACGCTAGTTTATTTTGACTATGGCTAACAGTTTTCTAAGCAATGCCTCTGCGTCTGGGTTGATTCCTAGAGCAGTTTTTAACGCGGTTTTAAGCAAAGATGCATTAAATATATGCCACATAAACGTACAGAGCTTGAGTGCTCGGAATGTCTCCAAGTTTCATGAACTCAAGGCAAATTTTTTCAACAGTAAAATGGATATTATATGCATGACTGAAACATGGCTTGGTGATGTTATTAGCGACCAAATGATTGACATTGAAGGATACAGCTTACTGCGGAGCGATCGTGATCGACATGGAGGAGGGTTATGTGTTTATTATAAAAACAATTTGTCATTGAAAGTTATTAAATCGTCCTCGCCATATAACTCACCGAATAATGCAACAATAACGGAGTACATGTTGATAGAGGTGAAAAGTGGTTCAGAGCCTTTTCCATTGGCTTTGTACTATAATCCTCCTGATAACGATTGTTCTGAGATTTTAAGTGGGCATCTTGAAGAATTTACCGTAAAATACCACCACACATTCTTTATTGGTGATTTTAATACTGATCTCTTAAAATATAACTATAGATCAAATCGTTTTCGTGATAAACTGTCTTCTATGTCGTGCACATGTCTTAATAACGAGGCAACGTACTTTTATCCCAGTGGTTGTTCTTTGCTAGACCTATTCATAACTGATTCTCCTGAAATTGTGTTTAATTTAAATCAAGTCTCAATGCCATTTGCATCAAAACATGATCTAATTTTTGCTTCTTTACGCTTCAGCAAGACTAACGAAACGCCCATCACATATAGGGACTATAAAAATTACAATGCGAGGCGTTTACATGATGGATTTCATAGTTTTGATTGGACTCCCTTCTTTGGAATTACTGATAGTGATATTCTACTGGATATTTTAAATAATCGTTTGAAATTTTTACATGATGAAATTTTTACATGATGAAATTTTTACATGAAATTTTTACATGAAGCAAAAACTCAAAAGTAATCCATGGTTCAACCGGGCCATCGAAGTTGCTATTGTTGATAGAGATACTGCATATTCTAACTGGAAGCGTACTAGAAATTCTTCTGATGAATTGCACTTTAAAAGATTGAGAAATATAGTAAACATATTAATACGTGATGCCAAGCGGCAGTATGATTCTAATAATTTTAATGTAAGATTGTCCAGTAGGCAATTATGGTCTAATGTAAAAAAGCTAGGTGTCTCTAAGACTAATTCTTTTGAAAATAATTTTGAATTCTCTGGGGATGAAATTAATGATTTCTTCACTGCAAATTTTACAGTTGACAACACATCGACACCGTCAATGATACATGTTTCGGAAGGGTTTAGGTTTCGTTCGGTGAACGATACCGAAATAATTAGAGCTTTATATTCAATAAAATCAAATGCTGTAGGCCTAGATGGAATTCCGATTATCTTCATCAAAATCATGTCACATTTTATACTACCATATATCAAACATTTGTTCAATACTATAATATCTAGTTAAAAATTTCCGAGAGGTTGGAAAGCAGTGAAAATTATCCCAATTAAAAAGAAACCTAGAGTTAACTCTATTAATAATCTACGGCCAATCAGTATATTATGTGCCCTTTCTAAAGTTTTAGAGAAGCTTTTAAAAACTCAAATTTCTACTTTTGTATCAGAAATGGATTTTCTACATCCACTTCAATCGGGATTTAGGCAGGATCATGGGACCAATACAGCGTTAATGAAGGTTCACGATGATATAGCTTAAGTCGTTGACAGAAAAGGTGTTGCTATTTTGTTACTGATAGATTTTGCGAAGGCTTTCGATCGCGTATCCCATCGGAAACTGTTAATGAAGTTAGGTGAGGTAAGGTACCCCGGGGCAAGTGGGACCTAAAAAAATGCTAATTTGGTTTTTTCATGCCAAAAGTTTCATAACACAAATTCTTTAATAATTCCAATGGACCCAAAAGACGTTGTTGGTATATTTGTACTTATTAACGTGCATTAAAACTGTTTCAAAATTTTTACATTCCATATATTATGTATATAATGAAAAGTGTAGCAGATCTTCATTTACTGCGTTCCACGGGGCAAGTGGGACCTATTCAGAGTTTTTGTTCAAAGGGCTTAATATAAGTCGCAACAAATGAGGCAACATAAATCATAAATCTCTTATATGAATGACTGTGTTTAGAGATTAAAATAGGAAGAGGTTTATGGTATCATGCATAAATTACGTAACACATAACAAATCGCGCGCTGGGGGAAATTGAATCAACTCTAGCAGCTCATGCAAAATAAATTGATTTTTTTATACAAAAAGCGCCGTAAAGTGAAGAGACAAAAGATTTCGAAACTTGGTCTCTATATTATATAACTAATGATTCTCACCAATAGTAAATCTGGGGTTTCAAGATTTTCAGTAATATCTTCTCCCTTACATAATCTTACGATCATTGAATAATGTTTTTTTAATCATGAATTTTGAAAAGACCATTTCCCTATTTTATTTTTTTATGGAAGGTTCCCGAGTGCTCAGAAGATTGCATTATGCAGCGTTAAGTGAAAAAAATGGAAGATATTTAGAAAAAAACATAAAAAATACATGCTTTTTTTTTGTTCTACCCAAGGTTTTATCATTTTTAACAAGAATTTCATCATCTTAATAGAGGTGATAAAGTATAATTCAACAGTAGATTACTTAACGCGTCAATTTTAATTGACTTTCGTGCCAATTTCATCTTAGGTTGGACAAGGCGAGATGAACCCATACAATTGGCTATGTTTATGCTCATAGGTCCCACTTGCCCCAGATAGCGAAATGCACTGGGGCAAGAGAGAACAGTAAACTAAAGGTAATAAATAAAAATAAAATACATCTTTTTCGCTTGAAATCATTTGCATGAACTCCAAATACTATCCTGAAACCAATAAAGAATTTGTAGAATAACAAATCTATTTTTAAACGACGAATGTAGAAGAGCACGTCAATCTTACCTAGTGAATTGAAAATTACATATGAACAACAATAACGTATATGGTCTCTTTATGGTTGAAATAATAACATTTTTTGTATTCAAAGTATTCGTAGGTGTGATGCCTATGTTTTCCATGAAGAGTGTTAGTCTTAAAAATAAATAATAAAAAAAAATACTAGCTATAGGTCTCACTTGCCCCCGATTCTCACTTGCCCCGGGGTACCTTATTTCAATTTTCATATGAAGCAACTAAACTGATTCGGTCCTATCTAACTGATCGATCGCAGGCTGTTTTGTGCAATGGTAATCTATCTCATTTTGAACATATTTTATCCGGTGTTCCTCAAGGATCAGTGTTGGGACCATTGTTATTTTCATTTTTTATTAACGATCTACCTACAACTTTGCGCTTTTGCTCTGTTCATCTCTTTGCTGACGATGTTCAAATATATTTGTGCGAACTAGATCCCAATAATTTTGCTTCGTTAAGTGAACGAATCAATCACGACCTTCAAAGAATTTTTGATTGGTCTCAGCGAAACTTACTACCTATTAATTCAGCTAAAACTAAAGCAATGCTTATAGGGTCTGGGACCATTTGGGCAGGAGCACCTATTTTAGGCACTTGCTGCTATAACTCAGTCAATTTTGAACCGATTGTCTAGAATTTTTGAACATGGCTAGATACTGTGCCTATCTGATCGTGTTTCAAAAATAAAGCCAATCGGTTCAACATTGAATGAGTTATAGCAGCAAGTGCCTAAAATAGGTGCTCCTGCCCAAATGGTCCCAGACCCTAAATAGAAATCGGAACCCTTTGACACTTCCTGATTTGATGTTGAATGGAGATAAAATTGAGTTTGTCAATCGTGTAGTAAATTTAGGAATAATTATGACATCTAATTTAAGTTGGGATGATCAGATTAATTCACAATGCGGCAAAATCTATGGGTGTCTGAAAAAATTAAACCTAGCTACCAAACATTTTAATTCATCCATAAAACTTCAACTTTTTAAATCCTTGCTTCTACCCCACTTCATTTACGGTGATTTCATTAATTTAAATGCCTCTGCTGCTTCGTTAGATAAGATGAGACTTGCATTGAACTCATGCGTTAGATATGTTTATAATTTAAACCGATTTTCGAGAGTAAGTCATCTGCATAAGGAGCTTATTGGCTGCAATTTCTCACATTTTTACAGGTTTAGGTCATGCGTAATAATATTCAAAATTTTACATTTGAAAAAGCCTGAATATTTGTTTTTCAAGATTTCTCCAATGCGATCTGATAGAAATAGAAATCTTCTAATTCCACAGCATAGTTCTTCGTATTATAGTCAATCTCTGTTCGCAAGAGGCATTGTCTTTTGGAACCAATTGCCACTAAATATCAAAACATGTGTTTCAATAGTGAACTTTAAAAGGAGCCTGAAACAGTTCTTAACAGTATAATTCTAGTATATATTGGAGTATATGTAATTGTAGATTTTTGTATTGTATGGAGGCATAATTGTCAATCGATTTCTACCAATTGTAGCGATTTAAAAGGCTGCAAGCCTTATGTACATGAATTTACCAAATAAATAAATAAATAAACTGTTATCGACTTAAAAAGCGCATGAAAGGCTTGATGATTCCCGATGTCGATGGAACTGATACGTTGATGGGACAATACTATATAACGACTATTATTTATCAAATTCATCCTAATAAGTCTGGCACACTGCTGTGCAGTAAGTTTCAATGTGACCTATATTTATACCGAGGGTTTTCTCATAAAATATGTGAAACTTTAACGAAAGGCTCATTCTGATGTCAGATTCGAAATCATCGAAAACACATGAATTGAATCCGCTGTTTAATTCCGATATCCAAGTGTCTATAGGGAATATAATGGTTTTGTTCCTGAGTGAATCTGGTTGAACATCCGATTCTTAATGTTGGTCTATGTGTTGCACTGGTTTATAAAAAGACAGCCAAAAAAGCACTTGTGACGGAATTGTAGTCTAGAACAGTGATTCAATAAAATTCGTTGTAGTACCTCTTCTTGTGAATTCAAGGGTTTGATAACAGTTGACAAAAGCCATTCTTGTGGCTTGCTAAAAGATACCAATCAAGGTCACAGATAGCATATCGTGCAGCAGCATGCCGTGGAGGATGCCGTGGAGGATGCATATATGGTGGTTTCACTTCTAAACAGAAAAATCACAGTAGACCTTCTCGTTCGCTTCAATCAGTTTTATGGGGAGATGCAAGTACTTGGGAACTGCTGCCAAAAACAAAAAAAAATAAAGAGAGTAGTACCACTTCACCCTTGAGTAATCACGCTGTTATATGTTGTACAATACGTTGAAAAAGCTCGTGTTTTGCTGTGATTTGTACAAAATAAGACTGGTAGATGTATTGAAGAAAAACTATAATATACAAAGTAGGTCGCTTATCACGGAGCTTGTTAATGAAAACTAATCAGTTTATCTGGACAGGAAATTAATTCAAACCATGATTCAGATGCATCATTGAGTGTGTCTCCCATGTCCGATGTAGGCCGAAAAAAACAACTTAAAAAGAATAAAAGGATAGATATAGGGTAATTAGTATATGATACCAGATTTAGTTTGGCATCCATTTGCCTTGGCTGAGAGATAGTGAAGTTTCGGAATAGTCCAGAAGGCATTTTGGGGAAGTGATAAGATCTTGCAGATCATTATGAACAAAATTATCCAAATTTATTGACCGAAGAAACTTGGAAAGTGACTTGAAGATTTCAAGTAACCAAGCAGGATGAACTGTTTCTCACGTATATAAACTTAATCGCATTTTTTTATTGAAAAGGGGAGATTGTAGTGTATTACTCTTACATGACAATCATTGAGCAGTGTAGTTCGTACCTTTATAGTTGTACCTTTAGCTGTTTCACATCCGCACCTGACAATGCATACCTCTTGTAGCATAGACCTTGGTCGCGCGCGATAAACTGAGAGAGAGAGGGACCAAAACAACAACAAGTTAGAGTGTAGCAACGGCGACGGACGGACGGAATCCTACAACCTGCCTCTCTTCAACTTAGTGTTATTTGAGCACTTCCACAGTTATTAATTGAAGGGCTTCCTTTGCCAGCCATTGCACAATGGGAAAAACTAGGGGTGGGTAATGTCTAGGACATAACCGCAAAGTTGACGTAGGACAAAGGCTGGAACGAAATTCTGATTTCAAAATGGCCTTTTTATTCAACGTCTTAAACCAGCTGGTCTTTCGGGTCATCAATCAACGGACCTGTCACATTAGTAGACCTTAATTATACAATGTATTTTGTTACAGACGCTGGCAAATTCCAATGGGCGGATTCATGTGTTGAGTAAAGTTATGTTATCACTTTAGATGGACGCATTCATAAGTATCTGCAGACAAGTTCAAGAGTTTTTTAATTTTAAAGGTAAATCAGGCCGAATATGTCTAAAGGTCCTATCTGCAGAAGAGAGGCTCTCTTTGGTTTCCCTCTCTTTTGTTAACATCTCAGCTGTTTATTTGTATTTTGATTGTCTCCTTACATTGAACGATGGTCAAAACAATCGTCCTTTGATTTGTACTGCAAAAATAGTTGAAAAGTGTACCATTACATTGCAATAATTGAAAGAGAAAGTAAACGAAGAGAGGCTCTCAAATGTAGATAGGACCTATTGAAATGTTTGGCCTGAAATCTTCATTCATCCGTTCTTTGAAAGCTTTTTATAGAACAGATTAAATTATTACAATATTGAATGGCATTATAGATCATAGCTTCCTAAATACGTTTCGCGCTGTAACCCCAACTGCTTGCAGGCACACGTCAATTGTTCCACGCGAAGTAGGGTGACGACAGACTGGGGAGTCGCAAAAGAAATGTTTGGAAAACGAAACGTTAGATCATTTTGGAGTTTCTCGTGAAATGTTCTGGATTCGGCAATACGTTGTATACTTCTGGGAAGAACAATTAGTGGCTAGGCCAGCTTTACTGTTGCTAAGCTTTCAGTCTGTCGTATTTCATTATCCGAAAATTATCCGACTCATAACTCTTTAAGAATAATTTTCGGTGGTCCTGAAAAAGGACCGTTGACGTGTTGATTTTCTTCGCGCTAAATGCAGAATGCCACCGAAAACTGGCCCGCCGCATGCTGGTGTGGATGAGATTCCTTGTTCCATCAGCTAGATAGACGAGAGTCGTCGCTGGATTGGTGCGCAGCTGAGGAGGTGACATCAACTCCCCTTGACTGATCCAACTAAAATGACGAAAGAGAACAGAAGATACAGCTTTTGTGCCCCTAAAATAGCTGGTGGAGCTCCTCCCATTTGGCAGGCTTTCCTCTTTATTTCGTTTGCATGACCCGTCCGTATGTTTCAGATGCTTCATACGACTAATCAACCATTTATTAAGAAAATTTTATCAGTCGAAGAAAGTAATGGAAGTATGGTAATGGAAACAATTATTTTGAATTGATACGTGTTAGAATGAATCAATGTTTCTCACAAAACTGTCCCGATAAAATAATGCGTTGTTAAATTCCGAGTAGAACGCTTAATGTAGCTGTAGCTTCGCCACCAAGCATTCAATATTTCACTTTGCGTTTGCACTACACTTTTTCTGATCTATTCCATCCAATTAAAATTATCCGATTCATAACTCTTGCGGGAACATGTTTCAGCGGTCCTGAAAAGGACCGTTTGAATAATGGACGATTTTAATGATTTCTCCATGTCACGCAATGCGTGTTGGTTTTCTCCGCGCTCAATGCTAGGCACCGTCGAAAACTGCTCCGCCGCTTGCTTCCATGGTCAGTGGATGAAATTCATATTAGGTAGGTACTATCAGCCGAGAGTCGAAGCAGTTAATTAGATGCTGTGACACCCACCTCCATCCTCCTTGATTGATCCAACGAAAATGCCGAAAGAAAACAGAGGGCACAGCTTTTATACCCCTAGATTAGCAGATGAAGCTCCTCCCATTCGGCTGGCTTCCAGTTTATTTCGTTTGCATGCCCCGCCCGCATGCACCCAGACGCTTCAAACGATGAACCAACCCAGCAATGAGTAAATTTTCATTGAACAGAGCACCAAGCATTCAATCTATCAGTTTTTGGCTGCCCCACTCTTTTCCCGACCGATGGAATGAAACGTTTAAGGGATCTTGACGATTCAAGAAAGAAAATTACAAGAATTCATTATTTCACGCAATGCGTGTGGGTTTTCTCCGCGCTGAATACCGGATACCGTCAAAAATTGCCCCGTCGCTTGCTACAGTGGATAAGATTTAGTGACCGGATGGACGCCACCTGAAACTGCCCCGCCGCTTGCTGCCGTGGATGAGATTAATCACCGGTTTCACTCTTGCTGGCAACGAAGTACACCTTTCTCGATCGAGGGTGGAAATTTCTACAATTAACTCTTGAGGAATCACTTTCGATGGTCCTGAAAAGGACCGTTTGAATAATGGACGAATTTGATGGATTCATCATGCCACGCAATGCGTGTTGGATTTCTCCGCGCTCAATACTAGGCACCGCCGAAAACTCGCCCGCCGCTTGCTGCCGTGGATTAGATTCCTGGTGCTATCAACCGAGAGTCATCGCAGTCGATGTGCGGCTGCTTGAGGGAGATGACATCCTACCTCCTTGGCCGATCCAACGTAAATGAAGACAGAAAACAGAGGACACAGCTTTTATACCCCTAGATTAGCATATGAAGCTCCTCCCATTCGGCTGGCTTTTCAGTTAATTTCGTTTGCATGACCCGCCCCTCATGCTCCAGACGCATCAAACGATTACTCAACCGAGAAATGAGAAAATTTCCATTGAACGGATAATGTATCCAAAATATTAGATGATTTAGATCATTTTAATTTGGAAAATGTTAGAATTGAAACATTTTTCACGCAAAATGGTCCGGATATGGTAATGCGTTGCCAAAGTCCGGGTGGAACAATTAGGCGTCATAATTGTTGCTGACTGAGTCACCAAGCATTCAATAATTCACTTTTCGGTTATACTACACTTTTCCCGTTCGTTGGAATGAAATTATCCAATTCACAGCTCTCGAAAAATCATTTTCGATGGTCCTTAAAAGGACCGTTTGGATAATGAATAATTCTAGGAAGAAAATTAAATGAATTCACTATGCCACTATGCGTGTTTGTTTTCTCCGCACTAAATGCTGAACGCCGTCGAAAACTGGCCCCCGCTTGCTGCCGTGGATGCGATTAATGACCGGCTTCACTCTTGCTGAGAAACGATGCTCTGTCCTTGCTTTGCACTACACCTTTCTCGATCGAGGGTGGAAATTTATCCAATTAACTCTTGAGAAATCATTTTCGATGGTCCTGAAAAGGACCGTTTGAATAATGGACGATTTTGATGAATTTACAATGCCACGCAATTTGCGTTGGTTTTCTCCGCGCTCAACGCTAGACGCCATCGAAAACTGGCCCGCCGCTTGCTGCCGTGAATGAGATTCCTGATGCTATCAGTACGATAGCCGAGTGTCGTCGCTGAGTCGATGTGCCGCTGCCCAGCTCGAGGTGTCACCTCGACGGTGGTCGAAATGGAACTGACGAACAGCTCTCGCATGATCGCATTCCTTCCTGCATCGTAGGTAGTTGCCCCCACGATGCGCACCAATCAGAGAGCGTTGGTAGACTGAACGAGAAAATTAGTCCGCTACCCATATTTATAGATTTCAGCGATTTCAATGTCTAACTTTAAAACAACTTTTCAACTATTTATCAATGATTTTTAGGTTCACCGAATATTACAAATTGAACGTGGGAGTTTCATCTCTCGGATAACGGGATTTCTTTATCATTTCATTCAGTGGGAAAGATACTGTGAGCGTTTAAAATCTTTCACTCAAACGTAACGCTCTTGGTTTCATAAATTTTGAAATGACACCGGGTATAGAAAACAGAGACGTAGTCCTACGTCAAAAATAGGTGTACAACGCGAATAAACTCAATATCTCTGCTCGGAGTGGATGGATTCGAATGAATTTTTGACACAAACTGCAAAAATCTCTACAGTTTCAGTAGACTGTCTGCTCATAGAACAGGGTGAAACGGAACGTAGAATCAAAACAAAACAGCAAATATGGTTACTAGCATACCTTCTCTTCTCTAAAGCTTCAATTCCAAGTAGCATAAATCGATGTTCGTAGGGTGGACGATCAAGGGCCCATATAGCCGAGGCGGTAAACGCACGGGTATTCAGCATGACCATGCTGAGGGTGACGGGTTCGATTCCCGGTCGGTCCAGGATCTTTTCGTAAAGGAAATTTCCTTGACTTCCTTGGGCATAGAGTATCTTCGTGCCTGCCACACGATATACGCATGCAAAATGGTCATTGGCAGAGGAAGCTCTCAGTTAATAACTGTGGAAGTGCTCATAGAACACTAAGCTGAGAAGCAGGCTTTGTCCCAATGAGGACGTTACGCCAAGAAGAGAGAGAGGGTGGACGATCTACAGCATCCCGCCATGAAAGATTCCGGAGCGCCAGTCGCACAAACCTTCGTTGAATAGCTTCAATCCGATCAATCCAATTTCTGTTGTAAGGGCACCAGACCAGCACGCCAGATTCCAATATTGACCGCACTAGAGCACAGTAGAGCGACTTAAAGCAAAGCTAGTCATGAAAACCGTTGGCAATTTTAAAAATGAATCCGAGCTGCCTGTCAGCTTCAGCAATCACATTGTCACAGTGCGGTTTGAAAGTTAGCTTGCGATCCAAGATTATCTCAAGGTCTCTAACCTCTTCTTTTCGCTCTAAAATCACCCCGCAAAGTGAATAGTCAAATCATATCAGGCTCCGTCCTCTATAGAAGGAAATCGTATTACATTTAGGGGCTGTCCATAAACCACGTGGTCATTGGGGGGGGGGGGGGGTTCGGCCAATGACCATTTTGTATGGACAAATAAAATTTTTTGAATGGACTAATGACCACGCGGGTGGGGGGGGGGTGTGGGTTTGAAAAGTCCCAAAAAAAATGACCACGTGGTTTATGGACAGCCCCTTAGCGACACACAGCTCTAGACAGTTCCGTTTGCACCAATCTTCAAAAGATTCTAACATTCGCTGTAGCTTGGTAGCAATCATTCATGATGGTGATAATCATGAATATTTTCACGTCATCCGCGAAGAATAGGCGTGTTCCTCTGGGGAGAACATATGACACATCATTGATGAATAAGGAGAATAACAGAGGACCAAATTACTTCGTAGCACAAGATGCACAAGACTCCCACCTGAGGGTCTGGGGACCGGAATGTTGTATGAAGCTGAGATTTTGACATTTTGTCAAGCCAACTTCGATTATTAAACAGTCAAAATTTTAACTTTGTAGAGCATTCTGTTTGTAAGATATATGTTTTGGAAGATTCGGAATCCGACTCCGGATAAACGAGTCAGGTACAATTCGTAGTTCATGCGCCGCCGTCAAATGCTATCCTCGAGTTTGCCGCCGAGTATTGTTTGCATCACTTTTCGTTCGAAGTCTCCAAAGGCTCTACGATCGATTTCTTTCAACGTCCACGGTTCATGACCGTGTTATCCGCCTTTGCTCGGGAGTAAGTTCGAAAGAGCATCGCCGTGCTTCAGTCCATCTAAGGTTACGAATGATGACGAAACTTCATCCGCAACCCGTACACTTGACTTCGATCCATCAAGCGTCGCACGAATCAGTCTAATCAGCTTCGCCGGAAAACCATGTTCGAGCATTATCTGCCATAACTCTTTTCTCTTCACTGAATCGTACGCCGCTTTGAAATCAATAAGCAGATGATGGGTCTAGAAGTTGTACTTCCGAAATTTATCGAGAATCTGCCACAGTGTGAACATATGATCCGTTGTTGATCGGCCCTCACGAAAACCCGCCCAGTATTCGCCGACAAAGGACTCCTCAATCAGCCTCAGCCTGTGAAACAGAATTTCCGACAAAATTTTACTAGACCTCGTCTAGCGTTGGAGGTTTCACAGCATGTCCTAATAGGCCGTCATTATTTTGCAAAAATTAGAAATGTTAAAACTTCTACATTGGAAAATTCGTGCCAAACTTTGAAGTCCGTATCTCAACCCGAGCAGAAGGGAATAACAACAGCATAAGGAGCTGTGTTATTTGGGCAAAATAACTGAATAATAAAATCGATTATTTTTAAGTTATTTTCATAACATATTGTGTTATAAACTTGTCTGTCATAAGCGGCAAAATAACAAATTCCATAACAAAAAAAAAAAATGTTCCCGGAAAACCATTTCAATATCTTGTTTTGTTAGTTTCAATTACAACTTAATAACAGTGAATTCGGAACATTTTTTTTATATCAAACTCGTTACTAAATAAGTTATAATACTTATTATATAAATTCATTCGCATTGTCTCACAAAACCCGCCAATAACATGAGGTTCATCACTCTGACGCAAGAAATATTTTCAAATGATCGAAAAATACTATATTCAGCTTTAAATTCATTCTAAGAGATTTGAAGTAGCAAGATAATCGAACTTTAGTAATTTCTATATTTATTATCAAATACGACGAGCTTCGATTTCCACCTGTAATTTATAAACTGTTATTCTTTAATTGTTTTCGGAACACGTGTGACCTTTGTTTTTTTTTTCAGCATAGAAACTGAAGAATTTTTAGAATGCTCAAAAGGTTTGCAGAAATTTTTTGGAATATTGGAAATATTGTACAGATTATTACAATTTTCCTGGAAAGATTGTTTTAAATCCTCCGATTTTTCCCTGGATTCAAGAGTTATGTCGAATATTCCTCCTGGATCCTACAAGAATTCCTCCAAAAATTTTGTTATAATTTCTCCTTAACTTCCTCTGATGATTCCTACAGGACTTTCACCAGAATTTTTTGCATTTTTTTTCCAAAGTTCCTCTATTTATTTCTCTAAGGATTCCGTCAAAAACTCCTTTATGTTTATCAAATGACTTTGTCATAAAATTCTTCCAAAAATTTGTCGAGAGTTTCGATCATACACTTTTCCATAAATGACTCCAAAAATCTTCCAGAAATTTCTCCGAGAGTTTGTTTTGGACCAAACATTAACCGATTTAAATTGGCACCCTGAGGCCCTCCAATCTGTACTCGGTTTTGATTTAGTGGCAAAATATCTACCAAAAGTTGAAAATGGAAATTTTTTTTATTACCGTACGGGTTTGGACCGAAGGGTCTCAGATTTTCATGAAACTTTTTCCACAGGCAGGGCTCATGGATATATGAACATAAAAAAATTGAGGAAAATTCAGGGTCGCCTATTTTCCCGGAAAACTCAGGTGGATTTTTTTTTGTTTTCCCCTGACACTACTTACTTTGAAAAATCTTAACTCAAGAACGAAGCATCGT
This sequence comes from Aedes albopictus, assembly GCF_035046485.1. NCBI lineage: Eukaryota > Metazoa > Arthropoda > Insecta > Diptera > Culicidae > Aedes > Aedes albopictus. Next base: position 348,844,731 of record NC_085138.1, read on the forward strand.
AGAAACAAAGTTTTTTTTAGAAAATGAAAGCAAATTTTCTCAGAAATCAAAAAAAAAAATATGAAAAAAGTTTCCTACAAAATTTTTCACAGTTAAGAAAATTCATTAAGAAAAGCCGGAAAAACTATGCCCGAACCCGTGGAAAATTTTCGGAAAAAATTTTTTGAGAAGGTTATTTTATAAGCTTTAATCGCTGAAATTTTTGGAATGCACTTTTTTTCGTTTTTGAGTTATGGTCAATTTTGTTGAAAAATGTCCAAATGTGCCATAAAAGCCTTTTCTTTGAAAAATCATAATTCAAGAACGAAGCATCATAGAAACAAAGTTTTTTAATGAAAATGAAAGCAAATTTTCTCAGGAATTCAAAAAAAAATATGAAATGGAAAAAGTTTTCCACAAAATTTTTCACCGTTGAGAAAATTCATAAAGAAAAGCCGGAAAAACTCTGTCCGAACTCGTGGAAAATTTAAAAAAAAAAATATTTTTGAGAAGGTAATTTCACAAGCTTTGATCGCTGAAATTTTTGAAATGCACTTAATTTTCGTTCCTGAGTTATTGCAAATTTTGTGAAAAATGACCATATAATATAGGCTTACATGGTCATTTTCACATAATTGACCATAACTCAGTAACGAGAGAAAAGTACATTCCAAAAATTTCAGCTTGTAAAATTACATTACCAAAAATATTTTTTTGAAAATTTTCCACGAGTTGGGACATAGTTTTTCCGGCTTTTCTTTATGAATTTTCTCAACGGTGGAAAATTTTGTGGAAAACTTTTCCACATCATATTTTTTTGGAGTCCAAAGATTTCAGCGATTAAAGCTCAAAAATATTTTTTCGAAAATTTTCCACGAGTTCGGGCATAGTTTTCCCGGGTTTTCTTTACGAATTTTCTCAACTGTGGAAAATCTTGTGGGAAAATTTTTCCAGTTCATATTTTTTTGGATTTCTGAGAAAATTTGCTTTTATTTTCTAAAAAAACTTTGTTTCTACGATGCTTCGTTCTTATGTTCGAGTTATGATTTTTCAAAGTAAGTAGTGTCAGGGGAAAACAAAAACAATTCCACCTGAGTTTTCCGGGAGAATAGGCGACCCTGAATTTTCCTCAATTTTTTTTTGTTCATATATCCATGAGCCCTGCCTGTGGAAAAAAATTCATGAAAATCTGAGACCCTTCGGCCCAATTTGTGCGATGACAAAAAAATGCCCAAAAATTACCCTTCTTATGTAGATTACATATAAAGCACACTCTATTTGGAGTCGCCCAATGATTTTATACCATCACTTCGACTACACTAAAATCTCTTCTAATACAGGTTATTCTTATGCACTTTTAGTTTATGTCCTGCATAAAACTGAGAGGGCTGTTCAGAATCAATATTGTGCATAAGAAAATGTAATAATGACGGTAACTATGGCAACGGTGGCCAGGGGACGTTTGTAGGGGAGAGCAGGGGTATTTCAAAGTGTTCCAAGGGGTTTCAGAAGGTACTAAAAGGTCTCAGGGGCGTTTAAGGGGGTCTCAGCGTGCCCTCAGAAGGATTGAGGGGGTTTCACTTAGCTCCAGGGGTTTTCAGGGGCGCTTCAGTGGGCCTCAGCCTCAAGATAGTTACTAGTGGGGAGCTCAGGGGAGTTTGAAGGGATCTCAGGGGGTTCCAAGGGAGTTCAAGACGGTCCCAGGGGCGTTTCAGACGGTAAAAGGGGACAAGGTTTTTATAATAACACTAGGACGACTTAAGGATGTTTAAGGGGTCTCAGGGGGCTCCAGAGGGTCTCTACGGAGTTCCAGTAGGCCAGAAGGACGCTTCAAGGGAACTCATGGAATTTCGGAGGCGTTGCAGAGGGCCTCATGTGCTTTCAGGGGGCTCCAGAGAGCCTCTGAGCTGCTTCAAGGGGTCTCTTTGCCGTTTTCAGGGGTCCCAGTGGCTTTCAGGGGGTACCTGGAGGTCTCGGGAGCATTTTTGAAGGTCTCAGGAGGCATTTGGATGTCTTAAGGGACATCAGGCGGTTTCAGAAGGTTTCAGAGGCATTGTAGGGGGTCTCAGGACCGTTTTAGTGGGTCTCGGGTGCGTTTCATACCCCTCAGGAGGTCTCAGGGAGTTTGAACCGCCCTTAAAATGACGAAAATGCCTCGAAATACATTATTATTTGAAGTGTTTGTCCTTTTTCGCTATGTTATTCCTTTCCAGCTTTTCGCAATAGTTCTTGATAGTTATTCAGATGTCTTACGAAGTGTACTAAAACTCTTTTATGCAATTCAGCATCATAATTTTTAATTTATATTACTTTTTCGGTATCATGAACCTCAATTTTTCCGAACGAGTTCATTATGCAACTCAAACAAGTTGCATAATGAAAAATAGTTGCTTAATATTCATAATGCAACTCATTTGGGTGCCTCACGATTAACGGATCAGTGTACGAATCCATGCCAATATTTTACTTATACATGATTCACCTATCGATCCGGTTCTAGCGATTGCTAGACCCACTTTCAAGCTGCGGCGGCTAATTTGCTGCGTGGAAAGGATGTAAATTTGTACATCATTTTTACGACGCGACTGATGTGCAGCATAAATGATGTGATATCACAAGATTTTTTTTGCTGTGTGACAAATAGCATGGAAAAAACAACCTGTGGCCTGATACTTAAAATTATTGTGGCTAAGTTAATCTAAGAAATGTTATGAGAACATCACAATTACAACTGAAACTCATTCTGGAAGTATTTGAGCAGCGTTTGGTATTTACGTAGTATTAAGCTATTAGCAGTGAAAATAACTGTACTGTACACACTTAAAAATTCTAGAATTTGCACGAGACAGAAACATCAAAGAACGTAAACATTTTCAAGACTGAATCACAAATTGGACTCAATTTTACGCGCATCCTGTAACCAACCAACCTGTAACCAACCAACCAGCACGGTTGCGTTAGACGTCAACAAATCCACTTCACTAGAAACGTAGAATCAGTATCATATTCATCTGCCACCTTATAACTCGGTGAAATAGCCGAGAGGTAAGAGATGCGGCTCACAATCAGCAGATCCTGAGTTTGAATCCAGGCATGTCAATATTTTACTTTTTTTTTTTGTTTTTCTATCAGATCGGTTCTAGCGATTGCTAGACACTAAGAAAATATAAGTCCTGGGAGACGTAAATTTACATGTTTTGACCTCTAAATTTGCGTATTTGAAGACGCTCGTATATGTCAGGTTCAGGACCACAGTGGTCCAAATTTGAAAATACCTGGCAAAAATTGCCAAATCATAGTAGTCTGCTAGTTTTAGCCTATATGAGTGTATTAGAACATGATTCAGCGCTCAATTTCATTTTAAAGGCATTTTCATTTTTTGTCGATTGCTTCGAACAAAATCCGAACAAAATTGATGTTTTTTATACAATTTTACTACACACATATCATCATGGCGCTATTGTTTTGGCAGCTCTTGGCAGTTGCATTTTCCTTTAACCGATTCTGCATACATAAACGAGCATTTGAACGGAATCTCCCCGCGGGGAGTAGCGGGGAGCGATTTGTAAGACACTTTGAATTCAAACTGTAAGAATTTTTCGTACTAATGACATGTAATGTCAATTTTGAAGCCAAAATTGTTATTTTGGTATCTTGCTCCATTGCAGATGTCTGATATACACAAGAACTTACAAATAAACTTTTGAAAGCAATTGTATTGCTTATATCAATAGACTTTTGAAGTGGTTGAACTTGTTTGTGTTCTTTATCAAAAATTCAGCACTTTTTCCATCAGCAGCTATTCAGTGCTACAAAATCAATATTTCCAATTTTTTTAAATGCCAGTTAGTGCTCCTGGTATTATGGATGAATGCTCAATATACTGTATCCCATATAAGACATGTTCAAAAATTGAGTTTCTGCCAGCTTTTCTCAAAATTGGACCTCTGTGGGACACCCAAAATTTCATGATTTTTAGGTGTGTAGAACAAGCTTTGCTATTACAAAACTGTGCGAAAAATGTGCAATTTAATACTAAGAAACGTTATTGCTTTTTAAGGCCTGTCGGGGTGACATTGGGTCAAAAATCAAGGAAGTTGTTTCCCTCAAAAAAACTAACCTTGACTTAAGTGATTCTGAGAAGTAGATAGGATATGATGAATGTAACTTGTGTCAACCATATGCTGTTGAAAAAAGCCATAGGGTAGCGAACCACTTGGGCAGCGGCCGGTATTTTGGGCACTCTTCACTATAACTCAGTTAATTCCAAACCAATTGACTTGAAATTTTGTACACGGCTAGATACTATACGTATCTCATCGCGTTCCAAAAATTGTGTCAATTGGTTTAGAATTGGCTGAGTTATAGCACAAAAGTGCCCAAAATAGGACCCCTGCCGAGATGGTTCCACTTCCCTATTTGGTTCTTTCAGGAGTAGACATGTGCGCCGCCCGCCACGCCGCCGCTGACGACACTTTTTGTCTCACGCCCACGCCGATGGAGGTACCGGCGACGCGCCATACGCCGCTGTTTGTCACGCCGCCGATTTTTATTTTTTGCGCCGATGATCAGTGCACGAACGAAATTAAGTTTACATAAAGTTGAGATAAATAATTCTCATAATCGCTATCATAAGAGTTGAGATAATTGATTTCTCATCATTGATATTCTCATCTGTAAATGTAATACGATCATTAGCGAAAGAGAAATTCGCTTATTCATAATCGGTTACTTTTACAGTTATAGACGCTAGCCAAAACCATTCTCTAGCTGATTACCATGAGATTATCCAAAAACGAATCGTAGTTTGTAAATAATACTATTGAGAGAATATCAATAAAAAATCAATCACTGAAGTTATGACTCTTATTAAGAACTTCTGAAGAAATTCAAATGGGATTTCAGGGTGTCCATTCAAATACAAAACTCTTAGAACTTTTTTTTGCCTTTTCATTTTTCATTAGATTTCATTCAATATTCTTCATTCGGATCTCTCCAGAAGTTTCTCCAGAGATTCTTCCAGAAGGATTCAGTGATGCATCCAGGAGATCTACCAGGGATTCCTCCAGAAAATTCTTGAGGGATGCCTCTAGGATTTTTTTTTTATCCAGGATAGATATTTTTTCAAAAGATCATCTTCCTGGATCAATAAAAAAATCCTGGAGGCATCCCTGATGAATTTTCTGGAGGAAGCCCTGGTGGATCTCCTGGAGGCTTCACTGAATCCTTTTGGAAGAATTTCTGAAGAAACTTCTGGAGAGATATGAATGATGAATAATGAATGAAATCTAATGAAAAATGACAGGAGTACCTTCAGGGGGATTAAGGGATGCTTCCTAGAGATACATAGGAGATTCATCCAGAAGATCCTTAAGAGATACCTTTTCAAGTTCCTTCAGGAATTCCTACAGGAGTTTCTTTAGGAACTAGTCCAATGGTTTCCTCAGATATTCCTCCATGAGATTCTTCAGCAATTGCAGAAATCCAACAAGGGATTTTAGAAATTCCTCTAGAATTCTAACAAGGGATTTCTCCTGATATTCTGTAGGGATCGCCCAAGGAAATCCTTCAGGGATCATTCCGGGAGTTTCATCAAGGACTCCCACAGGAATTCGATCCAGCTTCCCACCTGAAATTCTTTCGGGGATTCTTCTTGGAATTACTTCGGGATGCCTCATGAAGATTTTTCAGAGACTCTTTGAGGAGTTCTTTCAAGGATTGCTCCAGAAGTTCCTTCGGTGATCTCTCCAGGAGTTCGGTAAGGGATCTTCCTAATAGCTTCAAGAAGGATGCCTCCAGGTGTTCATTAGGAATTCCTTCAGAAGTTCCCTAAGCTTTTTCAACAGGAGTTTGCTCAGGTAATCCCTTCAGAGATTCTTTCAGGAGGATTCATAAAATTCATAAATGCCTCCTGGAGATCCATCAAGAATTCCCTAAAAATTTTCTTCAGGAATTCCTGCAGGAGACCTTTAAAAATAAGTCTAGGAGTTCCTGTAGCGATTCATTCTGAAGTTCCTTTAGAAATTCCTACAGAAGTTTTAGTCTAGAAGCTCCGTCAGAGATTCCTCCAGGAGTTTCAGTGATGTTTGCAGATGTTTTTTTCAGAGATTCCTCCAGACGTTCCTTCAGAAATCTCTCCAGGAGTTCCTTCAAAGAATTTTATAGGAGGATCCAAGGAAACCTCCAGGAGAATTCAGGGATTCTCCTAGAAGTTTATTCAGAGATTTCTATTTGAGAATTCCTTCTAATATTCATTGAGAAGATCTTTTAGGGATTCTTCCAGGAATTCTTCCACGGATCGCTCCTGCGGTTTTTTCAGATTGTTAATTGAGATTAAGATATTTCCAGGAGGACTCACGGATGCCTCCAGGAGTTACATAAGAGATTTCTCCACAAGCTCATTCAGTGATTCCTACAGGAGTTCCTTCAGGAAATCTCGAAGAAGTTTCTACAATAATTACCTTTAGATTGTCATCAAGCACATCTCCAGGGTATACTTGAGGGATTTTTCATGGAGTTTCTACAACATCCCTCCAGGAATTCTTTAAGGGATAACTCCTGCAAATCCTTTCCTCTACCCGGAAACATTTCCTTTGAGAGATTCCGCTGGAAATCCTTCGGAGATTTCTACCGGAATTCCCCCTGGAATTCCTGCAGAGATTTCTCCTGAAATTCTTTCGGGGATTCCTCCTGATATCCCGTCATGGATTCCTCCTAGAATTCCTTCGCGGTTTCCTCCTGGAATTCCTCTTAGGAATTCCTTCGAAGATAAATACCCAACTAACAATCACTCATTTTACAAGCACTTTTACGACGAATTGATTCAGCATGATGCTGAATAACATTTGGATAATTTTCAGGCACAACCTTTGTTCGGGTTTTGTTCACATAAATTTGGAGAAACTATAAAGCATAGAGTTGCGTACCAACTGAACTGTTGTTGTTAAATCGTTTTACAACTTTATAGTAAAGCTGTTATTCAGCTTTAGCAAATATGATTACAATTAAAAAATATACAAAAAATTTCAATTTTCACGAGAGTTTATATGATTGGAACTTAATGCTGTGAACAAATATTGTGGAATAATAACTACACACAAATGTACCTAAATCCAGATTCGAACTCGAGACCCGTCGATTTGCAGCCGCATGCCTTCCTATCGGTGCCATCCTAGAGATGATGAATTGCAGCGCTCAAATCAAAACATAAACTTCCCGTGGTTTAATAATGATCAGACTTCGACTCCTATTCAGCAGTGGTGAATAAGCACAACATTATGGTTAACGACTGAACAACAGATTAGTTCAGCTGTTGTTCAGTAAAAAATACGTGTTTTTCATCATGTACTCTGAGTCGAAGTATGATGAAACGAAAGCGCTTATTTGACTTGTGAAAAACACATTCTTCAGTTACATGTCCTAATTTTTAAAAGAATTTAACAAGAAGCAGAAAAAAGTCTTGTTAAACTATGATGTAAAGGAATTACTGCGAGTCGAATAAAAATCTTATTAAACGCTTGAAAAGTGTTTTAAATTATCATTGTTAATACCAATACAAAAAGTTGAACATTGGCTACTTTTCCAATTGTAATAGCATTTATACAGTAATGTGTACAGCATAATTTTAGTTCAGCTATAATTACTATTATAAAGCAACATTTCAGCATGCATGATTGTTTGCGGCTGGCGATTGTAAGTTGGGTACCTCCTGGAATTACTTCGGGGATTCCACCTGGGCTTTCTTCAAGGATTCCTTCTGAAATTCTTTTGGGGATTTCTCCAGATATTCTGTCGTGGATTTCTCCAGAACTTCCGTCGGGCTTTCCTCCTGGAATTATCTTGATGATTTCTATTAGAATTCCTTCGGGGATTCCTCCTCGATTTCCTTCAGTGATTCCTCCTAGAATTTCCTTCGGGAATTTCTTCTGGAATTCTTTCGGGGGTTCCTCTTGGAATTCCTTCTGTGATTCTTCCTAGAATTCCTAGAAGTCCTTCAGAGCTACCCTCTGGATATTTTTCGTTGATTCCTCCTAGAACTCTTTTTGGGATTCGTTCTCGAATTTCCTAGGAAATTCCCACTGGACTTCTTTCGGGGATTCCTGCTGGAATTTCATTGTGGATTATTGCTGGAATTCTTTCGGGATTTCCTTCGGGGATTCCTCCTAAAATCCATCAGAATTCGGCGTGACGCCGATGACGCAGCCACCGCCGGTAAAAAAATGGTCCTCACGCCGCTGCCGAGTAAAATATAGTCGGCGCACAGGTCTATTCTGGAGCTATTAAAAGAATCTATTTAACGAAAAAAAAAAACATCTGATCAGTTTCGACCTGAAGATCAATTTGACCCCGGTTTACGGTACCTGAATAGATTGAACCTAAATGAATTCTACCTAAATGGAGGTTCCAGTGTAACAGGAATTCTTTCAGAAGATCTTTTGAACAGAAGTACCACCATGATATTTGCCAATTCCCTTGGTTTCCTTATTTGCCATATTATTCCAGTTTACTTCTTATTCGAATGCTGTGCCGCAGTAACTTAGTGATTTCATAGCAAACACGTCACACAACGATCCAAAAGTAACATATTACAGCTATAAATAATCACTCCAACTGTTGTAAACCGGTGGCGGCACCAGTCAACCAGCAGTGCTCAGCGCCCGGGAGAGTGGAAACCCTTGAGTGCAGTGCATCACCGGCGTGCTGAATTCAACTCGCAATCGTTTCGTCTCACTTTGGATGCACCACATCCAGCCAGCAGCTTGGGGGCTGTCCATAAACCACGTGGTCATTTTTTTGGGACTTTTAAACCCCCCCCCCGCGTGGTCATTAGTCCATACTAAATTTTTTTTTTATTTGTCCATATAAAATGGTCATTGGCCGAACCCCCCCCCCCTCATGACCACGTGGTTTATGAACAGCCCCTTGTCTGTCAACGGTTTTCTCTCCAGTTGCTAGTACCTTGTCCGGTACCTATTGGGGCCGGCGATGTAGAGCATTACCATGTAATTTAAATGCTTCGACCTTCAATATGGGCTGGTTATGGGGCGCATCCATATCCCTGCTTCGTTCGGGCAGTATCGAGCCTGTGATTATGTGGATGCGAGTCTGTGTCGCTCTAGCTGTGCTGTGTAGTCTACATAATCGTAATGAAATCATGTCTCGCAAATAAATCACCTCCCAGAAGGAATGCAAAAGCCGACACATCCTCATCTCTGTGCTGGCTGTGCGATTCCCGAGTAGGAAAAATTCTTTATATGTTGATAACAAAATAAATATTCGGATCAAGAATGATCATTCAAGGAATGTTTCTGGGGATTGCTTCAAAAATCCTTCTGCAAAATGCTCCACAAACTCTTCTAGAAAATACTTCGAGAGTCCATGATACATTTTCCCAGAAATACTTCTGAAAATCTCACTACATATCTTAATCTTATTTCGGTGTTATTTTTTTTTTCAGAAAAGCTGTCAAGGAACGCTAAGACCGTGCTGTAATCAATTTAGTCGATGGAAGTAATACATCCCCTATGTACTACAAGCATTGGTAATGACAAGAAAAGTGATAGAAGTTGTCGATTCTATAATTTTCCAAGAAACTTTCAACGAATGGCTAGGTAGCGTAGACTATAGATTGAAATTGTTTTAATGATCCTTGATGTTTCCAAGTGATTCAACTCTATTCGGGTCACCACAGCAATGCACTGGCTAAAATCTGGAATCTGTTGCCTTTTGCTGGGTGGTAGAATCCTGAATCTGAGCCTTTCTATTATGCGTCGGCATGCCATGCCGGCACAAGTCCGGGTCGGAATGCATACCTATCTATGTACGTACGGAACAATCCCCACATTGTGGGTCAGAGAATTCCAGCAGGCTTGCCTGGTGATGATTCATGTTAGTTTACATTCGGGGAAGTGTTTGGCTTGCATCAGGGGATTCTGCCTTCGGTTCAGTCAGTGTGCTCCCACTATTAGAGCTATGGATCCGGAATCTTGGGTGAGCAAGGGTGTGAAAATATTTATCCTTGCTAGGATACCTACTTCGGCTTGACTGCCTGTTGTTTTCGGCTTATCGAAAACACAATAGACTTATGACCATTGACCAACGTTCGGAGCTGAGATCGATATCGACCGGGATAGAGAATGACTATTATTGGATGTATGCTCAAGTGTATGTTGCTAAAGTGAACCCAGTCCCCGGATGGCAAAGGTCACCCTACATCGTCAGGCAACAGTTGGTTAAACCCTTAATACGCATGGTATCGTGTGGAATGTTGGTTGGTTTTGTGCTGTGCTATGCTACACATGGGCAGAGGGCAGTAAATAAGCTTCTTTCGAAGGACGACATCTAGGTGGAAATCTGAATCAGAAAGCAAAATGAATTCCTTACAAAAAGCGTTACATTGCTGAATTAAGAATGAATATCTTCTTCTTCTTCTTCTTCTTCTGGCTCGAAGTTCCAACTGGAACTTGGCCTGCCTCTCTGCAACTTAGTGTTATTGGGGCACTTCCACAGTTATTGCTTTCTTTGCCTGCCATTGTATATTGTGAGGCAAGCACAATGATACACTATGCCCAGGAAGTTGAGAAAATTTCCTAGACTGGAACGGGAATCGAACCCGCCGTCTCCGGATTGGCGATCCAAAGCCTTACCACTAGGCTAACTGGAGATCTGGAAGCAGGAAGATCATTGTTTTCAAGTGATGGGATTAATCAATGCTGAAATCATGCGTATCAATTTCAATGTCTAGTTGGTTTATGTGAAATCGATGACCGTTATTCTACTAAAGTTTTTGTTTCGTTGTTGAATGGTTCTCGTTTTAAAATTTAATAAAATCCTACACATTTCATCCCAAAAGCCACGTCACCACGTTCAATTAAACAACAGGTAGCTCCCACACAGTGAATGCTCATCAACTCCTCCAGTTTACGAAACACTCCATTTCGTTTCAAAAATTAACTTCTTAATTTACCACGACCACGACAAATGATTGCTTGTTCTGGTGACATTGTGCGTGCCATCATCGAGAAGTCATCTCCCCAGCAGCACTCTCTCATCACGGCAAGCGACGGCAGCAAACCCAACCAGCCACCCGAATATCAGTCAGTAAGTGGAGTTGGAGAAAAGTGACAGAAGTGTGACAAATCCCATCCCGCCCAGTGGCGGCAGTGAACAATGCCACAACACCCATCAGGAAAACTTATCCCGTCGTCGTCGTTTGCCCTTTTCGCCTGTCGGATGATGGGTCTGTCTGTCTGTCTGTCTGTTCCTTTATTCGTAGAGTGGCACAGTTTTTGAGTTTTATTTGAGTGAAAGTTTGTGGAACGAGGGGGTAAGTGAGTGGTTCCCTTTGTTTCAACAACCCATGCCGGTGTTGTGCTGGGGCGTACTACACGTCGAGATTTTCACGTTCTCGTGATTTTTCACCTGATTTTCAGCTTCGGATCCCTCCGGTATCAAAACAATAACAAAGCTAACAATCCAGCTAGCAGCTAGCAGTCCGGGGGCCCTGAGGGTGATGAATGACTGCGAAATTAGCATCTCTTTTGTCTGCGGTTATCTGTGCGGGGAACGAAAGTAACAGGCTGGCAGAAAATTCCACGGTAATTGTTCGTTCTGGATATAATTGGGTAATTTATCGCCAGATTTGTTATCGTTCTTTTGATTAGTTTGTCAGATTTGTTACGCTTGGTCAATGACAAATGGTACAAATGTGTCAGACAGTAGATACAATCAGACAGAACAGACAGAACAGACAGAACAGACAGAACAGACAGAACAGACAGAACAGACAGAACAGACAGAACAGACAGAACAGACAGAACAGACAGAACAGACAGAACAGACAGAACAGACAGAACAGACAGAACAGACAGAACAGACAGAACAGACAGAACAGACAGAACAGACAGAACAGACAGAACAGACAGAACAGACAGAACAGACAGAACAGACAGAACAGACAGAACAGACAGAACAGACAGAACAGACAGAACAGACAGAACAGACAGAACAGACAGAACAGACAGAACAGACAGAACAGACAGAACAGACAGAACAGACAGAACAGACAGAACAGACAGAACAGACAGAACAGACAGAACAGACAGAACAGACAGAACAGACAGAACAGACAGAACAGACAGAACAGACAGAACAGACAGAACAGACAGAACAGACAGAACAGACAGAACAGACAGAACAGACAGAACAGACAGAACAGACAGAACAGACAGAACAGACAGAACAGACAGAACAGACAGAACAGACAGAACAGACAGAACAGACAGAACAGACAGAACAGACAGAACAGACAGAACAGACAGAACAGACAGAACAGACAGAACAGACAGAACAGACAGAACAGACAGAACAGACAGAACAGACAGAACAGACAGAACAGACAGAACAGACAGAACAGACAGAACAGACAGAACAGACAGAACAGACAGAACAGACAGAACAGACAGAACAGACAGAACAGACAGAACAGACAGAACAGACAGAACAGACAGAACAGACAGAACAGACAGAACAGACAGAACAGACAGAACAGACAGAACAGACAGAACAGACAGAACAGACAGAACAGACAGAACAGACAGAACAGACAGAACAGACAGAACAGACAGAACAGACAGAACAGACAGAACAGACAGAACAGACAGAACAGACAGAACAGACAGAACAGACAGAACAGACAGAACAGACAGAACAGACAGAACAGACAGAACAGACAGAACAGACAGAACAGACAGAACAGACAGAACAGACAGAGCAGACAGAACAGACAGAACAGACAGAACAGACAGAACAGACAGAACAGACAGAACAGACAGAACAGACAGAACAGACAGAACAGACAGAACAGACAGAACAGACAGAACAGACAGAACAGACAGAACAGACAGAATAGACATAATAGTCAGAACAGACAGAACATACAGAACAAGACAAGAAGACAAGACGACCAGGAATTTCTGGAGGAAGTCCTGAAAATTTTCTTGAGGAAGACCTGGAGAAATCGTAGAGGATGCCCTGGTACATATGTTGGTGGATGTTCAGAAAGAATTCTTAACGGTCAATGTCCTGGAAGAATCAATACCTTGAGAAAGACCTGGAAGAATGCCTGGAGTTAATCTCAAAAGAATTCCGGAGAAAAACCTGGAAGAACGCCAGCAAATTTCCTCACGAAAGAGTTCCTGGAGGAAGTCCTGGTTGAATTCCCGAGAGAAGTGCTGAAAGAATTTCTAGAGGAACACCTACAAGAGCTTCTGGAGGAATCCCTGGAAGAATTCTTCTAGATAGTCCTGAATGAATCCTGGAGGATGCTTTGGATGAGTTGCTGAAGAGGTTTGGGAAAGCTTCTGGAGGATGCCCTTAATTCATTCCAAGAAAAACTCCTGGAAGTAGTCATAGAGTAATTTCTAGAAAAAAATCGTTCCTGAAAGAATACAATAAGAAAATTGTTGAAAATGTTCTATGGAAATCTGCCAGAATAGAACTGCCACGAAATCCGACTTCCCAAAATGAATCCTGAAACATTCAATTTCGGAATTTCAGGTAGATTCTCATGCATAGTTTTTAGAATGGTTTGGTTTTCTGGAGAAATTGCAGAAACATTTTTTTTAAATTTCTTGAGCAGTGGTGTCACCGAGTTTTACTCACTAAGTAACCAGCTCTTGAAAAAAAAAACAAAATAAAATCCTACTAGTGTGAGCGCCCACCGGTGATAACCCTACAGGCTTTTAAAAAAATCTATCAAAGATTCATAACCTATTTTTTTCCATGTGATTTATATAGTTTCCAACAGGTTTAGATGATTCAGATATTTCATTAGCTGTTTCTCCGAAATTTTCCTAATGCTTATTTTAGATAATCTTACAAGGATTGCTTCAGAAATTCATCCATGAATTTACTCAGAGATCCTTTAGTGATTCCTCTAGACATTCTTTGAAAGGTTTCTCCAGAAATTTATCAAAGAATGAAATTGGCAAACAATTCATGGATATCTTCAGACACTACTCCATTCCTGTAAAAATACTTCAGAAATTCTCAAGGAATTTCCTTAAAAAAAATTCCAAAGAATTTAATAACATTTATGCCAAGAATGCCATCGGAAATTTCTCTTTGAATTCCTTCCGGAATTGCTCCATGGATTTCTTTAGAAAATATTTTGAACATTTTCTTTTCGGAAAATCTTTTACGGATTCGTTTCGAAAATTTTTTTTACAACATCTGCCATGGATTTCTTCAGAAATGGCTCTAGAAATTCATTTTGAACTACCTCCACAGCAGGGATGCCAGATGATTTTTTGTAAAATCGGAATAATTCTTTTCAAAAATCTGTATCCCATACAAAATTTGGGTGAAAAATCACCATACAAAAATAAAATAGCCCCTCTAGCTCAAAAATCTGTATTTCATATAAAACGAAATCTGTACGGATGCTCAAAAATCTGTATAATACAGATAAATCTGTATATATGGCATCCCTGCTCTAGAGGATCCTCCAAAAATGTCTCCAAAAACTTCATAGAAAACCTCCCTCCTTCAATTCTTTGAAAAAATCCGTTCGATAATTCTTTCAAAAATTTACTTCGAATGCTTTAAGCGATTCCGTCAGAAAATCAAAAGTTCAGTATTATTCCAGAAATTGCTTCATGGATTTCTCTAGAAAACCTTTCACTGACTCCTTTAGAAATTATTCCAAAGTTTCCTTCAGAAATTCTTCCAGGGGTTCCTTAGGTAATTTCTCCAGAAATTCATAATGAGATACCTTCGTGAATTTGTACAAGGATTCCATCAAGCAATCATCTATGGATTGCTTTCAAAATTTCTCCATGGATGTTTTCAGAAGATTTCCGTCAGAAATTTTCTTGAAAATATCTCCAGGAATTTATCTAGGAATTCTTTTATGTATATTCCCATGAGTTGCTGCCGAAAACTCGGCCAGGGATTACTTCAGAAACTATTTTAAGGGATTCGTTTAGGAAACCCTTCCAGGAATGACTTCAGAAATTCTTTCCATTCCATAGAAAATTTTCGCCAGAATGTGTCCAGGAATTTTAACAGAGATTCATCCAGAAAATCCTGCAGGAATTCCCCCAGGAGTTCATACAGATATTCCCTTAGGCTTTCCTCCAGGTATTTCTTCATGTATTTCCCAATAAATACCTCTGGAATATCCTTAAAGGATAACTCTAAAAATTTCTCTGCGAATTCTTTGAAGAATTTAGTCAGAAATGTTTCCTAGGAATTTCTACATGATATTTTTTTTTAGAAATATCTAGAGTTTTTACAAAGGATCTTCACAGAAGTTTATCTAGACATTTTTACAAGTAATCCTACAGGAATTTCTTCAGAAATATGTCCATAAATTACTTTTAAAATGCTTTCAGCTATTCATTCAAAAAATCAAAAGTTAAAAATTACTCCGGAAATTTCTCCAAAGATTTATTTAGAAAATCTTTCACACACTCGTTAAGGAATCTTTTTGAAGGATTTCTTCAGGAATTTTCTTAAAGATTACTTAATGAAGTTTTCTGCCCAAGGATTTTCCGGGGAATTTCCCCAGCTATTTCTCTAGGAAGTTTTTCAAAACTTCCTGTTGGAATTTTTTCAAAAAATCTTCAGGGGTCTTTTCAGACATTCCTCTGGAGAAGCATTCGGAAGATTTGTATAGAAATTTTACTGGCGATTTCTTCAAAAAATTCATCGGCACATTACTTTAAAAAATCCAACAGAGATTCTTCCGGAAATTCTTCTGAGGGTTCCTCCATGAATTTCATGAGAAATTCCTTCTGGGATTCCTGCAGAAGTTCCTACACGGTTTAAGTTTGGAAATTGCTCCTGTGGCTCCGTCAGAAATATCTCCTGGGGTTCCTTCAAAGATTCATGTAGGAATTGTTTAAGATATTCCTCCAGGGATTGTTTTCAGAAGTTCTTCCTGAAATTGCAGTCAAAAAACCTTCAAAGAATCTCTAAAAGAAATCCGTCCTTAAAAACTCATTGTTATAACTTTGGAGATTATTAGAATAAATTTTTTAAAGTTTTCTAGAGCAATTCTTGGACAAAAAATTCTGGAGAAACTCATCAAGTTACCTCCTTATTTCCTAGAAAAAAAAAAAATCTTGAGAAATCTGAATCTCTTAAAAAATGTCTGCCAAAATTCCGGCAGAAATTGCCAAAATAAGTACTGGTGGAAGAATTATTGTATAAATCCATCAATAAATTTCTGAGAAATTATTATTATTATCTTTATTAAGGAGGTTTTCAACTTCCCAGTTGGTTCGCCTCTAGCCCGTTTCTTTCTGAGAGATCCCTGAAAGAATTTCTAAAGGATTCCTCAAAAGAACCCCTGAAGATATATCTGGAGGAATTCATAGAAAAAATCTCTTGTACAATTTCTTCAGGGTTAATTACATAAAAATCTCTGAAGAAAAGTTCTTGAAGGAAATCCTGTAGAAATAATAAACATCATAGAAAAAAGTATTGGAGAACTTCTGAATGAATTTCTGAAAACAAAATGAATTTTTTGAAGGAATCTGCCAATGAATACCTGCAAGAACAGAGGAACCCTCCGCAAATACCAATGAATAATAATTCTGTGGGAATTGCTGAAAGAATCTTTGGAGAAATTTCTAAAGCATCATCGGTAAAAATTATGAAAGAATACCTGAAATAAGGTTTGAATAAACCCTAAGTAATCCAAAAATACCTGGAGGAACTTCTAGAGAAACTTCTTGAGAATTTTCTGGTGAAAATTCAAAATAAATGCCTAAGGGTTTCTTTGAATATATGGAATAAAACTAAATAAATTCTGGAGAAATATCAACAATAAGTAGTTCCAGCAAGAGTTACAGGAAAAAAATCTGCATTTCTGAAGAAAATCCTTAGAGGAATTTTTGAATGGCTCTCTGAAATAATCTCTGTGTCCATTTTTTTCCCTGGAATTCTATCTTTGGAAGAAATCTTTGAAGGAACTACTTGAGAAACCTTGGAGGAATTTCTAGAATTCCTGAGAAATTTCCAGAAGAATTCTGATGGGAATTCTTACAGAAATGTTTGAAGAAACACCTGAAAGAACTTCAGTAGCAATCCTTGAAGCACTTTCCTAAGTAATCACTAAAGGAATCGCAGAATATCTTCGAAATCTTCTTTGATATATCTTAAAAGAATCCCTAAAAAAATTCTGGAGGTATCCCTGGAGGTAATCATGGTGAGTACAGGGAAAGGAATAAATTACAAGTTCCGAATTGCTTAACTCATAGAAGGAATATGTTGGCAACCACCAATTTTTGCATCAATTGAAAAGTGAGACATATACAGTGTATCAAACAATTGTTCGTACAGCAATTTTTCGGTCAAAATAATTTTTCATTCAAATGTTTATAACTTTTTTATTCGTGAATCAAAAACGCTGAAATTTTGACTAATCATGAACTATATATTGAAGCTCCATTGATATAATTTTGAGCGAGATCGAATAAGTTTTCTGAAAGTTATAGAACTTTTAGTAAAACTATCAAGATTTTTGAACACATTTTTAAAACATTATATCTCAATATGAACTGGATGAAACTTTTTCAATCTTTTTTGTGTTACAGCTTATACCTAAGGCTTTCATAAGCAGCTTTGTTTGAGGTTTTATATTCACTACAAAAAACATTAAAAATTTGTATATGTTCAGAGTATTATTTGGAAATTTATCATATTTTGATCAATAAAAGTGCCAAGTATTTTCAACTTTTTTAACCACTTTTTATGTTATATTTTTATACAGGACCTACTAAACCACATATGAAGAGTAGGTCCTATGCATTTTTCGTTCAGTTAATGCACTTTTATTTGTGGAAAACGTTTGGCATATTATATGTGCAAAATATGGTAATTTTTTAACTATCGTCAACTACATAAGCACATTTTTCATATTTTCTGTAGTCAATATTAAACCTCAAACGTAGCTGCATATGAAAGCCTTAGGTTTAAGCTGTAACACAAAAAAAATGAAAAAGTTTCATCGAGTACATATTGAGATATAATGTTTCAAAAATGTGTTCATAAATCGTATAAGTTTTACTGAAATTTCTATAACTTTTAGAAAACTTATTCGATCTCTCTCAAAATTTCACCAATGGAGCATTAATATATCATTCATGATTGGTCAAAATTTCAGCGTTTTTGATTGATGTATAAAAAAACTATAAACATTTGAATGAAAATTTATTTTGACAAAAAAATTGCTGAACGGACATTTGTTTGATACACTGTATACACAGCATACCAAAAAATAGGAGATTTCTTTTTTATCTAGCAAAAGTTATCTGTAGTTTTGTAAATCAAGCCACGTTTTCTCCATACATTTCCATGCGTGCCGGAAACGACATGCAACAGCATGTATACACATACCCACAGGCAGCAGTGTTTTGAAAAGCTTAAACCTTCAGCTTTCCATTAGTGGGTTCAGAATTTAAATTCGTGTTCGTAAACACTGCGAAATAACGCTACATTTATGTAAACGACCGGCACCAGGCCCGGTGCGCAAAAGTGGCATGATTTACAAAACAGTAGATAACTTTTGAAAGGAGAAAAAGACATCTCCAATTTTTTGATATGTTATGTATAAATGTATCAGCTTTCAATTGATGCAAAAAACGGTGGTTGCCAACATGGTGAAAAAAAGTTTTGGTATAAAAATCCTAGATGACGGCAAACATCAACATGGCCGACCCAACTTTTTATAACTGTAAATAGTAGCTCTATCTTCCCTCTTTCCAACAACATTTCGTTTTGAGGTGGTTTTTGGAGAAACATTCGAGTTATAACGGTTTAAATGAGTCAATATTTGACCAAAATCGAGGGGTATGCAAAAATTGTTGTGGCTCTCAATTTGAGTAACCAAATGCATTTTCCTTACTTTTTTGGGAAGTATTTTCAGAAAATCGATACCTTAAGCATTTTTAAAGACAAGGAGTAAATAGTGGGCCGGTCTCAGCGTGAATTACTCTAATGGCAATGATTACGACATTAGAATGGCAGAGGAATGCCAACGGAATGCCAATGGAATGCCATCGGAATGCCAATGAAATTCCAATGGAATGTCAATGGAATGCCAACGGAATGCTAATGGAATGCCAATGGAATGCCATTGAAATGGCAATGGAATGCCAATGGAATGCCAATGGAATTCCAATGGAATACCAATGGAATGCCAATGGAATGCCAATGGAATCCCAATGGAATGCCAATGGAATGCCAATGGAATGCCAATGGAATGCCAATGGAATGCCAATGGAATGTCAATGGAATGCCAATGTAATGCCAATGGAATACCAATGGAATGCCAATGGAATGCCAATGGAATGCCAATGGAATGCCAATGGAATACCAATGGAATGCCAATGGAATGCCAATGGAATGCCAATGGAATGCCAATGGAATGCCAATGGAATGCCAATGGAATGCCAATGGAATGCCAATGGAATGCCAATGGAATGCCAATGGAATGCCAATGGAATGCCAATGGAATGCCAATGGAATGCCAATGGAATGCCAATGGAATGCCAATGGAATGCCAATGGAATGCCAATGGAATGCCAATGGAATGCCAATGGAATGCCAATGGAATGCCAATGGAATGCCAATGGAATGCCAATGGAATGCCAATGGAATGCCAATGGAATGCCGATGGAATGCCAATGGAATGCCAATGGAATGCCAATGGAATGCCAATGGAATGCCAATGGAATGCCAATGGAATGCCAATGGAATGCCAATGGAATGCCAATGGAATGCCAATGGAATGCCAATGGAATGCCAATGGAATGCCAATGGAATGCCAATGGAATGCCAATGGAATGCCAATGGAATACCAATGGAATACTAAAGAAATGCCAATAGAATGCCATTGGAATGCCAATAGAATGCCATTGAAATGGCAATGGAATGCCATTGGAATGGCAATGGAATGCCAATGGAATGCCAATGGAATGCCAACGGAATGATAATGGAATGGCAATGCAATGTCAATTGAATGCCAATGGAATGTCAATGGAATGCCAATGGAATGCCAATGGAATGCCAATGGAATACCAATGGAATACTAAAGAAATGCCAATAGAATGCCATTGAAATGGCAATGGAATGCCATTGGAATGGCAATGGAATGCCATTGGAATGGCAATGGAATGCCAAAGGAATGCCAATGGAATGCCAATGGAATGCCAATGGAATACTAAAGAAATGCCAATAGAATGCCATTGGAATGCCATCGGAATGCCAATGAAATTCCAATGGAATGTCAATGGAATGCCAACGGAATGCTAATGGAATGCCAATGGAATGCCAATGGAATGCCAATGGAATGCCAATGGAATGCCAATGGAATCCCAATGGAATCCCAATGGAATGCCAATGGAATGCCAATGGAATGCCAATGGAATGCCAATGGAATGCAAATGGAAAGCCAATGGAATACCAATGGAATACTAAAGAAATGCCAATAGAATGCCATTGGAATGCCAATAGAATGCCATTGAAATGGCAATGGAATGCCATTGGAATGGCAATGGAATGCCATTGGAATGGCAATGGAATGCCAAAGGAATGCCAATGGAATGCCAATGGAATGCCAATGGAATGCCAATGGAATGCCAATGGAATGCCAATGGAATGCCAATGGAATGCCAATGGAATGCCAATGGAATGCCAATGGAATGCCAATGGAATGCCAATGGAATGCCAATGGAATGCAAATGGAATGCCAATGGAATGCCAATGGAATGCCAATGGAATGCCAATGGAATGCCAATGGAATGCCAATGGAATGCCAATGGAATGCCAATGGAATGCCAATGGAATGCCAATGGAATGCCAATGGAATGCCAATGGAATGCCAATGGAATGCCAATGGAATGCTAATGGAATGGCAATGAAGTGCCAATGGAATGACAATGAAGTGCCAATGGAATGACAATGGAATGCCAATGGAATGTCAATGGAATGCCAATGGAATACCAATGGAATACCAATGGAACACCAATGGAATACCAATGGAATACCAATGGAATACCAATGGAATACCAATGGAATACCAATGGAATACCAATGGAATACCAATGGAATACCAATGGAATACCAATGGAATACCAATGGAATACCAATGGAATACCAATGGAATACCAATGGAATACCAATGGAATACCAATGGAATACCAATGGAATACCAATGGAATACCAATGGAATACCAATGGAATACCAATGGAATACCAATGGAATACCAATGGAATACCAATGGAATGCCAATGGAATACCAATGGAATTCCAATAGAATGCCATTAGAATGCCAATGGAATGGCAATGGAATACCAGTGGAACGCCAATGGAATGCCAATGGCATGATAATGGAATGGCAGTGCAATGTCAATGGAATGCCAATGGAATGCCAATGGAATACCAATGGAATACCAATGGAATACCAATGGAATACCAATGGAATACCAATGGAATACCAATGGAATACCAATGGAATACCAATGGAATACCAATGGAATACCAATGGAATACCAATGGAATACCAATGGAATACCAATGGAATACCAATGGAATACCAATGGAATACCAATGGAATACCAATGGAATACCAATGGAATACCAATGGAATACCAATGGAATGCCAATGGAATACCAATGGAATTCCAATAGAATGCCATTAGAATGCCAATGGAATGGCAATGGAATACCAGTGGAACGCCAATGGAATGCCAATGGCATGATAATGGAATGGCAGTGCAATGTCAATGGAATGCCAATGGAATGCCAATGGAAGACCAATGAAATGCCAATGGAATGCCAATGGAATGCCAATGGAATGCCAATGGAATGCCAATGACACTAAAATGGCAATGAATTGGCAGTATAATGGCAATGAACTGAAAGTAGGAAGCCAGTGTAATGTCAGTGTAATGGCCGTGAAGTGGCAATATAATGACAATGGAATGGCAGTGGAATGAAAGTAAAATTGCAAAGCAATGTGAGTGGAATAGCAGGGAAATAGTTGTAGAATTGCAACGGAAAGGCAATGGAATTGCAATGAAATGGAAGTGGAATGGTTATATAATAGCGATGAAATGGCGGTGTAAATTCCAAAGAATGGCAGTGAAATGATAATGGAAGGACATTGCGGTTGCAATAGAAGGTCACTTTAACAGGTAGTTAAATTACAACGTATTGGCAGTTAAATGACAGTGGAATGGTTGCGGCAAGACATCGGAATTATGATAGAATGGCTGTAAAACTACAGTAACTGCAATAGAAAGGCAGTCGGTTGGAAGTGGAATGGCAGCTGAATAGCAATGGTCCAACATTGGAATACTAATGGAAAGGCAATGGAATGGTGCTGTAATCAGGAAAATGGCACTGGATTGGTAAAGGTATGACAGTGAAATGAGAGCGGAATGTCAAAAAAACGGTGAGAAAGAATTTTTAAATTTTTTTTTCTTATTGAAAAAAATACATTTCTTCATATATTTTTGGAAATTTTGCTAAAATTTAAGGAGATCGTTCCCAAAACTCGCCAATATTTTGAATTTTATCAATCTGACGCAAAACCTGCATTCAGATGATCGAATGGTATTATATTCAGCTTTTAATTTATGGAAAAGATTTAAAATTGGTTTCGAGCAAAACGCAAGATATTTGAATTTTATTAAATTCCATATTTTAAAAAGTTGTAAAACTTGATATTGAGCTGAAACTCAAAGACTGTTCTACTTTAAATTTTTTGAAGCACGGTTTCGAAATCAGCGCTAAATTATGCTTCTAAAATTTTGGTCGTTGACAGAAGTTCACGACTTTCGTTTTATTTTGTAAACTAGTGCTATTGCACCAGAAATACGGAAGGAAACAGTTGATTCAATTGATCGCTGTTACAATGTGTATTTGCATTTATCCTCTTAAATTTTTAATGAATTGCTTGCAACTGCTTCCCATCAACCACCTCAGTTTACAATCCAATTTGGCGACAAATTGACAGCTCTCGTAACCATTTGTCGCCAAGACAGCAGCCACTGGGCAGGAGCAGTGACGCAAATCATCACCAGCGTATTAGGCCCGCCGACTGGGGACAAAATACTTCACCAGCATATGAACTATCTATAACTATAAAACCGTGTCGCCGCCAGGCCAGCCGTTCCATCAGTAGGGACAGGCTAGTGGCCGCCCAATGCCCTTTCAAGGCCCACACTGTTGGCTATGGCGGCAGCCGCGGCCACTTCATAAAGATGAAGGTTTATTTTTGGACACGCGATCGCACTTATTTCTTGACCGCGTGCAATGAAGTCCAATCGAGCACGATTCCAAAATTGATCCATGAATAGCGTCCGCCCGTCCATGCTACACATGGAATGCATCAGCTGTTGAATGTGTTGGTAGGTATGGGTTGGAAACGAGGGGCTCTCGGATGCCGTGTATTGTAAAAGCGCTTCGGAAAATAAACTCGTTAGAAACGAATTCAAATCAGTATCGTTTGGAATAAGCCTTCTGGAATGCCAAATGCCCGTTTTCAGGAATATCGATCTCAAGTGACAATTTTAAGTCGAATAGACTCTATGAGGTCCTTAAAGCCATCATAAAACCAAAATAAAATAATAAGAGTTTTTTATGGTTCTCAGAATGATCCCAAGTCTATTGAGCTGTGTGGATGTAAGTGTTCCAAGAATTGCACGAAATTCCTTTAAAAGCTAATACATTTTTTTCTGCTAATTTTACTAAGTATCAAAACCAATTCAATGTAGCTATCAACTTAGCCACCATTGAGAGTGCTTTCCACGGTTCCAGAAATATAATCATCCCAAGAAGAGCTGTTCACCTATTCTCTTCAGCGCAGCAGCGGTATTAGTCCAACCAACGCAACACGGAGCCATTCCAGCTAATCCTAATTCATTTACCGTCAAATGCTACGCTATGTGTTTGCGAAGCCCGCAGTTCTTTTAATTGGTTTACTTGTTTCGCCCGGTAAACTTCCATTAATGACCACCGACCACAATAGCAGCAGCACCGGTTTGGACTGGAACGGATGAGTGGATAAGCGACGAATGACGACGACGATGATGCCAGCTGCAGACTCCCATCATTGCGTTTGATTACTTTGACAGTATTAGAGTGGACTTTTGGGGATGATAACAACTACCCCCACCCACCTATCGAACCAGTCAGAGACGAATTGAAAGAAGGATGATGACGCAATACATAGTCCATATGAAGTCCGAAATTGGATGAAGTTTTGATTTTTACCTGTTCCATTGTGTTATGAAAAGATTCCGGATGGGGAATGGAAATTACAATACACACAATTTTAAGTTGATCCCATATAGCTGAAAGGGGTTTTAAGGGCCCTAAACTTACCTGAAACGCCTCTAAAACTCCTCGAATTTTGGTCAAAAACGATTTGCTTTTGTCGGGCCATCTGAATTTAATAAGCTCCCTAACTGTTGCTTCAATCGTCCATCTTTTATTTATTTCCCTTTATTTATAAGTTAACCATCATAAACAACTTAAAAATTGTTTGTTAATTATGTTAGAATTAGTAAAACTCTAGTTTATAGTTTATATTCGTGCTTCTTTAAAAGGACGCTTAGTCCACTAGAAACACATTAATGTTTTCTTGTGTTATTTCGTTCTCTCATTAGATGTCCATTTTTTTATTATTCTCAGCCATTTAAATAGTAGTTGTTATGTTATTTTATTTGTTGTGTTGCCTGTTGGCTGAGAACAGAGTGTGCACTACCAGGGAGCTTACTTCGGAGCTATTTGGTGTGGAGGAAATCGGAAGGTCACTCAAAAAAAAAAAAAAAGAAAAAAAAAACTATTTTGGGGAAGTGTAAAGAGGGGTTCCCACGGACTTTCAAGTAAAGCTGCACTAGGGTGCTACAGAGTTTCAAGGGAATTGAAAAGGACATTGCAATAGAGTTTTAGAGCTTTTCCGGGATATTCCAGGGTGTTTCTTCAGCATTTCCTGAAGTCCACCCCTTCATGAAACCCGTTATAGCTCCCCATGAAACCCCTGAGGCCCACTCATTCCCCCTGAAAGGTGGTGATTTTCTGAATGTATTAGCCAAAAAAAGTAAAGAAAACGCTCAATGGAAGGGGGCCATTCCATGTCTACTTGGGTTTGTTATTAACTGAGACCTTAACCTGCCAATGCGCATTTTGTATTTGTATATCGTGTGGCAGTCACGAAGATACTCTATGCTCAAGAAAATCCAGGAAAATTACATTACGAAAACTTCCTGCAAGGACCACGCATCAAAACAGTCAACCTCAGCATGTCTTTTCTAAACATCCTTGCGTTTGCCGCTTCGGCGATATGGGCCCCAGATTATTATGGGACTATAGGTTATTTTGTGGGGTAATAACTAGTCCAGAAGAAATTGCTGGCGGGCGCATCATTCAAGTTAATAATTGGGGACATTTTTGAAATTTGTACACACATTGTACATAGATTTCAAGAAATTCCTCCAAACATTCTTTTATTCATTTCTAAACAAATTCTTTGGGCAATTTTTCATGGAATTCCTCAAGAAATCATCAGGAGTTTTTTCCGAAATTTCTTCAGAAATTCCTTCCCCATTTACTTTCAAAATTTGTTCAAAAATTTCATCAGAAACCATCTGAGAATTATTTTAGGGAGAGCTTTGATGGTTTCTTTGAGAGTGCTTTTATCTTATGGAATTCTTACAGCAATTTACTCATGGATTCCAACAGTAATTTCTCTAGAAGTTCCGGAGAAAATTGTCCCGGCAAACTCTGAGGGACTCACCTTGGTTATTCCGTTAGAAATATCTTCAGGAATTTCTCCAGCAAAATTTTCTGAAATTTTTCCGATAATTTTTAAGGGTTCCTTTAGCATTTTTTTCAGGAATCTCGCCGGCAATTAATTTGTAAGTTTCTTCGACAACCCATTCGGAAATTCCTTTGAAAAGTCTTTTAGAAACTCGTACAATATATTTAGGGATTCTTCCGGAAATGACCCCAGCAATTTCTCAAATAAATCATATTGTCTTAGAATTTTATGAATGAATTGCCGATAACACATTTGAAAAAAAAATCGGCGATTTCTTAAGGAAAATAATCATCAAGTAATAATTGGAGGAGTTTCTAAAAGAAATTCAAAGAAATTTTCCGGAGAATTTCTAAAGTATTCGTCAAATAACTTATAATAGAGGAGCTTTTCAAAAGCTATCTTACAAATACTTAAGAAATTATTTTAATTTTTTTTTTTTGAAATTTTGTTATATATTTTTTTTAATTTAATTTTAATAATTAATTAATTTTCATAAATCTTTTATATTTTTTTGAACTTCCTCCGATTATTTATTACTTTATTATTTAATTGCTTAAGAAATCGTCGATTTTTTTTCAAATGCTCGGCAGTTCGTTTATAAAATTCTGAGACAATTTTGTTATGAATTCCTATAGTTACTTCTTTAAAGACTCCTTCGATAATGTATTCAGAATTCCCTCTTAAAACCTGTTCAGGAAAAGTGACAGAAAATTTCTAGGAAATTCCTTTGACCATTTCCTCAGGATTTTCTTCGGAAATCTCCTAACGAACACTTCCGGAACTTCCTTCGGGAATTTATCAGGAACATTGTTTGGAAATGCCAACTATAATTTGTCAAGGAACTCCTTGACCAATTCTGACGGAATTCTTTTTTTCGGAAATTACTCACTTAATTTCGAGTAGCGAGTTCGGTATTTTTTTTTTGTCGAAATTAGAACAGCTGAACACAGCATAACAGATTTGTGTATCTTTTGCACACGTTTTTTACAGTTGGTGTACTGAACCTTGGTCAAATCAATTACCGAAACTGTCGAAATAGTTCTGCTGTTCTATTTGCGTCAAAAAAGTACCAAAATATCCAATCCAGGACGAAGTGTGTACTTGAGAAATTCCTCCAGCAATTACTTCATGTATTGCTCTGTTAATTTCTTTTGGGATTCTTCTGGCATTCTATTGAGCAATTTTCCTTGCAATTTCTTTGGAATCACATTCGACAATTTTTTTCAGGATTTTCTCAGGAATAATGGAAAAAAATGCAGGTTTTGTTGCGCAAGTTGATGAAATTCCTGAAGAGATTGACGAAGGTAACTCTAGAAAAAAAAAAATCAGGGAATTTCCAAGGAAACCAACACTAAAATGCATTGGTTTTATCCAACGGCGTAGCCAGCTTTTCTTTTTTCCTGCTCGCTCTCCTAAACAAACATGAGAAAAAGAAGGATGGAGAGAGGGGTCATTCGCCCCTGGTTTCATCTCACTTTTTCTCGTGTTTGTTCACGAGAGTGAGCAAGAAAAAAGAAAAGGCTGGCTACACCGTTGGTTTTATCACGATTTTCAGAAGGCTAAAATATAAACGACTCATAAAAAAGTAATCATTTTACATAACAAAATCAGAAATTGAAAATAAAGAAGAAGGGGTGGGAGCAAACATAAACCACAAGAGTTCCATAAGCAAATCAAAAAGAACAGAATAAATCAAAATTTCCCATAAATAATTGATTTTGGAAATTCCATCGGATTTTTTTTTTCAGGAACCATCCATTAATTCTTCTAGGAATAGCTTCGATGATTCCCTTAAGAATGTATTTTCCTTATGGGATTCTTATGGAAATTTTTCTAGGAATTCCTAAATATTAGGATTTAGAAATATCCTCATGATTTTCTCAGCCACATTTTTCAAGATTTTTTATGAATTTCCTTTGGAATCCGGCCAACAATTTATTTGTGAATATCTACTACAACTTACTTAGAAATTCTTATGAACAATCCTTTAGAAATTCGTACGGTGTATCTTTTAGGAATTCTTCCTGAAATGTCATCCAGAATTTTCTCATATAACTTATGTAAAAGTTCCTCCAAAAATTTCTTCAGAAACGTTTAAACAATTCTTCTAGAAATTCCTCCGATCAATACTTTGTGACTTTTATAAGAAAACCCTTAAGTATTTCCTCCTGCAAATCCTTAAGAAGTTCGCTAATTTTTTATATGTTCCTCTGACAATTGATTTATAAAATTCAGAGAAAATTTCGTTGTGAATTTCTCTTGTAGTTGTGTAGAAACTCCTTTCTTTAATCAAAATTTCCACGAGGAATCGCTGTTGGAATTGTGATAGAAATTTGCTTAGAAAATCCTCGTCGTCGGCGCAGTTGGTCGTTAGAGCGTGCGAACGTGCCGAGCTCTCGACGCATGCTGATTAGGCACCAGCAAAACAAACTGCTTGGTGGCTAGGTATGCGGAGTGCGAGAGTAAGTGTCGGCTTTATAAAAATAATTCACTCTCACTTGTAGTTAGTGGGCACAAACGCGAGTGTGTTGTGGATTGGCATCTAAGCCGAAAGAGAGATGGGTTTGTGAAATAGGAGTGTTCACGGTGTGGCTTCGGAGTCAATTTGGCTTTCCATTCCGCAGAATTGTTACTTGTTCTGTGGCTTAGTTGGTTAAAGCGCCGGTCTAGCGAATACGGAGTCGTGGGTTCGAATCCCACCAAAACGCGATTTTTTTTTCACAAATTTCATCTCTCAATTTGTCAATTTGCAACATTTTGTGCCTTCTTATTGCAAGTTTATCCAGTATATTTCAGACATACCAGCAAATCTGGTAATATGCCATCATGTGCATCATTGTTCCTTTAGAAACCCCCATGGTTTTTTTTCTGGAATCCTTCTGGCAATATTTGTGAATTTCTTTCAAATTGCTTTGCTAGCGTAATCTGGGATAAACTTGAACACTATGAGATCCACGTGCTTCAACCGCTGAGGATGCTACAATTTGATTCCAATGGAAGAACTTTTCCCGTAAATCAATTGAGTGATTATTCTTGAAGTTTTTCTGATGATTTGCATCCCAAAGATTGCTTGCAAAGCTCGTTTAATCAACCATAGTAGGCTTATTGAATCAAGCTTCAAGTAAAAATTGTGGTGAATATGTCATATTTGTTTGAAAAATCATTATCCTCGCGAAGATCAGACGATTTTTAAGGAAATTGCCTACCTTTAGGTGTTTGGTGGGGGTCTAACTGAAATCTATTTTATTATTTACATACAAAATATACCAGTTGTAAAAATGTTTAAACCTTTTTCAGATTAAGCATCACCAAATTAAGTTTCATAAATAATTTTCCAATCTTGAATTTAATGTCATCGATTCATCAACTCCACTCTGGATTCAAAGTTTTAAAATTTGACCTTTCTAATATTTTTTTTACAAAATGTTGTTATTTCATGTAAGAATTTTGTCAAGGTCCCTTCGGTATATGATTTGTTCGGTGTCATGCGCATTGATACTACATATTTTTATTGAAAATAATAGATGAAAAATTATCAACTGCCCCCCAGATTACAGTCCCTTTTTTGGAAATTCTTTTGAAATTCCATTAGATTGTTTTCCCGAATTTCTATTCAGAATTTTTTTAGGCAATCGCATTTTAAATTATTTCGGCTCTTCTTTAACCCTTTGGAGCCAGAGGAGTCCATCCTGAACAACATAATGTTTGGAGAAACGAAATAATTGACATACCAGTTGTTCTAAAAGTTGAATTTTTATATGGGAGCATAACCCATATGTATTCATTTAACCTATGTTAAGAATATTAGAATGTGTTTTATATTCTGGGATGTTCTAGGTGTTCCAAACTGTGCTGTAGTAAAGTCCTTCAAATCTACAAGAATAACTCTATGTTTTTTCGCCATAAATAATAGCATTACATAATCTACTGGGATCTGTGAAGCTCTTGAAATCTACAATCTTATTTATATACACTATAGATACATTCTAGGTCAGCCAAACTACCTTGGAGTTCAGAATTTCAGGTCTACACTCTTAACAGTAGCCATATCTGTTGTTCTGAGTAACGTTGCATAACACAGCGCAACATTTTTTTGTCTCAAGAGCAAACTTATGTGTCTCTGACAGATTTTGGGCCGCTGAATCCGAATCTGGGCTCAGATTTGCTCCAGCACGTCACAATTTTGAGCTATACCTCAATTTATAGGGCAAAATATGCAATTTTGGGCTTTTTTAACTGCAGGCCGCAAAATATGCGATTTTGGGCTTTTTCCCGAGCAGAGGATAATATCAAAATAATAACAACGGAATCATAAAACCTGTTTTTATATCTTGGTTTGCTATTATTAACTTATTGAGGCATCACCGTTCCATAACATGTTCCGTTACACAATCTTATTTTGTTATGATCGTGTTATAGGTATATTTTCTTTAAATTACATTTCAATAACATGTTTTGTTGTAGCACAAGTTCAGTTGTTATTGTGTTATTGTGACTGTACAAATATTTGATCTTTATTAGCACAACATACAAGCTTTGCAATCTAATCAACACCATTCGAGATTTACGTTGTTCACAGCATTCCGTAAGGAAATGTTATTCTCTCATCAGTTCCTCTTGTTCTTCATTCTGACTTTAAATTCTAACTGTGACAGAGGCAACTTATAAGCCTTTTGTATTGTAAGCACTTTGACTAATATACCTGTTTTTTGTCCCAGTTTCAGTTAGGTACGAGTATAGAAAGTGTAACAGAGTGATAGCCATTTTATGAAACGTTTTGGATCAGCTTGTAAAATTCCAGTCATCCAGTGAAAGTCATCAAGAAGAAGAACTTCATTGATTATTATAAGCCATTTTATTGCGCATTTTCCACCCCACTGGACCCCTTTCGCAGTTAGCATAAGTGCGGGATCATGAATAAAACTGCGATTTCGCATGGAATCGTGTCGGTGTCTTCTGCGCACTTATTCATTCAAAGATGCTGAATAAGTGCGCAGAAGACACCGACACAATTCAATGCTAAATCGCAATTTTATTCACGATCCCGCACTTATGCTAACTGCGAAAGGAGTCCAGTGGGTTGGGAAATGCGCAATATTGTTGTTGATTTCACTGCATTGAAGCCACTTAGATTCACTTGGGTTAATGTGGCTATCAGTGAGGTTATAATGTATATAAATTAAAAAAAAACAATGATTGTACAGTAGACGTTCGATAACTGCAACATGTTTACGTTTCAGTTAGCGAACAAAATTCAATA
Organism: Aedes albopictus; assembly: GCF_035046485.1. Classification (NCBI taxonomy): domain Eukaryota; kingdom Metazoa; phylum Arthropoda; class Insecta; order Diptera; family Culicidae; genus Aedes; species Aedes albopictus. The sequence goes on from NC_085138.1 coordinate 348,875,808, forward strand.
ATTGCAACGTCAGATAGCCGTCAACAACCCATCAATTGACGTTAAATGAACGAAAAATTTATTCGATTGTTCATTTGGGCTAACTTGGCGCACCGTTTTGACGGATAGAGGTGCGATAACTGCAAATTTGTTGCACTTACCGGACTAACAGCTAAAAAGCATTGCAGTTAAACCGTTTGCACCGACCGAACGTCTACTGTACCACCTAATAAGGGGTTTCAAAAAGTTAGTCGGTAGTTTTTCATCTAAATTTGATTGAAGAATATATGAAAACTATTGTTTCAATCTGTTTTTGATAATAAATCGCTTGTGGCAACAGTAGGCACGCTGTTCCTATTATGGATTAAAAATTCAACTTAAGCTCCAATTGTTGCGTATCCCATTGAATTCATATAGGACTTTGGAGGATAGGAACTCTACCGCCACAGTAGGTACAAAGCAAATATTGTTTTCTGATTGTTTTCAATAACTTATTTATTTCATAATTTGTTGTTGAATATTGTATAAATTCGCTATTATTAAGTAGTTATTGAAACTAACAAAACGTGTTATTGAACGGGTCTTCCAGGAACATTTTTTTGTTATCATTTTTGTTATTTTGCCGCTTATGACAGACAAGTTTATAACATGATATGTTATGTATATTACATTACAATAACTCTTTCCATTACTCAGTTATTTTGCCAAAATAACATATTTTATTATGCTGTTGCTATTCTCTTCTGCTCGGGTTTAACTGCAAGCCATTAAGCATGGAAATATATTTTTTAACCAATCAAAGCATAAATTGGTGAATTAACATCTAAACCAGGGTTGCCATATATACAGATTTATCTGTATTATACAGATTTTTGAGCATCAGTACAGATCTCGTTTTGTATGAAATACAGATTTTTTAGCTAGAGGTACTCTTTTATTTTTGTATGGTATACAGATTTTTAACTAAAATTTTGTATGGGATACAGATTTTTGAAAAGTGTGATACAGATTTTTTAAAAATTCATCTGGCATCCCTGATCTAAACTAACGACTCATGCAAAATATTTCGTTTTACCAAATCAAATTTGATAGATTTTAGCATTTTAAGTCAGTATGTAAACTTGCATGCAACTTTTGGAGGGTGACTTGTATGGGAAATATTCAACATACCATAAATCGCTTAAAACTATCAAATTCGACTTGGTCAAACAAAATATTTTACATGAGTCGTTAATTTAGATGTTAATTAACCAATTTATGCTTTGATTGGTTAAAAAATATATTTCCATGCTTAATGGCTTGCAGTCAAAAAAGCCCAAAATCGCATATTTTGCCCTATAAATTGAGGTATAGCTCAAAATTGTGACGTGTTGGAGCAAATCTGAGCCCGGATTCGGATTCAGCGGCCCAAAATCCATCAGAGACACATACACTCCCGTTCAAAAGTTTGGGGTCACCCCCTCAAAAACATGTCATTTTTTTAGGCCCATATCTACGCCAATTTGCGTCCGATTTCAAATTTCTTGGTCTCATTCAAAAGATAATAAGTCAAAGAAACTTTGAACATGATTTAAAAGAAACTTTTTCAAAAAAAATTGTATGTGAACTTAACCCAAAATTACCAAATTTTCTAAAAAATTAAAATAAACTTACGGCAGTGTCGCTGGAAATTGGGTCGACCAAAGTTTAAGATGAGAGCGGTAATATAACCCATTTTCTATTAGCTTTCAACTGCTTTTTACAGAACCTAGTTAAAAAATCTAGAAAAAAGGTAATTAAGTAAATTAACTCTTGATGTCATCGACCAAAAGTTTGGGGTCACCCCTCAAAATGATGTATCGGCAAAAAGTTTGGGGTCACTATCGTAAAACATGGAAAAGTGATATGGTGATATCTTTGTCATCTTTCATTCAATTTTAATTCTTCTTGGCTTATTTGAAACAAAATGAATGATACTTACTGCATAGACATTGAACCACACATATTTGTTGAAATTTACATACTAAAACTTAACGTAAAGTTGCCTCATTTTTTGAAGTGTGGTGAAATGTGTTAACTTTACATAACATTTTTATATACAAAAATCGTTAAATACGTTAAGTTAAAGACATCAAACGTAAATTTAGTTAATTATCTTTGAAATGAGCCAAAAAGAATTAAAATTGAACTATAGATGACGAAGATATCACCAAATCACTTTTCCATGTTTTACGAAAGTGACCCCAAACTTTTGGCTGATACATCATATTAAAGGGTGACCCCAAACTTTTGGTCGATGACATGAACAGCTAATTTACTTAATCACTTTTTTTTTCTAGATTTTTTAGCTAAGTTCTGTAAAAAGCAGTTGAAAGCTAATAGAAAATGGGTTATATTACCGCTCTCATCCTAAAATTTGGTCGACCCAATTTCCAGCGACACTGCCGTAAGTTTATATTCATTTTTTTGAAAATTTGGCAACTTTGGGTTAAGTTTACATACAAATACTTTTAAAAACTTTCACCGAAATCATGTTCAAAGTTTCTTTGACTTATTATCTTTTGAATGAAACCTAGGGTTTTGAAATCGGACGCAAATTGGCGGAGATATGGGCCTAAAAAAGTGACATGTTTTTAAGGGGGTGACCCCAAACTTTTGAACGGGAGTGTAAGTTTGCTCTTGAGACAGATCAAAAGTTATTTTTTGTTACGCTGTGTAATCAACCGCCGTTATTGGACCAGTCTGAAGTCTACTTGGTATTATTATAAACCATTGGGACATTCAGGGCTGCAAAACGGTGAGCCGAAAAGGAGAGCGTCCAACATAGCTAGATTGAAGAGGTACGCTCATGCAGACGGGACAAAAGAGCAAGGGCGGACTCCCTATCCGACGAAGGCGAGAAATCCGCAAACACCGGCGACATCCGTCTCCTCTACGATGTCTCACGTCGCCTTAGTGGTACCAAGATGAATACTACGATGCCCGTGAAAGACACGTCTGGACAGTTACTGTCCGACTCGGCTGACCAGTTGAAACGCTGGTTCGAGCCCTTTGGAAACCTTTTTCAAGTGTCGGCCACGCTATCAACACCTCAGCATGATCCGCCAAGGGTTCGACGCATTACCCGTGTAAACACCGAAGCTCCATCAGTGCAGGAGATAGAAACAGCCATCCGTAGCATGAAATCGAACAGGGCCCCAGGGGTCGATCGCATATCAGCTGAGATGCTCAAAGCTGACCCCGTAGTATCCGCACAACTACTGCATCAATTATTCTGCAACATATGGGAAACCGCGACATTTTCGGACGACTGGATGCAAGGTGTCTTAGTAAAGGTACCCAAAAAGGGAGACCTGACTGTATGCAATAATTGGCGGAGCATCATGTTATTGTGTATCGTTCTCAAAGTCCTCTGCAAAGTGATCCTTAACCGGATACAGGAGAAGATTGACGCAACTCTCCGACGGCAGCAAGCAGGATTCTGTGCTGGACGATCCTGTGTGGACCATATTGTCACGCTCCGTATCATTCTGGAGCAAATCAATGAATTCCAAGAGTCTCTCTACCTGGTTTTCATTGATTACGAAAAAGCTTTCGACCGCCTCAATCACGGTCTTTCTGGGAAAATCATCGGCCTCATTGAAGCACAGTACAGGGCTTTTTCGTGCAGAGTACTGCACAACGGTGTTTTGTCCGATCCAATCCGGGTCGTTGCTGGAGTGAGGCAAGGATGTATACTATCACCGCTACTGTTCCTCATCGTAATCGACGAGATCCTGGTAGGTGCGATTGACCGTGAACCAAATCGTGGATTGCTGTGGCAGCCCATTACCATGGAGCACCTAAATGACTTCGAATTGGCTGATGACGTTGCTCTCCTAGCTCAACGGCGCTCTGATATGCAGAGCAAGCTCGATGATCTTGCCAATCGCTCCTCAGTGGCAGGTCTTACCATCAACGTCAACAAAACCAAATCGTTGGATGTAAACACGGTCAACCCTTCCAGCTTTACGGTAGCTGGGTAATCAGTGGAGAATATTGAAAGCTTCCAATATCTTGGTAGCCAAGTGACGGCCGATGGCGGCACCAAGATCAATATAGGTGCACGGATCAAGAAGGCGACGGCTGCTTTTGCAAGTTTAAGAAACGTATGGAAAAACAACCAGATTAGTCGACGCACCAAAATCCGAATTTTCAACTCGAACGTGAAATCTGTGCTGCTATACGCCAGTGAAACCTGGTGTGTATCAGTGGAGAACACTCGACGGCTGCAGGTCTCCATCAATAGATGCCTGCGGTATATAATTCGTGCATGGTGGCCTCACAATTGGATCTCCAACGTGGAACTCCATCGTCGATGTCATCAGAAGCCGATAGTGTCAGAAATTCGGGAGCGAAAGTGGAGGTGGGTCGGCCGCACTCTACGCAGGGGCGGAAACGAAATCTGCAATTAAGCGTTAGACTGGAACCCAGCAGGACATCGCAGCAGAGGCAGACCCAGAGGCTCATGGCGGTGCAGCCTCAACAACGAAATCAAGCAAGTCGACAGAAATTTGACCTGGCCACAGGTCAAGACGATGGTTGGCAATCGCCCAGGATGGAAATCTTTCAATTTGGCCCTCTGCACCCCCGTGGGTACCCAGGACTGAAAGTAAGTAAGTAGTTTGGGACATTCAGGGTTGTCCAAACTGTCCTATAATAAAGTCCTTCAAATCTACAGGAGTAATTTTATGTGTTTTCGCCATAAATATTAGCGTTGCATAATCTTCTGGGATCTGTCAAGCTCTTAAAATCGCAAATGTCATTTAGAGACACTATAGGTATATTCCAGGTCAGCCAAACTACCTTTGAGTTCAGAACTTCAGGTCTACATTTATAACAGCAGCCATATCTGCTATACTGAGTAGCGTTGCATATTAAACCATGAGAATCGGACCAATCTGAAGTCTACTTGATGTAATTATAAACCTTTGGGACATTCAGGGACGCCTAAACTGTCCTATATCGAAGTCCTTCAAGTCTACAAGAAAAACCTTGTGTGTTTTTACCATAGATAATAGCATTGCATAATCTTCTGGGTCCCGTGAAGCTCTTGAAATCTCAAATACCATTTAGAGACACTATGGGTATATTCCACGTCAGCCAAACTATCTTGGAATTCAGAACTTCAGGTCTACACTCATAACAGTAGCCATATCTGATATACAGAGTAACGTTGCATAATCAATGGTGGTTACTAGATCAACCTGAAGTCCACTATATTATTATAAATCATTGGGACATTACGGGCGGTCCAAACAGTCCTTAAGTTTAACTCTTTACAGTAACAGTAGTTATTCTCACAGTGAACTGTACCATTATACATCCAACTGTAATCTGTAATCCCCCTGGAATTTTATGAGTCATTCCAAGATAGTTTTGAAATATTGCAAATCAACCAATCTTATTTGGAGACCATAGCTTCAGTTCTACCCAACACCCAACCATTTGGAATCAAACGGAACAATATTAAACTCAATTATCTTTTTACTTATAGGTTTTTTTCTAACACGCCCTGGTTAATCATCATTCATAGAAATTCCATTCAGGATTTTTTTTTGGGCAACTACTTTTGAAAGTATTCTTCTTCTCCTTCATCTTTTTCTTCTTGTTCATTTTCTTCTTCTTCTTCTTGGCGAAACATTCGCATTGGAACAATGCATGCTTCTCAGCATAGTGTTCTATGAGCACTTCCACAGTTTTTAACTAAGAGTTTCCTCTGCCAATGACCATTTTGCATCAAGATAGTCTATGCCCAGGAAAATCAAGGAAATTTTTCTTACGAAAAGTTCCTGAACTGATCAGAAATCGAACCCGTCACCCTTTAGCTTGGTCGTACTGAATACCCATGCCTAGCTGTGGCTATAGGGGCCCTTCCTAATCCACCACACACCTGAACTGAACCACTTCATCAAGGAGAGAGAAACAGACCTTTCACACTAATAATAAACATCCATTTTGGTTGAGCTTCCAAAGAGTTGTTGTTGCAAATTGATTAAATATTATGTGTCTTCCTTCTGGGCTGAAAGTTTCAGAAATAGAAGCCGATTCTGTGCTGGTGCTCATCATACCAGTACCGGAGCTCTCGATTGCCTCAACCTGGTGGTGGCTGGCTACACGGTGCCACACCAAAGGCAATACAAACGCGACAATGTTTGCCCTCTTCAGAGCTTCCCCCCGAACACGGTAAAGCACTAGCCGTGTAATTCCTGGGACTTTATTTAGATGGGCAAAGCCCACTTCTGCGAACGATCGAAATAGCTTCGTACATAGGTGGAAGGATTCTGAGGGATGCCCCGTGCCGCATCAAAGCCCCCGTTCAAGTCGGAGTCGGAGGGTATTATTTCACCTACTTGGAGCACAAGAGCGTAATGGGATACCTCTACTCGTCGAACTGACCGCCAAAACTTCACACAGTTCCATCCATTCAACTGGAGCAGAGGTTTTCAGGTACTTTTGTTTCCCGCAGCATCAGCACTGACTTTAGAATATGTGAAAAATTCCATAATAAAGGTGCGTTCTGTAACATTTCACCACGAGAAAACGTTTTTATTTCTGACTGCAGTTCCCAATCCTTGGTCGCGTCCCACATCTGCCAGATCGTTCTGCACCTGGTCTGCCCAGCTTAAGGTAACGTGCTTCCGGTTCTCTTTGTACCATCCGGATCTCTTGCGAACACCAGCTTTGCAGGGTTGTTATCCGGCATTCTCACAACGTTTCCTGCCCATCGTATCCTTCCAGCTTTTGCCATGCTAAGTTTGCCGTAGAGTGCAGCAAGCTCGTGGTTCATTCTTTGCCGCCACACAACGTTCTCCTGCACACCGCCCGAGATGGTCCTAAGCACTCGACGCTCAAACACTTCGAGTGCTTACTTGTCCTTCTCGAGCATAGTCCAGGTTTCGTGCCTATAGAGAATCGGCCTTATCAGCATTCTAAACATGGTACGTTCGCTTCGGTATGATGGTGAATCATTTTCGACCGCAGATTCTTGTGGAGCCCACAGAAGGCCAGATATGAGATACACCTATTCAGACTAAAATTATAATTTGAGAGGCTCTTAAATGTACGCGACTTACATTTTTGTTCAAAATTAAGATCTGAACACATGTCATGTCAAAAACATAATAAAAACCGCTTGTCGATTATGTTTGCTCTCGCATGATAGATAACTGCAGTCAACGTATCTGAAGTCAAAAGACTGCATGGGGTTTACCAGAAATGTCAATGATGTCAAACTCGTTTATGTGGCTTTATTGAATACTTGGTTCGAGAATTCTGCAGGAACAATTTTTTTTTAAGAATTCGACAGAGTAGTTATAAACAAAAGAAAATTTTGCTAATTATTTTTTATTTTATGAATTTACTGAATGCATTTAAATATTCTATGGCCTATTTTCAAAATACTCCTGATTCTCTTAGAATACTTCTTTGATGCTTCCACAAAATTTAAATATCCTATCTAAAATGAGCTTGGGAAAACAGTTTTGGAATTCTCATAGATTATATTTCTGATACACAGGAAATACATTTTTAGTTAAAGCAGGAAAATTAAGCGCAATTAAAATACTTCTACACTGCCGTAATTCTGCAAAGTAACGTAAGCGACATTGACAATGTTGACACGTTTTTGATTATCTTACAATAAATTCTTGGTTATTTTTTATTCTTCAATCACTTAACCTAATTTACAGCTCTTTTATCCACTAGGGCGTGAGCGATTCCAATTGAAAGCTGTACTTACAATTTGTACAGCGCCTAAATGCACTCTTGGAGTTGTTCTATCACCAGCTTTATCCTGAATCACGACGAAAATTTAAATGGCCCTTACATTACTTTGCAGATTTTACGTTCTTCTGTGAATATTTTCCATTTTCTGAAAATACTTGCTGGGCTTGAGGAATACAAAAGTGAATCTCCAAGGATTCCTTCAGAAATTTATATACAATAATACAGAAATCTCTCCAAGAATTTCTATAGGAATTTCTTCAAAAATCATTCCGGTATTCTTTCATTGGTGAAATTTTCCATTTGTCCATTCATGAATTTTTCTATTTGTGAATTTTTCTATTGGTTTGGTTAGCGATATCACCTTCAGGAAATTTCTCCAAAGGTTTCATCAAGTATTTCTTTCCAAGTATTCCTTGAACAATTTCTGCGAGAATTCCTTCGGGGATATCTCTTACGGTTTATGTTGCAGTTACCTCAAGCAACCGGATGTCGCCTCAGTATACGCGCAGAATCTCGAGGCCGCGTTGCCAGGCGAAGGCGAGTTCGATGGGGTCCCTCTAGAGGACTGACTGCTGGAGTACAGTGAAAGCAGCCATCAACGACGCAGCCGAGAGCACCATCGGGTACGTGGAACGGAATCGACGGAACCAATGTTTCGACGAAGGGTGCAGAACGGTTTTGGTGGTGAAAAATTGTAACCGTCAAGTGTTACAATTGCTCTCGCGAATTAGTTTGACGATTTTCACCATCATGCCAGTTTCTAAAGAGAGGTTGAGAAATTTAGAACCCTATTCGGCGTGGCAGGGTATGGATGATTTTGGTAGCGGTGCAAAACGATAGGCATATGGCGGTCTAGCGAGCTACCAATCGGCCAAGATGCAAGGTGCACTGGAGACGCTGCAGATGGAACCGGTGGAAATTGGAATGCCGTGGATGGAGCTATAGGGGTTCAAGCAAGGAAAAATGTGAAGATACGCTCTCTTAAGTTGTGACCGTGGTCGTGAACAGATCGATTCTTTAGTCCAAAAAGTTTCTCCAACAGTTTGTTTCCCGCCAAGTTCAAAGGCGATTTGGGACGGTCCAACTGGCCTTAGAGCCCCGATCACCAGTAACGCCATTGGTGACTGGTTAACCGCCAAGGATCGGTCAGAGCTAACCGGTCTCGCCCTGCACGATTTTCAATCGTCACGGCTAACCGTAAAAGAGAAAGCCGGTTCTCGTCGCGGATCCCCCTCGGAAGTTTCGACGATCCGACACGCCATCCGCTAAGCGCCAAAGACGACGAGGTCTGTGGACCTCAATTTCCGGGACGAACTCCCACAAACCACCGACGCCACAGCGATAACGGTCGCCGACAAGCCTCGTGACGAACCTCGCCGAAACCACCTGTGTACTTCCGCCACCACCAGCCGCCTTCGTTGCTCGCAGTTTCCAAGCTACCGCCGCCATTGCTATCTCCGTCAAAGCGCACCACGTTCCACCAACCAGCTCCTGCCACCCACCAGCAAGCCTAAGCCATCCACGATTTAGCCGTTCATCTAGTGAGTAATTAAAGCGTTTCTAAACTAACATCCAATCTTTAGTGATTCGCAAGGTCCGAAAACCTCCCCATAACCTCAAACGACCCTGGGACTCGAGGACCAAAAGAGGTCTTGCGTACCCACCCCGTAGGCTGCCGAGGCTCTAGACCAGCGGCCTGGGGCTTAGGACGCTTCCCCCTCTGGGTGCGTCGGAATTATCCTCGAGGGCTAAGAGGCCGTACCAGAAACGGTAAGGGGATTTTTTTTTATTATCGAACACTTTGGGCCGAAGGGTCTCCGATTTCAATGAAAATTTCACCAGAGCTAGAGGTCGTGGATATATGACCATATATGGAATTCAAAAAAATCATAGTCGACTATTTTTCCGGGAATCACTAGATGAAATTTCAGGATTTTTCAAAATTTTGTAAAACATCCCAAACTTCAAAAAATCATATCTCAAAAACTATGCATCGTAGAACAAACTTTTTTTAGTGAAATCGACGCCAAATTACCTCAGAAATCTGATAAAAATACACTGAGAAAAAAGTTTCTCAGAAAAATTTTCACCATAGAGAAAAAACCTCTAGAAATGCTGATAAAAGTACCGTCTGTATCATAGATTATTTTGAACAAAATTTTTCCTAGCGCAAAAATTAATGTTCTTCATTTCGTTCTTTGACGCCAAAATGGAATCTCTTACCGTTTTAGAGATATAGCCAAAAAACTAACGGCCAGTCGCTATATTTTCATATGAAGCCATCTACAACAGCGGCCGTTCACCTGTTGCAACATGTTTGCTTTGCAACGAGCAAATGACATACGCTAATTGTAACGTAACTTTGACACTAACGTGCATCGGAGTGCACTGACAGCACATATATAGCACTTAAGTACCTTTTGAATGCATTAAATAGTCATGTTTTGCAATGATCGGGTTTCTAACTAAAATGTGTTTCAAATAACAAGTTAACAACGAGCTAATGCCACCGGTGAGCGTAAAATTACTTATAGCACTCATGCCCTATATGTTTTCCATTTCAATTTAGGAAAACAATGAAAACAAAGAAAACTTTTAACGGAGAATGGTTACTACTCAGCAAAATATTTGAAATTATACCTAACGAAAAAAAAATTGCATTCGAATTTCTATCTTATTTAACTTAATTTTACATCAAACAATTTCTTGTATGGAATGTTGAACGCAAGCTTCATACTGACAGCAAGCTGTAAATTTATAAACTGATGGAAAAATGTGTGCGATACGACGAGGTCCTTTTGTTACAGGTTAAATGATACATATAACATATTTAACTGTGTAAGTAACAAAAATGCATAGTTGTGTAGTATTTTTTGATTATAATTCTTTTGCTTCGTTCAGAAATAACGAAAGCATTCTAGAAATTTTCAAAATATATAGATAGTTAAGGATCCAATATGGACCCATGAAGCTTCGTAAATGCACATGCTGTGAATGAAAATGAAGACGTTAGAGGATTTCTTGAAATTAAACAATTACTTGCTCTAAAACAATTTTAGACAATATTTTAAGCATTCGAACCGTGCTCCGATTTATTGGTTGATTCGAATATATTATGGGTAGTAGTATGGGTTTGTCATGCTCGTTCTCAAAACTGATGAAAAGACTTCAAATTGTTAGTTAGAAAAAAGTGATGAATTGATTGATTTTACATTTCAGTGTTTTTTCTATTAACCTTCACGTACCCAACCCCCAACATATCATTTTCAAAATGCTGTCATTTTGTCAATTTTCATCCAATTTTTTTGAAGTTGCCCTCAATCGATCATAAATTGGTGCAAGTTTCTTACAACGAAGTGACCATGCAATATTCGGAACCATTCCGGAGATATTCCGGATTGTACTGGGGTCAGGGAGGCTGCCGAAATGGCTAAAAATGATGATTTCGTGTATTATTGTGTATGAACCATCGATTTTCTGCGGAATTTTCATTGCGAGCAATAAAACACAACTGGAATAACCAGATTTGAATAAGTTGACCCATCCGGATTACCGTAACAGGTTCCGCGGGGGCCTCATTGGAGACACTTCTGGTTTTCATCCAAAACATGTCGTGCGACACATCAAACTTCATGATTTCGAATGACTGATTCGGAAATGATACCTTGAAGTATGTATCAACTAATATGGCCACCCCGGAACATCTAGCATAGGTTCCACGGGGGTGACATCGGGGACATTTCTGATTTGCAACCAAAACATGCCGTGCGACGTATCAGACTTCATGGTTTCAAGAGAATGGGGCAGAAAAAGTTGACTGACCTATGTAGCAACTCATATGGCCGCTCAGGAATACCTGAAACAGGTTCCGTGGCTCTCAAGCACAATAACACACGAGATAATCACTTTTAGCCATTTGACAAAACATATCCCTCTCCAACCTCCTGACCCCAGTACAATCCGGAATATCTCCGGAATGGTTCCGGATATTACATGACCACTTGAGTGTAATAAACTAGCACCAATTTATGATCGATTAAGGGCGACTTCAAAAAAATCGGATGAAAATTGACGAAATGCCAGCATTTTGAAAATGAGTTGTCGATGGTCGGGTATGTGAAGGTTAATCAATGTCAAAACTTACTTTAACGGTAATGATCGATCCTCCAGCGTACCGTGCTGTCTCAACTGTTGTCAACTCAGTAGCTCTATACAGAGCTCGGTATTAATCTTTGCTAACCATTGCTGAATATTATTATTGTCACTGTTGGAATTGTGTCGCTTCTTAGAACAGGAAAAGCTTGGTTTGAAGCAACACTGTTTTATTAGCGCGTTAAGATGTTGTATGCATGGTAAACTTTAATTTGTTGCCCGTACTAATTAGTACATGTTAATTTAATTTTCTGTATTAACGAGATTTTTAGCCATAGGCTAGTTCATCTCGGGACCCACACTTTACTTCCCTTCGTATGTCGGGAGTGGGATTCGATCCCAGATCCTCGGCGTGACAGTCACGAGCTGTAACCATCACACTAGATCCGCTCCAGAGAGTACATGTTTGTTCCTCTCATCCATGGTATATATCTTTTAAAGTTCCGTTAAGTTTTAAATTAGTGTTTTTTCTAGAGCACATTTGGAGCACATTATACAAACACATTATGTACAGACCATGCTATTAATTAAATATTGAGTGGAAAATGTCTCTTTATGGTGTATAGAAGAATCCACATACCAATGATCATCTAAGCAACAAAAACTCTATAAAAACAAAATAAAGCTTTACATGTGTAAAGAGACCTTATAGTTACCTGATATCCACTCATCTCTAACGGCATATGATTGCTTTGATTGAAAAAAATACGTTGAAATATGCGTTTGCTCGTTGTAAACTTGTTATTTGCAACGCTTTCTAGTTACAAATGCATTAATTTCAAAATTTGATAAGTTGTTGCATTTAAAAGGCACTAAAATGCCATATATGTGCTGTCAGTGCACTACGATTCACGTTAGTGTCAAAATTACGTTGAAATTAGCGTATGTCATTTGCTCGCCGCAAGTCAAATATGTTGCAACTAGTGAACGGCCGCTTTTGTTGATGGCTTCCTATGAGAATATAGCGACTGGCCGTTGGTTTTTTGGCTATATCTCTAAAACGGTAAGAGATTCCATTTTGGCGTCAAAGAACGAAATGAAGAACATTAATTTTTGCGCTAGGAAAAATTTTGTTCAAAATAATCTATGATACAGACGGTACTTTTATCAGCATTATCAGATGTTTTTTCTCTATGGTGAAAAATTTTGTAAGAAATTTTTTTCTCAGTGTATTTTTATCAGATTGCTGAGGTAATTTGGCGTCGATTTCACTAAAAAAAGTTTGTTCTACGATGCATAGTTTTTGAGATATGATTTTTTGAAGTTTGGTATGTTTTGAAAAATTTGGGAAAATTTTGAAATTTCATCTAGCGTTTTTCGGGAAAATAGTCCACTATGATTTTTTTGAATTCCAAATTTGATCATATATCCACGACCTCTAGCTCTGGTGAAATTTTCATTGAAATCGGAGACCCTTCGGCCCAAACCTGTTCGGTAATAAAAAAAAATCCCCGTAACATTTGGCGCCCAACGCAAAATTCTGGAAATTACCCAGCAAGGAAAAATATTCCCAGAATATTTTTCCTTCCGAGGTGAGGGGGAGTTTTCGCGAAAATCGTATTTTCTCTCGATTAGTTAAATCCGCCCTGATTGGTTTGTACCTTGCTTGACAAAGTAGTTTGATTGTGCTGGTGAAAGAAGAGAAACCGCGTCGCGTTCGCGGGCGCGGAAACACGTGTTAGTGCTACCGTCTAGTAGAATATCAATCTGAAGGAATACCGTGACGAATACTGACCGCATTTGTGCTTCTATGATCGAAAGACACATGTAAAATTGAGAGTTCTAGAAACGGTCGAAGTTTTCATTTGTTTGTAGGAGTAAATTAACTAAAATACACCCTTCCCATTATTGATTCTTTATTCGTCGATTCGAGTGCCGCTCATACCGCTACAAAAATGCCGCGATTCTCCGGAGAAACGTTCTGTTCCGTGTATCGTACGTTGCGCGTTGATCATTTATTGAGTGGTGAGTTAGACTACGAACTGCTCCTTCGTAACATCGCGATCGCCGATGACGAGTCCCGATGCAAACGCCGACGCCGGTTGCGGGAAATCCTTAAACAAGAAAGGGAAGGACATGAGATCATTTTAGAATTTGATCATGACCCGGAAACTGACTATAACTATTGTTTAATGAAATTCCAAGAGATTAAGCAGATTCTCATGAATAAGGAGAACAATAGCAGCCACTGCAGAGCTAGGCTACTGCATTTGGGCCACCGTCTGGCCGTGATTAAAAATCATTGCAGTGGAAAATTAGCTGCAAAATGTAACGAAACGTACCAAGAGGTTATTTCCTTGTTTTCAGAATATTTTTGGAATGAAAACAGCTTTTTCGCAGATGATGATTCCTGTGCTTCAAGTGGGAATGAGTCGCCTCCTGGAGCGGCCGCACTGAGACCCCCTCCGACTACATCCTATACCGGCACGAAGCCAAAAAGAATGAAGTCAAAGTATGTTACTAAACAGGATTTTACTTCCGCTATGAAAGAGGTTGCCGATCTCTTTAAGGGATTGACAACTGAATTCCGAGAATTGAAAACAGAGCTTCAAACTAGAAAATCAGTTTCGATAAGCGATTTTGATTTGTCTGACATTCTTATAGACCCCATTGCAACTGCCGGCAACACGCGACGCGATGAGCAGAGCGTCCTTGCGGTCGATGCTAACACATTTTCGAGGTCTTCAACACATGTAACGACTGCAATCAGTCAAAGCATACCCTTTCCTCCACCCACAGCGGTGCCACCATCTGAGGCTTTGGCGAGTGCACAATCCGCTATCCCGAAAAGTTCGGAGAGCAGCCACAACTTTTTAAACTCCACGAATCCATTTCTTTCGGAGCTGACGCTCGGTTTTGGCCAAACAGTGGGACCAACACGGTCTGAACCGATGGTAACGTTTGCTGCGCCGCCCACCGCCAGCCGTGAACCCGCTCAGTGTTTAGAACCCCGATATGGATCATCTCGGGTAAACTCTACTTGCGTCAATGACAGAAATCACGCTGAAGTCATTCAATACCCCCGGTGGTCGGAACCAGAAGCTCCACCACCGCCCGAACCTTTACGCCCTCAAAATACGACTTATAATGGCTCATTTGTGCCTGCACTTGGGGACCATTCAACTTTTCCTATGCCATCCGCTTATTGCAACTTTTCACAGGGTGATCGACGACCACAAGCTTACCATTCTCGAAAGGTGATCCCCGTCTCGCAATGGAAGATCCATAAGTACAAGGCGGATGATCAAGGATTGGGAATGAATGAATTTTTGGAAAATGTGATGCAGTTGGCTCTCTCTGAGCACGTCTCAGACGAGGATCTGTTCGATTCGGCCATCCACTTGTTTGATGGGCCAGCCCTAAGCTGGTATACTGCCATGAGGAGCCATGGTCGTTTGCGGGACTGGAACCATTTGGTTCAAGAGCTAAAAAAAGCATTTCGTCATCCCGATCTGGATGCAGTGCTAAGAGTTAAAATATATCAATACAGGCAGCAACGACATGAGACGTTTCAGCAATATTATTTGCACATGGAAAAGCTGTTTCGCAGCATGAGTGTGCCCATGTCAGAGACGGACAAACTTGAAGTCCTCAAAATGAATCTCAGGTTCGATTATCGAAAGTTACTAGTAGGACGAAAAATTACATCACTGCAATCGCTAGTAAACCTTGGGCATGACCTCGATGCAGCTGATTCATCCGCCTTTGCTAGGGTTTTCGGAAATCCTAAAAAGGAAGCTTGTGCACTCAGCAGCAGTGAAAAAGGTAGCCCGCAAACTACCCGCGTATTCACAAATAAGCAAACGCAGCCTGGAAAACCCAACCCATTTCCGAAACATGACAAAAATCCAAAAGCCAATTCGACTCCTAAGTCAAAAAAAGTTGATTCAAACTCGATCCAACATGACCAAGTCAAAGTAACGGGGGATCAGCTAGCTTCTAAGCGTAGGCCCACTGACTCATTCAGTAAAATAGTGAATAACTATCGGCCTCCACCTCACGGTGAATGTTTTAATTGCAGAGATGATCACAATACCGGAGAATGCCCTTTTCCTAGGCGACTGTTCTGTCAAATTTGTGCCTTCCCGGGTGTAGAGTATAAGAACTGCCCATTCTGTTCAAAAAACCCCCCCAGGGAGTCCTAAAGTCGCCGGACCCTAGTCGAGCGCCCGTTTGTCAAGCCTTCACGAACCTTCTTGCAAACTTGGGAAATTTCTACGAACCTCGGTCTGACCCAACCGAGTCAGACAACCGCCAACCACAAGTGAACAAAATTACCCTTACTTCTTCAGATGGGAATGATGATCGACCGCATGTACAGTTGAAAATTTTCGATGTTGCGGTAAGTGCACTTCTCGACAGCGGAAGCCATCGAACAATGTTCAACTCAAATATTTATAAACGGCTAAAGAATGTGCGATTTCATGACCCAGCTGAACCTATTGAATTGGTCACGGCTAGTGGAGATGCGTTGGAAATTGCGGGAGAAATGTTGGTACCTTACACCTTTCAAGGTAAGACCCGTGTCATACCGACTCTTTATGTCTTTATGTCTGGCAATCGATTGCATATGCGGAATCGATTTTTGGCGAACTTATCGAATCCGACCGACGGTCTCAACATTCGCAATTACACCCTACGTTCCCCTCAAACAAACGAAGGAAGAGGAACCGATGAGCCTGACTGAGAGTCAAAAGCTTATCTTGGAACAAGTAAAACAATCTTTCAAGGTTGCCTCTC
This sequence comes from Aedes albopictus, assembly GCF_035046485.1. NCBI lineage: Eukaryota > Metazoa > Arthropoda > Insecta > Diptera > Culicidae > Aedes > Aedes albopictus. Next base: position 348,892,425 of record NC_085138.1, read on the forward strand.
CCGAAAAATTAGATACCACTCCACTAGTACAACACAATATAATTCTCGAGGACGAGGCTCGGAAACTCAAACCAGTCCGTCAATATCCTTACCCGATTTCTCCAAAGATTCAGGCCGGTCTTTTTGCAGAAATAGACCGTCTACTGGCAAGAGGAATTATTGAAGAATCAAATTCAGAATGGTCACTAAATATAGTTCCCATTCGGAAAAGCTCAGGAGATATACGACTATGTCTCGACGCTCGCAAACTCAACGAGCGGACGATTCGTGACGCTTATCCACTACCCCACCCTGGACGCATACTTGGTCGTTTACCACGAGCCCGTTACCTTAGCACTATAGATCTAACAGAGGCTTTTCTACAAATCCCGTTAGCTCGTGGATCCCGTAAATACTGTGCATTCAGCGTCCAGGGTAAGGGGATGTTCCAGTTCACCAGGCTCCCATTCGGTCTCATCAACAGCCCAGCAACACTGGCCCGACTGATGAACCGAGTGCTGGGGCAAGGTGTACTGGAACCAAACGTCTTCGTATACTTAGACGATATAGTCATAGTATCGGAGACGTTTGAAGAACACGTTCGTCTGCTCAATGAGGTTGCGAGACGTCTCAGCGAGGCTAACCTGTCCATAAAATTGGAAAAATCCCACTTTTGTGTACCCGAAATCCCCTTTCTAGGATACATTCTGTCTTCCCGTGGTTTACAGACAAACCCGGATAAGATCAGACCTATCGTAGAATTTGAGCGACCAAGTACGGTTACAAAGCTTCGCCGGTTTCTCGGCATGACGAACTATTATCGCAGATTTATTTCCGATCATAGTTGTATCACTGCTCCTCTTTCGGAAATCTTGAAGACCCAGTCAAGAAATCTTAAATGGAACCAGGATGCAGAGGAAGCATTCCAAATTTTAAAAGAGAAGCTCATTACTGCACCCATTTTAGCGAGTGCGGATTTCGACCACGAATTCATTATACATACGGACGCTAGTGATCAAGCAATCGCTGGCGTTTTAACCCAGAAGATTGAGGGCCGCGAGCATGTCATAGAGTATTTTTCCAAGAAATTGACGACCCCGGAAAGAAGCTACCATGCCACTGAAAAGGAAGGATTGGCCGCCCTTCTGTCGATCGAACATTTTCGGGGTTATGTAGAAGGCAGTCACTTCACCCTTGTGACAGACTCCTCGGCGCTAACTTTTATTATGCGGACGAAATGGAAAACGTCCTCACGATTAAGCCGCTGGAGTCTTTCGCTGCAGCAGTTTGACATCACAATTCTACACCGTCGAGGAAAGGAGAATGTCGTGCCGGACGCCTTGTCCAGAAGCGTCTTGATGGTTTCTCAAAAATCAGACTCATCCTGGTACAATTCCTTAAAGTATAAGGTAGCAGAATCACCAGAAGACTACCCTGACTTCCAAATTCGGGACGGTCAGCTAATGAAATTTGTTTTTTCTAACAATCCAACGGACCAAAGGTTCGATTGGAAGATTGTACCGTCTCCCGATGCCAGAAACCTCATCGTGTCAAGTGCTCACGACGAGACTATGCACATTGGGACAGACAAAACCATTGCAAAAATTCGTCAAAACTACTATTGGCCGCGCTTAACTACCGATGTAAGAACATACATACAAAAGTGTACTGTTTGTAAAGAAATCAAACCTTCCAATGTACCAACAGTTCCTCAAATGGGTGATATGCGTGTTTCCAACCAACCGTGGCAGATAATAGCCCTCGACTACATCGGCCCTTTGCCAAGGACTCGTGGTGGAAAACAGTATATACTCGTTATTGTAGATCTGTTCAGCAAGTGGACACAGTTGCACGCGTTCCCAAGCATTTCCGTGACCTCCCTGAAGACCGTTCTTCAGGACCATTGGTTCTTCCGAAACTCGGTCCCTTCCATTCTACTTTCGGATAATGCCAGCACGTTTCTGTCGAAAGAATTCGGGGCCTTACTGGAAAGGTTTGGAGTGAAACACTGGCTGACAACCAGATACCACTCGCAAGCCAACCCAGTGGAGCGTGTTAACCGGTCCATAAACACAGCCATTCGATCCTATGCACGAGAAGATCAGAGATCTTGGGACCATAAATTGTCCGAGATTGAACTGATGATCAATTCAACCACCCATTCCGCAACAGGCTATTCTCCGTTCATGATCACTCGAGGGCAGGAAGTTGTGGTAGATGGGGGAGACTATCATCGGTTTGAAAACAACGATGAGCAGTCGCTCGAAGCGCGAATGGCTAGAATCAAGACAAATTCGCCTAGAATATACGACATAGTTTCAAAAAATCTTCGTAAAGCGCATAATTTATCTAGTCACAACTACAACTTACGGCACCGCAAGGCGGCTAAACCATTTAACGTAGGTGACAAGGTATATAAGCGTAATACCAGACAGTCAAATGCCAGCGATAGCTACAATGCTAAACTGGGTGCCCAATTTTTACCGTGTACGGTTGTGGCAAAACACGGCTATTCTTCATATGAGCTTATCGATAGCTCCGGGAGAAACATTGGTGTCTGGCCGGCAAATTTGATAAAGCCAGCGTAAAACAAAGAGAATCCCAAAACAATAGTTATAGTGTCAGCTTTCATGCCTCCGCACCTACCATCTCGGGTGTATGAGGTACCTAGAATACAAAACGATATCGTTATTAGCTCAAAACCCTCTAATGAATACTTACCAACTCATAAATCTCTGCTCTAGTTTGTCTGATCATCCGCGCGCATCTTTAGACATTTCGACAGGTGATTCGTTCGTCCTTTGGTTAAACTCATCGAGGGTCATGAGGTCCGTGAAATAATTTCCGCGAATAATGGTGATAATCCGGTGGGCCATAACAGAAGTACAGCACAGCTTCGCGTGGTCTGTACGGATGGAATGATCGTCGGTAACTGAAGTCGGGTCGCCAACCGAACTTCATCTCTCGTATATCTTCGCCTGTTTTCGTATTGCCGATAACCAGATCGGAAAAATAAAGTAGGCTAACATTCGAGCAGTTTTGCGATTATTATCGGGATTCGTTAGGATATTTTTATTAGTGCATTACTTTCACCTAGTCCTTCGGAATCGATTCGTCACGCAATGATACACGATCTCTGCAAAACAGGGTCGGTGAGACTAGATCTTGATCGCTAATTAGTGCCATTTCGACCACTGGCCGCCTTAGATCGGACCTTCAGAGGGTAATCGCTCTCCCGTCGTGCTCGCCGCGAGTGTTTGTAATCAAGTAGACATATCGTTCGTGGATTTACTTTAATCACATTTCGTTAGTTTCGTTTCTCGTTTTGCATGTCGTTTGTCGAAAAAAATAATAATAATAATAATAAGAAGTACATGATTAGTGTCTAGTGATTATTACGGTCTTTTGGAAGATAAAGTTCTATAGACTCCGGTTCGATTGTCGTATAGAAAAATTATTCCATGTCATGAATGGACGCACCAGCATCATCAAAGAAAATGTAGGCAGACAGATAAATTCTGAAAAAGAAATATTCTAAATATTTCTTTTTTCACCAATCACAGGCGGATTGTAACCGTCAAGTGTTACAATTGCTCTCGCGAATTAGTTTGACGATTTTCACCATCATGCCAGTTTCTAAAGAGAGGTTGAGAAATTTAGAACCCTATTCGGCGTGGCAGGGTACGGATGATTTTGGTAGCGGTGCAAAACGATAGGCATATGGCGGTCTAGCGAGCTACCAATCGGCCAAGATGCAAGGTGCACTGGAGACGCTGCAGATGGAACCGGTGGAAATTGGAATGCCGTGGATGGAGCTATAGGGGTTCAAGCAAGGAAAAATGTGAAGATACGCTCTCTTAAGTTGTGACCGTGGTCGTGAACAGATCGATTCTTTAGTCCAAAAAGTTTCTCCAACAGTTTGTTTCCCGCCAAGTTCAAAGGCGATTTGGGACGGTCCAACTGGCCTTAGAGCCCCGATCACCAGTAACGCCATTGGTGACTGGTTAACCGCCAAGGATCGGTCAGAGCTAACCGGTCTCGCCCTGCACGATTTTCAATCGTCACGGCTAACCGTAAAAGAGAAAGCCGGTTCTCGTCGCGGATCCCCCTCGGAAGTTTCGACGATCCGACACGCCATCCGCTAAGCGCCAAAGACGACGAGGTCTGTGGACCTCAATTTCCGGGACGAACTCCCACAAACCACCGACGCCACAGCGATAACGGTCGCCGACAAGCCTCGTGACGAACCTCGCCGAAACCACCTGTGTACTTCCGCCACCACCAGCCGCCTTCGATGCTCGCAGTTTCCAAGCTACCGCCGCCATTGCTATCTCCGTCAAAGCGCACCACGTTCCACCAACCAGCTCCTGCCACCCACCAGCAAGCCTAAGCCATCCACGATTTAGCCGTTCATCTAGTGAGTAATTAAAGCGTTTCTAAACTAACATCCAATCTTTAGTGATTCGCAAGGTCCGAAAACCTCCCCATAACCTCAAACGACCCTGGGACTCGAGGACCAAAAGAGGTCTTGCGTACCCACCCCGTAGGCTGCCGAGGCTCTAGACCAGCGGCCTGGGGCTTAGGACGCTTCCCCCTCTGGGTGCGTCGGAATTATCCTCGAGGGCTAAGAGGCCGTACCAGAAACGGTAACAAAATGCAGCGCGGGCGGTAATGCTGCAGCAAGGGACCCGACAGAACGAGGAACGTTACAAACAGAGGCGGAAACAGCAGACACGCCTCTTTTGAGAGAAAAAGCGCCGCCTGGAAGAAACGAGAGTGCGAAGTCACCTGTTCATCGACTTCAAAGCGGCGTACGACAGTATCGACCGCACAGAGCTATGGAGACTCATGGACGAAACCGGCTGTCCTGGGAAGCTGACTAGACTGATTGAAGCAACGATGGACGGTATGCAAAACTGCGTAAGGGTTTCGGGTTATCCAGTTCATTCGCATCTCGCCGGGGACTGCGAAAAGGTGACGGACTCTCGTGCCTACTCTTCAACATCGTTCTGGAAGGTGTGATGCGACGAGCCGGGGAACGATTTTCATAAAATCCAGACAATTTGTGTACTTTGCAGACGACATGGACATTATCGTCAGAACATTTGGAACGGTGGCAGAGCTGTACAACCGCCTGAAACGCGAAGCAGCACAGGTCGAATTGGTAATGAATGCCTCAAAAACAAAGTACATGCTGGTAGGCGGAACGGACACGAGCGGACTACTACGGGCTCCAGAAGAAGCTGCGGTCTAAAACAGATTCACCCATGCACAAAATGCACCATGTACAAAACGCTAATAAGACCGGTGGTCCTTTACGGACACGAGACATGGACCATGCTCGAGGAGGACCTGTAAGTACTCGGATTTTCCGAGCGACACGTGCCAAGGACGATCTTCGGTGGTGTGCAGGAGATTGGTGTGTGGCGGAGAAGAATGAACCACGAGTTCGCTGCACTTTTCGGCGTACCCAGCATCCAGAAGGCGACCAAAGCCGGAAGGATAAGGTGGGCAGGGAATGTTGCAGGAATGCCGGATAACAACCCTGCAAAGCTGGTGTTTGCTACTGATCCGGTTGGCACAAGAAGACGTGGAGCGCAGAGAGCACAATGGACGGACCAGGTGGAGCGTGATCTGGCGAGCATTGGGCGCAACCGAGGATGGAGGGCGGCAGCCTCAAACCGAGTATTGTGGCGTACTATTGTTGATTATCTCTTGTCTTAAATGTGATGTTGAGCAAATAAATGTATGTATGTTACCTCAAGCACTTCTTTAAAAATCCCTCTTAAATTGAATTCAGGACTTGCCCCAAGGATTGCTTTAGAAATTCAAAGCATTGATTTCATGAGGAATACTAACAATAATGATAGCTTGAGGAACTCCTCCAAATTTTTTTTAAAAACAAAGGATTTTTTTGAGGAAATTCCACAAGCACTCGTTCAGGAATACCTACAGGGTGCGGCAGGAAAAAATGCGAAAAGTTCAAGGCACTATTACACGCTAAATATGGGATATATATGACTATTTTTTCATGACAGTGTATCGGTCAATTTCTGTATTCTAGCACTGAAAAATAAAAATGAACATATTTGATGTTTAACATGTGATAATGTAAGCCTAATAAGCAGGTATCAATAAACTGCGCGCCCAATGGTCATTAAACAAAATGACTATAACAGTAATAAAATTAGCTTAAATTCGATGAACAACCAGACCACACTGATCCAGAGCCATGTAGTTTCACATATTAGATGAAATAAGTACATATATTTGATGATACTGCAGAGAAAATTAAACATTTTGTTTTATCCTATACGAAATTTAGCGACCTGTGTACTTTTCTGCGGTTTGAAAATTCTGATAGTCTTCAGCTTCAGGCGCCGCCCTGTAAAGGTTAGTGACCAAAATGGGAAAATTTTTAATTAACTTTTCAGAAAACTAGCCTATTAGAGATCATGATAAGTTGATTCTACAAGTTGTCATCATTGAAAAAAGAAATGTGTCACTTTTGATACATTCGACGAACGATTTTTGGGACTATTCGAGGTACGACCGTTCCGTTCCGGCATAATAACTTGCAGACTTACCATCTGTTCATTGATTTTAAAACAGCATACGATTCAGTGAAAGGAAATGAGCTTTGGCAGATAATGTCAGAACATGGGTTTCCGGCGAAACTAATTAGGCTGATACGTGCAACGCTGGATGGACTAAAATCACGTATTCGGATCGCAGTTGAAGTATTTTCCTCGTTTGTGACCTTGGATGGATTGAAGCAGGGTGATACTCTTTCATATTTACTGTTCAACATTGCACTCGAAGGAGCCATTAGGAAGTCTGACGTGCAGAGGAAGTGCACTATCATCACATGGTCGCACATGCTTCTTGGCTTTGTGGATGATATTGATCTCATTGGCATCGATCGTAGGGCAGTGGAGAAAGCTTATACTCCTCTGAAGAGAGAGACAGCGAGGATAGGCTTGACAATTAACTCTACCAAGACGAAGTACATGAAAGCGGGTAGAGACAGAGGCAGGCCAAGTGGTGTTAGTGCTGAGGTAGTGATTGATGGGGATGTGTTTGATGTTGCTGAAGAATATTGTTTATCTTGGAACACTTGTAACATGTGACAATGACGTTTCCCGTGAAGTGAAAAGGCGTATTGCCGCTGCAAATAGGGCCTTTTACGGATTGCGTAACCATATTAAGTCCCGTAACTTAAAAACGCCAACGAAATTCGCTCTATTTAAGACGCTGATTCATCCGGTTGCCCTCTACGGTCATGGCGGACAGTTCTTGATGGGAAACAAAGAAAATGGAGTGTGGCGCAGACGCATGAATCACGAGTTGTACCAAGTGTACAAAGATGCGAATATTGTGAAACGTATAAAATACGGCAGGCTACAGTAGGCTGGACACGTAGTGCGAATGTTGGAAAACAGTATTCAGCAGGGAACCAGGTAGAGGTCGGCGACTTCGTGGGCGGCCGCGAACGCACTGGCTGTACGCGGTTGAAGATCCCTACACGTTCGGGGAAACTGGAGGAACATCGCCCAAGACCGACGAAGATGGTGCTCTACGATACGCTTGGCGTTGGAGTAAAGTTACTTTGTAGCCAACAAGGTATCAAGGTATAAAAAGCACCTAGACCTTTTCACGCGTTAGGCTAGAAGTACTACGAGGAATTACGTTAAGCAATCTTGAAGAACTTTTGAAAGCATAGGGATTTTTGAAAGAATTTGTTATTAAATGCCTGGATTATTTCTCAAAGTAATCATTTGCGTAAACCCCAAAAAATTCCTCAAAAATTCTTTGTTGCAAATAAAAGAAAAACAATATTTGAAAGAATTCCTACAGATTTCCTTGAAGGAATCTCTGCAGGAGGCATTGGGGGAATTTCTGTAGGACTCCCTCAGGAAATTTGTGCAGGAATCCTTTGAGGATGAGTGTGTCCATCCTTAGAGGATTATTTGAGGAATACCTGAATGAATCTTTGTAACGTATCTTGAAAAAAATCCTGTGAGACATTATTGAAAGTAGCTTTAGAAAAATCGTTTGTGGCATTGCGAAAAGAACACTTGAAGAAAATCCTAGGAGAAATTCTTACAGGATTCCTGTGGGAAATTGCTGAAAGGGTCATGTGGTGTAGTCCCAAAGGAATCGTGTATTGAAATCTTTAAGAAATCTTGGAAATAATACTGAAGGAATTTCTTCAAAAACGCTTGGAGCTGTTCTCGAAGCAATCGCTGGAGCAACTTTTAAAGGAATTTGTTAAGAAGTCCTCGAAGTAATTCCTACATGAACCGTTAAAGATATTTAGAAAACAATTCTTGAAGAAGTTCCTCGCTTCGAAAAAATACTTGATGAAATCATTAGAAAGTTTTCTTAGAGGTTTAGTGAAGGTAATTCGGAAATATCCATCGTGTTATCGCTAAAGAAATCTTGGAGGGTGTCAATGGAAAAATTCCTGACGGAAACTTTGGAAGAATATACCTAAAGGATCCATTGAAGGAATTCCAGTAGAATTTATTATTTTTTGAACTTCTGAGGCATGCCCGTGCACCAGGGGGGTGGGGGGGTTGGTGTGTGTTAAACACCCCCCATTACAGACGCTGAAATTGGGAAAAACCCCTCCCTTGGCGTCACTTCTGTGCACGGGCCTGTTCTGAAGTATTCGTTGGTGGAATTCTTAAATTCTCGAAAGGAATATTTTGGGAATTTCTAAAGGATTTCTAGCAAAAACACTCAAAGGACAATCTGGAGGAATTTCTATAGAATTTATTGGAGGAATTTGTGTAAGAATCATCGAAAAAATCTTAAAATGCATAAAAAAAAACCTTTCATGAATGAATTCCCGAAAGATTTCTTGTACAAAATTATTTGTAAAATTCATCATGCATGAAATTTCTAATGGAATATTTGGAGAATTGCTTGATGCAATCATAATAAGATTTGAGGCGAGCCAACCAAGGGTTGAAAGCCTCATTTATAAAGACAATTATAATTATTTTAGGATAACCTAAGAGAATACTTGAACTTATCTTTGGAGAAATTGCATGACGATTTATTGGGAGGATATTTTGGGAGAAATCTTTAAACGCATCTTTGAAGGAACTCCTTTCGAATTTTTAGTAAAACCTTGATAGAATTCCTAAGGCAATCTGTAGAAAAATTCCCAAAAGGAATCTTTGGAGGAATGATTTAACAAATTAAACAAGGAATGCTTGATAAATGATTGATGAAACCTTTGCAGAAGTTTTTAAAAAGATCCTTGAAGAAACTCTGATAGAATCTTTGGACAACTTTTAAGATATTGTCTGGAAGAAATAGTTAAGAAATCTTTGCAAAAATTCTCGAAGTGATTCCTGAAGGATTCCCGATGGACATCCTCTTCCTCTATGAGTCTGAGCCTTGCATTAATAACCTAAAAGATGCTTCTAGGCATTCTTAAAGAATTCCAGAAGAAAGTGGCAAAACAGTCTTGGAAGGAATGCTTGAAATAATCCTTGGAGAAAATTCTGAAGAAATTTATTTTTTTACTATAGGTCACCTTTAGATTCCTACTAAGCATATACGCTTCCATTTTTATCCTACTCAAAACAATAGAATGAAGCACTTTTTGTTTTATTAATTATTTTTTGTTTAAAGATAACCAATGATAACAAACGAAGGGCCCATATAGCCGAGGCGGTAAACGCACAGGTATTCAGCATGACCATGCTGAGGGTGACGGGTTCGATTCCCGGTCGGTCCAGGATCTTTTCGTAAAGAAAATTTCCTTGACTTCCTTGGGCATAGAGTATCTTCGTGCCTGCCACACGATATACGCATGCAAAATGGTCATTGGCAGAGGAAGCTCTCAGTTAATAACTGTGGAAGTGCTCAGAAGCAGGCTTTGTCCCAATGAGGACGTTACGCCAAGAAGAGAGAGAGAGAGAGAATGATAACAAACTGTACGGAATCCGTCGGTTCCGCAATCGCTTTGCTTTCGAATAGGATGAATTTGGGATCGTAAGATTACTAAGGTCACGGTGACCCTACCAGGAATTCTCAGAGAAATTTTTTAAACGATTCTCTGGAAAAATTGCTGGAGGATTCTTTAATTATTCCTGAAGAAATTTTTTACAGAGATGCTTGATGGAAATTTAAAATGATGTTTCAAAAGGTGTCTCGAAAGAATTTTTAAAGATTCCTCTCAAAAATCGCAATAGGAATAATGTTTAGAAGAGTTCCTAGAGGAACGCTAGCAAAAATTCCTGAAGGAAAAATTTTGGAAACTCCTAGAGTAGATGGATTTTAAGGAATTCATCGGAGGAATTCGAGATGGATTTTTCGAACGAATTCCTATAGATTTTATTAGAGAAACTTTTGTAGGAATCTTTGGATGAATTCTTGAATTATTATCCAATCGATTCTCTGGATGCATTTCTTCAGGTATGCCTGGAGTAAACCCTGTAGCAAACCCTGGAGGAATTTCTGAAAGTATACCTGGAGGAATCCCTAGATGAATTCCTGGAGGAATCCTTAGAGCAAATGTGGGAGGAATCCTTGGAGAAATTTCTGAAGAAATTGCTTGAAGAATCCCGCGAGGAATTTCTATACAAATTTCTGGAGGAATCCTTGAAGGAATTTTTGGACGAATTCGTGGATGAATTTCTACAGAAATTCTTGGAGAAATCTCTGGAGGAAGTCCTGGATAAAACTTCTGGACAAATTCCTGGTGGAATCCCTGGAGAAATTCCTGGTGGAATTCCTGGAGTATTTCCTGGATACATTTCTAAAGAAATCCCTGCATGAATCCGTGGAGGAATTCCCGAAGGAATTCCTGGAGGAGTCCCTGGAGGAGTCCCTGCAGGAGTCCCTGGAGGAATTCCAGGAGATATTCCTGTAGGACTTACTGAAAAAAATCCTGGAGCAAACCCTGGGAGAAATCCTGAAGGAAACCCCGGATGAATTCCTGGAGGATTCCCTAGAGGATTTCCGGGAGAAATTCCTGGAGAAATTTCTGAAGAAACCTTTTGAGAAATTCCGGGAGGAATCCTTAGAAAAATTTCTGGAGAAATTCTCGGACGAATGCCTGGGGAATGCTTGGGAATTTTTTTGGAGGAATTCTTGGCGAAACCGCTAGAGGTATTCTTGGAGAAATCCCTGAAGAAATTCCTAAAGGAATAATTGGAAGATTTTCTACAGGCATCCCTGGAGAAATTGCTGGATGAATGCCTGGAGTATTTCCAGGATAAATTTCTAGAGAAATCCCTGGATGAATCCGTGGAGGAATTCATAAGAGAATTTCTGGAAGAATTTCTGCAGGAATACCTGGAGGAGACCTTGGAAGAATCCGTGGAGAGATTCCAGGAGATATTCCTGGAGGACTTACTGCAAAAAATCCTGGATGAATTCCTGGAGCAAACCCTGGGAGAAATCCTAAAGGAATCGCCGGATGGATTCATGGAGGATTCCCTAAAGGAGTTGTGGGAGGAATCCCTGGAGAAATTTCTGAAAATTCCTGTTGATAAATTCCGGGAGGAATCCTTAGAGAAATTTCTGGAAGAATCCTTGGGGAATTCTTGGGAAAATCCCTGGTAAAATTTCTGGGGGCATCCATGGAGGAATCTCTGAAGCAATTTCAGGAAGAACTTCAGGAGGAGTGCCTGGAGAAAAGTCTGGACAAATTCCTGGCGGAATTCCAGCAGGAATTCCTGGAGAAATCCCTACAGGAATTCTTGAGGTACTTCCAAGAGACTATCCCTGGAAGAATTCCTGGAGGAATCCCTGAATGAAATTCTGGAGGAATCTCTAGAGGAATTTTGGAAGAAACCCCTGGAGAAAATTCTGAAGAAACTCCTAGAAGAATATCAAGATAAATCACTGGAGGAATCATCGGAAGAATTCATGGAGGAATTTCTGGAAGAATCTTAAGAGGAATCCCTGAAGGAATTCCTGGTAAATTCCTGGTGGAATTTCTGGAGGAATCCGTTAAATAATTCCTGCAGGAATCTCTGGAGGAATCCCTTGAGGAGAAATTCCTTGATAAATTCTTAGAGGAAATCCTGGAAGAATTCCCTGGAAAAATTCCTGGAGGAATAACTGAAGGAATTCTTGATAGAATTTCTGCAGCAATCTCATGAGGGTTTCCTGGAGAAATTCGTGGGGGAAATGCTGTAGGGATTTCCGAAGGAATTCCTGGGATTATTACTGGAGATATTCTTGGTGGAATTCCTGGAGAAGTCCCTGGGGAAATGCCTGGATAAAATCCTGGAGGAATGCCTGGAGGAATGGCTGGAGGTATTCCAAAAATAATTCCTGGAGAAATTCCTAAAGCAACCCTAGATGATTCCCTAGAGGAACTCCGGAAGGAATGCTTGGAGGAACCGCTGGAGAAATTCCTGGAGACATGCCTGCATGAGTTCCTGGGGAATCTCAAGAGAAATTCTTTGAGAAATCTCCAGAGGAACTTAGAGAAATCCCTGGAGGAATTTCTGGAGGATTTTCTTGAAAAATCACTAGAGATCTTTCAAGTAGAATCCCTGAAGGAGTTCCTGGAGTAATCCCTGAAAGAATTTCTGGAGGAATTCCTGGAGGAATTCCTGGTGGAACCTGTAGAGGAATTTCTTGAGGTATCTCTAGAAGAATACCTGGAGGAATTTCTGGAGGAATTCCTAGAGTAATTCTTGAGAAATCTCCAGAGGAACTTCTGGAGAATGCCCTGCAAAAATTCCATGAGGAATCCCTGGAGGAATCGTTGGAGAAATGCTTGAAGGCAGTCCTGGAGAATTTTCATGAAGAATCACTGGAGAACTTTCAGGAAGAATCCCTGGAGGAATTCCTGGAGGAATTCCTGAAGGAATCACTGGTGGAATACGTAGAGGAATTCCTTGAAGCATCTCTAGCGGATTTTTTAGAGGTATTCCTGGACGAATCCCTGTAGGATGTTTTAGATGAATCCCTGAAGGAATTCACAAAAAAAATCCTGGAATGATTCCTGGAGGAATTTCTGGAGGAATTCCTTGTGAAGTTCCTGGAGAAATCTCTGAAAAAAAATCCAAGGTTCAATGCCTGAGGGAATTCCTGAAGGAGTTTCTGAAGAAATCCCAAGAGGAAGTATTGAAGAAATCGCTGAAATTCTTGAGGAAATCCTGAAGGAATCCTAAAAGGAGAACGTAAAGGAACTCTTGGAGGTATCCCTGTAGCAGTTTCTGAAGAAATCCCTGGAGGAGTTTCTGAAAGAATTCCAGCAGAAATTCCTTAAGGAATCCCAAGAAGAGTGCTTGGAGGCATTTTTAAAATAATCCCGGAAGAGGTTCCTGGAAGAATCACAGAAATAATTCCCGGTGAATCCTTGGAGGAATTCTTGGAGGAATTTCTGAAGAAACCCCATGAGGAATACAGGAAGCAATCCCACGAGGAATTCCTAAGGGAATCACAGGAGAGTTTTCTTAGCGAATTCCTGGAAGATTTTCTGTAGGAGTTCCTGGATTAAAAATCCATGCCTGCAGTAATTTCTAGACGAATTATTGAAGGAACAATTGGATGGACTCCCAAAGGATTTTTAGTACAAAACTTTTAAGCAATTCCTGTATTGATTTTTGAATAATTGCATGTAATTTTTTTTTGAAAGTCTTCCATCCTTCAGAAATACTTCGAATAATTTCAGATGGAATTGTTGAAGCAATCTATAGTGGTATTCTGGAAGAAATATATGGAGAAATCTCTGAAGAAATACCTGCAGAAATACCTTAAAGGATCTCAGGAGAAATTCCCGAAGAAAACCGCGAAAACAGCACTGGAACATTAACTTTAGGAGCCTTTAAAGATATCCCAGGACAAATCCCCAAAGAAACGTCCGGTGGAATCCCTAGCTACACTCTTGAAGGAAATTCTGGAGGAATCCATGGAAAATTCTTGGATAAATTGTTTATACTCATATAGTTCACGGAACTAGGAACAAATCTAAAACAGTCATTTTGATTCCTCAAAACTGCAATGCCGATTTGTATAATCCCATATCGGGCATGGTCACTCGATTAAAAGTTATCTCAAGTCAGGCCCCCCTGGGCCCCCTCCAGATAGAAATCCTAGCTACGCCAATGCCGTCGTCATGTAACACCCTATGCGCGGCTCAAATTGACCAAACAGCGTTCATTCGTGTGAACATGCCTTAATTTTTCCTCAGGTTATGTGTAACTTTTCTTACTAATAAAAAATCATTCATTGTCCAACAAGCAAAGTATATACATCGTGTCCTGATGACAGACCAGTCAGTAGTACTTTCTTCGTTAATTTCGCAAGGAACAGTAAACAAAATAATTTTGTAAATCACTTCAAATGAAATGACAATCTAAAAAACTTTTCTAATAAAGAAAAATCAACCCAGTGCTCCGGCTAGCACGGTCTGAAAACTGCTAATCAAGTGGAGATGGTTCCCGCTGTGTGAGCTCTCGAGTTGCGTAAGTATGTAAATTTCCCCTCGAAGCTGCATGTGTCGCCTCTACGTATGACGTAATTTGGGCCATGCTGTCGAGAGCCCGGCGCGGCGCGGCGTTGATTCATTTGGGTGCAGCGTGACAGAATTTACCATCAGCTGTTTCGTTCCACGGTGATCCTGCGTTTTAACTATGCCATGCATTCACTAGCCGCGCGCCGTTGCTGTATACGGTTTTGCAACCAAGAACGCTCGTCATGGCCAAACCGGGCCACTGTCAGCTCCATTACTTTCGGTCAGTTGCACACTTTTGCACTGTGAACTCTTTTACAATGCAATGGACGGACATCTACTGTGCAGTAGCCTCGTCTGTTGTCGGCACACTACCTACTGACCGGGTGGGATAATGTAGTGCAAAGTCGGTGATGACATGGAACCGACCTTCACACTACCGGGGAAAGAACATAATTACTTAGTCAAACTTTCAGAACGGTGAATCCTATCAACACGAGGGATGTTTGAAAAATGATATTTGTACATTTGGGTATAGCTTGACAACACTTTCAGAAAAAAACAACCTGTAAATATTCTGCAAATAAAACAAGTCAAATTTCGATTGCTAGCTATACAAGCACTTCAATCTATTTTGTAACCAGGGTTGGCGTATGCATGGGTCATTCCGAGAATGAACACCCACTCGCTTGCCCCACAGCTTTACAACAAACGACTGTGTTCCCAAGTTAGATACGTTGCTGGTACACACTAGAGACATTGCAGTCATGTGGAACGATGTTCGGAAATTTGCTTTTTGTCAAAACGTTTACTCATGGACGATACACGAACGATGCTACCTACCGTTGCGATGCAAGAGAAGATACCTAGGGTATTTCGGATGACTTAAGTATGGCGAAGCCCCCTGTGGTGAACGTAAACAATTTAATGAAATTATGTTTCCATTAGAGAACGGAATGCTTTTCGTTCGAGCAACCGTTTGGAGTCATCGATGCGCTGGAAGGGGCAAATTACACCGTGTCCAATAAGTTCTCATACAAAATACCTATATAGAAAATATAATTTTATTTCACCCCTGTGATTCATATTTTCAAAATGAATGCATGTATTGAAGGGCCACATGATTCTGATTAAATAAAGCATGCGGTTTAGAATAACATTATTTTCTATTTGTTTTTATAAGCCCAGCAGTACACTCCCGTTTTCTGAAATCCGTTTGCTCCGGCACGCAAGAAAAATGTTCGAAAAGTTTTTCATTCTACGGTAGCTAAATAAAGTCCATAAGGTTAAATTTTGAGTTTTTATCCCCAGTATTGTACCAAATGGATATACTTAGGCTAAAACGATACAATTTTAATGATGATATAGTAGGAAGATCAACTTGGGCTGATTCCCTTGAAAATGACCGTTATATTGAAAACAAACATCATAAAACGTAAATTTTTAACCTAATTTACCACACTAGGGATACAAGCATATTTTAGAAGTGAGAGTGGTGTGAATCAACAAAATAAGATGCAGCCATGCTTGTTTAACACAACAAATCTCATTCAAACTGGTGAATGGGCATTTTTATTTAATTTACGTGTTATTTTGTACAGAATAAAATGGCTTCGTACTTCACCAATACAGAAACTCAAATTTTTTTTCTCTTTTGGTCATAGTTGCTACTAGCAATGGTGAGGACAGGAACCTAATTTGTTTTAACTTAAAACCATTACTCGTTAAAATGAAACGAAATACCAATGAAATGGCGTGCGTGTAAGCTGAAATGAACTTGCGACACATAAGCGATCAGCAGAGAGATATAAAGGAGTGTTTTCTATTTATTTCTCTAGAATTCCAATCATGGATTTCTTCTCCTGGCGTTTCTTCAAGGATCTCTCCAAGAGCTCCTTCAGAGATTCGTCCAGGAGAATTCAGGGATACCTCCATGAGTTCCATCAAGGGCCCCTATAGTAGTTTTTTTTCTGGGATCCATCTTGAAATTTCTTCAAGGATCCCAGATGAATCTAGGATTTTCTGCAGGGATTCCTTCTGAAGTTCCATTTGAAATTCTGGCTAGAGTTCCTTCAGGGCTCAGTCCAAGAGTTCCTTCAGAGATTCTGTCAGGAGTTTCAGGGATTCGTGTAGATGTTTACTCAGAGATTCCACTTGAAATTCCTTCAGGGATTCCTCTTGAAGTTTCTTCAGAGATACCTCCAGGATTCCTCCAGGTGAATTCCTGCACAAGTTCATTCAGGGAAAAGTCTACAAGTTCCTCCAGGTGTTCCTTCGGAGATTCCTCCAGGAGTTTTGTTGAATATTTTTTTTAGGAGGATTCATAGATGTCTCCAGGAGTTACATCAGAGGATTTCTTTACGAGTTCTCATACGAATTCCTCCTGGATTTCTTTCAGGGAACCCTTCTGGAATTCCTCCAGGAATTCTTTTGGGGATTTCTCCTGGAAATTATTCGGATATTCCCCCTGGAAATCCTACGGAGATTCCTCTTGAAAATCCTTCTGGAATTTCTCCTAGAAATCCTCAAGAGATTCTTACTGTAAATCCTTCTGGAATGCTTTGGAATTCCTTTGGGTGTTCCTCTTGCAAATACTTCGGGGATTCCTTTTAAAAATCTTTTGGAGATCCATCCTGAAAACACTTCGGGGATTCTCCTGGATATCCTTCGATGATTCCTGCTGAAATTCCTTCGGGGATTTCTTCGAGGATTTCATTTGGAAATTCTTCGGGGATTCCTGCTCGAATATCTTTGATGATTACTGAAATTTCTTTAAGAAATTACGCTCAAATTTCTTCGTGGATTTTTCTGGGATTCCTGCGTGAATTCTTCCTGGAATTCCTTCAGAGATTCTTGCCGGAAGTCCTTCGTAGATTCCTCGTGCATTTTTTTTTCGAGGATTCCTCCTGGATATCCTTCGTTGATTCCTTTTGCAATACTTTCAGAGATATCTTCAGAAGTTTTTGCAGGGTTCTCTCACAGAGAGATTCCTGGTTCTCCAGAGAATCCTGCCGAAGTTTCTTCTCGAATTCCTCCACGTGTTCTCTCTGAGATTTCATCAGATGTTTCTTCAGGAATCACTCCGGATGTTCCTCCAAGGTTTCTTACGAAATTCCTTCGGGGATGTCTCCTGGAATTCCTTCGGTGATTTCTCCTGGAAATTCTTCGAGACCTCCTAAGCCTTAATAGTGCAACCTTACTATCAAATTTGATGGGTTTTGAAGCAAAACTGTAACAAAATCGATACTTCATTGCCCTCCAATGGCACTGTAGTAATGTGACATGTTCTATATCAGTGGTGTTCAACCATGTGATCCTCGAAGCTCATGAATGCGGCTCGCGGGCTTATTTAGAATAGTTTTAAATAAATAAAGGAGTATTTTATAATATTAAATGTCATTAAATTTAATGTCTATCATTTGTGAATGCATAAATTTCATCAAAGTTCATAACTGTACTTTTCACAAAATGTTAAGTTAAGACAAAATGTCATACGAGCAGGAAGCAGGAAATAAAAAGTTTAAAATATTATTTCGAACAACTTTGTGTGTGACACGAAATAGGCACCACTGAGTGTTCAATATTTGATTTATATGGTAGAAAGCGCTACCAAGAAGTGAATGAAAGAAGCGCTTGAAAATAGATTGAATTCTCGATGTTTAGCAAATTATTATCAAAGTGAAACTTTTTTTGTTCAGGTATTAAAGTGCAACTAATGCTTGCCAATAAAGAGTAAACAAAACTCTCCGACAAGTTAACCTTCTGGCATCCATTATTACCGCAATAAAACTCTTCAAACTCTCAATAGATGGCGATCCATTCGATTAGTAACGAAATCACCAACAGATATTGCCAACAGAAACGCAGAAATTACGACGCTGCTAGGTTTATTGCGGTCAAACTGGCTTTCGTTTTATTTTCACTTTATTTTTCGCCATATTGAAGAATTAGCTAACGTGAATGAAAAATAGTTAATTTCGCTCAAATTAGCAATGAATTGACAGTTTGCCGTCATTTCCATTGCATGCTCACATAAATAAACTCTCTCAGCTGAGCTTTCTTGTGATTCGAGATAGCTTTACTAAATTGACAAATTGATTTTTTTTTTCATTCTAAGATGATAATATTCACCATTTTCGGAGCGCATTAATTCCAGTGTTGCGATATTTTGCTTTTTTCATTTTCTCCGTTTTGGTTTTCCTGTCATTGTTGTTTTCCGATCAGCAGCACGAGTGCGAAATGAAATAGGTACTCACACTCGCACGCAGCGTGCTGAAAGCGAGAGCTGACAGGGCTAAATTTCCATTCAATTTTCTGTAGTTGAGTGTTTTCACCCGTGGTAGCGTATAGGGCACTCACTCTCACAAGCCACCGCTTGAGACGAATGGCCTTTCAGTATGAGTAGTGTGTGGATGATTGGGAATTGATCTTGTTGGGTCGCTCACGAATGGAGCTCTCGGACTCTGTCAGTTCTCACATCGAGGAACTGAAAACGACCGCCGCAGTTATTCATTTTCGGCTGAAAAACAGGCTCTGAGACTGATATTTTGCAGGACTGATTAATTCTATGTTTCTGCAAACCCCAATATTCACGGTAAAATTGAATGCGCATAAGCCTACCAACACAATAACTACTAAAATATTACTTTGAGATAACCGCTTTCTACTTACGAATGATGTATCCTCCTGAACTTTACGTGCCATCGAAGAAGCTTCTCTGCATCTTGAGCTGTCATAGTTTTGTTGAAAAAATAAACAACATTTATCATAACCTCATTTCGAGAATAAAAATTTTTCAACTAGGTTTTAAAACGGTTTTATTGCTACTCTTAATGCGGTTTGCAAAACTCCTCCGAGAGTGGTCCACTTAGCTGGAAATGCTCTTAAAGAGGTTATCAAGAGGTTTTGATGCATAAATCAGTTTTATTGCAAGTTTTATAGAATTGGTCATGAAGATCTCTTGTAGAGTCAAACAAACCTTAAAATGTTACTTGGGCTGACAGCCATATGAAAAATGGTGTTAATGGAAAAAGGAGTGTTCATAGTGTGGGCTCGGAGTCAGTTTTTCTTTATATTTCGCAGCATCATTACCTGTTCTGTCGCTTAGTTGGTTAAAACGCTGGTCTAGCGAATACTGAGTCGTGGGCTCAAATCCCACCATAACGCGGTTTTTTCACAATTTCATCTCTCATTTTGAAAATTAACCCGGGAGCGATCGCGTCGTGTACTGAGTACACGCCCCATGAAAAACACACGCTTGTGATACAAAAAAAAGCGTGGTGTCGCTGAGGGTAGTCGAAGGTGCGACTGCTATAGGGTTAATCAACATTATGTGTCATCTATTTTTCAAGTTTTTCACAGTACGTTCTGGTACACTGCCGTGTGCAGCATAGTTGTCCCATGCTTAAATGGAATCCCTAAAAATATGAGACAACTTACAGTGGTGTCATCGTGGTTACTCCAAGTTACTCATTGAGTAACCAGCTCTTCCCGAGCAGAAGGGCATACCTTACAAATACCATGCAAAGAGCAACATGTGGTCTAATACCTTAAATTGATATTGCTGCGTTATTGTACGAAATGTTATGAGAGCATCACAATAACAGTAGGACGTATTTGAGCAGAGTTTGGTATTGATGTAGTATTTGTTGATTTAGCAGTGAAAATAACCGAAGAACAAGATTTGCTATTACATCATGAAGTCATCAAACAAATCAAACATTTAACCCTTCCGTTACCAACCCCCCCTAACGAGAGTGCGAAAAAATACTCTTTTCGTTATAACTTTTTTGTTTTTCAATATTTTTCGACCAAATTTTGACACAATAAGCGGATATCCTTCAATTTTAAGGATTAGCTAGGGATTGTTGGAATGGCCACCTGGTTCCGGAGTTATTCCGGAATCAAAATGGGTCATTCGATTTGGCCATTTTGGAAAAAAAAAATTTTCGATATGAGAGCCGTTCAGTTTTCAGACCTAAGTGCACTAGAATGATAGAAAAATATGTCTAGAAGTCCATCCCGGTCACTACGTGCCTTGGAACCCGTTTTACGGATGTTCCGGGGAACCGGTTCCGGGGTCAATTTTTGAATATGATTCAATACCATCATGCAACACCTCAAACTTCGTGATTTTTCAAGATGCATCATTCTGTGCTGTTTTGGCGTTGTCTGAAATACTGTTGGCCATTTTGGAACCGGTATTCGGATTTCCCGGGAATCGGTTCCGGTGGTTCCAGGGTCCAATTTTCGAAAATAAACAAACACCATCATGCGACATATCAAACTTCATGATTTTGAAAATTATGGCACTTTATCATAAAGGTTGGCCACTTAGGATACATTTGGCCATTATGAAATCGGTTAACAGATTTTCCGGGTTCCAGTTCCGGGGCCAAGTTTCGAAAATGGTTCAATACCGTCATGCGGCATCTCAAACATCGTGATTTTCAAAATACATCATTCTGGGCTAATATTGCGTTACCTGAAATACTTGGCCATTGTAGAACCGGTGTTCAGATTCCCCGGGAATCGGTTCCGGTGGTTCCGGGGTCAATTTTTAGAAGATGAACACCAGGAATTCCTACCGAAGTTCCTCCAGGAATTCCTCTGGAAAATTCTCTAGGAATTCCTCCAGGAATTCCACCAGGAATTCCTACGGAAGTTTCTCTAGGAATTCCTACGGAAGTTCTCCAGGAATTTCTACGGAAATTCATCCAGGAATTCCTCCGGAAATTCATCCAGGAATTCCTCCAGAAATTCCTCCAGGAGTTCCTCCGGAAATTTCTCCAGGAGTTCCTCCGGAAATTCATCCTGGAATTTCTACGGAAATTCATCCGGAAATTCATCCAGGAATTTCTACGGAAATTCATCCAGGAATTCCTCCGGAAATTCATCCAGGAATTCCTCCAGAAATTCCTCCAGGAGTTCCTCCGGAAATTTCTCCAGGAGTTCCTCCGGAAATTCATCCTGGAATTTCTACGGAAATTCATCCGGAAATTCATCCAGGAATTTCTACGGAAATTCATCCAGGAATTCCTCCGGAAATTCCTCCAGGAATTCCTCCGGAAATTCATCCAGGAATTCCTCCGGAAATTCCTCTAGGAGTTCCTCCGGAAATTTCTCCAGGAATTCCTCCGGAAATTCATTCGGAAATTCATCCAGGAATTCCTCCAAAAATTTCTCCAGGAGTTTCTCTGGAAATTCCTCCAGGAATTCCTTCGGATATTACTCTAGGAATTCCTGCGGAAATTTCTTCAGGAATTCCTCCGAGAATTCCTCTGGAAATTTCTCTCAGAATTCCTCCGGAAATTTTTTCCGGAATTCCTCCGGAAATTTTTTCCGGAATTCCTCCGGAAATTTCTCCCGGAATTCCTCCGGAAATTTCTCCCGGAATTCCTCCGGAAATTTCTCCCGGAATTCCTCCGGAAATTCCTCCAGGAATTCCTCCGGAAATTCCTCCAGGAATTCCTCCGGAAATTCCTCCAGGAATTCCTCCGGAAATTCCTCCCGGAATTCCTCCGGAAATTCCTCCTGGAATTCCTCCGGAAATTCCTCCTGGAATTCCTCCGGAAATTCCTCCCGGAATTCCTCCGGAAATCCCTCCAGGAATTCCTTCGGAAATTCCTCCAGAAATTCCTTCGGAAATTCCTCCAGAAATTCCTTCGGAAATTCCTCCAGAAATTCCTTCGGAAATTCCTCCAGAAATTCCTTCGGAAATTCCTCCAGGAATTCCTTCGGAAATTCCTCCAGGAATTCCTTCGGAAATTCCTCCAGGAATTCCTTCGGAAATTCCTCCAGGAATTCCTTCGGAAATTCCTCCAGGAATTTCTTCGGAAATTCCTCCAGGAATTCCTTCGGAAATTCCTCCAGGAATTCCTTCGGAAATTCCTCCAGGAATTCCTTCGGAAATTCCTCCAGGAATTCCTTCGGAAATTCCTCCAGGAATTCCTTCGGAAATTCCTCCAGGAATTCCTTCGGAAATTCCTCCAGGAATCCCTTCGGAAATTCCTCCAGGAATTCCTTCGGAAATTCCTCCAGGAATTCCTTCGGAAATTCCTCCAGGAATTCCTTCGGAAATTCCTCCAGGAATTCCTTCGGAAATTCCTCCAGGAATCCCTTCGGAAATTCCTCCAGGAATTCCTTCGGAAATTCCTCCAGGAATTCCTTCGGAAATTCCTCCAGGAATTCCTTCGGAAATTCCTCCAGGAATTTCTTCGGAAATTCCTCCAGGAATTCCTTCGGAAATTCCTCCAGGAATTCCTTCGGAAATTCCTCCAGGAATTTCTTCGGAAATTCCTCCAGGAATTCCTTCGGAAATTCCTCCAGGAATTCCTTCGGAAATTCCTCCAGGAATCCCTTCGGAAATTCCTCCAGGAATTCCTTCGGAAATTCCTCCAGGAATTCCTTCGGAAATTCCTCCAGGAATTCCTTCGGAAATTCCTCCAGGAATTCCTTCGGAAATTCCTCCAGGAATTTCTTCGGAAATTCCTCCAGGAATTCCTTCGGAAATTCCTCCAGGAATTCCTTCGGAAATTCCTCCAGGAATTCCTTCGGAAATTCCTCCAGGAATTCCTTCGGAAATTCCTCCAGGAATTCCTTCGGAAATTCCTCCAGGAATCCCTTCGGAAATTCCTCCAGGAATTCCTTCGGAAATTCCTCCAGGAATTCCTTCGGAAATTCCTCCAGGAATTCCTTCGGAAATTCCTCCAGGAATCCCTTCGGAAATTCCTCCAGGAATTCCTTCGGAAATTCCTCCAGGAATTCCTTCGGAAATTCCTCCAGGAATTCCTTCGGAAATTCCTCCAGGAATTCCTTCGGAAATTCCTCCAGGAATTCCTTCGGAAATTCCTCCAGGAATTCCTTCGGAAATTCCTCCAGGAATTCCTTCGGAAATTCCTCCAGGAATTCCTTCGGAAATTCCTCCAGGAATTCCTTCGGAAATTCCTCCAGGAATTCCTTCGGAAATTCCTCCAGGAATTCCTTCGGAAATTCCTCCAGGAATTCCTTCGGAAATTCCTCCAGGAATTCCTTCGGAAATTCCTGCAGGAATTCCTTCGGAAATTCCTCCAGGAATTCCTTCGGAAATTCCTCCAGGAATTCCTTCGGAAATTCCTCCAGGAATTCCTTCGGAAATTCCTCCAGCAATTCCTTCGGAAATTCCTCCAGGAATTCCTTCGGAAATTCCTCCAGGAATTCCTTCGGAAATTCCTCCAGGAATTCCTTCGGAAATTCCTCCAGGAATTCCTTCGGAAATTCCTCCAGGAATTCCTTCGGAAATTCCTCCAGGAATTCCTTCGGAAATTCCTCCAGGAATTCCTTCGGAAATTCCTCCAGGAATTCCTTCGGAAATTCCTCCAGGAATTCCTTCGGAAATTCCTCCAGGAATTCCTTCGGAAATTCCTCCAGGAATTCCTTCGGAAATTCCTCCAGGAATTCCTTCGGAAATTCCTCCAGGAATTCCTCCGGAAATTCCTCCAGGAATTCCTCCGGAAATTCCTCCAGGAATTCCTCCGGAAATTCCTCCAGAAATTCCTCCGGAAATTCCTCCAGGAATTCCTCCGAAAATTCCTCCAGGAAAGATCCTCCTGGCGTTCCTCCCGGAAATTGTTGGTGGAACTCCCTGGAAGAATTCTTGGGGGAACACCCGGAGGGACTCCTACAAGTATTCCTTAAAGAACTTCTGGAGAAGCTCTTGAGGCAATTCCAGGAGAAACTCCCGCAAGAATTTACAGGGAGAATTCCTGGAGAAATTCTCGGAGGAATTTTCGAAAGAACTCCCGGAGGAAACGTTGGAGGAGTTCCCGGAATATTTTTGAAGGAATTTCCGGAGGAATTCCCGGAGGAATTTCCGGAGGAATTCCCGGAGGAATTTCCGGAGGAATTCCTGGAGGAATTTCCGGAGGAATTCCTGGAGGAATTTCTGGAGGAATTTTTGGAGGAATTCCTGGAGGAATTTCCGGAGGAATGCCTGGAGAAATTTCCGGAGGAATTCCTGGAGGAATTTCCGGAAGAATTCCTGGAGGAATTTCCGGAGGAATTCCGGGAGAAATTCCTGGAGGAATTCCTGGATGAATTTCCAGAGAAACTCCTGGAGGAATTTTCGGAGGAATTCCTGGGGGAATTCCTGGATGTATTTCCGGAGGAACTCCTGGAGGAATTTCCGGAGGAACTCCTGGAGGAATTTCCGGAGGAACTCCTGGAGGAATTTCCGGAGGAACTCCTGGAGGAATTTCCAGAGGAACTCCTGGAGGAATTTCCGGAGGAATTCCTGGATGAATTTCTGGAGGAATTCCTGGATGAATTTCCAGATGAACTCCTGGAGGAATTTCCAGATGAACTCCTGGAGGAATTTCCAGATGAACTCCTGGAGGAATTTCCGGAGGAATTCCTGGAGGAATTTCCGGAGGAATTCTTAGAGAAACTTCCGGAGAAATTCCTGGAAGAACTTCCGTAGGAATTCTTGGATGAACTTCCGTAGGAATTCCTGTTGTTCATCTTCGAAAAATTGACCCCGGAACCACCGGAACCGATTCCCGGGAAATCTGAACACGGGTTCTACAATGGCCAAGTATTTCAGGTAACGCAATATTAGCCCAGAATGATGTATTTTGAAAATCACGATGTTTGAGATGCCGCATGACGGTATTGAACCATTTTCGAAACTTGGCCCCGGAACTGGAACCCGGAAAATCTGTTAACCGATTTCATAATGGCCAAATGTATCCTAAGTGGCCAACCATTATGATAAAGTGCCATAATTTTCAAAATCATGAAGTTTGATATGTCGCATGATGGTGTTTGTTTATTTTCGAAAATTGGACCCTGGAACCACCGGAACCGATTCCCGGGAAATCCGAATACCGGTTCCAAAATGGCCAACAGTATTTCAGACAACGCCAAAACAGCACAGAATGATGCATCTTGAAAAATCACGAAGTTTGAGGTGTCGCATGATGGTATTGAATCATATTCAAAAATTGACCCCGGAACCGGTTCCCCGGAACATCCGTAAAACGGGTTCCAAGGCACGTAGTGACCGGGATGGACCTCTAGACATATTTTTCTATCATTCTAGTGCACTTAGGTCTGAAAACTGAACGGCTCTCATTTCGAAAATTTACTTTTTCCAAAATGGCCAAATCGAATGACCCATTTTGATTCCGGAATAACTCCGGAACCAGGTGGCCATTCCAACAACCCCTAGCAAATCCTTAAAATAGAAGGATATCCGCTTATTGTGTCAAAATTTGGTCGAAAAATATTGAAAAACAAAAAAGTTATAACGAAAAGAGTGTTTTTTCGCACTCTCGTTATGGGGGGTTGGTAACGGAAGGGTTAATAACAAGAAATGTTATTAGTTTGTTATTCAATAACTTTGGAATATCAAATACAGCTCTTGAAATTTTAGGTATGCATTCATTATTGAAATAACAAGATTTGTTATTTTCTAGGTGTTATTTATACAAAATTTTGGTATTCATGTTTGTTATTTTGCCTCTTATGTCCACCTAATGAAGGGCATATCAAGGTATGGTAGTATTTAAGGTAAATACCTTGATATGTTATTCACTTGTTATTTTCTTCTGCTCGGGTTGAGTTCAAATTATTGAAAAAAAAAAACTCCCAGTATGAGCACCCTCGCGATTATAAGAAAACAATCCATGGTTTTTAAGCTGACATACATGTTTTTCAGCGAAATTAGAAATAGTGTCCCCCCTTGGTGTTTTTTGGATGTTTTTCGCGCCCTCCAGGCCCGTGCACAGTAAAGGAGGCAAAAAAGGGATTTTTCGTATTTTCACTAAAAGGCGGAGGAGCGCCTACTATATGGAACTTGGATAATGGGAAGGGTTTAACCCACAAAAGCACTCTCTAAGGTATAGTACACCGGGGCAAGTTGAAACGGGTGGGGCAAGATGAAACACGAAGTTTTGAAATAGATTTCAATTAAATTTTGAAATATATTTTTTGCTAAAAGATTGTTTGAATCAAAAACTATGTGTTATGGCAATCAAATTGTCTATCATCATTATAAAACATCATGTTAACCCGCTGTTTCATCTTACCCCACCCGTTTCAACTTGCCCCGGTGTACCTTACAAGCTGGGTGCCCTCATATAGAGAAACCTATGTATTTTCTGAGGTATTCTGGCTTTCGAAACCCGTTGATCTCAAAGTACCTAGGCCTCAAATCTTTGGTGATACAGGCAGGCTTGTCCGCACTGAGCGCCTGAAAGTTCTGCTCTTTGGATTGACACCATCAAGCACATCATAAATTATAAATCTTTTCATCTTATCAAATAGAGGGATGTTGAAATATTGTAAATGTCATTTCGAACTGTCAAAAAAACCGTACCGCAGAGCCACTCGGAGCGCGCAAAGAGATTTTCACCCGGGTGAAAACACTCTTAGTGAATTCGCGACTACGAAGGTAAAAGAGATTCCAACTCTTTGTCGCTCTAATGAAAAACCTCGTAAGGAACTGTCAGAATGTGCGTGAAAAAAAAGCAAAAAATATTTCCCTCTCGTTTTTTCTCTCGTAAACCTTCACGCACATTCGACAACTTCGTAGTCGCGAATTTCACTATAAACGGCCCGTGCGGCGCTGCGGTGCAGTTTTTTGACAGTTCGAAATGACATTTACAATATTTGAACATCCTTCTATCTGATAAGATGAAAAGATTTATAATTTATGATGTGCTTGATGGTGTAAATCCAAAGAGCAGAATTTTCATGCGCTCAGTGCGGCGGACAAGCCTGGATACAGGTATGTTCCATTTTTGTCAACACGGTCCGCGATTTTCAGTTGACAAAAACGGAATAATTTTCATTGACACAATATTTTGCAACATTTCAATATAAACTGAATATTTTCCTATAAAAACACATTCCTAATGTAAAATAATGCAGTTCACTATAAAATTATATTGTTCTTTGACAGTTTTTACCTGACGTCGACAAGAGGTTTCACCCCATTTTTTGTGATTCCACATTTGTGACCACATTTTTTGTGAATTTAAGAATCTTAAATTGATATATCAATCTATTATCGGTGTATCAAGAAGAGACGCATAGTGTTTCAGTACCCGAATCGATATTTTCATAAATGACACACTTTCTGGAATGATCAATCTCCCGGAAAGTCATTTCGACTTCGACTTAACAAAGAAGGACATATTTCCTTCCTTCCGAAAGGTATTTCTCCACGAGTGTCTTCTGAGATTCCTCCAGGTATTCCTTCACAGATTCCTATAGAAGTTTCCTCTGGGATACTTTTATGAAATCTCAAGGAATTTTTCTATGCAATTACTCGGAACATCTCTATATCTAAGGATTCCCCAAGAAGTTCTTTCGGTGAGATTATTTCGAAGAAAGATTTTGTGAGCCTTGCGATTTTTTCAGTAGTTCTTTGTCGGATTATTCCTGATGTTTGTTTATAAATTTCTCGTGGAGCTTCATCGGGGATTCTTTCAGGAATTCCACCAGGTAGTACAATTAATTAGGAATTCTGGGGTTTAACCCAGACATCTTCTTGAAATTCATCTAAAAGCTGTTAATTCATCAAGATTTTATTAACGAAATACCTGCAGGAGTTCCTCTGTTTATTCAGAATTTCCTACAGGAATTCTTCTAAGATTATTTTCTGTAATCCCTTCAGATTTTTTTTCTGATATTCCTCCAGTTCATATTGAGATTCCTTTCTGCGACACCTTCAAACGTTTTTCTAGAATTCAATCCAAAGCTCTTTGAGGAATTTGTTTTTTGGTATTTTTCCAGGAAATCCTTCACGGATTAATGTAATATTTTTTCCATTATTTTTTGTAAGCTTCCTGTACGAGTTCTTTTTGATATTTGTGCGCAGCATAAGTTACTTCTGGACCTTTGATTTTGAATACTTCCAAAAGATTCTTCTATGGAATATCTCCAGGGTTTCTTACTGCGTTTGCTTCAAGAGTTCATCCAAAAGTATATCCTAGGAACCCTCCTGGGAATCCTCCAGGAATTCCTGCTGCAAATCTTCCAGAAGTACCTGCTGGGAGGCCTTCTGATGTTCCTTATAAAAATCTCCAGGTAGTTATTTCTGAAAATCTTAAAGAATTTTTGTGTGGAAAACGATCAGAAATTCCTTGTAGGAATACAGTAGATGTTTGTTGGAGATAACCACCAAGCTGTATATATTAGAATAATCAATTGACCAATCAACCCCTCCATCCCTCATCTCATTAATTAACCATCGAGAGCGAGAGAATGAGTGACCACCAAAGTAGGTAGCCGATGGTCATTCGACATCAAAAATTGTAAATAGAATTAGTAAGCAAATACACGTTGAAGTAGTCAGAACCTACGCTCGATCTTCACATCTTCGGTCGGTCGATGACACTATCCCGGGTTCAGTAACCCCGCGCGAGTGATAAACGGTCCGGACGGGACTTGTGTGAAATTTATGTCCCTGGGGTGTACTAAGGACTGTTCAATTTATAAAACGGACAACTTGCTTGTGCGATATCTTTTTTTATTTTTCAATAAAATCATTATCAGTTTTTTGCGTAACTTTCTATAGCTATTCTCAAATGTAGGAAAAATATAACATTAACCAAATTGTTCTTTATTGCGTAAATAAAGCGGTTTTCGTAAAACATCAATAAAACCCCATTTCTCAAAATTCGATATAACTTTCCACATACTTAACATGCACATTTTCATGAAATTTTTAATGTATTGGAATCTTATATTATTCTACTAAAGGTTAAGCTCAAAAGTTGGTCAATAATAATGCACCAAGCAGTCTCCAGCATGATATAGTAAGTTGTCTTGTTTTCATAGAATTTATTAAAAAATGTTCGTTTAAGTCCTGTGTTGCAATAGCATCACGGATTCGGCTAAAAATTTGTCCAGAGTAGTAGAATATTGCTCTCTGAATGATACAGAAGAGAAATTTACTTTTAATTGCATTTTTCATCCAAAATTTAATCCATAAAGATGGCCATATTAAAAAGTTTCATATTTTTTGCTCCATTGATACAGATTTTCGACTCTAGCGAATCTTGTTATTATTTATTTTCAACAAAGTTGGTCCTATGTTATTGTACACCTTATTTAATAATAATCGGACGCAAAGTTTTTATTTCCTACATCATTGTTTTGCAAATTTTGCATTTGGTTGCATTGTTATTTGGAAGAACCTTCAAAGAACGAAACTGTTTTGATAACTGTGTCTGTAATGGCGCACAGTAACCAAACCAACAATGCTATTAAGAAGCAGTTTTCTGCATTTAAAACCACATTATTCCCACTTTCGACTGAATGCATAAAAAAATTGATTATTTAATATTTTCATGCCCTTTTTGCTTTACAATTTAATTTTATTCAAAAAATCGAATCTCACTTGAGACTTTAATATCTCAATACTTAATTTTCCAATTGAGTTTAAATTTTGTCAGAATGTTTATTACTCATGCTGCTGCAGCATGGCACATACTTTTCTGGTATTAAAAGCAATATACCATGTTTGAACAGTAATTTTATATATACTTTCAATTTTCAGAAATCGAAAAATTCACCTTATTTTACACCTGACCGATTTTCTTTAAAATAAAACTATTTTTATTCGATTCAAAAATGATTACTATAATGAAAGATGATGTACTGAACAACGAATCGAGGGTGGTTAAATTTGAACTACGCGTCTTCTTTTTATAGCCTTGTAAAGTTGTCCGTTTTATAAATTGAACAGTCCTTATCGCGAGTGAAAGTGATTTTCGGTGCTAGTATTAACTAGCGAAGTAAGACCTTCGAAGATCGGTAAGGCGAGTATCGCCATCATTTGGTCCTTCGAGCCGGATCGAAGGCAATTCCGAGCCGAAAAGTGCTTCTCCGCGGTGTGCAGTGCAATTAAATCAGCCAGACCAAACGCGCGCGCAGTTCATTGTTGGTGGCTGCCATACAATTTGGCACTTTTTTCGATTGCCCTTTGTGCGGACATACGGTGCGAGTGCGCTGGGAGGTTTTATCAAGGCGGATAAACCTCGGTGGTGTGTGGAGAAGATTAACAATCTATTTCAATAAGCGCATCTTGTGTGACTGTTTCGCGCGTGGGGATAGTACCAAGGCGGGTACTATTCGGCAGCCGTAGTGGGTACAGTGACTTGGTACCATATTCGTACACTGCGATTAATTCGCAAAAAACGATTTTGCGACGGTACCTTTGGTGAACGACGATAGTGATTATCCGTTCACGTGTTTCGATTGCGGGTGAAAGAAGCAAACTTTCGAAACATCTTCTGCCGTCGGTAAACGTTTCGCGAGTAATTAGCGTGAACAACAATTTCGCGCTTGAGAGTGCACTAAGGCGAGTGTTACTCTGTGGTGAAGAAGAAGATCGGACTTTGTCCTGGCCATTTGTGTGAACTTTTCGTGGCCATTGTGGAAGGTGATTGCTCCTGTTTCATCGTCATCGCCATCTTCAGCGCTTGCTAGCGTGAATTGGAAACGTGACTCGGCGCCATCAACCTGGTGCCATTGGATCCATTTGGCGCAAATCCATCGAGCCTTTGGATAGCATCCGCCCCAAGGATCGCTCCCGGTGAGTCCATTCCAATTTTTGCATGTGGCTAGCAGTAGCCGTGATTAGAACGTAAGAAAGTGGGTAGCTTTTTTCGAATTTGCTATTGTGGCTTGGTGGTAAGACGGCCGCGAATCGAGTGGGAAGCCGTTCGCGCCCTCGATTTGCGATACCGCGTAGAAGTGGGTTCGTTCGCGACGGGAAGGAGAGATCGATTCGATTGATAACGATCCACTTCCGTCGAATTTTAACGTCGCGAAAGGGTTTGACACCGCGACGGGAAGGAGCAAATCGTTCGATTGTGTTCAACCCTCGCCGGTTCGGTCTCGCGTAGAAACGGTCAGTTGCGCGCCGGGAAGGATTTGTCGTTCGATTTCAACTACCGTTTCCGTTCGTTTCGTTCGCGATGCCCAGCAAAGAGGA
This sequence comes from Aedes albopictus, assembly GCF_035046485.1. Taxonomy (NCBI): domain Eukaryota; kingdom Metazoa; phylum Arthropoda; class Insecta; order Diptera; family Culicidae; genus Aedes; species Aedes albopictus. The sequence continues at coordinate 348,923,822 of NC_085138.1, forward strand.
GAAGCTATTGGCTGACAGCCTGTCGCGCCGCAAATGCCTGATCAAATTGCTGGATGCACTGGAGCGATTTATTCGCGACTACGATCATGCTCGCGACAGCTGTCAATTGTGTGTACGTGTGGAATCGCTGGACAAGCTGAACGAAGATTATGCAGAGTGTCAGAGTGTCATCGAAAGACTTGACGAAGAGGAGGAATTGGACGAGCACATCGACGAACGGGTGGAATTCGAGCAACGGTTCTGCAGAGCAAAGGGATTCCTGCTCTCGAAGCGCGTGGCTGACGCAAACCAGTCAGCGCTCAACAATTCAATGCAAGCTGCGCAACATCATCAGCCGCATTTCCACCTCCGCCTACCCAAAATCGAGATGCCGAAGTTCAACGGTGATTTCTCGCGCTGGATATCATTTCGGGACACGTTTACTTCGATGGTCCACGTGAACGGAGACATCCCAGCTGTAGCCAAGCTCCAGTATCTCCTTCAATCCCTCGAAGGTAGCGCCAAGAAACCCTTCGAATCAGTGGACATCGAGGCTGACAACTACGCGACGACATGGGACGCGCTGCTGAAAAGGTACGACAACCGGAAGTACCTCAAGAAGCAGCTCTTCAGGGCTCTCTACGATCTGCCAGCAGTCAAGCAAGAGTGTGCAACGCGCATCCACGGCTTGGTCGACGATTACCAACGTCATGTTCGCGCCCTATCCAAGCTGGGCGAACCCGTGGACCATTGGGACTTGCCACTCATCCATCTGCTTTCCTACAAACTGGATCAAGCGACTCTTCGCGCCTGGGAAGAGAAAACCAGCCAGAAAGACGACGTGAAGTACGATGAACTGGTCGAATTTCTATACCAACGGGTACGGATTCTCCAGTCCGTAGGACCAGAAACTCATCACTCTGCCTCGTCGAAGGTGGCCGGCAATCCACAGAAGAGCTTCAAGCAGAAAGTGTCAGCCAACGCCACAACAGCATCCCCTCCAAGCTATTCGTGTCCACTTTCTTGTTCGGACAGTCATTCGTTGCGAACGTGTCCGGTGTTCCTTGGGAAAAGTGTCAGCCAGCGTCGTGAGCTGGTTTCCCAGAAGCGGCTGTGTTGGAACTGTCTCAGCTTCGGCCACCAATCCAAGAAGTGTGGTTCCAAATTCAGCTGTCGCACGTGTCGTGAGAAGCACCACTCGCTTCTGCACGATCCCGCTCCAGTGCAAGTATCCGCTACTCCAGCCATCCAAACAAGCTCAGCCGAGTCAACCGTGTCATCGAAGCCCGCTCCATTGGTTCAACAACCGCGTCCATCCACTTCCCAATCTGTGGATGCTTCGGGTTCCCGTCAAGCCAGCATGGCAGTCCAAACTGCATGCACCATGACGTTGCTGGAAACGGTCATTCTCAACATCGTCGATGATCACGGCAACACGCACAAGGCTCGAGCTCTCCTCGATTCGGCATCGATGTCGAATTTCATTTCGAAACCGCTGGCGAAGAATCTATACAGTCGCCGGTCTACAGTGGATGTGTCCGTCGCAGGCATCGGATCATCTACGCAGAAGATTAGTAGTGCCATTACTGCCACCATCGAGTCGGGAGATCGAACGATCTCGATGAAACTGCAGTTGTTGGTACTGAAGCAGCCGTCGTCAGATCTACCAACAATGCCGATTGACATCTCGGCGTGGAAATTGCCACACGTACAGCTAGCGGATCCGCAGTTCAGTGTTCCTGGAAGTGTTGACCTCGTCATCGGTAGTGAAACCTACTGAGAACTCCACACGGGACGGAAGATTTCTCTTGGTGAAGGTCTTCCGTGGGTAGTCGAAACTCCATTTGGTTGGGCGGTCATTGGTCCCGCCTCGCGATCGGCTACCTGCATTCCACGTTTCTGCTATCTCTCTACCGCTGATGATCGACTGGAATCCGCTCTACGCAAGTTCTGGGACATGGAAACAATTCCATCGGGTCCAGTTCGATCGTCCGAAGAGAATCGCTGTGAAGAGCTGTACGCTGCAACGACGACGCGCGATGCGACAGGAAGGTACATCGTTCGCCTCCCGAGGACCGAAGATCCTGAAAAGGTTCTGGGAGAATCCAGATCAATCGCGGATCGACGCTTTCTGAGCCTGGAACGTCGCCTTGGAAGAGATCCTGCAACTAAGGACTCATACGATCGGTTCATGGACGAATATCTGCACCTTGGCCACATGAAGAAGGTGTCAGAGCCTGATGATCGTATCCCACACTGCTACATTCCCCACCACGTCGTATTCAAGGAATCGAGCACGATCACGAAGGTCAGGGTAGTCTTCGACGCGTCATGCAAGACCTCGTCCGGCTACTCCTTGAACGACACGCTCCTGGTTGGACCGGTTGTCCAGCAGGACCTCTACTCCATCTACTTGAGGTTCCGGACGCGAATCATCGCTGTCGTAGCAGACGTGGAGAAGATGTACCGGCAAGTGTTGCACCACCCCGAGGATCGATCATTCCTCCGAATTCGCCATCGCACCAGTCCATCCGATCCCATCGAGACGTACGAGCTGCAAACCGTCACCTACGGCACCGCAAGCGCACCATATCTTGCAACGAAAACTCTCCAGCAGATCGCCAAGGATCAAGCGGAACTGTATCCCGCTGCCGTCGAACCTGTCGTCGAAGATTTCTACGTTGACGATTTTCTGTCTGGCGCACCGGACGTGGAATCTGCTGTAGTTCTCCGACAGCAAGTCACCGCTATGCTCGGATCCGCTGGATTCACCTTGAAGAAATGGGCGTCGGTCTGCTGTGGGATCCGAAGGCCGACAACCTTCGATTCAAAGTAGATCTACCACTCCCCGCTGCCATCCTAACCAAGCGCAAAGTGATGTCGTACATCGCTCAGATCTTCGACCCCTTGGGCCTGCTAGGTCCAGTTATCGCGAAGGCAAAGCTTTTCATGCAGCGTCTGTGGGCGCTGAAGCAGGACAGTGTCTCCTGTGAGTGGGATTCTCCGCTGCCCGACAAACTTCAGCAGGAGTGGAAGCTGTTCCACACTACGCTATCCATCCTCTCCGAAGTTCGAGTTCCTCGTCTGGTTATTTCTCCCGACAGTGACAGTATTCAGCTCCATTTTTTCGCCGATGCATCCTCCGTTGCGTATGGAGCCTGTTGTTTTGTTCGCACGGAGTCGACGAACGGCATTCAAGTTCGCCTTCTGACGTCGAAGTCAAAGGTTGCTCCGCTGTCTACACACCACACTATCGCCAGGCTAGAACTTTGTGCCGCACTTTTGGCAACGCAGCTCTGCAAGAAGGTCGAAGCATCTCTGAAGATCACCCCTCCCGCCTATTTCTGGTCAGATTCCAGTACCGTGCTGCAGTGGCTGCGCGCTTCTCCAACTCGCTGGAAGACATTCGTCGCGAATCGGGTGTCTAAAATCCAGAACACCACGTGCATCGATCACTGGAGGCACATCGCTGGCTCCGAGAATCCTGCAGACGACATTTCTCGCGGACTCAACCCAGCAGACATCCACAACTCGTCTCGCTGGTGGCAAGGGCCATCCTGGCTCACCCTGGCGCCGGACTGCTGGCCCAAGACCATCATCGATGAAGCAAACTCTCCCGCAGCGTCCGAGGAAGGACGCAAACTTCCAGTCGTGGCGATGACAGCCGCGCAAACTACTTTCTGTGGAGATTTGTTCTCCCGTTATTCCCGCTACGATAAGCTACGCCGAGTAGTAGCAGTCTGCAGTCGCTATCTGCACTGCTTGAAGGAGCGCGCACAGCTGCGCCGTTCCGGGTCGCACACCGCTACGCTAAGCGTTGGCAACCGACCGAAACCTCCACCTATTCCACCTCTCACCACCGCCGAGCTCCAACACACTGAACACCTTCTCTGCCGCTTGGCACAGCACGAAACATTCGCCGAGGAGTTCTCGGATCTAGCAAACGGTGATCGTGTCGCCAAGTCATCAGCACTCAAGTGGCTGAAGCCCTTCATCGACGAAGACGGTACCCTCCGCGTTGGTGGTCGCCTGCGCAACGCCGCACTATCCATCGCAAACAAACACCCGATCGTTCTGTCCGCCAAACATCCGCTGTCTGCTCTGCTGGCTAGCAGTTTACACGTAAGTCTACTGCACGCAGGTCCACAACTCCTGCTAGCCACTCTGCGCCAGAAGTTCTGGATCCTTGGCGGCAGAAATCTTGTAAAGTCCGTCTTCCACCAATGCCACACTTGTTTCCGGTCCAAGCCCACTCTAGTCCAGCAGAGCACAGCCGATCTGCCGGTCTCGCGAGTTTCACCGACGCGTCCGTTTTCCGTGTGCGGGGTGGACTACTGTGGACCGTTCTACGTGAAGTCAGCAGTTCGAAACCGTGGTCCTACCAAAGTCTACGTGGCCATTTTTGTCTGCTTTTCGACCAAGGCAGTCCACATCGAGCTAGTGAGCGACTTGTCAACTCCTGCGTTCCTAGCTGCACTCCGTCGTCTCGTCGCCCGCCGTGGAAGGATAGTCGAACTCCATTCCGACAACGCCACCACCTTCAAGGGTGCGTCGCATGCACTCAACAGAGTCTACCGCATGCTGAAGGTAGAAGCCGCTGATCGTCAGCAAATTTTCGACTGGTGCTCTGGGAACGAAATCACCTGGAAATTCACACCAACTAGAGCGCCACACTTTGGCGGCCTCTGGGAGGCCGCGGTCAAGTCGGCGAAAACCCACCTGCTGAAGGTCATCGGCAACATCAACATCGCCTACGAGGATCTGTTAACCTTGTTGGCCCAAGTCGAGATGTGCCTCAATTCTCGCCCTCTGACGCCGATACCAGAGGACCCCGGCGATCTAGACGTCCTAACGCCAGGACACTTCCTCGTCGGAAGTAATATGCAAGCGGTTCCCGAATCAAACTGGAAGGAGACCGCCGACAACGGTCTGGACCACTGGGAGTTAACCCAGAAACATCTGCAGCAGATCTGGTCCCGCTGGTACCCAGAGTACCTGCAACAGCTGCAATCTCGCGCAACGAAAGGTTGCAACCCGCCTGTCACCATCGAGGTCGGCGCTATCGTCATCATCAAGGAGGACAACGTTCCGCCAGCAAACTGGCCGCTGGGGAAAATCGTCCGGCTCCACCCCGGAAAGGACGGTGTCGTTCGTGTGGTGACCCTAAGGACAGCAACGGCCAACGAAGGTGCGACCCGTCGCACGAATCGCTCTGCTTCCGTCTTCAAGAGCAACATAAATAACAGAAACCAGGTAGAGCAACCCCTAGTGGGAGAACTTGCTCGATGCGCACCTGTGTTTCTGGAAAGGTAATTGCAGGTCCAATAATCTACATTTCACTCGTAAGATCTACCTGGTCTTTTTTTTTGTTCCCGGTCGACAATGATGCATTCCCACCGGTCGGCTGCAACCGAGGATCGGCCCAAATATCACGGATTCCCTGGATTCCGTGCCAGCGTAGTGGCACCCACCGTCAACGTGAACTGCCCAGCCGTACATCGCAGGATGCAGAAACTGCATTAGTTGTAAATAGTTTTTTTGAATTCGTTGAAACATTCTGTTTCAAGGTGGCCGGAATGTTGGAGATAACCACCAAGCTGTATATATTAGAATAATCAATTGACCAATCAACCCCTCCATCCCTCATCTCATTAATTAACCATCGAGAGCGAGAGAATGAGTGACCACCAAAGTAGGTAGCCGATGGTCATTCGACATCAAAAATTGTAAATAGAATTAGTAAGCAAATACACGTTGAAGTAGTCAGAACCTACGCTCGATCTTCACATCTTCGGTCGGTCGATGACACTATCCCGGGTTCAGTAACCCCGCGCGAGTGATAAACGGTCCGGACGGGACTTGTGTGAAATTTATGTCCCTGGGGTGTACTATCGCGAGTGAAAGTGATTTTCGGTGCTAGTATTAACTAGCGAAGTAAGACCTTCGAAGATCGGTAAGGCGAGTATCGCCAACATTTCTCTGGTCGGTCGATGACACGGTCTTGAAGTTCAGTACCCCCGGCGCGTGTGTTAACACAGAAAACGGCAAAGTCCCCCCGTAGAAAAGACTTAAGAAAATTTCTGTGCTTGGGTGTTGCGATCGCGGACTTAGTGCGTTTCGGTGCTAGCTATTAGTTAGCGAAGAAAGACCTTCGAGACACGGCAAGGCGAGTATCGCCATCAATGTTCTTTCAAGAAATCCTTTAAGAGTTTCTTTTGGGAAATCTTAAGAATTGATGGAATTCTTTTAGGAATTTCTTCTGAAAATCCTTAGTTTCTTCTGAAATTCTGAAGGGTTCCTGGAAAACCCTTAGATCGAATTTCTGGATTCTAGGCTGGCTAATTCTTAACTGCCTAAACTCCTAAATCGCTTGATCGATTTTCTGAAGTATTTCCTGGAGAAATTCTCAGAAGAACTCCATTACGGAATATGTAGGAATCCACAGAAGGCATACAAGAAGGGATCCCTAGCAGAAGTTTCAAAAAGACATGGGCACCGTCTTCAGCCAGAGCTGCGCAGACTGAACGAAACTTAACACTAGACAACGGACACGACACATATTACGAGCACCAGTGGATCACTCGGAGTGGGAATTGAACCCTCACTCCATGGCATGGTACCGTTATACGCTTGGTGGCACTAACCGAATGACCGAGGCTCCACCAAAGTTATTGAAGAATTCCTAGATTGCATTTTTGGAGTAATCGAAAAATGAAATCCCGGACAAAAATTATTTAAAAAAAAAAAAAACAGATAGCATAGTAGATAAGGCATTGTTTTGCCATTCAGGAGATGGGTTCGATTTCCGTTCGGGAAAATCCTTTCAGTTTCCAGGGCAAAGTGTAGGGCTTGCCGCACAATATACCAATTCAAACAAAGAAAGCCCTTCAATAACTGTTGAAATTCTCAAATCACACTAATTTGAAAAGAGGAAGACCATATTCCGGTTAGAATGTAAAGCCTTATGAGGAAGCGCCGCTTTATTTCAGTTCCTAGAACGGAGCTGAAACGAAACGTCAAATCAAATGGGGCTTGCTGTGTTAAATTTCTTGACCATTCCGGTCACGGAAAAATAATGCACTAAACGAAAATTACTTGAGCGATTCCTTTTGAAGTGCATACCTCGCATTAGGAAAGAAATAAAAATGAAGTAGAAGGATCTCAAGAAGAAAGTTCCTGGAGGAATACCCAGATGGACATCCTGGAGCAATCTTCGTAAGGAACACCAATGATGGTATCAAGTTTATGAAATGAAAAAATAGCTCAATCATCCGAGGTGATTTTAAATGGTTTAAATATAGTTGTCATGCACATTTCATCTATTTTTGATCGATTGTGATAAGCTATTTGTTTTACACTTGAAAAATGAATTAGTATAGTTTGTCTAAGATACCAAAAAGTAGTAAAGTTATACGTGAGAGTTAGCTTGAATTATGCTCCTAGTTGCGGCGTATACGTCTTTTATGTCATCATGGGTGAATAGTTCTAATTTATTCATTGATGCATTGCCTCAAGATTTATGTTTAACTATAAATACCCAGTATTCGAGAGAAAAAAATGATACAACTGTTGGTGTTGATAAAAACGGAATGATATGTTGACGAAATCGGATAGTGACAAAAACGGATAGTGATAAAAACGGATAGTGTCAAAAACGGAACGTACCTGTATTAGACAAGTTTCTTCCGCTCCCAAATATTGGAAAACCCTTCAGGAATTCTACCATTAATTTCTTTAGAAAATTCATAGATTCCTTGGAAAAATTTTCCGTTTTTTTTCTAGAGATTAGGCTAAATTTTAGAAAGCCCTCCCTGCATTACTTTCGATATTATTCCATGAAACTCTCCAGAAACTCCTCCAGGAATTCCTTTCGGAAAGTCTTCCACGGATTTCTTTTGAAAGTTCTTCGCTACCATGTATCGCTTCAGAACTTTCTCTAGAATTTCCACCAGAATTAACGTTAGAGGATTCTCCAAAAAATGCATCTAAATACAGCTTACATAAGTTTTCTTAACAAAAACATCTCAAGAATCCGAGATACGAGAATTCTTTCTGAGAAACATCCACGGTTTCCTATAAGAAAATCAAAGGTCCCTCCAGAAATTTCTCCAAGAATTTCTTCAGAAAATATTTCACAAGCTCCTCCAGAAGTTCATACATAGACAACTTCAGATATTCTTCCAGATGTTCGTATAAACGTTTCCTTCAAAAATTGTTAGATTCCTCCTTAAATTTGTCCAAGGATTCCAATTCCATAGAAAACTCTTATGGACTCCTTCCAAACACACCCAGCTATTTTTTGAGAAATATTTTCAAAAATTCTTCAAGACATTTTTCCAGTACTTCCTTCAGTATTTTTTTAGGTTGATTTCTATGTATTTCTTCTAAAATTGTACTAGGAAGAAATTCTTCTGGGGATTCGCTTAAAAAATCATCGGAAGTCTCTTCAAGAATTCCTTCAAAGTTTTCTACTGCGATTAGTAATTATTTCAATGATTTTGTAGTAAATTTTCATTGGTTTCTTCAGAAAATTTTCAAGATATTCCTTTAGAAATTCTAACATATTAGTTCAGGAATTGTTGTGGAGATACCACTGAAATTTCTCACAAGAATGTGCCGAGAAACTTCTGCAGAGATTCCTAAAAAACCGGCAGAAATTCTTCCAGATATTTTGGTGTTATTACCTTCAGTGATTCAGGCAAGAATTCCTCTAGAGATTTCTGCATAAGTTTAAATAGAGATTCCTCCAAGATTTCCTTCAAATATTTCTCGATGTATTCCCACAGAAATTTATCCGGGATTTCCTCTAAGAATAACTTCAACAATTTCTTCACGGATTTTTTAAGAAAGATTTTTGCAAAAATGCTTTTAAAAAATCCTCTAAGAATTTTATTCAAGGATTTCTCTAGGAATTGTCCTATAAATTAATTATTTTTTATTTTTCTAGGAATTCAGCTAAGGTTAACCGAGAAGTTTCTCCAGGAAGTTTTTAGACATTTAGGAGGAATCCTTGGATTCCTTCAAGAGTTTCCCGGCGATTTTTTCTGATATTACTCCAGAGATTCAAAAGTCCTTCCTAAGATTTCTGCAGGGATTTTAATGAAGATTTCTTCACCACCAAAACTACATGCACGCAAATGTGGAGTGTACTCATCCGTTCATGGAATGATAGGTTCAAGCTGACACTTCTGGCAAAGATATCTGATTAGGGGAGAGTCCGCCTACCTGATCACACAACTCCTCAGAGTTTCTTTCAGAAATTCCTGCTGGGGTTCCTTCTGAACTTCTTTTGTGGAGATATTTTATCCTTCAGAGAATTCTTCAGAATTTTAGAGATTTTTTTTAGAAATTTCAGCAAGCGATTTCTTCTTAACTTCTCTGACGGAGCTACCCAAAGTTTCTACACAAATTGTCTAAATAAATCGCTCAGTGCTTATTTAGAAATTATTCTAGCGGTTGCATCAGGAATATCTTCTGGGAAGGCTTGAGAAAACCCTGCACAATTTGTTCGGATATTTCTCCAGGGATTTTTTGAAGCTCTTCCCAAAATTTCACAAAACTACTGAAGAATTCTTGAAGCAATCTATGAAAAAATTTCTAAGAAATCCATGAATGATTGTCTCAAGAAATCTAAAAAAAAACTCCTGGAGATATCCTGTAGAACTTAAAAAAAAATGAAGGACTTCTTAGTGAACCACTGAAGATATAAAAAAGAATGGTTTAGATTGAAGGAATCTTTGAAATAATACCTGGAAGAACTGAAAAACCCTTTGCAAGTATACATAGAAAAATTTCTTGAAAAAAAATTAAAAAAAAAAGATCAATTCTGACTATTCATGTAAATGGTTGCTCCTATAGTTGAGAAATTTCTTGAAAAACTCATGAAAAATTAGGGAATAGATTTTTGAGTGATTTCTGCAGGAATTGTTGAGAGAATCTTTGGAAAAAAAAAATGAGAGAATTCCAGAAGGAAGGTCTAAATAAATCCAAAGCAATGCCTGGAGGAATACCCAATATTGGAGTAGCCCTTGAAGGAGCTTTCAAAGTATCTATTGAGAATTTGCTAGAGGAATTCCCAATTAAATGCCCGAGAAAAAATCTGAGCAAATGGAGTAACACTGGTAGGAACCTGGGGTGCAATTCAAGCAATAATGTCTAAAAAAGTTTCTGAAAAAAAGTTTGAATTTCTAAACGGAAATCCTAGAGAAAATTCTGAAACAATCTCCGAATCTTTGCAATTTTGATTTCCTAGAATTGCATCTTTTGAAGAAACGTGCAGAGGAGTTAGCAGTATTTGTTGAGAAATATCAGAGAAATCTCAAAGAAAATCTCTTAGTAAAATCCTGGCCATATTTCTGGAGGAATTCCTTCAGAAATATTTGAATAATTACATGAAAGAAGAAAAGCGTGTACTAATGCAACAATCATTTAATAAATTTCCTATAGAATCCGTTATCGAATCCCTGGAGGAATTTCGGAAAAAAAACATGGGCTAATTTCAAAATCTAATCTTTTTAGATTTTTTTTTTGAGAAATTGCTGAAGAAGTGCAATAGAAAATTTCTGTGGAAACTTTTGAAAGAATAGCTAGAGGGACACCTTAAAAAATTTTCAAAGAAATGAATGGACGGGGATGCATTTTGAAGGTATACTAAAGGGTATTTTAAGATACCCGGCGAGAATCTTGTTTCTGTAAACATTTCAGATTATTTTGGAAATTCCTTTGGGAGGATTTATCAAGGAATCCTCGATGGAATTTCCGGTGGTTCTCTGGAAGTAATCCTCGAGAGTTTTCTTGTAATTTGAAGAAGAGTTCTCGCAAAACTCATAAAAGGAATTCCAGCAAGAATGTCCCTTTCGTGATAATTACAGGAAAATTTCGTTAAATAACATGGAAGAGCTTTCCTGGAATGATTCTTAATAAGTCGCAATAGTAAAGTCATTCCTTGGAGGCGTACCAGTATCGGGGGCCTTAAAATTTGGAAACCTTGAGTAACCAGCTCTGATTTTACCATGACATCACTGGACAACTATCCTGCACAAGGTAGTGGCACTACATGCCAGTGAAGGACATCATAGACATGTGAAAAGTCATACACTTCCTAGTACACTCCTTCAAAAGGCATGTGACCTATGTTTTGAGTCCGGTGTTGTATGTAAATTGAGCTAAGCCATGCCATCCAGCAACCATCTCCAGCTAAAGGTCTTTCTCTGACGGCATTCAACGTGGTGCACCCGGTGTGGCCATGATTTATGTGACATGATTGCTGGTCAGTGGGTTATGGCTGTGCATAAACTATATACAGCACTATAAAAAGCCGGAAGCGGGCGGTGGTGATATCTTATTAATGGCTTTGGATCCTTAGTTTTCCTGTTGCGTAAAAAAATGCAACCGGAGATTGGTGCGTTTAATTATACTGACTGAGGTCTCAGTTTGCAGGTTGTCGAGGAACTGGAATAGTAGTCGGTAGTGGCGGACTAGTAGAGTTGAAAGTTTTTTTTCTGATGAATTTTGCATGGTTCATCGCTGGAACGGTGCGGTGCGGTGGTTGTGACACGCCGCCATCCGGTTCAAGGTAACGTGGTATTTACCACGTAATAAAAATTTATGGCTTGACGGCTAGATGCGGTTAAAATTTTGCCGGTTCTTTGGAATACAGGGAATTGCTTTATTATTACTTTACGGGTACGCTTGCGGAGATGATATGTGGGCGACGTGCGAAATGGCAAACAGTGTTTACCGAAGTAATCCGCGGTAAGATGGAAGTTTTCTTTTAATTTTCGATGGACTTGGTAAAGTTATCAGAGCTCATACATTATACATACAGACATTTATTTGCAGTACATCACATCGGGGATAAGACATAATCAACAACAGTACGCCACGATACTCGGTTTGTGGCTGCCGCTCTCCGTCCTCGGTTACGCTCAGTGATTGCCAAATCATGCTGCAGATGCGCTCATCGTGCTCTCAGCGCTCCACGCCTTCTTGTACCAACCGGATCATTAGCTAATTCCAACTTTGCAGGGTTGCTGTCCGGCATTCTTGTAATATGCATTTCACACCGTATCCTTCCGGGTTTGGCCACCTTCCGGATACTGTGCAGCGAGCTCGTGGTCCGCCGAGTGCTTACAGGTCCTTCTCGAGTATGGACCAGGTCCGTGCACAGAAGTGGCGCTAAGGGAGGGTTTTTTTTTTCAATTTCGGCAAAAGACGGAGGGGTGCCTAGTGTACGGATCATCGTTATGGGGAGGGGGGTTTAACCCCCAACCACCAGCTTCTTCCAAAAAGCTGGACCTGCTGTTTCCGCTTCCGTTTGTAATGTTCCACGTTCTGCCGGGTTCCTTGTTGGAGCATGGCCGCTCGTGTTGCCTTCACCTCCTCCAAAGTCGCTCTGCACTCCTCGTCGAACCATTCGTTTCATCGACTCCTTTTCACGTGCCCAATGATGCTCTCGGCTGCGTCGTTGATAGCTGCTTTTACTGTGCTGTAGCAGTCCTCTTGATCCTTAGATGTCCAATGATAATCTTGACGTCGTGGCTTGGGCAACGGTCGTACTCGCGTTCGAGCTGCGCGTAGAATGCGTCATTGTAATCAGTGCTTCCGGAGTGTGAGCTGTGCACGTTGATTATGCTGAAGTTGAAGAATCGGCCCTCGGTCCTCAACTTGCGTATTATTTCTTCGATCGGTCACCAACTGATGATGCGCCTCTGCATAACGCGCATCACTATGAAAGCTGTTCCCAGCTCGCGTGTATTGCCGCAGCTCTGGTAGATGGTATGATAATCTCTAAACGTTCGCACCGTTGATCTTGTCCAGCATGCCGAACGCGCGGTCTTTCAGTATATCGGCAGTGCGGGTGCTGCCGGTGAACTTGAGGGATCTGAAGTTCCACGTTGCAAGCTTCCAATCGCATATCTTTTTTTTTAATCACTGGGGTCGTTGCCGTTGGTCTCGGTTCGTATTATCTTGTTGATTATTCCTGAAGGAATCACTGTATCAATTTCTGCAGGAATCTTAAGGAGGGGAATATCTGAAGGAATCCCTGAACACACATGTGAAAGTATCTATGCAAAAATTTACTAAAGAATCCCTGGACACATTTTAAAGGAATCCTTGGAGAAATTTCTGAAGAAAATTCAAGAGCAATATCTGAATTTCTAACAGAATCCCTGGACGAATTTCTTAAACATGCACTGCCGTTCTACGCATAATTGTCCCATGTTATATGGGATATTTTGGAACTCCTGGAGTAACTTCTGAAATAATCCGTCGAAGATTTTCAGTAATAATCCCCGGCGAAATTTCCGAAAAAAAAATACTAGTAGACCATTTTAGAGGATTTCCTCGAGTAGTTTCTGTAGGAACCTTAAGATGAATTTCAGAAGAAGTTCAGAAGAATTGCAATTTTTTTGAAGAATTCCTGGAGAAATTTTTGAAGGTATTCGTGAATGATTTGGAAAAAAACCCTTTAAGCGATTTTTGATGGAATCTCTGGAGGATTTTCTACTAGTATTCTTGAAGGAATTACTGAGGAATTTTATAAAAGGTTTCTTTTTAATCCTTGGAGAAATTTCTTAAGGAAACGTTTGAGAATATTTTGATGGAATGTCCAGAAAATTTTGTGAAGGTATCCCTGAAGGAATTTTTTAAGGAATATTTTTAATTTTTTTTTATTAATCCATAAAGAATGTACTGAGGCAATTTCTGGAAGGTCTTATGAAGAAATCCTTTGAGGAATTTTTCAGGGATTTCGGAAGCGACCTATGGAAGATTTTCTGAAAGAATTACTTAAATAATTACTAAAGTACCCCTGGGAGAATTTCTGTAACAATTCCGGCAAAGTGGAGTGTCCATTTCCCGGCCAATTTTCTTGTCCTGGAAATCGGGACAAAATGCTTAGCTAATCTTGGGAAATCCCGGGATCTCGAGTTTTTTTATAATTCTCAAAAAAAAAAACAATAAACTGCGCAATGCTTTTGCGCAGTTTAAATTGTCATTTTATATGTTATGGTTATATTTTGGATCCATCACAAGCAGTATTATACAATTATTTTACAATTTTCTGAACTACTACTTTATTTACATGAGTGTAATCAGTTTGTACCTTTTGATTCCGCCCTTTTTGCCTTTCTCGTACACTAAGTGTACTAGAAAGGCTATATGTTCACTCCAAAAATAACTTTTTGATAGAAGGCCCGGAGGGTCGAGTCATATATACCAATCGACTCAGCTCGACGAATTGAGGTGATGTCTGTGTGTGTGTATGAGTGTATGTGTGTGTGTATGTGTGTGTACAAATAAACTCACATCACTTTTTGGCAGTAAACCTCAACCGATTTTAATGACCAATGGTTCATTCGACGGGGAATCTGGTCCCATTGTTTCCTATTGAAAATGGTTTGGATCGGTCCAGCCGTTCCGGAGTTATGGCCATTTAGGTGTTCCGGACCGGTACCCCTGGAAGGGGCCAGACATGAAAATGAAACAAACCCATGCATGCGACCCATCAAACCACGGCATTTTCGATTATCTGATGAACAGTAAGCAGGAAAATATTCTCAGACTATACCTGAACCGGTAGTGTTCCGGAACCGGTTCTGGGTGTCCCGCCGGAAGTGGCCAAAAATAAAATTGAACATGCGACACATCAAACAGCGGCATTTTTGGTAACCTGATGAACAGTCAGCAGGAAAATAGTGTCAGACCATATCTGAACCGGTAGTGTTCCGGAACCGGTTCCGGGGGTCCCGACGGAAGTGGCCAAATATAAAAGTAAACCAAACCCTTGTATACGGCACATCAAATCGCGGCTTTTTTACAACCTAATGGAAGGTAAGCAAGAAAATAGTCCCCGACTATATCTGAACCGGTAGTGTTCCGGAACCGGTTCCGGATGTCCCACCGGAAGTATCCGAATATAATAGTGAACCAAGCCCATGCATGCGACACATCAAAAAGCAGCTTTTTCCGATAACCTGATGAATGGTTAGCAAGAAAATAATCTCAGACCATATCTGATCCGGTCTTGTTCCGGAATCGTTACCGGGTGTCCTACCGGAAATGGCCTTATATAAAAGAGAACCAATCCCATGCATGCGATACAACAAATAACGGCTGGTGATCGAACGACTGTAAGGTTTAATCTTATGATTTTCAGCAACGCAGTCTTTATTGAATTAAACGAAATTTAAGCTATCTGCCCGTCGGGCAGATAGCTTAAATTTAGTTTAATTCAATAAAGACTGCGTTGCCGAAAATCATAAGACAAATAACGGCTTTTCCGATAAACTGATGACTGGTTATCAAGGAAGTAGGCTTAGACCACATTAATAAACTTGAGTAATCACCGTGCAATATCTAATAATTGGGTTGCATTGGCTTTTCTCGGTGACAGGTTGTATTAAAACAGCGTTTTATACGTTACGCGTTTCAGCCTACTATTCTTCAGCCTTCCTCAGACGCCTACAATACATTTATTAGACAGTTACAATTTTCGTCAAATTCTTACAAAAAAGGGGGGACACTTACAACATGCTGATGCGACCTTACAGCTTGGTTTGTCACTATTAACTAATTTTATCTTACATACTATACTACCAGGGGAACATCCTACTCAGCATGCACTTCGTTCGTTTCGTTATCGGTACTGTTCGTGTTTTGCGCCGTTCGTGTCTGCGTTCGTGTTCGTGGTTCCTCACGAAGCCGAGCCAATAGTCCGTTGTACGTGGAGTTGAAATTGCCGCATTCTCGTTGGAGGTTCACTGTTTGCTGATCGCCTTGCTTTTTGACGTAGGACTACGTCTCTGTTTTCTATACCCGGTGTCATTTCAAAATTTATGAAACCAAGAGCGTTACGTTTGAGTGAAAGATTTTAAACGCTCACAGTATCTTTCCCACTGAATGAAATGATAAACAAATCCCGTTATCCGAGAGATGAAACTCCCGCGTTCAATTTGTAATATTCGGTGAACCTAAAAATCATTGATAAATAGTTGAAAAGTTGTTTTAAAGTTAGACATTGAAATCGCTGAAATCTATAAATATGGGTAGCGGACAAATTTTCTCGTTCAGTATACCAACGCTCTCTGATTGGTGCGCATCGTGGGGGCAACTACGATGCAGGAAGGAATGCGATCATGCGAGAGCTGATCGTCAGTTCCATTTCGACCACCGTCGAGGTGACACCTCGAGCTGGGCAGCGGCACATCGACTCAGCGACGACACTTGGCTATCGTACTGATAGCACCAGGAATCTCATTCACAACAGCAAGCGGCGGGCCACTTTTCGATTGCGTCTAGCGTTGAGCGCGGAGAAAACCAACACGAATTGCGTGGCATTGTAAATTCATCAAAATCGTCCATTATTCAAACGGTTCTTTTCAGGACCATCGAAAAAGATTTCTCAAGAGTTAATTAGATGAATTTCCACCCTCGATCGAGAAAGGTGAACCAAGTGCAAAGCAAGGACAGAGCGGCGTTTCTCAGCAAAAGCAAAGCCGGTCATTAATCGCATGCACGGCAGCAAGCGGCGGGCCAGTTTTCGGTGGCGTTCAGCATTTAGTGCGGAGAAAACAAACACGCATAGTGGCATAGTGAATTCATTTAATTTTCCTCCTAATTTAAGGACCATCGAAAATGATTTTTCAAGAGCTGTGAATCGGATAATTCCATTCCAACGAACGGGAAAAGTGTAGTACAACCGAAAAGTGAATGATTTTGAATGCTTGGTGACTCAGCCAGCAACAATTATAGCAACGCATTATCATATCCGGACCATTTTGCGTGAAAAATGTTTCAATTCTAACATTTTCCAAATTAAAATGATCTAAATCATCTAATATTTTGGTTACATTATCCGTTCAATGGAAATTTTCTCATTTCTCGGTTGATTAATCGTTTGATGCATCTGGAGCATAAGGGGCGGGTCATGCAAACGAAATTAACTGAAAAGCCAGCCGAATGGGAGGAGCTTCATCTGCCAATCTAGGGGTATAAAAGCAGTGTTCTCTGTTTTCTTTCGTCATTTTCGTTGGATCAGTCAAGGAGGTTGGAGGTGGATGTCACCTCCAGCAAGGCAGCAGCACAACAACCCAGCGACTACTCTCGGATATCGTGCTGATGATAGCACTTGGAATCGCATCCATGGCAGCGGCGGTGGGCCAATTTTCGACGGCGTCCAGCATTCTCCGCACTCCGCAGCGAAAACCAACACGCATTGCATGGCATTTTGAATGCATCAAAATCGTCCATTATTCAAACCGGTCCTTTTCAGGACCATCGAAAATGATTTCTCAAGAGTTAATTGGATGATTTCGTTCCTAAAATCGTCAATTAATCAAACGGTCTTGTTCAGGACCACCGTTAATTATTCCTTAAGAGTTTGTGAATCAGCTAATTTCATTCCATCGAACGAGAAAAGTGTGGTGCAATTGAGAAGTGAAAGATTGAATACTTGGTGGCCCAGCAATAATGATGAAACCGGTCACTAATGGCCTAATGGTTCCACCCGGAATTTAACAACGTATTATTCTATCCGAACTATTTTGCGTGAAACATTGTTTAATTAAAATTAAGTTTAAACATTTTTCGAAAATGTTCGAAGGTGAATATATGACGAAGCCACACCTAGAATTTTCTAGAGCACAAATCTGAAGAACCGAATGTCGGTTTGCGCTTAAAAGTTGATCGTTTGGTTACCCGCTGGTGGTTTGCTCATTTCTCGGTTGGTTAGTTGCTTAATGCGTCTGGAGCATTCGGGGCGGGTCATGCAAACGAAATAAACTGGAAAGCCAGCCAAATGGGAGGAGCCTAATCTACTAATCAAGGGGAATGAAAGCAGTGACCTCTGTTTTCTTCCGTCATTTTCGTTGAATCAGTCAAAGGGAATGGATGTCACCTCCGCAGCTGCGCACCAATCCTGCGATGACTCTCGGCTATTTAGCTGATAGAACCAGGAATCTCTAGAATCTGGAACCAGGAATCTCAGGCTATATGGAACAGGGCCCATATAGCCGAGGCGGTAAACGCACGGGTATTCAGCATGACCATGCTGAGGGTAACGGGTTCGATTCCCGGTCGGTCCAGGATCTTTTCGTAAAGGAAATTTCCTTGACTTCCTTGGGCATAGAGTATCTTCGTGCCTGCCACACGATATGCACATGCAAAATGGTCATTGGCAGAGGAAGCTCTCAGTTAATTACTTTGGAAGTGCTCATAGAACACTAAGCTGAGAAGCAGGCTTTGTCCCAGTGAGGACGTTACGCCAAGAAGAAGAAGAAGAAGAAGAACCAGGAATCTCATCCACGGCAGTAAGCGATGGCAGTTTTCGATGGCTTCCAGCATTCAGTGCGGATAATTTTCAATTGTCTTGCCGAAATCTCCTGTTATTTAAAAGGTTCTTTTCAGGACCAGTGAAAATTATTCCTCCAGAGTTATGAATCGGATAATTAAAAGCGACAAACTGAAAACTTAGCAACAGTAGAGCCGGCCTCTTATTGTTGTTCGCGTAACTATACAACGTATTGTTGAATCTAGAATATTTCATGAAACTGCAATCAAAATTATCTAAAATTTCATTAACAGCAATTGAGTTGTGTCAAATACACATGGCTACGGTGGCTCCATCTGTTCATTTCATAGCGGCAATTTTAGTTATTTTAATGATTGTTGCGATCGCAATATGATGTTTGGGAAGCTATGGCTTAACGCCTTTCTATATTATAATCATTCTTTCCTTTCGACGAAAATTCTTTCAAACAATGGTTGAACATTTATCTTCAAAATAAAATAATACTCAACCCTCAAGTGATGGCCAACCGCGCGAGTTACGGAAGGTTTAACTAATTAACATCTTATGAATGCGTTCAGTGAAATGGATCACATAGGTAACAACTTTAATCAACACATCACTCCGCCGATTTGAATTTTGCCAGCATACATTGTGTAGGCCTTTTATCGTCGGTTTCCTGCAATAGGGGCACAACTCAAAAAATGTGAATTTTCAGAATAAGCGTTTGAAAATTGGCAATCATGAAGCACCTCCTGCAAATTCACTTATTTCTCTCATCATTTGACAAAAGTAAACAAATTTTGATTGTTGTATCATTGAAAGGGGCTGAAGGACTATCTGTTTCATGAATTTTTGACAACTATTTTTCAACGACTATTGAAAAAATTGACTGATTTTGAGTTGTGCCCTTACTGCGGAAAATTGGTGAAAATGCCCAAATCTCGCGTTTCTCATCGAATTTTGGAACGGGTCTTTGTGAGATGAAATTTTACATAGTTTTTCATCATTTGCCATCAAAATCTCAAAAATGACATATTTTGAGTTGTGCCCCTATTGCAGGAAACCGACGTTATGTGATAAATTCGTTATGCATTTATTTACGAAGGTCGGACAACAATGACACGAAAAATCAGCTGATTTAAGACTTCAAATTAAAGGGCCCATTTCAATATATAAAAGTCGGAACCTCATTCCAGCCTTTGTCCTACGTCAACAATGCGGTTATGTCTCAGACATTACCCACCCCTAGTTTTTATATGAAATACCTCCGCGATCATCCTTACCTCCGGGTGTTCGATGCGCTCCAGTACTGTCGTTTTCTCGAAGTTGAACACGTGGCCCTCTTCGATGGTGTGTACCGCCAAACCCGATTTTGGATTTCGGTTTCTGCAGTCGTTGCGGTGTTCCGCCATCCGTACCTCCAGCATGCGTTTCGTCTGTCCTATGTACACTTTTCCATCGTCGGTTCCACATGGTATCGAGTACACTACCTTCGTCTGCTTCCCTGGTGGTATCGGGTCCTTCATTTGGCTAAACACCATGTGTTTAATTTTGTTCCGTGGTCGGGAGGCTAGGATTATGTTGTTCCGTTGTAGGGTTTTCCTAAGTTTTTCACTCAAACTTGGTATGTAGGGAGCTGATACAAACTTTTGGGGCTGGTCTGCCGTACCTGCTTCTTCCAAACAGTTGTAGTGTTTGTGTACACGTTTCTTTCGTACGCGATTTACGAACCATGTGGGGTAGTGATTTTTCCGCAAGATTCGTGTCGCGTGGTTTAGTGCTTCCGCACGTTTATCTCCACAGGATAGTTTGATCGCGCGGTCAATGAGCGCGATCGCCGTGTTTTGTTTGTGTTGAAATGGGCTTTTGGATTTAAAATCCAGATAGGGAATCGCGCTACTTGGGCGGTGGCTTCTATATTCGTCTGTTTTCCACTATAACTCAGTCAATCTTGAACCAATTGACACAATTATTGGAATGCGGTGAGATAGGTATAGTATCTACCCGTGTACAAAATTTCAAGTCAATCGGTTCAAAATTGACCGAGTTACAGTGGAAAACAGACGAAAATAACAGACGAAGAAAACCACCGCCCAAGTAGCGCGATACCCTACCTACCATCGGGTTGTTTGGGAAGCCACGACGTAGTAATTTTGTTCTCGGCACGTTCTAACATCATGTCCAAGAATTTCATTTTCCCGCCCACTTCATGTTCTACTGTAAACTGTAGACGATCGTGGAAATTGTTGAACGTGTCTACGATCGTTTGAATGTGTTCCCTTCTCGCGACACACATGCAATCATCTACATACCGTTTGTACACCCTCATTCGTATTTGTTTCGCCTCCAGGTTCTTTATGCACTCCTGTTCCAGTTTCTCCATCACTACGTTGGCGATTACCGGGGATAGTGGCGATCCCATCGGGACTCCGTACGTCTGTCCATATATCGTACCTTGGTATACGAAGAAGGTTGACTCGAGTACTACCTTTACCGTCTTCATAAAGCTTTCCTTGTCTATTTTTGTGTGGGTTTCTAGCTCGGTCCATCGTTCCTCTAGGCACATCAGAGCGTAGTCCACTGGTACATTTGTGTACAGCGATACCACGTCCAGGGAAAACAGCTCCTCTCCTTCCTCTGTCTGCACTCCTGTTATTTCGTTCGCGAAATCGAAACTGTTGCGGACGTGGAAATCCGTTTTTCCGACTACATTTCCTATTATGTCCGACAGGTATCCGGCTATGTTGTAGGTTGCCGATCCTATAGTGGAAACAACTGGTCGGAGTGGTCTGTTTTCCTTATGTACTTTCGGTAGTCCGTAGATCCGAGGTGGGTTGCAGCTCGATTCTTTCAATCTTCTTTGGGTTCGGAAGTCGATATATTCCTTTCTACGCCATTCATCGATGATACCGTTGATTTTCTTGACGATCTTGTTCGTAGGATTTGTCCGTAACTTCTTGTACGTGTTTTCGTCATCGAGAAGGGTTTTCATCTTCCCGTGGTATTCTTCCGTCTCCATGATGACCGTTTTACTGCCCTTATCCGCTCGTGTGATCACCAGATTCGGGTTTTCCTTCAGGTACTTTCGGCTTTTGATGACATCCTGTTGGATCCATTCCTCCGGATGGTGACGGGGCTGTCGATGATAGTTGATGTGGTTGATCATCGCATTGGAAACATCCGACCTTATCTCGTCCGCGTTTTCTTTGTTCTGGATACTTTTCTCAATACTTGCCACAAGCTCGATGTACGGAAGGTTTCTGTTGTTCTCCACGTTGAAATTTGGTCCCAACATGAGAGTCCGTTCCAAGTAGTCGGGAATTTCCACAGTCGTCGTGTTTTCAATCCAATTGGATTCGCCATTCATTTCTGTTATCCGGCTCGTCTTCATTCTGGACATTTTTCTCATCTCTCTCGTTCTCACTTTTTCGTAGACGACTGCTGTCTTGTCTTCCACCATCTTACGTATTCTTCGTGTATCCCTTTCGTCGAACCTTTCGTCCATCTTCCGGCTCATCGCTTGTTTTATCTTTCTTGTACTTGCCATTGTACGTTTGGTATCAGCTATCATTAAACTCAGAAGACCACATTAGGCCGGTAGTGCCGGAACTAGTTCCGGGTGTCCCTCCGAAGTGCATACGACACAGCAAAGCGCGGCTTTTTTGATAACCTTATGAACGTTAGCAAGCAAATAGGTTCAGACTATACAGGGAGTTAGGCTCGTGAATGCAAAATTTTTAAGGTGTGATAGAGGATCATAAACGGTGAAAAAAAAAAATTACGCATATGGTCAAATCTCAACCTTTACGTAGTAATTGAACTTGTTTCTGACTTGCATGCCTCAAACTGGCTATAACATGAAAACCTATTCATTGATTCCTTGTGTAATTATGATTGCTCTGGTCAATCACGGAGTAGCAACTACGAATTGTGCGGTCATCTTTGCTCTTGCTCAAACTGGCTATAACTTGAAAATGGTCAATCTTATCACAGCTTTTTAACCCTCATTCGAAGATTATTAAATTTTCTACCAAAGAAAGATCTTTGAATCTATTAGTTTAGTTAAAAATCTTAGTTTTCTAAAGCAAATAAGTTCGAAAGTATTGTTTTTTATTTGTAAATTATCTTTGAAAAATGCGTAATAAATTTGAATTTTCTCCTAGGCAAATTCGTGGCCCCTATTCCGTTCTTGAATTCGTTCTTTGACATCAAAGGTCTAGCTCCTCGTGTTCTTGTAATTCCGAATTCGACATCGTATTTCAGATTATGAATTTGCAACTGGTCAAAGTGTTCATATATGCAAAAGAACATAATCGTGACCAAAGCAATCTTATCAAATCACACCCTTTCAAATTCCTGCGGTGTTAATATAAAGTAGGATGGATCAACGTGTTATGGGAAAATTATAATTTGATCGCTAAAATTACTGTGGACAATTTGGGTTCATAAGGAGGTCAAATTTTACATGAATCGTATTAAAGCTTTCAGTACACGCTTTGCCAATATGCGCAAATATTTGGCTATTTGACGTATCAGACGTTAGCAGACGTTTGCCGTTTGGCTATTATTTGTCAATGGTCAGTACACGTATGACAAACAATTGGCAAACTCACATTTGCACATGTTTGTCACTCGAGTACTGATTGGAGTTGCAAACATGACCAAATATTTGGTATATTGCCTTACTTGAAAAGTGCTCAATTTGAAATATCAGCAAATATTGGCTATGACAAAGTTAGGCAAATATTTGCACAACAATGTTATTGCAAATTTATTTGGTCAGTACACGCATGACAAATAAATTTGTCTAATTTTGCCAAATATTTGCACACTTGGCAAAGCGTGTACTGAAGGCTTAAGCGTGTTAAGTGTTCTCAGGATCGACTAATGTCGACGTAAAGATCTTGAGTACATATTCGACGAGAAAGGCCCTATCACCACTAGGTGGATTAATCTGGGTTTTTGCTTATCCTTTGACAGGTTCGCGTATTTCGACTACCACTTGTAATCTTCCTCAGGGTCAGTTATCCATATTGGATAACTAACTATTGGATTCGAAATACGCGTATCTGTTAAAGGATAAGCAAAATAGGGCGGCATTAAAAGGTACAAACTGATTACACTCATGTAAAGAGGGTATTCTGCTTAGAGGGTTCGAAAAGTCGGTACAAGATTCTACTTTATGTTCAAATGTCAATAACGAAATATAAAGGTGTTGAAGTGGAAGCTACGGAATTAATCGGACTTGGATAAGACTAACTTTATTACTGTCAGAAATGTTTGATTTCAGCTACTTAGTAAATAGTTTATTTTAGGTAACCCAAGCAGCACACATGTGCTGTCGGCAGGGCCAGGAGCTACATTCATGCAATTCTAACACAAAGGTAGAATAACTTGGAAATGACTCGTGTCCAGCCAAAAACCTGCGCTGTCGATACTCCTTTGTAACATGTGTGGATTTTTTTTATTATCGTACAAATTTGGGCCGTGGGGTCTCAGATTTTCATGAACCTTTTTTTTGTATTTGTCTTTACGACAGGCTAAGACCATCGTTGGGAACCTATTTTCCCGGAAAACTCAGGTGGAATTTTTTTGATTTCCCCTGACAGTACTTACTTTGAAAAATCATAACTCAGGAACGAACCATATTACAAACAAAGTTTTTTTTAGTAAATGAATTCAAACTTTCTAAGAAATCCAAAAAAAAAAGAAGTAGAAAAAGATTTCCACAAAATTTTCCACAGTTGAGAAAATTCGTAAAGAAAGCTGGAAAAACTATGCCCGGACTCGTGAAAATATTCGAAAAATATTTTTGAGAAGGTTATTTCATGAGCTTTAAACGCTGAAATATTTGGAATGCACTTTTTTTTCGTTTTTTGAGTTATGGCCAATTTTGTTGAAAAATTAGCCACAAGTTTTTTTTAATGAAAATGAAAGCAAATTTTCTCAGGAATCAAAAAAAAAAAATGAAATTGAAAAAGTTTTCCACAAAATTTTCCACAGTTGAGAAAATTCATAAAGAAAAGCCGAAAAAACTATGCCCGAATTCGCGGAAAATTTCAAAAAACATTTTTGGGAAGGTGATTTTATAAGCATTGAGCGCCGAAAATTTTGAAAGGCACTTCTTTTCTTTCCTGAGTTATGGCCAATTTTGTGAAATATGACCATGTAAGTCTATATTATATGGTCATTTTTCACAAAATTGGCCATAACTCAGGAACGAAAAAAAGAGCATTAGCATTCCATAAATTCCAGTGATCAAAGCTTCCCAAACAACACACATGTTATATAATAGCTACGACAGCGCAAGTTTTGATTGTGTTACAATTACGTCAAATAAACTTCTATACAACCAAAACTTGCGCTGCCGTGACGACTGTTATATAACATGTGTGGTGCTTGAGTTGTAAAATTACTTTCTCAAAAATATTTTTTTCAAATTTTTCCGCGAGTTCGGGCATAGTTTTTCAGGCTTTTTTTTTGTGAATTTTCTCAACGGTGACAAATTTAGTGGAAAACTTTTTCCATTTCATTTTTTTTTGGATTCCTGAGAAAATTTGCTTTCATTTTCATTAAAAAAAACTTTGTTTCAACGGTGCTTCGATCTTGAGTCATGATTTTTCAAAAAAATGCTTTTATGGCTTATTTGGATTTTCAACAAAATTGGCCATAACTCAAAAACGAAAAAAAAAGTGCATTCCAAAAATTTCTGCGTTTTAAGCTTATGAAATAACCTTATAAAAAATATTTTTTCGAAAATTTTACACGAGTCTGGGCATAGTTTTTCCGGCTTTTCTTTACAAATTTACTCAACTGTGGAAAATTTTGTGGGAAACTTTTTCCAGTTCTTATTTTTTTTTTTTGATTTCTGAGAAAATTTGCTTTCATTTTCTATAAAAAAAACTTTGTTTCTACGATGCTGCGTTCTTGAGTTATGATTTTTCAAAGTAAGTAGCGACAGGGGAAAACAAAAAAAATCCACCTGAGTTCTCCGGGAAAATAGGCGACCCTGAATTTTCCTCAATTTTTTTTTTGTTCATATATCCATGAGCCCTGCCTGTGGAAAAAGTTTCATGAAAATGTGAGACCCTTCAGCCCAATTTGTACGATAATAAAAAAAAATGCCCATCTGTTTTATTCCATCCATGTTTCGCAAGTCAATGGAAAAAAAAAAACCCTAATTAATCCACCTAGCGGTGATGGTGCCTTTCTCGTGCCTTTCAACAAAATACAAGTGATAAATTAAGTCCACTCAATATGGATATATTTTATATGAGCATGATCGAAATTTCAATTGTGGATTTTTTATAATTCCGAATATCTTCCCCAACTATCCAAGGAGAACCATTTTACTTGGTTTCAGAGAATAAATTCTAGAAAACAATCGCCGTATTTAATATTGAGATTGAGGCATCATATATTCAAGTAATCATTTTTTAAATCTTGATATATTTTCCATGCAAAATATACACAGCAGATAAATTTGTAATATCCTCTGACGTAATTTTTGGCATTTCCGAACGTAATTTTACCTGTTTATATCGTCGTTTTCCAACAATTATCACACTCAACATGTACACCCTGTTTAGCACCGGAAAATGTCAACGAACCTGTTTCAGAAGATAGGTGTAGAGTTGGGAGCATAGAGAGGGAGAGTACTGCTTTACTAGATAGACGAGAGAGAGAAATATGAATTTGAGGGAGGTATCAGTTGACCTGTAAAACATACGCCAGTCAGAAATAAAGAGTTGTGTAGTACAGACGTGTTCAGTGTTTGCGCGAGTTATTTTGGAAGTGAGAACGCCACAACTGGGATTCTACATTTGGCGCAGCCGGTAGGATCAAAGCGATGTAAGTTAGAAAGGAAAGTTTTTTTTGCACCTTATATTTTGGTCAAGTGATGAACGTAAATTATTAGAGTGCGTGTTGTGAATTTTTTGATATTGTGGGAATTCCTTGATTTAATTATGTGCATTTCCATGTATTTGGAAGAATTTTTTTTTCTCACCAAAATGGCAAAATGGCCGCCATAATCATCTCGCGAAACTTTCGTTTTTCTAGAGATATGTTCATATTGCACATACGTTGAGATTTTTGGATTTAGAATTGGGGGGGAAGTTGTATAAAAAACGAAGAAATGGATATTTTATTAGTTTTGCAAAATAACTTTGTCATTTGAGATCGCTGCAAGAAAGTGTAATAATTTCCCTGGGAAAAATGGCGGAAAAGCGGCTGGAGTACAATGCAGCGTGAGGCTTTCACAAAATTGATGGTGCTCAACAAGAATAGAAGAAGACATGTTGGAACGTGAGAAAGAGCGAATTTCTTCTGGAGTCGAGGGAAGCTTGCGATCGATTTCAAATCGAAAAGTAGCACAAGGGAAAAAATGAGAGTGAGAATTGAGCCTACTTGTAAGTGTAGCAACGTGTATATGCATCACTGAGACTGGCACGGCCGCAGCGTAGGAATTCCACGAGACCGATAATGCCATAGCAGGGAGATACCGAGAGAAAATAGTTGGTTGTAGCCATTCGAGTCCAGCAAAACGACGCTGAGCGGATGGGGCCGAACAGTAAAGTCGAACATGAGCCCGATGTCCTGACATTGTAGCATAGAAGAGAAATTGAGAGTCCACTTGTAGAGAGTGCAGCACACCGTCCCTTTTTGCTGAGACTGACATTGATCGTAGCACACACATGAGTCCGACATAGCCACAGCAGCGAGAGGTCGAAAGGAGAGAACTTGTAGCCATTCGAGTCCAGCGAAACGACGCTGAGCGGATGGGGCATAATAGTAAAGTCGAACATGAGCCCGATGTCCTGACATTGTAGCATGGGAGAGAAATTGAGAGTCCACTCGTAGACAGTGAAGCACACCGTCCTTTTTTTACTGAGACTGGCATTGATCGTAGCATACACGAGTCCGACATTGTCATAGCAAAGAGCGGTTAAGAGGAGAGAACTAGTTTTAGCCATTTCAGTCCACCAGCACGACGCTGAGCGGATGGGGCCGAACAATAGCGTCAACTATGAGCCCAATGCGCTGACGTTGTAGAATAGTGGGGAGTGCAACCCATCGTATTTTTTACTGAGACTGGCACTGATCGTACACACGAGTTTGACAAAGCCATAGCAAAGAGAAAGTCATCGTATGCATTCGAGTTTACCAACGCGGCGCTGGGCGGAGAGCGAAATGGAATAAATGATCTCCGTCCTGCCAGACGGGGGGGAAAATACTCGAAAAAGAGTGTAGCACAAGCACGACCAGCAGCAACACCTCAGCAGGATGGATAAACTTGCACACTAACAACGCGACGCTGATTGAGTGAGAGTGAATTTGTAGCCTTGGAGAATAAGGGTAGTGTGAGTCTACATGTATGTATAGAGCACGAGCACCCAACTTTTTCAATTCCGATTGCGTCGCCGCGTTGGTTTCCGCCGACTATGTTTGTGAATCCCAAACTAAGAGAGAGCGGCGCCTACTTGAATGGGTTGGTGGAAGTGTGGGCTGGCCAGGTCCGACCGGGGAGAGAAAGATGTGTGCGTGTGATATCGCTTCTAACTCTCTAACACAAATTACCCCCATAACATGAATGACTGCAGTAGTGAGAACAGTGTGTGTAGCAGTTTGTTTGATAGAAAAAAAACACATCGCGGTTTGATTTTTACTTTGCCTCGCTCTGTCTAGTCGTGCTTGCTTGCTCATAATTGGAGAACATAATGTAAACAATCCAGAGAGTTAATTTGCTAGAAAGATAACTGGTATCACATTTTATTTTTCTCGATTATGCAGAATCATGGACGATAAGGACTGGCCGTTGCAGCCGTTCAACGAAGCAGTCGAGTCATCGGACCTCAGAAGAGAATGGGAGGAATGGCATCGTTCATTCGAGCTAATCCTTGAGATGAAACGTATCGAGTGTCAGCACGAGAAGCTCGTGTTGTTACTAGCCCGAGGAGGACGCGGATTACAGCGCATTTTTTACAATTTGCGTCCGGTAGCAGAGGAGATATACCCTGAACCGGTTCCGGTGCCGTTGATACCAAAGGAAACTCCCGAATACGACAATGCTGTCTTGAGGTTAAGTAAATTTTTCATCGGTAAACGCAATGTTCGGATTGAACTGGAACTGTTTCGTACGCTCAAACAATCGGAATCTGAGTCGTTCAGTCAATTTTTGTTGAGGTTGCGTACGCAGGCGGCACGCTGCGAATTTCAAGAGCGCGAGGAAATCGAGATTCTTCAGCAGGTGACTGTAGGAGCATTTGATGAGCGGGTCCGAGATAAAGGGCTCGAAGGGACATTCAACCTCGACGCGATCACCAACTACGCTATGAACAGGGAGATGCTTCTTAAGCAGAAAGAGAAAGCGAAGACTTTGAAGGAGGAACCAGCCGTAGTAGCGGCGGTGAAGCTGGAGCGGAATGCAAGGACTGCTTTCAGAGGAAAAATCAGAACCCGGCCATTCCAGTCTGGACCTAGACCAACCGGTGGCGAATGCAATCGGTGTGGTTCATACCGCCATTCGAATGATGACGTGCGTTGCCCAGCTAAGAAAGCCCGTTGCAATAACTGCGGAAAGATCGGCCACTTCGGTAGGAAATGCCGAGGCGGTTATAAACGCTTTGGACGTCGCGAGACCTGGAAGCAACCGAAGGAAGAAGCCAACGTCGTTACCTCCGAAGATGACTGGAATGAAGAGCTACCTCGCCGTCCGGTTCCGGAAGACATTCAGCAGGTAAATTGAACTGTTACTTTGTTTCTTGTGGGTTCGTAGAATCCCAGAGATGTTAATGATGTTTGTGAACTGAATAAAGAAACTTGGAGAATTAAACGAAAATAACAGGGAATTATTATATTCATTAGGTCTCTTCTTCCCCTCGGAACAATGGAATCATAACTTGTCTGGTCAACAATTTCCCCGTCGATTTTCTCATTGACTCTGGGGCAGCGATTAATACAATTACCGAGGAGGTTTGGGCTGAACTACAGAGGAACAATGTTGATGTTGTTAAACGAAACGCTCAAGGGGATCGTCAGTTCTCGTCTTATGCCAGTGAGAAACCCCTCCGTGTTCTAGCTACTCTTGAGTCCAAAATTTCCATCAATCCCTCGAAACCGATTACCTATGCGGAGTTCTTCGTCATACAAGGGGCCAACCGTTCGTTATTGAGCAAAACAACAGCTGAAGAGCTGAATGTGTTGAAAGTCGGCCTAGATGTCCATCAGGTAGAGGAAACAGTAAACCCTTTTCCGAAGTTCCCCAATGTGCAAGTGAAGCTGTCAGTGGATCCTTCAATTCCACCCAAAAAGGTTGCATATCTCAGGATTCCAGAACCTATGAAAGATAAGGTTGATGAGAAGATTCAGGAGATGCTCCGACAGGACATTATTGAACCGGTTCGAGGTCCACCTGATTGGATTTCACCATTAGTGATCGTTCCCAAAGGAAAAGGAGACGTACGACTCTGCGTGAACATGAGGTTTCCGAATCAAGCGATTCAAAGGGAGCACTATCCAATCCCGGTGATTGATACCGTTTTGAACGAACTCCGGGGGTCAACGGTTTTCTCACGGCTAGACATGACCTCCGCCTATTATCATCTGGAACTTCATCCTGATTCCCGTAACGTCACAACATTCATGTCAAACCGAGGATTAATGCGTTTCAAGCGGCTCATGTTCGGGATAAACTGCGCTCCCGAAATATTTCAACGGGTGATGACGGAAATGTTGGCGGGAATCGATGGAGTCGTGGTTTATATAGATGACGTCGTAGTTGCCGGAAGAACTCTGGATGAACATGACATGAGGCTGCAGAAAGTACTATCGGTATTGGAGAGCAACAATGCGAAGCTGAATCTCGAGAAATGCGTATTTCGCGTTACAGAGCTGGAAATTCTGGGGTTCAAAGTAAATGCCCTCGGAATCCGCCCATCTGAGGAGAAGATTGCTGCAATTCGGAACTTTCGCCTGCCGGAAACGAAAGAGGAGGTCCGGAGCTTTCTGGGGCTCGTGAATTTTGTGGGCCACTTCATTCCAGATCTATCAACCCGCACGGAACCGCTTCGTAAATTCATTCGTGGAGAAATCGTAGCCTTTGGGGAAAACCAGAAAGCAGCATTTGACGATCTTCGCAACGAGCTAACAACAAAAGTGAGGCAATTAGGTTTTTTCGATCCCAAGGACACGACAGAGCTTTACGTGGATGGCTCTCCAGTAGGCTTGGGGGCAGTGCTTATCCAGCGTGACAAGGCGCAGTGGCCCAGAATCATAAGCTTCGCCTCGAAAAGTCTGACGAATGCTGAACGTTTGTATCCTCAGACACAGCGTGAAGCATTAGCCGTAGTGTGGGCTGTGGAAAAGTACTATCTGTACTTGTTTGGACTCCGCTTCACAGTATTCACGGACCATAAAACTCTCGAATATATTTTCGAGGGGAAGTATCGTGATGGCAGGCGAGCGTGTTCGCGAGCACAGGGCTGGGCTTTGCGGCTCCAGCCTTATGACTTTCAGATCAAGCATATCCAGGGAGCAAATAACATTTCAGATGTCCTATCTCGTCTGTGCACTACTGAAGATGCGCCATTTGACGAGTCATCTCAGCACTTTCTCTGTGCTGTAGGAGAATCACCGGATGCCATTACTCTAGAAGAAATCCGCACTGAGACGGCACGTGATCCAACCCTCACCGGAGTTGTCGAAGCCATGAAAACTCAGAATTGGCCATCGGATCTGTTTCGATTCCAAGCTTTCAGCAAAGAATTAGGGTTGATTGATGGTATCGTGGTACGTGAGGACAGAATCGTCTTACCGTTGAAGTTGCGTCGGCGGGCATTGGACATCGCGCACCGAGGACACCCCGGAATCGTAGCAATGCGCCGCAATTTGCGACAATACGTGTGGTGGCCGTGTATGGACAAGGAAGTTTGCAGTGCTGTAACAGAATGTGTTGGATGTACTGCAGTTAGCGGTCTCAATCCACCTGAACCAATGAGTCGTAAAATGATGCCGGAGAGGGCTTGGCAAGAGATAGCCATTGACTTTCTGTCCGCCAAAGAGTTCGCTACTTTCTTGGTTGTGGTGGATTATTACAGCCGGTATCTTCACGTGATAGAAATGAAGAGCACGACTGCGACGAGGACGATTGAAGCGCTCATGAGGATTTTTAAAGACCACACGTTCCCTGAATCTATTCGCTCGGACAATGGGCCACCATTCTCAAGCGAAGAATTCTCTCAGTTCTGTGCCAGTAAAAACATCAAATTGGTGAAAGCCATACCATATTGGCCTCAAATGAATGGCCTGGTTGAACGCCAGAACCAGGGCATTCTGAAGGCTCTACGGATTTCCAAAGCTCTTAAAACTGATTGGCGGAAGAGCTTGGAGGACTACGTGTATATGTACAATACCACCCCTCACACGGTCACCGAGAAACCTCCCCTGGAACTGCTAACTGGGCGTCCGGTCAAAGACCTGTTGCCTTCCCTGCGGACAGATCCCCATTGGCAACGAGACGAAACCATACGAGAAAACGACGCGATGAAGAAAATGCAGGGTAAGCTTTATGCCGATCATCGCCGACATGCTAAGGAATCGGACATCTCCATCGGGGATATAGTGATGCTGAAGAGCTACGAGTCCGGAAAGCTTGAATCGACTTTCAAGATGGAGAAGTTCACGGTTCTGGAGGGAACCGGTACTGATACAGTTGTTGTCAACAAAGACGGAGTGAAATACCGGCGTCCGGTTGCCCACTTGAAAAAGTGGCCATCTCCATCGTTACCTTCCACCACCTCTGATTCTTCCACAGGTTCCCATAAAACCTCGGAGCAGGACGTCTTGAACCATGAACCCAAGGATGTGGAGCTTCCTCAAACTTCGTCGCCTATGTCTGCACCGAACCTAGCAGAGAGAAAGGAGGATGATCGGCAGACAACGTGTTCATCACGGAAGCGTGTCAACCACTCAGAGAATGATGCAGTACCCGAACAAAGCCGTCCTACAAGAACAAAAAAAGTGCCTAAACGATATACATGATTATTTTTTTTTGACTATTGCTATTGATTCGATTATTTTGTAGAGAGTAGGAGAAGGATGTAGAGTTGGGAGCATAGAGAGGGAGAGTACTGCTTTACTAGATAGACGAGAGAGAGAAATATGAATTTGAGGGAGGTATCAGTTGACCTGTAAAACATACGCCAGTCAGAAATAAAGAGTTGTGTAGTACAGACGTGTTCAGTGTTTGCGCGAGTTATTTTGGAAGTGAGAACGCCACAACTGGGATTCTACAATAGGTACTCGCTTATTTTCGAATAGGATGGATATGGGAGCGTAAGATTGCTAAGGGGCTGTCCATTAAGGGTTTATGGGGGGAGGGGGGGTTTGAGAAATCTTACGCGCCATACAAAAATATGTGGGTTCTCATACAAAAAATCTTACAAGGGGGGGTGGGGGTGTCGAAAAACCGTAAAATTTCCCTTACGTAATTAATGGACAGCCCCTTAATGATGGAACATACATCCTAGGTATATGAATTGTCTGTCGGTTTCATTCTAGCGATTGCTAGAACGCGATTTAAGAGTGTACCATCAAACTCGGTGAAATAGCTAAACGGCGGCGGCTAATACGCTGCATTGAATGTAATTTTTTCATCACTACGTGAGTGATGTGCAGCTTAAACAATGTGGTATCTTAAGAATATTTTTGTAACAACATTACCTGGTTTACCACTCCTTTGGCATTAGAGTCATTTTTGACCCAAACCGTACACTGAAGCAAAACATCCTCCTCAAAACGGCTGAAAAGTGATACGCACTCGCCCTTTAACAATACTCAGTCGAAAATCGGATGATGACCATACGGTCTGATTCGTCATTGGACGATCATACGTATGCGTGTCATACGGTTGTGGTGAGATCTTATGCATGATTTCCAAACGAAAATCTTGCTTGTTTTGAATTGCATTCAAAATGCAATCAAAATGAACAGAAATACGTTTTTTGAATGATTCTCAGTGGTATTTGGAAATCAAAATTTGCCTGAATGCTGTTTCATGCGAATTGGCGAAATTTCATAAAATAAAATATCAATTTTATTGTAATAACGTAACCACATTTATTAAAACATTTGTTTTTAAACATTTGCAGATTAAATTTGTCTGAAAACTGCTTAAATATGTGCGTCAGCGACAACTGCTTCCGATGGCGACGATAGAATCCTCTGAAGCTTGCTCTGGAAACTGGCGGACTGGGCTGGATGCAATGGTCAGGATGATGAAAATTGTCATTCTGCGGATGAATAGGCGAAACTGAATTTTGAGAACATTTCAAAAGCATTGTAACTCACCTCTTATTTAAGCAACCACTTCAAAATAAATCATTTTCCACGCTAATCTCCAGAATTGCGAGTAGAAATGATCAAAAACTTCATGAAATAGCTCGTAAAATACTAACTCGGAAAATATTAAAATGGTGGCCTTATTGCGTTTCACGAGTAACTAGCTGCGAGCCGCCGACCATCGGGAACACAATTCAAAATCGACTGATTATTGTTTTGGGGCGTGATCGAAGCAAGCATCATTCTGTGTTCGACTGGTTTTTTGTTAGTATGTCGAGTGCTCCAAAAACGGGATGTTATGTCATACACACCAAATTTTCCTTCAGTGATCCAGCAATAAAAGTTGCTGAAAGCATTTCAGCAAACCAAGATTTTGCTGAAATGCAGCACATCTTCAACATTTTGCTGGTTTTCAGTTTTGCTGTACAACTGCATAACAGAAAGCAGTTTATTTTTTGCTGCTAACCAGCACTTAAAGTGTCAAAACATTTTAAACCAGCAATAAATTTAATTATTCGCTGTAAACCAGTAAAATGCATTGCTGAACGCATATCAGCATTCACATTTTTTTGCTGAGAATCAGCAATCTAGTCGAACTGTCAACAACGGACTTGAAACAAATTCATTGCTTTATTTCCCCGACATGTAAAAGTGACTTTTTAATCTCTTTAGTTTGTTTTCCTCTTGAAATATAACGAAAACTGTGAAAAAAAAAATACAGGAATACCTCATGGCAAAACTGTTTAGTAAGTATCACACAAATTTTAGAATCAAAAAATATCTGTCAATTTTCACTTTTAGCGCTGGAGCCGGATGTCACGGAAAGCAGCAACTATGTAATTCGAGTCGAATCCGCTACGAAAACAAGTGAAGTTGATTTAAAATAAAGTAGAAAATTATTGAAAATGATAACAACTATGATATTTTGGTGAAATAAATCCTCCTTATATATGTTTTGATTGAGTTTGGATTCTAGAATTACTGGAAAATCAACAAAATTTACTCGACCTCCGATTGCTGGTAAGTCAGCAAACTATGAATTCGCATTACTGATCATTCAGCAAACGAGCTGTCACTTTTCTGGAGTTTGGTATTGCTGATTGTTCAGCAAGTTTCACTTTGCTGAAAGAGTTGCTGGACTTACAGCACAAAAAAAATCAGCAAAAATTTGCTGATTTCCAGCGATAAAAATTTGGTGTGTATGATAGTGTTCTGAGCATCATCCACTTTCTGGATGATTCGGATACTGGTACGCGAGGCAGTAACAGTCACATTATTTCTGCATACGATATTCGGAGGAGACGTTTTGATGCCTGTACATATTACAGTTCAGTCGATTAAAAGAGGATGTTTCGGTTCAGTGTACATCACGCCAGCGACCTGTTCCCAACGTGATGCAAAAGGAAGGTTAAGAGCTTAAAATCAGTTCACGCAAAAACGGCTTCGCTCAAAAATGTGTTCGTCCTGCACATTTTTAGTAAACATCCATGCCGCACATGACTGTGTTCGAAACACACATTTTTTTTAAAATTGCTCGTACGCTCATATGAGCATGTATTTTGCAATAATTTCGACATGGCAACCTCACTGGGTTTATAAACCACCTTCAAATACCGAAAAATATTGATATTTTGCAAAAATGTGAGCGTGCGAGCAATTTAAAAAAATGTGTGTTTCCAACACAGTCCCTGTGCGGCATGGGCGCTACTCAAAAATGAGAGCTTTTATTTTAGAGAGTTTAATACGCGCTACCGAGGTACAACGACCCACCTTAATATCTCCCTGATAACATATTTTTTTCATATGACATGTTTACACTAATCGATAGCATTTTTAATTTCCTATCTTCTCAACCAATAAAACTTGGAATTTTACCAACTAATAAAATATTAAAATTAAAAACCGATTTCAGCCATTTCTGATGTAAGAATGCGAAAAGTTTTTCCGCTGATTTGCAGATCGAAATGGAGCAAAGTTGTAAAACTTGATGTGAAAATCTCTTTGCAAAATTTATGATTTGTGCAAGAAGGGCCGTTTAAGTGTAAAAATGCGTATTTTGTAGTCCAGAATCGCGAGTACTTTTGGGGCAAAATGCGCCGGCCTTCGCCGTAACTCCAAAACAGCCGTTGGCGTTTGAATTATGACTACAGTAACACAGAGACGAAAATCAGAACCTTTCAAATGTGCATTAATTGCGTTATTAGCTGCAGCAATAACGTCGAGTAAACGCCGTGATGCATGCAACACTCAAATCACGTTATTTTTTGGCGTGTTACATTTCGTGGCGCATTTTTCCCGTATCGGGCGGCGTGATTTACCCCGAAAAACTGAAAAACACATACCTATTTGATCAATAATTTTAAAAAATCATAGCATAGCTTCTACAATGTTATTTGATTTTACGTTTTCAATAATTGGAAGAAAACACATTGAACTTTAGGATGCCGGCAACTAGAATGATCATTATTAATGAATGAATTAGAGGAAATTACATTTCAATTTCACTGGAAAAAGTCAAGTAACCGTTCGCAAATTATTTTTTCAGGGGATTTCCATGGATTAAGTGAAACCCGCTTGGAAGCATAGTGAAACTCCAAAAAAAAGTTATTGGAAATTTCGCACTGTATCGTGTTCAGTGTTGCCACATTTTTATCTGTACCGAAGGCTAGAAAATCTTTTTTATCTGTACCAGACATTCGAAAAATCTGTACCCAAAATCTGTACCACATTTGATTTAAAATCGCTTGAAATGCACAAAAAAAAGAACATTACATTCAGGCTAAACTATATAAAACACTCAATTTGAGTATACTGTTAACAATTTCTGAACTTTAAAAACAAAAATATCAGTATTAAAAATGTTTTAAATTTGAATTTTAATGATTTTTTCTCAAAATCAAAAAATCTGTACCATTCTGTACCTTTTGCTGAAAATCTGTAATCTGTACCGTACAGAATCTGTACCAAAAAGTTGAAAAAAATCTGTACTTTTACAGAATAATCTGTACCTGTGGCAACACTGATCGTGTTATAAAGTGTACAGTGACCCCACAATTTATGAATCGGCAAAAATGACCACAGTTTATGGATCACTCATTTGATCAACATGGTGATTCATAAATAGTGTACAAAATTCGCCTTGACGGAACTCTTTGAGAGAATTGCGCTGTGCGTGAAAACAATTTTTTTTAACATGGGAAAGGATAGGAGCTGCATTTTCAAATGCTTCTAAAATATTTTAGGGACTTCAGATTGAAAAAAGAGTTAATGTTTTGCAATATACTTTCAATTAGCTACACTATAACTGGTTTTAGACAAAATGTTTTTAAATCACAATGTTATGTCTATAATATAGCGTATCAAAATCTCATTCGATAACATTAAGAACGTTTTGCTTAAAAATATTTCTATAAAGAATTAGAAGCATTTGAAAATGCAGCTCCTATCCTTTCCCATGTTAAAAAAAATTGTTTTCACGCACAGCGCAATTCTCTCAGAGAGCCTCCGTCAAGGCGAATTAAGGTGATTCATATGTATATGGTTTTCAATTTCAAGTGGGTTTTACTGCAGTCGAAAGTATGCAAAATCAAATCGTGTAGTTGTCATCCATCACTAACGATCCATGCATGAATGTGATGATGGCAATATGTTCTGTGCATTCTGTTGTTTCCCCATTTTCAAGGGAACTATTTGGTGGTCACCGATGGCACGGAGACTAACCGAATTTTTAATTCTCGCGTTTATTGGGGACTACGAAGGTGATGATTTTGTTTGCGGTTTTCTGTGAGAAAGTGAAGGAGGGAAGATTTTTTGCTTTTTTTCACTCATACTCCCATATGGCCCGTTTACATATTTGCTAATTCTACGCGACAGTTCATTTTCGAGCAGTATTGGCGTCAATTTAGCGCAATGTAAACACTTTTTAGCGGACAATAAAATTAGCATGACAAAATCAGAAGCTTCTGAATTCGGTGCTAAAACTAGTGGACAATAATGAGGATATTAGATTGTCCGACACAATTAGCATCATGTAAACGGTCTGCTAGACGAATTGTCAGCTAATTATGCCATCACGCCAATTTTATTGGCAGATAGGGAAGTGTTTACATTACGACAGTTTGGTACCAACACAGTCGGACAATTTATTGTCCCAGATTTAGCAGCTAAATTTTTAGCGGCAATGTAAACGATACTAGCGTGGAATAAATTGTCCGACAGAATATTGTCACGCATTATTATCACATATATAAACGGGCCAATAAGAAACCCCGTAGGAAGAAAGAGTGTTTCCCGGCTCATCAACCTTCGTAGTCCCCAATTATCATCGATTTTCTCTTCGGATTATCCCGGGAAATACGACCAATATTCTGATGATCTCTTGGTGTGTTTCGGTGAAGAAGAACTAGGACTAGCATCCAAGACAAAAACAACCGAACATGATTTGCCGGTCAAGTTATTATTCAAGAAAAAATCGATGAAGTGAAATTGATCATTGTAGATACGCCCGTACTGAGCGCGAGAATTTCACCTTTTCGAGTATAGGCCAAATTATACCATAATAGCAAATACTAGCTCGATTATACTGAATAAATATTTCAAATTCATATGCCATCAGTACACGCTTTGCCAAGTGTGCAAATATTTCCGCACACGCCACATTTTTGTTGGTTTTCATCTGTGATTTTGGCCCAATAAATCTTAATTATCTGTAGTTAATTTTAAAAATCTTGCATGAAATCTGTGATGTGGAAATGCCTATAAAATTGAGGAAAACTGTAACAATAGTTATTTATGTAACGAGTTGCAAAAAGTTGATTTTTTCAGCACGAGTCGTACATACGAAGAATGCTGAAAAAATCGAGTTTTGCAACGAGTTCCATACAAAATTTTATGCAATGATTTTTTCATAATGCAACCCATTTAAGTTGCATAATGTTCATAATGCAACTCAAATGAGTTGCATTATGAACATTATACAACTATTTTTCATTTTGCAACTCATTTCAGTTGCATAATGAGCCAGTTCGGAAAAAATGGCCATTATGATACCAAAATGAGTTATATAAAATGTGAATTATGATACTGAATTGCATAACATTGTTATTACATTCAGAAATGAATTACATAACTTCGAAAAATGATGTTTTGGGTCCAATAAGTCTCTTTGAGGATGTCGAGATGGTCTTGATCAGTGTTGCCTCAGGTACAGATTATTCTGTAAAAGTACAGATTTTTTTCAACTTTTTGGTACAGATTCTGTACGGTACAGATAACAGATTTTTAGCAAAAGGTACAGAACGGTACAGATTTTTTGAAATTGAGCAAAAAATCATTAAAATTCAAATTTAAAACATTTTTAATGCTGATATTATTGTTTTTAAAGTTCAGAAATTAGTAACAGTATACTCAAGTTAAGTGTTTTTCATAGTTTAGCCTGAACGTAATGCTCTTTTTTGTGTATTTTAAGCGATTTTAAATCAAATGTGGTACAAATTTGGTACAGATTTTGCACTGAAAATAATCGACACGCCTCATCCATGTTCTTTTACACGTTAATTTATCGTTCAAAACAGCACGCTATATTAACGTGAAATTCTTTTGAATCAGATGTTGAATAGTTGAGGTTCTAAACCACTGTCTTTTACACATGATTTGATCGTGTTTGACAGTACGTTTATGTATCGATAATGGAAATGGTTCGCCTATCACTTAAGATACATCACCGAACTCGCCCGCGGTAAGTGTGTCTTGGCATACTTCATTTTTTGGTGAACAGGGACCCGCAGTTGGGTGCCTGGTACTGAAATTCTAAAAAAATTGATATTTATGATGCCAAACTAACGTGTTTTACACATGATTTTGAAAAGTAGATTTATGACTGGTTTGACACGTTAAATTCAGATGTTTCCCAAGTGGTGAAAATCCATGTTTGAAACATGTGGCTCGAACGTGTAGAATATTTTCAGTGTGGGTACCGATTTTTCGAATGTCTGGTACAGATAAAAAAGATTTTTGAGCCTCCGGTACAGATAAAAATGTGGCAACACTGGTCTTGATGCCACTGTTTGAAATTAAAGCTGCAAAGTTCTTTAAAGTGTTCTTATACTTATGATGGCAGCCTTATGCTACGTTCTCACTGCGCTTTATGTTGGCCAAAATCAATTATATTGCGGAGGAACTGATTAAAATACGTTTAATTTTTGTCGATATTTAGTCTTTATACCTAACAATAATCTGATTTTGATAACTATTCTAGAAACTCTCCAGAAGTTCCCCGGGAATTCTTCCAGGAGATCCCAAAGTATTCTCCCTGAAGCTCCCAGGGATCCCCAACAATTGCAAGACCATGAATTACTTCAGGATTTCTTCGCGAATTTTCTCTAGGAATTATCTGGAAATCCCTCCATGGCTTCCCCAGAAGTACTTCCAGGAATTTTAGGAAAACTCCCGAAGGAATTCCCCACGAATTCGTTTTCGGAATTTCCTCCCAGGATTTCCACAAAATCAGCTTCAGGAATTCATCGGGAAATCATCCAGTACTTCCACAAGAAGTCTTCCAGCAATTGTGCATGCATCCTTCCAGAATTTCCCTGAGATTTTTTCCAGAATATTTTTACTAAGCCACGAAAATTCCTTCACAGTTCCCAGGGAAATCCTGAAGAAATTTTCCGGAAATTCCCCCAGGAGCTCTCCAAGAATTCCTAAAGGAGATTCTCGATGATTTCTCCAGCAGTGTCTTAGGAAATATTGTAGGAGTTCCTCAAAAATCCACCCAGGTATTTTCCAGGATTCCTTAAAAAGTTCTTCGAGAACTCCTCCAAGAATTTCTTGGGAAATATTGTAGAAGTTCCTCGAGAAATCTTGTAGGAATGCCTCAAGAATTTCTTCAGGAGTTCATCAGGAATACTGAAAGAAGTACCTGGCAAATTTCTCCAGGAAATAAAAGAAATGTCATCCAGGAGTTCTTCAGAAAATCAACCAGAAGTTCCTAAGCAATTCATCCTGGAATTTTTCGGAAATACTTCGAAGAGTTCCTCAAGGATACGCCCAAAATTTCTGCGGGAATTTCTCCAGGAGTTCTTTTGAAATTTCTATAGCAGTTTTAGGAAATTCTCCCACGAGTTCCTCGGCATTTTTTTCCAGGAGTTCCCAGGAAATTCATTCATTATCTGGGAATTTCCGCAGGAGTTCTCCAGGAATTTCTCTGTTATTTCTTCAGAAGTTGCTCGAGAATTCCTCCAGGAGTTCTTCCAGGGGTTTCTCGGGATTTTCTCCAAGAAATTCTTGGGAATTTATCCAGGAGTTCCTTGGGAACTGCCATAAACAAATCTCAAATATTCAGTAGAAGTTTGCCAGTATAAAATATATTGACGATTGCCCTTGCCCTTCGCGGTTTTGTAGGAGATATTTGGAAATGTAAGATGGACCTGAATCAAACAGGTATAAATAAGAAAATGAAGCTTATTATTCGATATCGTTCGTTTCCAAGATTTATTTAAAGCCTAGAAATCTTAAAAAATCTTTATTGTCGCAAAAATCTGTGGTCTGTGATCACAGATATCTGTAGGAAAAATATGGAAAAAAATCTGTGTAATTCTAGGTAAATCTGTGTATGTGGCATCACTGCGCATAACCCAGCAGGCCAACAGCGGTCGCAACATTGACAAAATATCGGAAATGTCAAGCGTTTGCTTTGATGTTGGTTGATGCGTGCGGAAAAGTGTGTACACTTGGCAAAGCGTGTACTGAAGGCTATATGATTTGGAAGCGAAAAATTACTTAAATTCTACTGGGTGTTTGAGGTGGCGGGGGATTTGTTTTCAGAATTTCTCACGGTGAAAAAATAATGGCCGCTCAGCCAGTTTTGACATCTAAGACTACCTTAGAATATGTAAATACCTTGGTGGGATGCACTTCAAAACTAGGCCCAGTTTCGCGACGAAACGCGGAAAGGCAGTATCTGTAAATTTCTGCACTACAGTTTCGGCCGATTGCCGCAAAATTGCCTCCAGCCTGTTTTGGATGACACGTGCTTGTCACCCGGTTGCTGCGATGCGAGAGAGGTCGATCGTCGGCGGCGCTGTCCGACCGGCTCGAGTTTTCGTGTGGCTGGCGACCGACGACGTGCGCGTCGCGACGTCGCGATGTCTGATAGAGCGCGAATATTGTTGTCACGGTTGGGTCGCGGTGTTCGATGATGCGCGAATGCTGACGATTCGCATCTCTGCGCCTAGGGTGCTAAACTGGTATGCCACAGTATCCACGATCAACTAGGTAAATATCCTATAGGAACGTAATTTAAAACGAAAACCTTCGACTGCCTCCCGTCCGTCACTTAGCATCGCCATCGCTACCGAACCATGAATGGCAGTGAGGTGGGGTGCTATGCTCGGTCAGCATCCTTCACCCAGCCCATGCACTCGGGTGGGTTTGGGTCAGCGTCGAAGCGCTGGCTATCCATGCCAGTTGTCCCATATCGATGACGTATTGCTTTAGGAGGAGGGGGGCAATCGGTCGTACGACTGATTCGTCATTCCGAAGAGGCTGTTCATATACCACGTATACCAAAATTTGGCCATTTCAGACCCACCCCCTCGTAGACTTTTGTCCATACAAAAATTTTGAAATGATCTCCCTAATGGTTCCCCTGTTGAAACGGAAACTTTGAAATATCAGGACATGCTGCCATCATCTCACTCATACGTGGTTCGTTAGTGATGGGTGACAACTCTAGGCCTTTTTTTTGCTTATATGTACAGCACGTTAGCGCCGCTCTTTCGTCGTCGTCGTTTTCTCTCACATTCTCTCCTACTTTCGTTCTCGTGGTGTGCTGCGGGCTGCGGCGTCCGTCGTCGCGGTCGTCGCGCACCAACTTAAGCAGGCTGTTACACCTGTCGCTCGGGTGAAAAATGCTGATCTAGATCACTAAATTGGCTATAATTCCGAAACGCCTTGACCGATCCGAATCATTTTCAATAGCAAACAATGCGGTAAAATTCCGGTTCGATTCGAGCTATAATCCGAAAAATCGACCAATGGGAAGTGCCTTAAAAGTGAGTGAACTTATTTTGTTCACAGACACACATACATACACACATACAGACATCATCTCAATTCGTCGAACTGAGTTGATTGGTATATGTGACTTGACCCTCCGAGCCTCATATCGAAATTTTTTTTTTGAGTGAACATATAGCCTTTCAGTTCACTTAGGTGAACGAGAAAGGCAAAAACAAAAACATCTACAGAGGATAAACAAAATGATCGGGGCAGGCAAAATTTTCACTTTTCAAAAAATGTTTAACTAGCTGTAACTTTTCGAAAAGTGCATCGAGTATTCTTAAATTTTTACTGTCAGTTCATCAACTAGTTGTGCATCAGTGGTTCAAATTTGGGAAAAATCGGGCCATTTTCCACGAAATTATAAAGATTTTTGAAAAAGGTGAAATTATCCGATAGCCAACTTTGAGCTATTATATCTCCGGATTTAATGAATCGATTGCAATGAAATTTTGACCATTCATGGCTTATATAATGAACTCTGGAAAACATTTGATTTATCTTGAAATTTTAAACAAGAGAAAAAGTTATAGAGATTTTATTGTTTTTCACGATTTTTTAGAAAAATTGTCAATTTTTAGTATGCATTCCATTACTTTTTCAATTTGTTGGCGGCTATGTTGTTACTTTTCTTCAAATCACATTTATATATATGTCAATTAGAGGAAAATTAAATGAACTATAATTTGCATCTTGGATTTGGAAACGATGTTGAAATTTTGGATAATTTTGTGTTTGATTAGGAAAATAATCTAATCGTTATAATTTTCTTCCGTGTTAAGAATTTTAAGTTGAGTCAACGGTTTTTCATAGCTCATTATATAAGTCATAAATGGTCAACATTTCATTGCATTCGGTTCATCGAATCCGGAGATATAACAGCTCGAAATTGGCTATCGGATAATTTTACCTTTTCCAAGAACCTTTATAACTTCGTGGAGAATGGCCTAATCTTTCCCAAATTTGGACCACTGATACAAAACTAGTTGATGAACTTGCAGTAAAAATTTGAGAATATTTGATACACTTTTCGAAAAGTTACAGCTTGTTGAACATTTTTCAAAAGTGAAAATTTTGCCTGTCCCGATCATTTTGTCTATCCCCTGTATGTTTCACAATGTTGCAGAACGATGATAGAACTGAAATCCGTGGTAAAACTCAAATAGAGGAATCGATTACATCGTACCTGTACTCTTTGGTAAACGCTGATCAGCCCACAGAATTCATTCCTGCTAAATCGATCCCTGAGAACTATCCTGCTAACGAAAACATAATGCAAGAAAGGGTATGAAGAAATTCTGTGATGGTATCTTGGTTCTTGTCAAAAAAAAAGTAAGTGACAAAAGTGCTGAAGAATTTCGACCTATTTCACTTTTGAACTTTGATTATAATGTTCTGGCTAATCTTAAACAGAAAATGCATAGTCTTTTACCACTGGTTCTGTCAGACAGCCAGAAATGTTAAAATGGGAAAAGGTCTATTTTTAAAGCAACGAGTCGTATCTAGGACGATAGAATATGCCAACTAAATCATCATTGTAAAAGTGCATTGCTGGTTTCCTTCGATCTGGGCCATGCGTTCGATCGAGTCAACTACCCATTTCTGAAGCATACTATGGAAAAGATGAATTTCAACAGGAATCTCATAAAATTACTCGAATTAATCTGGAGCCAATCCTACTCAAGAATCCAGATCAACGCGCATCTGTCAAAAGAGATTAAAATTAGTCGTTCAGTAAGACAAGGTGATCCTTTGTCAATGCACCTTTTTGTCTTATACCTCCAGCCGCAGCTAGACACTATATCTCGGAAACTGCCAAATGCTGTGATAAACGTCAACGCCTATGCTCCTTGATGATGAGCGAATACCAGTACGAGTTGCTGCCATCTTCGCAGACTACGGTTTAGCCTCTGGTGCTATATTGAACAAACAAAAAACTGTTGCAGTACCTAATGATAGGAAATGTTAACCTTACAATGGATACTGAATGGCTGAACATAGAAAGCTTCATTTACATCCCCGGAGTATTTTACGGTGAAAATATCAAGGAGGCGCAGAAGCTCAACTGGCGATCCGTTCTCAACGGGTTGCGTACACGACTTGGGTTTCACCATCCAAGAAAGTTGAATCTGATTCAAAAAGTCATATTAATAAATACATACATCAGATCAATAATCTGGTATATGACTTCTGCCAATCA
This sequence comes from Aedes albopictus, assembly GCF_035046485.1. Lineage (NCBI taxonomy): Eukaryota > Metazoa > Arthropoda > Insecta > Diptera > Culicidae > Aedes > Aedes albopictus. The sequence continues at coordinate 348,968,692 of NC_085138.1, forward strand.
CAAAGGGTTTTGCTACAAAAATTCGAGTGGAAATCGGGAAATTCATCTGGCATGAACAAACTCTGCAGAGAGTAATAATTGCAAACCTGACTCTCCTAAAGCTTGTGGTGGTCTGAATGTATGTACACTGTCCTGAGACAAAATCAAAGGCACTATTATTGAATCGGATGATGAACTTGAATCACCAACTTCCTTTTGCAGCAAGTAATGCTGCAAAATCCAAACAATCCAATTCCAGCGATGTTCAACCATATCTAAGAAATGAGCTGTCTCAGTTACTGGATATTTTGATAAATACACCAACGTCTCATGGATTATATCTCCACTTCCTGGCAATAAAGCCGGATCCAGGATTTGTGGCAGCTGATCGACGTGACTGGAAAACTGTCTTCAAGTATCTGCATAATAAATCTCTATTATCAACTCAGAGATCAAATTGGTTTGTTGTTATGCACAAGAAGATAAGACATCCAGAGTTGCTGTATCAATGAGATAATCCGTTCTGTGAAACATGTCCGGGAGAAGTGGAAACCACTGAGTAATTCTCGCTGAAACCAGGCCGCCATTTACATAAAGTCTGGGATTTCAATTTTTTCTTGCTTATTCGCTAGAATATGATAAAAAAGGATGAAAACCACTTTGGTTGGGTTTGGACCCCTCGCTTGGCAAGGTGACAAAAATGACGATTTTTCATCAAATTGCACCTAATTTATCGCATAATATCTCAACATTTATGGTTGTAACATATACAAAACTTTACCTTTCTATGAAGGGAAAGTATAGACCTTTCATTTGAAGTTGAAAAATTTTTGGCAGCCATCTTGGATTTGGTGGCCATTTTGAATTTTGCGATTTTAGCTGTGTTCGCAACCACCGATTTCAAATCCGAACTCATCATTAGAAACCTGAGAGCCTAAGCTTTTCAAAACATTCAAAAATTTTGGTGTGCATTGACCGCAACAATGATATATCGATGAAAACGTTAGGCGACCCCCTATTCTCCCATACATTTTGCTGCAGACGCCACGCACATGCATGCGATTCCACCGATCCCGTTATTGCACGAAAACCGATACGATTTTAAAAGTGAAAATGGTCAGATATAGTTTTGTGTTGATATTTAGCACATTTGGTTTTTTTTTTATTCTTAACCACTTAACCTATTTTAAAGTTCTTTTGTCCACTAGGGCACTACGTGAGCGATTCCAATTGGCGGCTGCACTTACACAGAGAAGAATTTCTACTCAGTGGCTGAGTTGGTCTTACTCAGTAATCTAAAAATCCTTTGTTTTCTTACTCAGTTTCCGTTAAAAGTGGGACAACCCATTGCCAATGGGTTGTCCCACTTTTAGCCGAAACTGAGTAAGACAACAAAGGATTTTTCGATTTCTGAGTAAGGCCAACTCAGTCATTGAGTAGAAATTTTTCTCGGTGTACACTTTGTACAGCGCCTGAATGTATTCTATTATATTCTTATTCTACTATACCGAACTGGTTTGCCTCTGTGCTTTCACTTTTCTACCCTGTCCTTGGTAGAATGATGAGCAGAGCACGACGATGAAATGATGTGTGGCTGTTGTTCCTTTTCCAGTCCGATTGGGGGTTGTCCATTATGGGTTGCCGTTCGCCGATATCCAATTATCCGGGTCCGTTTGAGCTATGAGAGCTCAGTAGAGGGTCAAGTGCCAGCCGCTCTCGGGGGGAAGAGCAACTGACGAAGTTCTGGGGCTGGGATCGAACCCATGACCATCAGCTTATGAAGCGAACGTTTTGGCAGTTTTAGCCACAAATTGTCTCCAGTTAGCCTAGTGGTTAAGGCTATGGATCGCCAATCCGGAGACGGCGGGTTTGATTCCCGTTCCGGTTGGGAAAATTTTCTCTACTCCCTGGGCATAGTGTATCATTCTATTTGCCTCACAGTATACAAATTCATGCAATGGCAGGCAAAGAAAGCCCTTCAATTAATAACTGTGGAAATGCTCAATGAACACTAAGTTAAAGCGAGGCTGGCCAAGTCCCAGTGGGGACGTAGAGCCATAAAGAAGAAGAAGAAGAAGAAACCACAAATTGTCTACAACTCGGGATTCCCGGGATGGTCGGGATTTCTGAACTTTCCCGGGATTTGGGGAAACCTGAAAACACTCAAATCCCGGGAATTATTGTCCCGGAATGTCCCAGGATGGACACTCTACTGTAAAGTTTTCTGATAAAGGAATCCAGCTTAAAATTAAAAGTAAGTATATCAAAAAGTTCTTCTTTTGTTCTTAATGATGCTTTTGGGGACGACATTTTGTTTACTAACGTCGCTATTCACTAGCGTGCACAGAGGGGGGCAAGGGGGGGCACTTGCCCCCCCTTCTATAAAAAAAATCTATGCACCATTTTTGCAATTCTTGAACCTTGGATCTTACCACGCAATGTAGAGAATCACTGAGCTATGGTGCACCATTGACACATACAATTTCTTAGTATCTCATGCACAACTATGATCTCAGAATCATCTAGGCTGAACTCACGCACCATCTTCTAACTAATCAGTAATGTCAGCACCACATTTGAAAAACATGCACCATTTTGGCATTTCGTATTCCAAAACTGTATTCCATGTTCGTGAACCATGGTGACTTCGGCACCACATTGAATTCTAAGCACCAATTTTGCAATTCGTGCACCTAGCCATACAAAATAACGTGTATCACTGAATAACAGTGACGACTAATACAGCACACTAACATCATGCACCTTCTTCAAAGCTTTCAATGCACCATCATGATGTCCACAGAATGATCTAGGTATCCACGCATTATGATGATCGCATGAAATGTCTTTTTATCAATTGAGTATCTTATACCTCATACTGATATGCACCATCATGAAATTTCATGCACCATCGCATAAATCTTCAAGCACCATTTCAGCGTTTTTCATATCACTGAGCCGTGAGCATCACTTAAAATACATTTTGTATGCTATGCACCATTTTTGCAATTCGTGCACCTAACCATAAGCTTTAAAAAACGGTGACAACTAATGCATCATCTAGTATCATGCACCTTCTTCAACGGTTTCCAACCACCATTTTGGCATTCACTATATCATCTTGGCATCTTATGCACCATTATGATGTGGTTCACAAGTGAATTTGATGCACCATTTTGGCATTTCGTATACAAAATAGCATTCCTTGTACCTGGACTATGTTGATTTCTGTGCCGCATTGAGTTTCCTGCACCATTTTTGCAATTCGTGCACCTACATATGGAATTTGTTGAGTATAACTGAATCATGGTTAAACTAATGCACCATACAGACATCATGTAGCTTCTATGCATTCCATGTACCACCATGATGATCACATAAATATCTAAGCACCATCTCACACGTCATCTAAGCATTTAATTCACATTTGAATTTCATAAGCTCCATTTTTCCATATCCTACACCCAATTGTATTCCATGTACCTGATCCATGTTGACTTCCGCACCACATTAAATTCATTTTTTGCAATTTTTAATTTTGGATCTAACCACCCAATGTTGAGAATCATTGAATCATGGTGGCACCAAATGCACCCCTGATACATACAATTTCTTAGTATCTCATGCACAACCATGATGTTCTCAGACTCATTTTTAGGCTAATCTCACGCACCATCTTTTAACTAATCAGTGATGTCAGCACCATATTCGAATAACATGCACCATTTTGGCATTTCGTATTCCAAAACTGTAATCCATGTACGTGAACCATGGTGACTTCGGCACCACATTGAATTCCAAGCACCATTTTTGCAATTCGTGCACCTACCCATACACAATGTCGAGTGTCGCTAAATAACGGTGACAACTAATACAGCACACTAACACCATGTACCTTCTTCAAAGCGTACACAGAATGATCTAGGTATCCACGCATTATGCTGATCTCATGCACTATCTTTTAATCAACTAGGAATTTAATGCATCATACTGATATGCACCATCATTAAATTTCATGCACCATTAAAGCTTTCCAAGCACCATTTCAGCGATTATTATATCATCTAGGCATCTGATGCACCATTATGTTGTGAGCATCACATAAAATACTTTTATTTTGTATTCTATGCGCCATTTTTGCAATTTGTGGACCTAACAATGCAACATGTTGATAATCTTTGAATAACGGTGACAACTAATGCAGCTCACAAGCATCATACGCCTTCTTCCAAGCCTTCCATGCACCATTTTGGCATTCATTATACCATCTAGGTATCTTATGCACCATTATGATGTGGTTTACATTTGAATTTGATGCACCATTTTGGCATTTCGAATACAAAATAGTATTCCACATACCTGGAACATGTTGATTTCTGTGCCACATTGAGTTACCTGCACCTTTGCACGAATTGCAAGTGCACCATAATATGAAACATGACGAGTATAACAGAATCATGGAGAAGCTAATGCACCATACAGACATCATACACCACCATGATGTTCACAGAATAATCTAGGGAACATCTCACGCACCATCTTTGAATCAAATATGTGTCTAATTGTGAAATAATGCACCATCGCTAAATTTCATGCATTACTAAAGCTTTTAATGCGTAATCGTGGCGTTCACTATATAATCTAGGCATCTATTGCACCATTATTATTGTATGAAGTTTCGTACATCGAAATAGCATTTCTTGTACGATGTCAACTCTAATGCATCATACTGACATCAAGCACCATCTTTGAATGACATGCTCCATATTAGCATTCAATGCACCATACCAATGAACTGTTGTTATCAGAAGATCCTATACACCACGGTGACATCATGCACCTTTATTGCCTCACGCAATTTGATTTTTATGCAGCACCAACATTTTTATGTTTACACCATCTCCAAATCTCACGTTTTATCTGAGCATTCTATAAATCAAATTGCAATTACTTGCCACGCATGCATTATCTCGACGTTCCCTTGATCATTAAGGTATATAATGAACCATACTCACATCACACACCTTTTTAAAATTCTATACACCTTCTTGGTGTTCATTGTATCATCCACAATTGAATTTTATGTACCATTGTGTGATTCGCGCATCAAAATAGCATTCCGTTGATCATTTTGAGAATCACTTTACTAGCTCGAGAAGTATCTGGAGTAATCCGTGGAGGCATTCTAGGAGAAATCCCTGGAGAAATTTCACGGGGAATCCTTGAAGGATTTTCTGGAGGAATCCCTGAAGGCATTACTAAAGAAGTGCTTGAAAGAATTCTTGAAAAAAGCTTTCAAAAACTGGAAGAAGAGTCTAGAAATTCCTGTAGAATTTGCAGGAGGAACTACTAAAGGAATTGCTGGAAAAATTATTGAAGGAATTCCCTGGAGGCATTCCTAAAGGAATCCTTGAAGAATTTCCTGGGGAAATCCGTAGAGGAATTCGTGAAAGAATTCATAGAGAAATATTTTGAAAAACTCCTGGACAAATTTCTTGAAGAGTTTCAGCAGGGGTCATTGACGAACCCCTGGAGGATTTCCTGGAGTAAACTCTGGAGGCATTCTGAAGGAATCCTTGGAAGAATGCCTGAAGGTTTCCTTGTGAGAATTCCTGGAGGAACTTCTGGTAGAATGTCCGGAGGAATTTCCGCAGGAATCCCTGAGGAAATTTCTGGAGGGACATTTGGAGGAGTTTCTAGAAGAATTCATGGAGGAAGCTATGTGAAATTCCTGGAGAAATCCCTGATGTAATCCCTGAAGGAATCCGTGAAGGAATTACAGCATAAAACACTGGAGGGGTAACAGAAGGAATCCATGAAGGAATCCATGAAATAACTCATGGAGGAATTCCAGGAGAAATTGCTGGGGGAATTCCTGAAGGATTTTTGGAAAAATTCCTGCATGAATTACTGGAGAAATCTCTGGAGGAATTTGTGGAGCAATTTCTGGAGGAATCAGTGGAGGCATTCCTGAAGGAATTTTTGGAAGAATCCGTGAAAAAATTCTTAGCGGAATTTCTGGAGGCATTCTTTTGAGAATTATTGGAAGAATTTCTGGAAGATTTTCAGGAGGAATACTTGGCTGAATCCCTGGAGACATTCATAGAGGAAATCTTAGAGAAAGCTTTGGAAAATTCCTGGAGAAATCCCTGCTGAAATCCTAGGAGGAATTCCTGAAGAAATCCGTAAAGGAATTCAAGGATGAATCCCTGGAGAATTTTTAGAGAAACTTCTGGAAGAATCCCTAGAGGTTTTTTTGGAGAAATTCCTAAAAAAATGTAGGAAAAATATAGCAAAAGAATTCCTAGAGGGATTTTTGAGGAATTCCTGGAGAAATTCCTGGCGAAATCCATGGAGCAAAGAAATTTTTCGAGGAATTCCTGGAACGGTTCCAGGAGAAGTTTTTTTTTCTGGAGAAATTCATGGATAAATTCTAGAGGAATTCTTGGAGGAATCCATGAAGAATTTTTAGATGATTTTCTGGAGTAATTAATAGATAAATTTTTATAGTTATCCCAGGAGAAATTTCTGGAGAAATTCCTTGCGAAATTCCTTGCGAAATTCCAGAAAAAAATCCTGAAAAAATATCTGTAGAAATTTCTCGAGGAATTCCTGGAAGAGTTCCGGGAGAAAATTCTTCAGAATTTTCTGGAGAAATCCGAGCAGGAATTCCTTTAGGAGTCGTTGCAGAAATTCTGGGAGGAATCTCTGTAGAAATTCCCGGAGGTATTCAAGATGGAATTAACGAAGGAATTTTTGAAGGAATGATGGAGGAATTCCTGGAGCAATTTCCGAAAGAATTCTTTGAGGTATTTTTTGCGAAACATTCCTGGAGAAATTCCTGGAAGATTTTCTTGAGGAATCTTTGGAGAAATTCCTGGAGGAATCCATGTTTGCATTCCGGGAGGTATTTCTTGATAAATTCCTGAAAAATTTTTTGGTGGAATAACTAGAGAAATTTCTGGATGAATTCTTTAAGGAATTTCTGGACAAATAATTAAGGCTTCCTGGAGGAATGTCTAGAGGAACTCCTCGAGTAATTTGTGAAGGATTTTTTTTGAGTAATTTCTGAAGAAACTCATGGATGAACTCCTGGATGAATTCCCGAAGAAATTCCTGGAGGAATCCCTAAAGGAATTCCTAGAGAAATACCCAGAAAAGATCCGGGAAAAATCCCTGCTGTAATCCTAGGAGGGATTCCTGAAGGAATCTGTGAAGGAATTCAAGGATGAATCCCTGGATAATTTCTAGAGAAATTTCTGGAAGAATCCTTAAAGATTTTTCTGGAGAAATTCCTGAAAAAATTAAGGAATTCCTGGAAAAATTTCTGCATGATTTCCTGAAGGAATTCTTTGAAAAATTTCTGGAAAAATATTTGCGGCTTCCTGGAGCAATGATTTAAGGAACTCCTCGAGCAAATTCTGAAATATTTCCTAGAGGGATTTTTGAGGAATATCTGAAAAAAATCATTGATAGAATTCCTGGCGAAATCCATGAAGGAATTCCTGGAGAAATTTTTCGAGGAATTCCTTGAGGAATTCCTGGCACAGTTCCGGGAGAAGTTTTTTCTAGAGAAATCCGTGGATAAACTCTTGGAGGAGGAATTTTTGGGGGTATCCATGAAGTATTTTTTTAGGATTTTCTGGAGCAAAAACTAGAGAAATTTTTATAGTTGTCCCAGGAAAAGTTTCTGGAGAGATTCTTGGAAAAATTCCAGAAAAGAAAATTCTGTAGAAATCCCTGGAAAAAATTCTCGAGGAATTCCTGGAAGCGTTCCGGGAGAAATTTCTTCAGGATTTTCTGGAGAAATCAGAGCAGGAATTCGTTAAGGTATCCTTGCAGAAATTCCTGGAGGAATCCCTGTAGAAATTCAAGATGGAATTACTGAAGACATTTTTGGAGGAATTCCTGAAAGAATTACTTGAGGTATTTTTTTGCGAAACATTCCTGGAGGAATTCCTGGAGAAATTCCTGGATGATTTTCTTCAGGAATCTCTGGAGAAATTTCTGGAAGAATCCATGTTTGCATTCCGGGAGGTATTTCTGGATAAATTCCTCCAGATTTTTTTTAGGAATTCATTTATGAATTCTTAGAGGAATAACTAGAGAAATTCCTGGATAAATTCTTTAAGGCATTTCTGGACAAATATTTAAAGCTTCCTGGAGGAATGTCTGGAGGAACTCCTCGTGGAATTAATAAAGGATTTTTTTTAGAAATTTCTGAAGTAACTCATGGATGAATTCCCGAAGAAATCTCTGGATGAATTCCTCCAGAAATTCCCGGAAAAGATCCGGGAAAAATTATTTTAGGATTTTCTGGAGGAATTAGTCGATGAATTTCTGGAAGAATCCCTGGAGACAATTTTGGAGGAATTCTGGCAGAAATTCTTAGAAAATTTTCTGTAGGAATTCCGGCAGCAATCCCTGGAGGTATTTCATGAGGATTCCATGGAAGTATCCCTGGAGGAATTCCTAGAAGTGTTCTGGGAGAAATTGATTGAGGATTATGTGGAGGATTCCGTGAAGGATCTCCTGGAAAAATCCCTGGATGAATGCCTTGAAAAATTTCTGGTGAAATCCATGGAGGGAGGAATTTCTGAAGGAATTCCTGAAAAAAATCCTGGAGAAATTCCTGGAGGAATCCATGGAGGTATCCCTGAAGGAATTCTTGGAAGGGTTCCGGGAGACATTCCTTTGAGATTGTCTGGAGGAATTCTGACAGAAATTCCTAGAGGATTTTCTGGAGTAATTCCAGGAGGTATTTCTGGACGAATTTTTGAAGAAATTCTTGAATAAATCGTTGAAGGAATGAATCCCTGAAGAAGTCCTTGAGAATTTCCTGGAGGAATCCATGGATGAATTGCTCGAGAAATTCCAGGAGGAAATCCGGGAAGAGATCCGGTAGAAATTCCTATAGGATTTTCTGGAGGAATCTGTAGAGCAATTCCTTGAAGAATCCCTGGAGGAAATATTGAATAAATTCTGGCAGACATTCCTAGAGGATTTTTTCTAGAAGAAATTTCATGAGGAATCTCTGAAGGAATTCCAGGGGGTAATTCTGGAGGTAATTCTGAAGAAATTTCTGGAGTATTTACTGTAGGAATTCCTGGAGGAATTATTTGGGGAAATTCTGGAGAAATATATGAAGCTTCATGTAGAAATTTCTGAAGGAACTCCTCGAGGAATTTCTGAAGGAATTTCTGGAGGAATTTCTGAAGAAATTTTCCAACGAATCCCTACAGGAACTCCTTGAGAAACTCCTAGAAAAAGTTCTGGAGGAATTCTTTGAGGAATGCAATGACAAATCCTTGTAGTTTTGGTGAAAATTCCCAGAGGATTTGTTAGAGGAATCCCTGGAGGAGTTCCTGGTAGAATTTCTGGCGCTCTTCCTTAAGAAATTTCTGAAAGAATTCCTGGAGGATTTTTTGCGGAATTTCTGAAGAAATTCATGGATGAATCCTCGGAGGAATTCCTGAAGAAATGCCTCGAGAATTTCCTGGAGAAATCTATGAGGGAATTTTTCGAGGAATTCTAGGAGGAATTCCTGGAAGAAATCTGTTGAAAATTCACCTAGGATTATCTGGAAGAATGCGAGGATCAATTCTTAGAGAAATCCCTAGAAGATATATTGTAGGAATTCTGACAGTCATTCCAAAAAGAAAATTTCAGGAGGAATCTCTGGAGCAATTATTGTAGTATTTACCAGAGAAATTATTTGAGGAATTTCTGGTGAAATATATGAGGCTTACTGGAAAATTAATGGAGGAATTTCTAAAGAAATTTCTCGAGGAATTTATGAAGGAATATCTGGAGGAATTTCTGAAGACATTCATTATTACATCCCTGGAGGAATTCCTGAAGAAATTTCAGGAAAAAATCCTGGAGAAATTCCTAGGGGATTCCGTGGAGGATTCCCTGGTGGAATTTCTCGCGGAATCATTCGAGGAACTCCTGATGAAATTGTTTGAGAATTTCCTGGAGGAATCCATGGAAGAATTCTTGGAGAAATTTCTTGAGGAATACCTGGAAGAATTCCGTGAGAAATTCCTTTAGCATGTTATGGAGGCATCCGTGGAGAAAATATTAGGGGAATTCTGACAGACAGACTTTCAGGATTTTCCTAGATAAATGTCAGGAGGGATCTCTGGAGGAATTTTAGGAGTGTTTACTGGAGGAATTCCTGGAGGATTTATTTGAGAATTTTCTGGAGAAATATATGAGTCTTCCTGGAGAAATGTCTGAAAGAACTCCTCGAGGAATTTCTGAAGGAATTCCTGAAGGAATTTCTGGAAGAAGTTTCTGAGGAATTTCCGAAGAAATTCAATAATGAATCCCTGGAGAAATTCCTGAATAAATTTCTGGAAAAAAAAATCCTAAAGAAATTCCTGGAGGATTCCCTGGTGGTATTCCTGGAAGATTTCTGGAAGAAATTCCCTCCGTGGAGGAAATCCTGAAAGTTGCATATTGGAGGAATTTCTAAAGAAATGTCTGAAGGAACCCCTCGAGGATTTTCTAAAGGAATATCTGGAGGAATTTCTGAAGAAATTCATTTTTGAATCCCTGGAGGAATTCTTGAAAAAAATATTGGAAAAAAACCCTGTAACCCTGTTGTAAAGTTTATCAACTTGTTCAATGGTCGTTCCAAAATAGTCATCCAAACTTCATGTGGAAGATAGCCCTTCAAGCTTTTCTCGAGAGAACATGGTGATGTATGGTTAGACGTCAGTCTAGTCCTGAGCATTCTATTTTTGTATATAAGTTTGCTGAAATTTTCCACACTACATATCTGACTTAACATCTATTAAAGTTTTGTAATTCCCGCAATAAAAGATTTTCGAAAAAAATATGTGAAATTATTTCAATTCACCGTGACTAGTCAAAATATTGCAATAGTTTTACTGTTCGAAAGAGAGATAAAGTTGTGAAAGACGGACCCGGTTTAGGGTGGTGCTTCGAATCCAGTTTGACTTTCTATTCTGCAGAGTTGTAACTTGTTCTGTAGCTTAGTTTGTTAAAGCGCCGGACTAGCGATACCGGAGTCGTGGGTTCGAATCCCACCAAAACAAGTGGTAATTTTTTCACACAATTATCTCTCAATTTGCCAATTAAACGTACTTTGTCCAAAAACACTTCAAGTTTTCACGTCTATTTCAGACATACTAGCCGACTGGTATAGCCGGAAAAGGGCAATAAAATCATTGTCAAACATGTTGAGAAACTAAATTTTATTTAGATTTCAAGAAAAATGGTACTGAAAATTCTTCACAATTTTGCATTTCAATTTTTAAACTGAAGGCTGTTTTAAAATAATGAAAATTCATTATAAGAAAATGTTCGTGCGCCGCGACATTTTCGAAAATTTCAAAAGGCGCCACGATAGCAAAAAGTTTGCCTCTGCATTAAGGATTTGTAATGGAACACTTTGAATTTTTTTTGATGACTCTTTACTTGACTTATTAAAAAAAAAAAAAAGGATCGCTGTAAAGCCTCCTGAAAGCCTATCTGGCAAAATCTCTCAAGAAAACCATGATAGTTTTTAGAAGGAATCTTTCGAGAAATTACTAGTGAAACTCTAAAAGAATTGCTGAAAGAATCTTTGGACTAATTTGAAAGAAAATCATGCAGAAAAATCGGAAACAAATGTAAAAATGAGTTAAGGTTTATTTGATAAATTTCTGGAGGAATCCGTAGTGATTTTTTTTAGAGAAAGGGAAATTAGGGATAGAAGTGTGAAATTATAATAAATTGGAAGAATTGAAGAACTTTTTGTAAGAATCCGTTAATAAATTCTTGTGGGAATTATCTAGGAACCACTCTGAGAAGTTTTTTTAAACAAATAAGTATGTAGAAGTTTTTTCAAAATCCTCTCTGAATTTCAATTGAATTGTCACTCAGATAGAGTTGTGTTGTCAAAGAATATTGTTGATCATAAGAAACTGTGTAACGAATTCCAATGTTTCTTAGATACTGTAGAAAATACAAATGAATGTTTAAGTAATATAATAGCTAAATATAATACCCTATTATTTGAATGCACCAAAACAATAACGAAAACAGTTAAAATCAAAGGTACTCATAGCCCTTGGATGAATCTTGAGCTATGGTCACTTAATAAAATAAAAAATAACTATTTAAAAAAATGTCGGAAATATCCTAATAGTTCTCATATAGCCGAACTTCTCAAACATGTCTCACATAAGTTAGACGTCACGAAAAAACAATCAAAAAAGAGATACTATGAAAGTTTATTAAATAATACGACACATTCAAAACTATGGAAAATATTAATACTATCTTAGGCAAATCGAACATTAACTCGGAACTTACATTATCTGTTGATGGTTAGTGTATTTCTGACAATAATAAGATCTGTGAGGTATTCAACGAGCATGTTTCAACGATTGGCTCCAAATCTGCTAGCCAAACCGACTAAAATAATTAAAAACAATGTTGCTGCATTTTGCCACATTCTCTCTGCTTCCTTTAATAAAATTGTCGGCTAAAGTAATACCTGTTTTTAAAATCAGGAGATCGATGTCTAGTAGATAACTATCGACCAATATCTACACTATCGGTGTTCAACAAAAAAATAGAGAAACTTCTAAAGCTTGTCCAGTTAGAATCCGGACGCAGATAATCACTTATATCTCAGAGGTGGAATAACAAACAGAAAAGGTTAAGTCCTCAAAACAAAGATAATTTACTGTAGTTTCATGGAAAAATATCATTAAAATTATTAAATTTAATTTTTAATGCATTTTCTCATTTTTTCCGCGATAACTTCCTTGAAAATCTGCACAATGGTAGTAAATTTTAACATCAACCCCTTCGGCGTATTTGTTTAACAATTGGGTCATCTCTATGGTGTCCTGAGACCCTCCACCAGTCTGATTAGGAATCCAAAGAAACTTTACCAAATATTTCTCTTCTTGCGAAATTAAGGGCTGTTTAGTGAATTCCAAAGAAGCGAAATTTGAGTGTTTTTTTCGTTAATAAACACCATCCCACAGTGCACAATGGGTCCAGAGCCGTATTTACGAAGACAGCAATGTTTGTGCCTAAACCATAAGTTTTAGATACATGGTGTCTTTGGGAAACTTTCTTCTTATTTTTCGACCTTTTTTCTCATTATTGTGAAATTAGGGTGGTCCCTCTAGTTTCGCTGATCCAAACATCTGCTTTTTAATAGTTTTATGTACGTTCACAAAATGTTCTACAAAGTTGTAAAAGAACTTATTTAGAGCAAGTTTGCCGAAGAAACCATTATTCTATCTCTTATGGTTCCTAACTTATAATTTTTTAACAGATTCATGTTAGGGTGATCCATGAATTTTAGTTTTCCTGAAATAACTTTTAATTCGTTCGTTTCTCGTAAATACTTTGTTCCGAGCACTTTTAGAACTATCAACGACGCTTTTTTTTCCAAAGAGCTCAAAGTTCTAACTCTCATAGTTAAGAAGATATTGGCATTTTTCTTCGAAAAATCACTTTTTTTTTTTAAATGTCGTATCTCAAAAAGGAGCGAATGGATTTTCAATCTCCCGGTTGCACTGGAAAGACCGTACTCTGTTCTATTTATGGTGAAAAAACTGTAGGTACCTTTTTTGTTTAAAGCTTTTTATTGAATTTTGAAAATACGATTTTTTTCATGGAAAAGCAGTTGTAACTTTGTAAATTGATGAGATACAAACTTGGCGTCTTCGACAAAATCGTGAGTTTTTGCATGCTATAAAAGTGCCCAGAACAAAGTATTGCGAAAAAATCAACACATAAAATTATATTGAGTAAAAACAGATTTTCATATGAAAAATGACACATTTCAAGCAAATTCAACTCGTCTTTGTTAGATAGATCAAAGTAGCTTGGTAAATGGTCATCCATTTCATTGTAGAACCAATGTTTATTTATACTGTCATCACCATTTAGGCACAATGTTGATAAGATATTGTAAATCATGTAACTTTGATAGGCTTTTACGTTAACCTAAACATATACTAGTGATTGACATTTTCACTATCCATACATTGAAGTGATGAAATTGAAATTAAATTTATGGAAATCTGCTCAAAACCACATTTTAAGTTGAGTTCATTGACGAATTATGGATTATAAGCAAGTTTAAATATTTTCGACATGGTTACTTCGATCTATCTAACAAAGACTAGTCGAGTTTGCTGAAATTGTTCCGCTTTCCATATGAAAATCTGTTTTTACTCAATATAATTTTATGTGTTGATTTTTTCGCAATACTTTGTTCTGGGCACTTTTATAGCAGCCAAAAACTCACAATTTTGTCGAAGACGCCAAGTTTGTATCTCATCGATTTTCAAAGTTACAACTGCTTTTCCATGAAAAAAAATCGTATTTTCAAAATTCAATTAAAAGCTTTAAACAAAAAAGGTACCTACAGTTTTTTCACCATAAATAGAACAGAGTACGATCTTTCCAATGCAACCGGTAGATTGAAAATCCATTTGCTCCTTTTTGAGATATGACATTTTGAAAAAAGTGATTTTTCGAAGAAAAATGCCAATATCTTTTTAACTATGAGAGTTAGAACTTTGAGCTCTTTGGAAAAAACATGCGTCGTTGATAGTTCTAAAAGTGCTCAGAACAAAGTATTTACGAGAAACGAACGAATTAAAAGTTATTTCAGGAAAACTAAAATTCATGGATCACCCTAACATGAATCTTTTAAAAAATTATAAGTTAGGAACCATAAGAGATAGAATAATGGTTTTTTCGGCAAACATGCTCCAAATAAGTTCTTTTACAACTTTGTAGAACATTTTGTGAACGTACATAAAACTATTAAAAAGCAGATGTTTGGATCCGCGAAACTAGGGGGACCACCCTAATTTCACAATAATGAGAAAAAAGGTCGAAGAATAAGAAGAAAGTTTCCCAAAGACACCATGTATCTAAAACCTATGGTTTAGGCACAAACATTTTTGTCTTCGTAAACACGGCTCTGGACCCATTGTGCAGTGATGACACCACTAGGGTAGGGCGGGGCAAGATGAGCACTAGGGCAGTTCAGATTTCAAACATGTTGAAAATTCAAAGCTCCCATATGTTCATTACAATCATTGGTGCAAAACTAGAGTCCTGTCAAATTTTCAGCCATTTCGGTGGTCATTTAATGGTGGCCCAAACGCAAAATAGGTTTGTAAAGGGTGATACGGTCAAAATTTGGTCACACAATTTGTTTCATAACTTGAGACTGCGTACACCAAAACAGCTGAATTTTGGACCAGTAATGCTACATTATATGTAGCTTAAACCATAAAATTTTCATCAAAATCGGTTTAGTATTTGCGGAGATATTGTGAATCCTGAAAACTGCAATTTTAAAATTTTGTACAAAGTGGATTTAAAAATAAGAACACATGTTTACTCTTTTTTTTATAGAGCCAGAAATACTGAACCAATTTCAATGAAAATTTTTCTGTGTGTAAAGTATACATATCAAAATGTTATGTAAAAATTTCATTCAATTTGATTCAGCCGTTACAAAGTTATATTTGTTTAGGTGGTCAAATTTTGTCAAATTTTGTCGAGTCAAGTCAAATTTTGGTCACACAATTTTTTTCACAACTTAAGATTGCGTACACCAAAACAGCTGATTTTTGGATCAGTAATGGTACATTATATGTAGCTTGTACCATAAAATTTTCATCCAAATCGGTCTAGTATTTGCGGAGATATTGTTGAATCCTGAGATCCGCAATTTTAAAATTTTGTGCAAAGAGGATTCATACATTTTTACTGTTTTATTTATAGACCCAGAGATACTTAACCGATTTCAATGAAAATTTTTCTGTATGTGTAGTATGCATATCAAAATGTTGTGTAAAAATTTCATTCAATTTGATCCAGCCGTTACAAAGTTATATTTGCTTAAGTGGCACCCGGTCAGTTTTTTTCATATTCAAACTGTTACAACTTTGAAAGTATTCATACAAAATGGCTCAAAATTTTACTAAGAACGTATTTTCATAATAGTACTATACTGTAAAATTTTGATAAAAATCGGAGCAGTATTGGTAGTTCTATAATCAAAATTGTGCTTTATTGACCTTAAATTTCCGAAAATTTACTATGGAGCGCCTTTGTACAAAATTTTAAAAAGGTAGGTCGATGGTTTTGTCTATATATCAACCAATACTCAATCGATTTTGATGAAAATTTTATGGTATAAGCTACATATAATGTAGCATTACTGGTCCAAAATTCAGCTGTTTTGGTGTACGCAGTCTAAAGTTATGAAAAAAATTGTGTGACCAAATTTTGACCGTATCACCCTTTATGGGAATTACTATGGAGAATTTTCAAAAAAAGTTCTCCACGTTGTAAAGCATTCACACATGGATAAAGTCATAGGGTCAATGTCAAATTGAATTCTTCAGATCTCAATGATGAATGTTGCCGAAGACCGGAACTTATTTCGACAATCGACAAAAAAGATATAAAACTATCTCACTCGCATGCGCATATTCACACACGATGTCCTGCAAGGTGTGCAAGAAGCTAACACGCATACTATGATTGCGTGTCAAGCGTGCCGGTCGAGCTGTGGTCTTCTGTTTAAGCATGCATGGATGAATATTGATTAATAACTTCTGTCTCATGAGTCGAAATGAGTTGCGGTCTTCGGCAACATTCATCATTGAGATCTGAAGAATTCAATTTGACTTTGACCTTATGACTTTATCCATGTGTGAATGCTCCACAGGGTGCAGAACATTTTTTGAAAATTCTTCATAGTAATTCCCATACAAACCTATTTTGCCTTTGGGCCACCATTAAATGACCACCGAAATGGCTGAAAATTTGACAGGACTCTAGTTTTGCACCAAGGATTATAATGAACATATGGGAACTTTGAATTTTAAACATATTTGAAGTCTGAACTGCCCTAATGAGCACCCTAAGGATCACGTTGAGTTTATTGAAAGTTAACACAATTTTTCAAAGTACCTCTCAGTAGTTCTCTTCTGTATCTTGTTTTCTATCACCCATAAACATGGGAGGGTTAAAATTCACAATAAGGATGATTTATTTGACTAAACAAAAAAGATGTTTTATGGTCAGTTCGAACATGCTACGGGGCAAGACGAGCACCCCTACGGGGCAAGAAGAGCACTTCATTAAAATCCCAATATTTTAACAATAAATTGGTCATACACTGATTGATATAGTGAACCTTGTGTATAGCTATGGTATCACGTTCTAAAATTATCCTTTTTTTTCGATTATTGAAAAAAAAATGCGGTTTTATAATACTTTATACAAAATTACCCGAAAAACAATAAACGATTGTTAGGTTGCTTATTTTTAGAAATTTACTCAACCAAATAGTTGCAGAGGTTACGGAAACCTATGTTCGGCACTATTGAGTGGATTACAATAATTTCAAAATATTTTCTATATCACCATCAGGGGTGCTCATCTTGCCCCACTATAGGTAAATAACTAAAATTGAATAAATTTTAATGTTTGTTTTTAGAAAATATTTTCTAATGTAAATTAAAATGCTTTGCAGTAAGCTAGTAATGTTGGCTGATAACTAGAATTATGGTAAAAATTTGATTCTGACATAAAAACCTTATTTTATTCTGATGATTTCTTATAAGAAAATGCTAAAATTCCATGCTATCGACTTATTTGACAATATTGTTTAATTCGTTCATTATGAAGTACCTTTTATCAGGTTTACAAACAGGATGAACATTATTCTAACGGATTATGAAGTTGTTTGGGCAAAATTCATCATAAAAGTAGTAAAACGGAGGGGTGCTCATCTTGCCCCGGGTGGCCATCTTGCCCCGTCATACCTTACACATCTCAGGTTGTCGTTATAGCTCACCAAAGTAGCTCAAAACTCTTCGGATCCCTTGTGGACATTTTTGAAAAGCAGCACGCGATTCCTGAGGTTATCATCTTTGTACACATTTGGTGTAAAAATCGAGATGTGAGAAAACGATGTTCAGAGCTCGAACTTCCTGGTAAATCTTGGAATTACAAGCAGATTTATCCTTAAACATAAACTTTAATCTTCCTTGCACACTTTCTCATGGCATGGTTAACATCATCTGAGCACATCACACATAATGGTTTTGGAGATATTAACATTTTTCGCGACTGTCGTACCTGACCACCCTAAATTTTCAGCGTGATTTTTTTCCTTCGCATGTCCTCATTCTGAAATAACTTTTCACTCGTAGCAAGAAAATCGATGAAATTTTC
Source organism: Aedes albopictus (assembly GCF_035046485.1). Classification (NCBI taxonomy): domain Eukaryota; kingdom Metazoa; phylum Arthropoda; class Insecta; order Diptera; family Culicidae; genus Aedes; species Aedes albopictus. Next base: position 348,986,920 of record NC_085138.1, read on the forward strand.
ACCATCAATAGAGGACTTGTTTATAATCAGACTGCAGTGAAAAAAAATATGATTATGATCATTTAGAGCGTCACAATAAGTTATCCTTTGCGTCCGGATTCTAACTGAACAATGTTTTAGTTAATCGGTTGATAAAGTTTTCGATCAGAACAGTGTATTCTATGACATGCAATACGGATTTCGCCATGGATGCAGTACCGCTATTGCCATAACTGAGCTTGTTGACAACATACTCGAGGAAACAGATTCTAATAAGTTTGTAGGTGCCTTGACCCTATAGACCACGACATCTTACTAAGAAAACTTGAGTTTTATGGAGTTAGAGGAGTTTCTAATAACATTATTCGATGCTATTTGACAAAAAGGAAGCAACAGGTGTCATTTGGCGGTGAAAAAAGTTCATTCAAAGAAATTGGTACAGGAGTCCCTCAAGGGAGCAACATTGGGCCTCTGCTTGTTCTTATTTATAATAATGATATTCGTAAAATCAATCTGAATGGTACACCAAGACTATTCGCTGATGACACAGTTTTATTTTACCCGAACACAAATCCTGAAGTTATAACTTCTAATATGAGTGAGGATCTTCGATTGCTGCAAAACTATTTTTCGTGTAACCTATTTTCCATAAATTAAAAAAAAAACAAGTATATGATTTTCAGATCTCCGAGGAAATCTGCTCCTAGAACTCCTCTTCTTAAAGTTAGCGCTGATACTGTAGAAAGTGTTGATTCATTTAAATACTTAGGTATCCATCTTGTTTGCACATTATCTTGGGATCATCACATTAATAATGTAGCTAATAAAACTTCTGTCATGTGCGGTGTGCTAAAACGAGTCAGTAGTTTCTTGCCTCGCAGAGTTTTACTTTTGTTCTATTTTACTCATACTTATTCTCACTTAAATTATTTGATTATTTCATGCGGTAGAGCATGTAAGTCTAAACTTAAAAAAACTGCAGACAATACAGAACCGATGTCTCAAAATTATTTTTAACTTACCAGTCTTGTTTCCGACAATTCGCTTGTACACTGAACTACCCCATAATGCTTTACCAATTTTAGGAATCTGTGATCACTCAGCAAACCTTGCTAATGATTCACAATATCCTTTTCAATCCAACTACAGATCATTACATATCGCTCAATATGTCTCCTCGTATTCACAATTTCCTCTCCAGATCTAGAGCATACTCCAAATTTAAACAAAAACGTTTTACTTTTACCGGTCTTTCCAATTTTAATGCCCTTCCTAGAAACATCCAAAGAATTACTAATTATCTTTCAAAACTAACGTTAAAACATTCCTAAAGCATTTTTTTTTACTTTTCCTAATTTTAACTATTTATTAAAATTCACACACATTATGTATGCCTACCGTCTTTAAACAGAATTAGTATCTTGTAAGATTCAAATTTTAGTTTTAAGTTTCTCTACCGCGCTTCTTTATAAGGATTTATTATCCACTAGAAGCATGTTGTTTAAAAAATATTTTGAATTATATACTCTCTTCCAGAATTTTGTTAATAAATTGTTCACAGCCACAGCCATTTATTTTTATTTTTTTATTTTGTTGTGTTGCCAGTGGCTGCGAATTGAGTGTCCACTACCAGGCAGCTCAATTTAAGCCTTTTGGTGTGGGGGAGAACGGAGCTGCCGTGTACAGCATAGTTGTCCCATGTTCTTTGGGAATCCCCATTAACATGGGACCGCTATGGAGCACACGGCAGGGAGGGTCACTCAAAATAAAATAAAAACAAAAAAAAAGTTTTTAAGGGAGCATCCATAAAATACGTAACATTTTTTGGACAATTTTTGACAACCCCTCCACCTCGTAACCTGTTTACCCTTACATGGTGAGTAGCATAATCGGAGACTTCATCCTCACCCCAAAATTCTACGACATTATGTGAATAAATATTTAGAGAAATTTCAGGAAGAATCTGTGGCAAAATATCTGAAAGAAATTGTGTTGAATTTCTCCATCAACCCATGGATGTAGTATTTTTCAATCGAATTCTTTAGGAAATACTCGAAGGAATCCTTGAATAAATTTTTAAAGGTCCCAGAAGGGAATTCCCAATGGAATTCCTTATTTTCGTCCTTGGAGAATGCAGCTCATTACTACAAATCTAGTACTACACTGTTTGTGTCCTATTCTCCTGTGGTGTCATCGTGGATACCCCAAATTACTCACTGAGTAACCAGCTCTTCAGGTAAAAAAAAAATTTTTTTTAGCACTCAGGAAAAAAATACGCTTCAAAGAAAAACGTTTTATATATTTTTTGTGTATACCATATTTTATGCGATTTGCGCCGTTATGAATATGACAAAAATTACTTCAGAAAAATCTAATTTTAGCGCAAATAGTTATACCTTTATGGTTTTCCCAATTATTTCCGCCCCGAAATCTCCAATCTTTTTTTTTGTGTGCCCCCAGGAATATCAGAAAAGTTATTTTGCAATTCGCTTAATAATATACCTTTGCGGTTTTCCATTTTTTTTCTTGCGCCCTCATCAGAAAAATGGGTTTGTAATTTACCCATTTATGATTTTTCCAATGTTTTTCCGCCCCGAAATCATTAAATAATAGTGCCCCATGAAAATCAGAAAAGTTATCTTGTAGTGCGGGTCATAAATAGACCTTTGTATTTTTTCCAATTTTTTCTTTCGCCCTGAAATCATAACTTTTTTTTCTTGCGCTCCTATGAATATCAGAATATCAGAAAACTTATCTTGCAATTCGCCCATTACAATTTTTACAATTTTGTAACTAATAGCCCTAGTGGTTTTTCCCATTTTTTTTTTCATCCGTACCAAAATCACCAATCTAATTTCATTTTTTTTTCTTGCGCCTCCATGAATATCAGAAAAGTTAACTTGTGATTCGCTCATTTAAGGTTTGTCCAATTTTTTCTTCCGCTCCGAAATCACTAATAATTTTTTGCGCTCCCAGGAATGTCAGAAAAGTTATCTTGTAATTCGTCCACTAATAATTCGTCCATTTATAATATTTCCATTTTTTTCCGCCCTGAACTCACTCATCTAATTTTAATTTTTTTTTCTTGTGCCCCCTGAATATCAGAAAAAGTTATCTTCAAATTGTTCCAGGAACTTCTCTAAGTATTCCTCCATGAATTCTTCCAAGTTTTTCGTCCTCCAAGAATTTCTTAAGATTTTTTTGCAAGAAGTTCTCCATGAATTCCTCTTAGAACTACTTAAGGAATTTCTCATGCAGTTTTTCCGGGACACCTTCCAAAATTCCTTTAGAAATTCTTGCAATTTTTGTTTTAGAATTTTTCCAAGAATTTTTCCAGGAGTTCCGCCAAGAATTCCTCAAGAATTTTCTCCAAGAATTTACCCAACGATTACTTGAAGAATTTCTCCAATTATTTTCCAACGAATTTCTCCAAGAAGTTCTCCGGGAATTTCTACAGGTATTTTTCAACGAACTCCGGCAGGAAAACCTTTCAGAAATTCGTCTACGAATTGTTCTAGGAATTTCTCTAAGAATTCCTCCCGGAGTTTTTCTTCAGGAATCCCTCCAAGAATTTCTCAGGGAATTCCTCAAGAAACAGCTCCAAGAACTCCTCCAGGCGTTTTTGCAGAGATTCATCCAGAAATTCCTCTAAAAGTTTCTCCAGAAATTCCTTGATTTTTTTAGAAATTCCTCCAGGGATTCCTCCAGGGATTCCTCCAGGGATTCCTCCAGGAGTTAAAAGATGCAGACACGTTTAATGATTCCAATGAGCTATTTGCTCTTTGAAGGGAGCACGACACTAGACAACGAACTAGCATGCAACGCCCAGTGGCACAGCCGAAAACTTTTCCTGACAGCTGCAGTGGGAACCGAACCCACGCTCCTCAGCACGATGCGATTCTTTCAAGGATTCTTCAGGAATGTCTGCAGGGATATCTCCTGGAATTTCTTCTTCCGAGAGTTTTCCAAGCATGCCACCGGGAATTCCTTCCGAAAGTCCTTTAGAAATGCCTGCAGAATTTCCTCAGGAAATTTCCGGCAAGACTTCCTCCAAGTCCAGGAATTCCTACGGAAATTTCTCTAGAAGTACATCCAAAAACTTCTCTTGGATATTCTTCACGAATACCTTCAGGAATATCTCCATGAATATTAAAAAAAAAAAACTGTTCCAAAAATTTCTTAAATTTTTTGTTCTGAAATTACTCCAGAAATGCCTTCAATAATTTCTCAAGAAATTATTGGACAAATTTTTGGAAAATACCCTGGATTTTTTTTTATAAATTCCACAGTAATTTTCGCAGAAATTAATAGAAGCATTCATGGAGGAGTTTCTGCAGGATTTTTCGGATGAACTCTTGGAGAAATTGTGGAGTAATTCCTAGAGGATCTTTTGGATGTCTTGGAGAAATTCATGGACAAAATCCTGGAGAAATTCTTAAAACAATTCTTCGAGAAACTCCTACAGAAACTGTAGGAGAAATTCCTGGGGAAAGTTTTGGAAAAAAATCCTGAAGAAATTCTTGGAAATATTCCTTAAGTAATACTTGGTAAAACCCCGGGGAATTTTTTGAATGAATTCCTGGAGAAATTCTTAGAGGAGTTCCTGGATGTGTTTCTGGAATAATTTTTGCAGGGAATTCTGGTTGAAATTGTTGAAGAAACTTCTAGACACAATTATTGGAGAAAATCCTGGAGTAATCTTTTAAGAAATATTTAAGGAATTCTTGAAGAAATTCCTTAAGGATTTTTTGTAGGAACTCCTTTTATAACTCTTGGAGGAACTTCTGGAGAAATTCTTAAGTTGCGATTAGACTGTTTGTCATTATGACAAGTATTTGCCATTGAAGTCCAACATTTGTCCAAGGTTGCTTTGATTCACGTTGTGTTGGTCATTTGTTGGGCTTGTTTGGCCAAATATTTGTGACGTCTAATGGGACCTTTAGAGAAATTCCTGGGGAGATTCGAAGCCATTTTTGCAGGAATTTTGGAGGAATTCTCCTAGAAATTGCAAGAATTCCTTGAAAAATTCTCACAGGAATTGCTGGAAAAATTGCTGAAGTAATTTCTGAAGGATGCCTGGAGAAATTTCTGTAGGAATTTTGAAGAATTTTTTGGAGATATCCCTTGATGAATTCTTGGAGAAATTCCTGAAGAAATACTTGGAAAATATCTATCTTGGAGAAATTCCTAGATGAATTAACTGATATCGCGTTACATTGATCAGTGGGGTGAATTTGATCGACGTGAAGGTCATTTTTATTTGTTAAAAATAACACCGTAAATTTAAAACACTTACTATTTAACTTTTGTTACCGTAGCTGTATCACACATGTAATGATAATTCAAATGAATGTTTATAGTTGCCAAGTATTCGCTGAATCCAATTTTGTCACCAAAAGTTCTACAAATATTGAAAGTTTCTACTTTTCCGGAAGTAATCCCATTTTCAGTATGGTAATTGCATAGTTTCAGGTGGTTTGTTTGGATTTATTAAACTTTAAACTTAAATAATAAAAAATTTGGAAAACTTGCAAAAGGGTTACGTATTTTTTCGCATTTTGGGGTGATTAATTCAGGTGTAACACATGTTTCCATTTTCTTATTAATTTCACTCCGAGAGCAAAATTATAGATTTTTTATTTCAAATGATTTATAATGCAGTAAAAGTTTAAACCTATTTGACTGATGAAAACCGTGGCCGTACTCGTTTTAAAGCATTGAGTTTGACCGTATCGGTAACTGTTAAAAAAATTAGACACCAAAACTATGTGAAGTGATGAATTTCACCCGTAATCCCGGTACTTCTACAGATATTCTGGGAAGAATTCCGAGAGTACATTCTGGAATAATTCGTGCAGGAATTTTTAGAGGATTTCTTAGGGGAATTCCTGATATAGATTCTGCAGAATTTTTTGGAGAAATTATTGCAGAAATTCTGGGAGAAATTCTTGAACAAATTCCTGGAAGAGACCCTGTTTGGATTTCTGGAGAAATTTCTAGAAAAATCTTTGAAGGAATGTATGGAATAATTCCTGAAAGATTTCTTCGAAGAATTTCTGGAGAAACTCCAGCAGGAAGTCATGGATGAATTACTTGTGGCAGTTTTGAGAGAATTCATGGTGGAAGCTTTGGAGACATTTCTTGGGAAATTTCCGGGGGATATTTTGTAGGAAATCTTGAAGTAACCCCTGGAGGAATTGTTGACTGAATCTGAGGAACAATTTCTTATGGGGCTACTGGAGGAATTCCTGAAAGATTTTTTGGAGGAATAACTGAGTAATACCTGGAGGATTCCCTAGTGGAATTCTCGGAGGATTCCTTAGAGTAATCCCTGGAGTAGTTTTTTTGCAGGAATTCTGTTGAAATTGCAGGACAAATTCATAAAGGTATTCCTGGATGAAATTTTGCAAAAAATCCTGGAAGAATTTGTGAAATATTTTCTCGAGTTTGAATTCTGGGGAAATCCCTGTAGGAATTTCGGGAGGGTCATATGAGAGATCCTTGTATGAGAATCAAATTAGTCAAGAAATCATATTACCCACGCTGTTCGCACCATTTCATTGCAGAAATGGAGAATAGCAGTGCTGTCATGGTAAAATCAGAGTTGATCACCCAAGTTTTCAATAGAACTGCGCCCCCTATGATTATACGACCCCCATATAAATAATTCAGCGTTCAGTGTGTCGATCTTACGGTTTCCAAAATAAAGCAAATAAGACAATTTTCCCGCTCACAAAAAAGTGTTAATCTTAGATGAGAAAATTGCGCTCATCGTATACCAAAAATAGTGAAATAATTTTTCCGCTTCCCAAAATAGAAAGTGGCGATCTCAGATTCGTAAACAGCCCTCATTGTAAATCAAAAACAATGTGAAAACAATGTGAAAAATATAAACTAATAGCATTGCCTTTCAAATTCCTCTGAGATACCTCCAGGAATTCCTTGGGAAATTCCGCCAGGCATTCCTCTAGAGATTTCTCCAGGGATTCGTTGTAGATTTTTGGTATTTCTTCTCTAATTCCTCTTGGTTTTTGCCAGGAATTACTCCAGCGATTTTTAAATAACTCCTCCATGTATTTCAGGAATTAATTTTAGGATTTCCTCCAGCAATTATTGTAGAAAAACCTTCCGACTTTCTCGCATATGTTCTTCAAGTTTTTCTTTGTTGGAATCATACAAGGATCTCTCATATGATCCTCCCGAAATTCCTACAGGGATTCCCCCAGAATTCAAACTCGAGAAAATATTTCACAAATTCTTCCAGGATTTTTTGCAAAATTTCCTCATGGAATACCTTTATGAATTTGTCCTGCAATTTCAACAGAATTTCTGCAGAAGTTTCACCATAAATTATTCCAGAATTTCTCCCAGAATTTCTCCAATAATTTCTCCAAAACTTTCTGCAGAATCTATATCAGGAATTCCCCCAAGAAATCCTCTAAAAATTCCTGCACAAATTATTCCAGAATGTACTCTCGAAATTCTTCCCAGAATATCTGTAGAAGTACCGGGATTGCGGGTGAAATTCATCACTTCACATAGTTTTGGTGTCTAATTTTTTAACAGTTATCGATACGGTCAAACTCAATGCTTTGAAACAAGTACGGCCACGGTTTTCATCAGTCAAATAGGTTTAAATTTTTACTGCAATTTAAATCATTTGAAATAAAAAATCTATAATTTTGCTTTCGGAGTGAAATTAATAAGAAAATGATATGCCTTTGTAAGTTTTGGAAACATGTTTTACACCTGGATTAATCACCCCAAAATGCGAAAATATACATAACCCTTTTGCAAGTTTTCTAAATTTTTAATTATTTAAGTTTTCAGTTTAATAAATCCAAACAAACCACCTGAAACTATGCAATTGCCATACTGAAAATGGGATTACTTCCGGAAAAGTAGAAACTTTCAATATTTGTAGAACTTTTGGTGACAAAATTGGATTCAGCGAATACTTGACAACTATAAACATTCATTTGAATTATCATTACATGTGTGATACAGCTACGGTAACAAAAGTTAAATAGTAAGTGTTTTAAATTTACGGTGTTATTTTTATCAAATAAAAATGACCTTCACGTCGATCAAATTCACCCCACTGATCAATGTAACGCGATATCAGTTAATTCATCTAGGAATTTCTCCAAGATAGATATTTTCCAAGTATTTGTACAGGAATTTCTCCAACAATTCATCAAGAGATATCTTCAAAAATTTCTTCAAAATTCTCACAGAAATTTCTCCAGGCATCCTTCAGAAATTACTTCAGCAATTCTTTCAGCAATTCCAGAAAATTGATCATTTCGCCATACAAACATCTAGCTCACTACTTTCAATCTAGTACTTCACTGATTGCATCCTAGGGAATCCTCGATCTCTATGAATTTGTTATTCATTTTTGGATCAACCGCAGCCTCATTTTGTTTGTTTTCCCCCAATAATGGCTGCATCCAATAAACTGAGCAAATTAGGCAGTCATGAATATTTCATAGCCGCAAAACCGGTCGTACGACGAGGGTGGTTCTAACACTGTTTCGACACAAATTTCATGGCAATTCGATGCGTTTAAGTGCCCGTTTCTAGTATGACCTTTGTTTGAAATGCAAATTAGCATGCTAATTCTCGGTGTAGGTACTTTTTCGTGTAATTTTCATAAATTTTCTTCATCAGTGTTCCGGGGAATTGCTATGCCTTTGCCTAGTCGTTTTGTGCGAATTCACCTTAATCACCCTCCGCCGCCACCACTGACTGAGATAAATTTGCATTATTGTGAGCGCCGAGGAGCGCGCGCGTGGGTCACCAGAAACCAGCCAGCCCCGAAGGTGAATACAATTCCCCCGAAAATTAGGTTAATCTGCAAGAAGCTTATAATAAAGACGCAAATATGGCGGTTAGCGATGCTACCCCGCAGTTTATTAAACAGACCGGCTGAGACATATTTTTGCGCTTCCAACCGTGCCTCAAATTGGAACGTTAGGAATTTACATCAATTAAAAGGTATTTTTAAACGAAACAAAGCCTCCATTCTGTGGGCGAAATCTCCGAACGGATTTCTTTCAAAGCTCGTTTCAGACCTTAACTGCCCGCCCGGGCAGCCATTCGTTCGGCATCCAATTTAACTTGACTGAATTGGCTAACCGTCATTCAAGAGCTGTGGATGTGGTCTCGCTCGCATCTTGGAAAGGCATCTAGCTGAGAAGTTCGCAAGACGAGCAGCAGAAATGGCTCTGCCTGGTCTTAATTGCAAACTTTACAATGTCGGCACGAGAGTATGATGTGGAACGAAGTCATTATGCACGTTGGACTAGATATTAGAAATGTCGTGTCGAATGTCTAACGTATGTTTAACGTATTTTCTATTGATTTTGCTACTATTGAAACTTAAGGACTTCAAACAATTTGATCTGTGAAACAGGTTTAAGTTTCAAGATATTGTTTGATGTTGTATTTTCTAGAATGACTTAGTAACTCGTGTAGCTATGGTAACGGTTATCTAAATTGGTTTAGAAAAACACTGCACTGTAAAGACCGCCTTTTTTTCTAAACCATAGGGGGAACTCCCTATGTTAGGGTAGTGTGGGGTTAAGGCCGTCTTCTACAACAGTAGTAAAAGCCAGGACTACTCTCTTCTCGACCCACTAAAACACATTCCTATGGTCGCCAAACCCTTCGTCTCTCCGGAACCACCAAGAAGGCATTGCTTCAGAGAGGGGCTAGTGCACATCGCACCCTCAAGGATAGCTGCGTAGCCTGCAGCAACGAACATCGATGACTCGCTTTGGAGAGTCCATCACGGTAGCATGCTGGCGCTTAGCCAGTTTCCCGAGTGGTCCTCATCACTCCCTTTGTCCTCGGAAGGCGGGCAGGATCAACCCTGCCCGCGTCCAACTGCTTGGCAGACATCAAGAACTGATGCCCACGTGCAACCCGATCTGACCTGCTGAAGGCAAGGGTATCACTACCCTCCAGGCCCTATCAGCTGCACCAGAAGGTTGCTGACAGCAGGGTTTCCACCTGCCTCGGCCCTTGCCGGGGACCCCTTTCCAACCGCGGGCTCGGATCCAACCCAGTAAACCGACGCCACGACAGCACCACTACCGGGACTTCCTCTCCGCGGCCACCTCATCGCTGTAAGGGTCGATCTCGACCGCAGGGCACCGGTATGACCTACGAAGCCGACTTCGAACCCCTGGACCACCTCTTGTACTGCATCTGAACTAGCCATTCTCCGAGTCCACGCGCCATCTCCTCTGTAGCTCCCAGACGATATGGGTGATAGCCGTTGAAACGGCGTCCCAGCCAAACTCATCCCTACACATCCTCTGGACCAAATTGTCCGGAGTTGTATCCTCCCAGCATGTGGCAAGCATGCGGTCACGCATTGTGCGAAAACGCGGGCACACGAACAAAACGTGTTCCGCCGTTTCCTCTAAGACCGCCTGTACAGGTATAAAAGTCCACTAGTTAACTGACTTCTAAATCATGGTTAGATGTGGCTATATGCTTACTGTGCCTGGAGAATTGGAGATGCCTACACTGCATTTTTTTGCTGGTATTCAGCAAATTTTGCTGATTTTTTTTGTGCTGTATGCGTCCAGTAATACGATTTTTTTTTCGGTTTGCAGAACTATCCAGCAAATTTGACAGATAATCAGCAATGCTTTGCTGAAATTCAGCAAAATTTTTGCTGAAAATTCAGCCATTTCTATTGCTGATTTTTTTGTTTGTGCTGGAAGTATTTCAAAATGTTGGTGTGTAGAGATGTTTAATTCAATCGTTAGTTTTTTAACCTTCGGTCCATCGCGCTGTTGTACTTTGTACAACACAGAATTGTCTGCTATTACTTCGTTACCAAATTTTCTTTTGATGCCAAACCCAAATGTATTCTACAAGCAACTTATTCGGAATATTATTAGACCTTTTTTGAAAACAGTATATCCCCTTGTAATGCGGAAAAAAGAAAATTGCATTATAAAGAATGCACTATATATGATATTTGAAACTCAGTTAAATTTGAACTATTATATTACAAAACCTTAACGCTCTAGCGATATGGTGTCTTCGGCAAAGTTACTTGTGATGTCAAGGACCTACACGAGGTGATCTGAATAATAAATATTTCAACCGATAGGCGACGCTAGTGAGCATGTAAGATTTATATCTTAGATAACTCAGGATTCTGAGTACTAAGAAAGATGGTGTCTTTGACAAAGTTATTTGGTAGGTCATAGACTTACTGATTAGGATACGTATGGTTCGGAGTTCCACACCTAGGTGGCGCTAGTGAGCATTCAAATGTCATAGCTCATATATCACAGGGTTCTGATTACTTAGAAAGATGGTTTCTTCGGCAAAGTTATTTGGTAGGTCAAAGGCATATCGATGATTGGCCACCTCTAGGCGGCGCTAGGAGCATGTAAATTTTATATGTTCTACATTTCAGGATCCTAATTACTTAGGAAGATTGTGTGTCGGGGCTGTTGGGCGTGATTGAAAGTCGTACCGGTTTTGATAGCAAATTGTTATGTGGTGTTGTTGTTGTTTCAAACTGTAACATGGTTTATGGTTAGTATTTTCTCACTGCGTTACGTATTTTATTAGTACTTACAATTTGGTGAACTTTAGGCTTCTTGCACGCCCTTTTCTAACCTCAATCGAGGACTGAGGACCGACGACCTGAAGTGTTTAATTTTAATATGGAACATTTTCTTTACAATTTTCTAGTGCTTACTTTTCGTTACAGCATATACAATGAACGACGGAGTATCTGACTATCAAACGGACTCGGACACTGACTGGGCTATGTGGATTGGTCACTAACTTACTGCGAATCTGAAACCGGACTAACTGAACTTTAAAACCGATCTCTAGAACTTTACAAACGGGTGAACCTAACCACTGCACTAGTCGATCAGTGAAAGCAAAAACACTTCAGCGAAAGCAAAGGATATTACTTTTCTAATTTCACTGAATACTGGATTAATAAAGGAAAACTAATGGACGATTTCTTCAGCAATCGTGATCTTCGCACTTCACCTTTACTGAAAATGTGCTAACTGAGAACCGGAAATAGATATTTGACAGCTCGCATTCTGATGGTGACAGCTGTCACTTGTATCGCCGCGACGCTTCGACTGTGGAAAGCGACGCTTCCGAATCGGTTGGTGGCAGGGTTGCCAGCTGGACATCTTCTGCGTCGACATTGTGTACTTAGCAAAGTTGTTAGGTAGGTCATAGACTAAATGGTGGAGAACCGTATGGATTGGACCTCCACGTCTAGAAGGCGCTAGTGAGTATTCAAATTTTTAAACTCATATATCGCAGTGTCCATATCACTTAGAAAGATGGTGTCTTCGACAAAGTTAGGTGGTAGGTCAAAAACTTACTGATAGAGTGACATGTAGTGGTTCGGAACTGCACATGTAGGTGGCGCTAGTGAGCATTCAAATTTTATAACTCACTAGCTGTCCCGGCAAACGTTGTATTGCCATTTGTGGTTGTGGTGGTTTGACAACTGTTGGGTTCATTGCAGCACGGCACTCTTGATCGGTTTTATTGCGATCGTGTTTTTTTTTCTTCCCAGCTCATGCAAAATAAGGTAATTTCACAATTTTTATACATTTAGAGTTGATTTTCGTAACTTTTTGTAGATATTAACACAGCCACCATGAATACGAATCGACCCGTGCAAGAGTCATGCTGATCGGTTCATCCGTTCGTGAGTTTTGTTGCCTCAAAGGGACTTCCAACTCATTTTTGCCTTTCTCGTTAGTGTACTGGAAAGGCTATATGTTCACTCCAAAAATGACTTTTTGATAGAAGGCCCGGAGGGTCAAATCACATATACCAATCAACTCAGCTCGACGAATTGAGGTGATGTCTGTGTGTGTGTATGTGTGTGTGTATGTGTGTGCGTATGTGTGTGTGTCTGTATGTGTGTGTACAAAAAAACTCACATCACTTTTTGGCAGTAAACCTCATCCGATTTCAATGACCGATGATTCATTCGACGCGGAATCTGGTCCCATTGTTTCCTATTGAAAATGGTTCGGATCGGTTCAGCCGTTCCGGAGATATGGCCATTTAGGTGTTCCGGAACGGTACCCCAGGAAGGGACCAGATATGAAAATGCATCAAACCTATGCATGCGACACATCAAATCACGGCATTTTCGATAACCTGATGAGCGGTAAGCAGGAAAATAGTCTCAGACCATATCTGAACCGATAGTGCTCCCGAACCGGTTCTGGGCGTCCCGCTGGAAGTGACCAAATATACAATTGTACCAAACCCATGCAAGCGACACATCAAACCACGGCATTTAAGATGACCTGATGGACAATGAGCAGGAAAATCATCTCAGACCATATCTGAACCGGTAGTGTTCCGGAACCGGTTCTAGACGTTCCACTGGAAGAGGTCAAAAATACAATTGAACCAAACTCATGCATGCGGCACATCAAACCACGGCATTTTCGATGACCTGATGGATAATGAGCAGGAAAATCATCTCAGACCATATCTGAACCGGTAGTGTTCCGGAACCGATTCTAGGCGTCCCGCTGGAAGCAGGGATAGGGTGCGACTCAAAACTCTTTGCGTGCCGCACACTCTGCTACGAGACAGCACAACAAACTAGAAGGAGACGAGTACGCGCAATCGGTTGTGTGTTGCTCGCTTGCTTTGCCGCGCGCTGGAGCTCTCCTGTCTCTCACGCTGCACTCTCTCGGTGCTTGTCTCCGTGCTTTTCACTTGGCTTGATACTACGCATGATTGCAAAAATTTCGAATCAAACGACCCATCACTTGTCAACCCTTGACAAGCTTAACAACTTTGCCGAAAACACAAACTCTTCAATTAATTTATTAATTGTTTTTTTCTGTTTGGAGACAAGCGCAGTCCCAAGCACCGTGCATTACTCCCTGCGCCGTAGAGCTAGTGCTGCGATTGTCTCTCGCACAATTACGAAAGCTCTCACTCATACGTCTCTTGTCTCTCGGCAAAACGGGAGACGAGCACTTGCGATTGTGTGAAGCACACGCTTTTTTCGCACCGCACGGTGCATGCCGCCAATCCCTGGCTGGAAGTGGCCAAATATACAATTGAACCAAACCCATACATGCGACACATCAAACCACGGCATTTTCGATGACCTGATGGACAATGAGCAGGACAACCATCTCAGACCATATCTGAACCAGTAGTGTTCCGGAACTCGTTCCGGGGTTCCCGCCGAAGTGGTTAAATCTGAAAGAGAAACAAACCCGTACATGCGTCACATCAAATAGCGGCTTCTTAGACTACCTAATGAACGGCCAGCAAGTGTTTCGGAATCGGTTTTGAGTGGCCGGAAGAGACCAAATGTAAAAGTAAACCAAATCCAGGCATGTGACACATCAAATCGTGGCTTTTGCGATAACATGATGAACAGTTTGCTAGAAAATAGCCTTACGTCACACTAAAGACAACTGGTAGTGTTCCGGAATTGATTCCGAGAGTCCCGTCGAAATTGTCAAACCCTGCATGTGACACCTCCAATTTGCAGCGTTTTTGGTTAACCGATGAGCAGTTAACAAGACAATAATGTTAGACCATATTTGGTTCAGCTGGTAGTTACCCGGAATCAGGTCCGGGTAGTAAAATGTAAAATTTAACCAAACCCATGGATGCGGTACATCAAATCACGACCAGTCTTGTAAACATTCGATACTTTTTACTACCTTCATTTCGTTGCCGCAGTCGGGTGTCAGTCGGATTTGTTACATTCGTGCGCTATTGTTACCTCTTACCTACACACAACACGAGCAGTAGAACGAAGATCAATAAACATAAGAAAGGGTCAAATCAATGTCATCTGATAAGATGACATGTGTCTAATTCTAGCTTTACGCATAGATTTTCAGACAATTCCGATTATGAATGTTAATATTAGTTTATTATTGCATGTTGCATGAAATACGACACACAGATGGGCAACATAGCTCTTATTATGGAAGAAGACAGGAATAACAAAAGCCGAACCGTCTCCCGAAGCCGCTATCGTGGTGAAGTGCATTCGTTATACATTTTTATTTCGAACAGTAGTTTGATTGCTTGTGTTGCGAATGTCGGAGACAAAGGAGGCCGAAAATCGACGAAAAGGTTCAAATGACTGTGATCTCTAACAAGACTGATCACGACTTATCGACAACCTGATGGATAAATAGGGTCAGACCACATTAGATTTCCGGTAGTGTTGCGGGTTCAGCTGTGGCTTCGAAAGTGGTTAGAAGTAAAAGTTAAGCAAACCCATTCATGCGATATATCAAATCGCGGTGATTAGGTAAAGGTGAATAAATAGCAATAAAATATTCTCAGACCATAATTGGGACAACCGGTAGTGTCATGGTCCATGACTCATGGAATCAGATCCGGCTATCCCACCGGAAATTACCAAATATAAAAATGAACCAAACCCATACATGCGACACATCAGATCGCAAATTTTTTGATAATCTATTGAACGGTTAGCAAGAAAATAGCCTTAGATCACATTAGAGACTAGCTGTTGTGTAGCAGAACCAACGTTCATGGGAAAAATTAAATCGTGGCTTTGTTTAATGGCCTGATAAACATTAGGTATGAACAACAGTGACGAAAAGGTCTAAGTTCTCATATATGAGAACAAAATATAGACAAAAATAAAGCGATCTCATCACATCGTACCATTTCAGATTCCTAAGGTGTAAATTTATAGCAGGATGGGTCAACGTTGAATGGAAAAATAAGAATTTGATCGCGTCAACAGAAGTTGGTGGCTGTTTTAGGGAATTTTGAGCTGTAAAACTATGTAAAATAAGTGTATTTGGTATGGGAAATACATATGTTCGGAGTCCACCAGAGTATCCAAGATAGCGGTCCAAAGTCCAAGGGGCGATTCAAATATGACGTCCATCATTTTTCGGGAATTTTAGACCCCCCCCTCCCCCCTCTGTCACGCTTTTTCGTATACCTTATACATGGAGTGTCACACTTTCTCAGACCCCCCCTCCCCCTAAACTATGGACGTCATTTTTGAATGACCCCCAAGGTAATGGCCCAGTACTCAAGTTAGTGCCTATTTTATAGAATTTTTAATTCTTGCATTATGGGCATATTTTGTATGAAAATATGTCCAGAATTCAAAATTTGTAATCAGAAAACCCAAGCTGTGCGCTGTTTCACAAGGTCTGCAATATGACTATAGTTTGAATGGGGAAGAATGCCGGTCTTCGTCCAAAACTGGTAACCAGAAAATCATAAACGACATGCCAAAATTCCATACGGTGACTATTTTATGTAATTTTAGGTGCAGAGTCCAAAAATGAATACCAGAACATCCAAGATGGTCTTCGAATGAGTGTAATCAGTTTCGTACCTTTTAATTCCGCCCTATGTTGCTTATCCTTTGATAGATACACTCATTTGAAGAGGATATTCTGCTTAGAGGGTTCGAAAAGTCGGTACAAGATCCAAGATGGTGTCTCAATGTTCAAGATGGCGATTAGTTTAGTTGGGGTAGATATCCGGAGTCATAAAATGATGACCGGAAAATCTAAAATGACGTTTCAAAATTTTGCGGCTTCATGACACTTGTTTGGTTTGAGTTTTGGATCGCTGTCTTATATTTTCTGAATATTGGATGTTATGCTAATATAAAATGTATCCATATTGAGTAGATTTAGCAAGCAGTTTTCATGTTGTATTTATGTCAATGTCATCAACATGTCGCTCGAGTTTTGTTGAAAGGATATTTTAAAGCACGAGAAAGGCACCATCACCGCTAGGTGGATAAATTAGGGTTTTTATGTATAGATATAGGGTGACGATGGGTATTATCGGCAGGTTTGTTCTCTTCGTCATGGGGGGTTTTTGTGGGCCGAATTGCCTGAAATTTGGGCATATAACTCAGCTTGGTTGGGAAGGATTTGAGGCCAACTCTGAGACGTACAGGTTTCAAAAAACACCCCTTGACGAAGAGAACAAAACTGCCGAGAATACGTAAGTTCCCATATCTCAGGATCCTGATAACTTGGAAAAATGATGTCTTCGGCATAGCTGTTTAGTAGATGAAGGGCATACAGTTTATGTGCTGTTTCATGCGAGATTCCTGCACAAGGTATCACAAAAATTCCACTACAAGGTAACCGCAAAATTTGATAAAACATGCAAATGGATGGAATTTCACAGAATGTTTTCAACAACTGTATTTTTTTTTCTGGCGGTCATATTTCTACCGAATCAAATATATTTAAAGACTTATAGATTAGTTACAAATGTGCAAAATTTAATTTCATTCAATTCGGTTTACCCCTGAGATAGAGCATTTTATATAACGACAGTCAGATATTGAATATTTTACTAGAAGCGCTTGTCATTCATGTAAAGTTCATCTATCTTAACCCAAATTTGAACACATTGCAATGCATTGTAGTCAACTACATGTATAACTAGCAGTGAAATTTGAAAACTTTCAGAACAAGAAAGCAGAAGCTCAAATCATACGGCCAATCAAGTTAAAGCCCTAGATCGACCAACCAACCTTGCCGAAGATACCATTTTCCCGAGTAATCAGGTCTCGGAGATATACAAGATATAAAATTTGCATACTCACTACAACCATTCAACTGAATGCACTTGATCTACCAAACCACTTTGTCGAAGGTACCATCTCTAAATAACCAGGATCCTGAGATTTATTACATATGAATCTGACATGCTCACTAGCGCTGCCTTGTGGTGAAATTTTGAATCAAACGACCAATTTATCTATATGCCTTTGACCCACCAAACAACTTTGTCGAAGATACCATATTTCTAAGCAATCAGGATCCTAAGTTATATAAGATGCTCACTAGCGCCGCCTGGTGCTAGAATTTCAAAATAAATGGCCAAACATATGTAAGCCCTTGATTTACTGAACAACTTCACCAATGATACCATATAACCCGTAACGTGGGTAGATCACCTTAGAATGGTGCGTCGCGGTGTAAGATCTACCAAATCAAACTTTAATCTTGATATTTACCGTATTTATATAAATATTCCAAGATCAAAGTATGATGCTTTTTTTTTGTATTTTGTAATTAATTTTGTTTCAATGTACTGCTAATCAACATTTTATTTCAGCAGGTTTGAGGTAAATTTGTCGTATGATATAAATAATATTGTAAAAATATGCAACTGTGGCGAGCGTATCACTAATATGTAGCTTATTTGACGTACGATGTTAATATTATTTTATATTTCAGATTCAACCGAAGAATCTAGTAATTCAGCCAAATGCCATCAAGACGACGAGAAAACCAGGATGAATCGGGCAGACAACTGATTCTAAGAAGACTAACAATGGTGTGCCTGAACGTTGACTAAGCGTATCCTTTGGAATTTATCCTTCCACTAACAACACCCAAATTCCCGTGACACCTAGGCCTGAGAGATCGTAGTGTTGTCTACATTTTTCATAGGTGTCCAAAACTGATCATCCTTTCCCATCCCTCAGCAGTCGCAAGGACGTGGCCAGGACAGTGCTCGACCATTGGAGGATTGCGTCAGTCTTGTCTAAGAGTCAGAGATTAGTCCCAAATCTTTGTGCTTTGGTTTGGACGGGAAGAAGGCAACCCTCATAGCAGCGGTCTAGGACTGTACCACCTACGTATTTGTGCGACTCGCTTAATGCTAATGCTAATGCTAACTTCACCAATGATACCATATTTTCAAGTATTAAGGATCCAGAGATACATAAGATATAAAGTTTACATTCTCGCTAGCGCCACCAAGTTGTAGAATTTAGAATTAAACGACCAATCATTTGTTCGCCCTTGATCTACCAAACAACTTTGCCGAAGACAGCATCTTTCTTAGTCATCAGGATCCTGAGATACATGACCTATTAAATTTACGTGCAAACTAGCGCCGCCTAGTGGTGGAATTTCAAATTAAACGGTCAATCATCTGTAAGTCCTTGACCTACCAAACAACTTTACCTAAGACACCGTCTTTTTAAATAATCAGAATCCTGAGATACATAAGATATAACACACTAGCGTCACCTAGTTGTGAAACTTCAAATTAAATTACTAATCATCTATAAGCCCTTGATCTACTAAACAACTTTGTCGAAGAGAGCCTCTTTGTAAGCCATCAGGATCCTGAGATATTAAATACAAAATTTGCATGCTCACTAGCGTCGCCTAGTGGACGCATTGCGAATCAACTTTATCAATAGCAAGTAGCTCATGACATTTAAAACAACTTTACCGAAGACAGTTTTGCTCTAAACAATCAGGATCCTAAGATATTGCAGAACGTATGGGTAATGTACAAAGCACAATTAACGCGCGACTGCTCGCGTTTCCAAAATTGGCGCGAGTACTAAAAGGTTAAGCTAATGAGCATGGGTTTGATTCTCAGCCTCGACTGATTTATTGACGGAAACCAGGGATGGCATTCACCATTTGCAAAGAGTTACATTCACTTGCTACTATCTCAGTTCATAAGCATGCTATCAAAAAACAATGTATGGTTGACTTTTACCTTGTAGTTTTATCTGAAAGTTTGCCGAATATCATAAGGGTCGCACATGCATGCTTAACTCGTGAGCGAGCTGTGAAAGCAACTCTCCACGCCGTGAATGTAATTTACATTCACGGCGTGGAGAGTTGCTTTTACAGCTTGCTCATGACTTAAGCATGCGTGTGCGACCCTTATGATATTCGGCAAACTTTCAGATAAAACTACAAGGTAAAAGTCATCTATACATTGTTTTTTGATAGCATGCTTATGAACTGAGATAGTAGCAAGTGAATGTAACTCTTTGCAAATGGTGAATGCCATCCCTGACGGAAACTCCCTCGCGAGAAAATGAGGAAGCGATTTCTGCGATTTTCTGGGGAGTGGAAATAAAACTCAGAAATCACAACGTAAATCCTCAACAGCACCGAGCACGAGCTTGTCGCGCAGCGAGAAGTTCGTCCAATACTCATAATTGCTTGATGCTTTCTCACGTCCACTCACACTCAAAAAGCACTCGCGAGTTCCACTCCCATACAAAGAAAGACACTTGAGGCAAAAAAAATCGCACTCCTCTACGCGAAATCACCATCGTTTCTTTTTTCGTTCCCCGCTTCCTCGCTCATTTTTTTATGATCTTTATTTGTATCTCATTCAATTTTAACATTCATAGACACTTTTTTTTCTGTATTAACGAGATTTTTAACCCTAGGCTAGTTCATCTCGGGACCCACGCTTTACTTCCCTTCCGAAGGAAGAACTCACATTTTTGTAAGCTTTGTCGGGAGTGGGAGTCGATCCCAGGTCCTCGGCGTGAAAGTCACGTGTTCTAACCATCCATCCAGGTCCGCTCCACATTTATAGACACTTAATCTAGGTGTTCTGTGTGTTATTACACACTATCATCCTTATTTGGTAAAATAAATTTAACTATTATCAATATCTATTAATAACATATTACATTTCATTTTCTAAAGCAATTATGATTTTTATAGGCTTTATTTTTCACCTGCGTGTCAGAAATACATTTTTTCAACTTATCCTAACGCTAACCTAACTAAAACTAATTATACAAAGTACAAATCGTAGCAATAGAAGACTGCAACGATTTTTGACGAAAGTTTGCAATGATTTTAGTTGACATCTGTTCCAATGTTTCAATATTAGAAATTTGATGTAACTCATTGGTGCTTTGGTATAGCTACCAGGTGCATTGGTATAGCTACCAGGGAGGCAATTTCAGAATCATTTTCAAAATTTTATTTTGAATCCTCTGAAGTTGCTTCTTTCTTGTTTTGCAACAGCTCGACCATATTGGGACAGCGTACAACATGGCCGGTCTGAAAATTTGTTTATAAATCAAAAATTTGTTTTTGCGACATAGTTTTGATTTTCTATTAATAAGTGGGTATAAACACTTAATGTATTTATTGCACTTAGTTTGAATACTTTCTATGTAGTTTTTAAAAGTTAAGTTTTTATCTAGTAAGTATCCTAGATACTTAACTTCGACCGACCAATTTATTGGAGTTCCCCTCATAGTGACAATATGTCTAGTCTACTTGAGGGTTTCAAATAAAGAGCTCTTGGCTTATGTGGGAATATGTTAAGTTGTAAGGGCCTTTGCTGACAGCTATATCTCATACAAGATCAGATCGCATACGTATTATTCATTTATTTTGTTGTAGGGCTATTCTTTCAAATGATATCTTCTGGTATTACCATTGTTCAATTGTAGTATTCCTTCTTTTAACAATGTCTGCTCTTTCCAGCAGTAGTGATAATACTGTCGGCATCGTAACTGCTATTTTTTATTTTTTTTTTAAAGATTTAGAACTTTTGGATATCAGCTTAACCCTCTAATACCCAAGCCCGCCTTTAGTTTGAGCCCGGGTATAGTTTGAGCATTTTTGTAATTTTTGTTTCGTGGAAAATTATTTTTTTTATATTTTAGGCTGATATTTAGGACTGTTTTGTACATCTTTAAATGGTTTTTGGTGTATTTTAAAGCGTATTTACATTTTCTAAAAATCATTGAAACATTGATGTTTTAGTCACCTTCTAGAAGTCATTGTTTATTTTGTATTAAATCGCTACAATTAACATATTTTAAATTTTTCTCAAATCATTCTATCCTAGTTTTATAGTTCAAGGGGATCGAATCACTCTAAAATTATTTTCCTTAAAATTACACGGAAAACAAAATTTTCCATGAAAAAAATTTGAAATAAAAATATTTCAACAATAGTCATAAAATCTCAAAATGTTTTCATCTCAAAAAATCCATACCCCAAATAGGCTTCCAGGAAAAATATAAAACTATAAGGATGTTTAAAAATAAAAATTAGAAAAATCAAAAACTGAAATTCACGAAATCGTGAATTAAAAAGAATCATCTTCCAAAACATGTTTAAATCGATTTTAGATGACGAAAAATGATAATTAGATCAAAATCAAAAATTTGGGTATTAGAGGGTTAATTCTCAAATGAAGACCTGCCTGAACCTAAATTAGTATGGATCGTCTTGAAAATGTAGAAATTGATTGAGCCTGCGAAAAGTATTCTGGGAAATGTAGCATTCTAGGAAATTAACCAACGAGAAATACTTTTCAGGGAAATGGGTTATTCGGCATAATAATTTCCGGGAAACGTCAAAGATTAAAAAGAAAAAATGAGTATTTTATCGCTTGTCTCTGGGATAGCCGCACTCTGTGTTAATCTGGTTCTACCCCATTACCCCGAACGCCATTACCCAGAAAGCCATTACCCCGAATAAGCCATTACCCCGAAAGCCATTACCTTGAATGGGTCATTACCCCGAAAGCATATTTTTAAATGGGTTATTCTGATGATGGTTAATATATATTTTTCGTAAATGATATTGAAAGAGAAGCCATTGTTGAAAGATGACAGCTTCAATACCAAAAGATACTGTTTGAAAGAATAACCTTAAAACAACATAAAGGAGTTATGCGTACTCTAGCGTGCGCAACTTTTTTTTGGGCTGAAATTCTCTATAATAAAGATAAATCAATCAATCAATCAACTTTTCTTTTTTTTTCTCACTCACTCTCGTAAACAAACACGAGAAAGAAACAGATAAGAGAGGGGGCATTTTGCCTCTTCTATCTCGCTCTTTCTTGAGTATATCAAAGAGAATGAGCGAGAAAAAAGAAAAAAGCTGCGCACGCAAGTGAATGCGTGTTAGAGCTGATCTTGCATGAGATATAACTGTCAGCAAAGGTCCGTTGAATACTGGCTGTCAATACAGGCTCATTAGGCCGAAAAGACATTTGGACAAACTATCACTATGCCAAATGATCATAAGGCTAGATCAAAATAATGCCGATCGAAAAATTGGCCTCGAACAGCCTTTACCTAGAAGAAGGGAAAATCTCTTAAGGGGGAATAGACAGTTTGTTAATTAAACTCTGTAACAGTGTAACTTAAAAAAAAATACACATTCTTAAAAAGAGGAAAAATGTGGTTAATAGGTTGGTCGCCCACAAGGTCTGCATGGTTATAACTAAAAAAAAAACAGCCTATAAATTAAAGAAGGGCAAATCTCCTATGGGTCCATTCATAAACCACGTAGACCAAATTTCGGTCACCTCAGACCTCTTTTCCTCCCTGTCATATAATTGTGTCCATACAAAAATTTGGAAAATTGTATGGAGCCTAGACTATGGATAGAACCACTTCCTCTGAAACTCTACCTAGTTTTTGCACGGCTTCTATACAGAAACCTGCAAGGACCAATAAACCACCAGGCTACCGAACAACTCTGTAACAATATAGGTCGAAAGAATAGTCCAATTTTCAAAGAAGGAAAACACCAGATAGAATTAATAGATTATTCGTCAATCAACCCGGTAACGATGTAACTAGAAAGAACAGCCTATAAATTGAAGAAGGGCATATCTCATATACAGTAAACAGTTCAACTGCCAATAAACTATGTAAGTGCATCTAGAAAAACAGCTTTAGACGAAAAGAAAAGATACAGTTTAATCGCCAGTCAAAAAAAGTCCATTTGGTCTAACGATGCTGGCTTTACTTTGCAAGTACTGCAAGTACTAAAATCTTGAAAATATTTGAAAACAATGTTAGGGCTTGACGTTCCGGAAACTGATCATCAACTGATACAATTAATTAAAATAAGAAACAAAATATCAGATCACGTTCAAATGTACTAAAATTAATTAGTATAATGATCTCAGGTTTTCTTTGAAATAAATTTTTCGAAAAAAATGGGGCATTCTGGATGGGGCATTCTGGATAGAACCAATTCATCATAGTGGGGGCCACAGCCAATGCGTACTGATAGACTCAATCAAGATAGTGAGTTTATATATCAACTGAACCGCTACACTCCAGCATAGCCATGAACATTGAGGCCGAATAAATTATAGATCTACTGAAGAGCAGGCCTCGGAAGAACAGACTATTCTCAAGAGAAAAAAAAATATCGAACCAATTTGGCCGCCAGTTGATTATCAAAAACTTAATTTGAAAGAACAGCCTATTATTCAAAGAATAAAAAATCCACTATGGAGTTAGTAGTTTGACCACTATAGGGAAGGGTGGAGATGAGTATTCATACACTAGTTACTGATTACCGTTTTCTAACTTATAACCATCAACTTCTAATCGGCCATCACTTTTTTGGTGATCTCCTGGATGATTGGGGTAATGGCCTATTCGGGGTAATGGCTTTCGGGGTAGTGGCGTTCGGGGTAGTGGGGTGGAGCCATATATGATTTATTGTCAAACAAATCAGTTTATGATAATAAACATTCAAAATATGTGACACAACAATCTGGCGGTTTTTCCGAAGAAACTTGCCACCGCGCATGCTGCAACGTGGATTACTCCATTGGTTCATTTATTCAACTTTTCAGATTCATCGGCTGTCTCGGTGCGATCGTACCCAACACAATGGTCATTTTCTTGATCTTTTGAGAATTGGGTTCTTTAGGGGTATCCAGATTATTGCATAATCGGAATCTCCGTCCAAAAATTCCGTCTCCGTCTCACAATTTCGACAACTTCTTTGTCTCTAAAAAGACATTCACTCAAAAACTAAGAATCTGATCGAGATGGTTTCTTCGGAGAAAATGATCTACTATCAATTCTGAAGAGACGGACAGTTTTCAAATTATCAAAAAGTTGAGTAGAAAGTTCCGTAGAATAATCAATATAGCTGAAGGCGTGCACCACAGACAATTCGCGGGCGCGCCGCTTCCTTTCCCCTTAATATAAACCATCATCAGAATAACCTATCCAATAATATGCTTTCGGGGTAGTGGCGTTCGGAGTAATGGCCCATTCGGG
Source organism: Aedes albopictus (assembly GCF_035046485.1). Classification (NCBI taxonomy): domain Eukaryota; kingdom Metazoa; phylum Arthropoda; class Insecta; order Diptera; family Culicidae; genus Aedes; species Aedes albopictus. The sequence goes on from NC_085138.1 coordinate 349,011,767, forward strand.
GAAATGGCTTTCGGGGTAGTGGTGTTCGGGGTAATGGGGTAGAACCATCAAGTTGTCAAGCTAGGTACATTATTTTTCAAATTCTTAACCACTCATCCTAATTAACAGCTCCATTGTTCACTTGGGCACTACGTGAGCGATTACAATTGACAGCTGCAGTTACAATTTCTACAGCGCCTAAAAGTATTATATTCTAATTCTACTATATCGAACGGGTTGCCTATGTGCTGCTTTCACTCTCTACTCTGTCCATGGTAGAATGATGAGCACGAGGATGTTGATGTGTGACTGATGTTTCTTTTCCAGTCCGATTGAGGGTCCATTATGAGTTGCCGTTTCACCGATATCCAATTATCCGGGTCCGTTAGAGCTTTTAGCTCAGAAGAGGGTCAGTGCCAGCCGCTCTCGGGGGGAAGACCAGCGGACGAAAAATTGCAAGTGCAGGGGCTGGGATTGAACCCATGACCATCCACTTATGACGTGAACGTGTGGTCACAGCGCCACGGGCTTCGGCAAGGTACATTATTTGTAGATACTTAAAATATTACTAAGTTTTAATTTTTGTTCCACGTTGCGATCATTCTGCCGTCCCGGGCCATAGCTTTTAGTTCACCGACCATCATCGCCATGCACCTCCAGCCATGGCGATATAGGCAGACCTTGTGGAAAAGGGGTCGCTTCCTCCTCCATAGTCGTCGTCATCGTGATGGTTCGCCTTCCTAGCAGACAAAGTTGATAGACTCAAGTGACGACGACGGCTCGACGTTCGGAAGCTGAAGCCCGGCCCGGGAAGGAAAGCACGCAACAGATTGCCGGATGGACGGCGATGAATTGGACGGCCTGGTCCTGCTCGCTGCTCGGGAGAAATGGAAGGTGGTAAGCCGGTGTAAAATCTCATCACGCTGTCTCATTATTCTTCATTAGGGGCCTTTTTCCTTTTGGTTTCAGTGTTGGATATAGGATTCAGGCGCACGGTGAACAGCGCGTTATGGAGAACGCGGCCGGAGTCGAGTTGAGCTGCGTAGTTTACAAGTGATTTAAACTTTTGCCTCGTTTCCGCTGGAGATTGGATGCTTAGACGGGTTGGAGTGGTCAAATGAGCTGGGGGAGATAGTTGCAGATTTCCAAGGAATTCAAAGCAATTTACTGTTGTGAATACCTATCCGTCAACTTCTAAAGCTCTGCGTCAATGAGTAGCCACAGTCCTAGCTGAGATCTATTTGAAACATTTTCTCAATTTTCTTTGACCATTGAGTACCACCTTGGAACAAAGAAAACTCTGCTAAAGTTGCTCGGCTTACAGAACTCACAAAACATTGAGCTTTGAAGCAAGCTCTGGCACAACTGAAATTAAGGACTTTATACTAATTTTTAATGAATGTCTCTCAAGTAGGTTTCAATTTCGCTCATTTTCAATTAAACTGATTTTCTCAACCAGCCTACAAACAACCCTTACCTTATCAAAGAAACATTTTGTAATCTTCCTATAGATCGGTGGGGGCGTTTCTTTTCTCCCTGCATACCTCTAGCGCTTTGGATTATTTCAATCCACCCACCATCATTTGTAGCGTTTTATGGCCCTCCGTCACAAATTGTTCTTCCGTACCTTAATGCCTGATGACACTAGACGGTAGTGCATCACTAGATGAGCACAAACTACTATCAACCTCCTACATCCTACAACTTACTTCTTCCTACTAACAGTAGTAGGGACATTTCACTCCAAGCGCGCTATTCAACCGTTTCGTTCTTATTCTCTATCTGATCCTATGCCCACACACGCATACAAAGTGCATCCAGACCCCGCAGCCGAAGATGGCAATCGACCATGTTGGTGACGTTCTCCACGCGTTTTGCATGGTTGATCCCAGTAGTGATGCCGTCGTCGTCGGAACATAGTTGGTCTGATCCTGCTCTCTACATTGCATCTCAGATCGAACCGTGCGCACTCACTTTCCGATGAACGTAGTGAAAAGGACAAACGAGTGCTTGCACATTGGGGTGAAGGCGAATGATTTTGCAATAAAAGTTTTAGTTTTGAGATTTAATTTTTTTTAAACCATTTTATCCTTAATCAAGCCAGCAGGGATGAACTTCCATCCAGAGTTGATGTGCACGTGCTGTAGTCTCATATACCTACGGGAGCCGCATTGCATGCGAACTCCCAGGGATTGTACGATATTTCCCCGAAACCCAGTTCCCCGAACCAGTTTTCCCGAAAGTTTTTTCCCCGAAAAATGTTTCCCCTAATATACCGTTTCCCCGAAAAGAGTATTGCATCTGCCATTAAACATTCTTCGTGCATTAGCTGACGCTCACCTCGCTGACGTAGTACACATGGAACGTAATGACCCCAGCTAGGGGGGTCCGGTTATTAGGCCGAAATCACGTTTGGCCAAAGTACGTCAGGCCGAATCCGCACGTTAAGCCGAATGGGTTGTTAGGCTGAAGTTAATAAGGTCGGATGGGTTCCTAATTTTCTTCATAAACGATGGTAACATTTAATTACGAAGTCCTAGAAGATGTTTTGAGTCCCTGTGGTAAAAGATATTTAGAGTCTATCCTATGAAATGTCGTACAATCCTCCCAGGAGCACAGTACATTTTGAGACTCAAAGATGTGTGCCTTATTTCTCTCAAGATGTGCCTCTTCATCAGCTCCGTCTTATGCGCTGATTGAAGTGGACAATTCCATGACAAAAACATTCTAAACGAACGAGAATTGAAGCCTTAATCTTGGCATCGCGAATTCTAGTCATCGTATAGACCAACCAGACACTTGCGTTCTGTACGGAAAAAAATGGTTGAGGTTCTATGTTATGCTAGGGCGCTGTCCATAAACTACGTAGACTCAATTTTGGCCATCTCAGAACCCCCCCTCCCCCTCGTAGACTTTTTTCCATACAAAATTTTCAAAATTTGTATGGACCGTAGACATTGGCCAGAACCCCCCGTCCTCCCCTCAGAGTCTACGTAGTTTATGGACAGGCCCTAGGTAAAAAACCTCAAACGGAATCTCTAAAGTAATTTCCGTTTAGTGCATTTTTTCCTTGACCGGAATGGTAAAGAAATTCAACACAGCAAGTTTCATTTGATATGACGTTTCTTCTCAACTCCATATTGGGGTCAAGAAAAATCAAACGCATGATCATTTCTAGAGAGATTCCTTGCCTGAATTTTCCACGCACGAAAGAGTTGAACGTGCGCCATTGAATTTTGTACAGCCTCTAGTTTTGCTTTTGAGAGCTGTAACTTTTGAATTTGGCAAAGAAAATGGCTTAAAATTTGAACACAAACATCTCAGTCTACATTTGTTGCATAGATAAAATTTCAAAAAAAAAAAAATCGATGCACTATTAACAATTTTATAGTCGAAACATGTACATATTGGGACTAAACGTGATTTTAGCCCCTCAGACACCAATTAGTCAGCACCCTTTATTGTTTCGACTGTACTATTAAAAGCACTGTACCAATAATCATCAAATTTTGTAGGCATAATATTCACATAATAGACTACCTTCTATGAAAATTTCATGAAAATTGGCAGAGAAATTAAAAAGTTATGAGTAGGCAAACATCGCACATGAAAAACACGAAAAAATTTCACTAACACTCCCCCCTATCAACACCAGTAGCTTTCAAACCAATTGATCAAAGTTGATGAAATTTTGCAAGAAAGTGTCTCTATAAGTATCATGACTGCTAACGAAATTTCATAATTATCATCACAGAACTTTGATCTGTAGCGTAAAAGAACCATCTATTATGCAAATGAAAATTGGTCACGATTATACAAAATGCTTAAAACCACGTCTCACGGTGTCAAAATTTTGATTATTATCGAACTTTCATGTACCTCGGATTTTTCTTCATAGAATGTTAGAATTTCGGCTATAATGTAAAAATGCAAAATTTGAAAATATTCTATCGGGTAAAATTTAAGTTAGGTGAGTTTTTAGCTATTTTCCATACTAAAAATCAATAGCTATCATTCTAGTCCAAAAAACGTCCCATACAAAATGTATGGAAAAATTTTCGCCGATGAAATATTTTCTAGTTGTCCGATTATGACAATATAGCCCAAAAACTAATCATTTTCGAAGAAAAATCCGAGGTACATGAATGTTCGATAAAAATCGAAATTTTGACACCGTGCGTCTGTCTGTTTTTTATCCACAGTTAAAACTAATCGATGCATTAGTTTTTATGAAATTGGGCACAAATAATAAACATACACCAAAGAGTGCTCAGTTAATTATTTGGCTAATTTTAACGATTCATTACAGAGCTACAGCCGTACTTCTGTGTCCCGATTATTGCGGATACAGGCTTTAAGTTACATAAAACAATCAAACTGCAACCAACATTTTCTACTACACAGTACATGAAAAGCAACCCAGAAGAGCATTCCTTAACCCATTTACGCCCAGTGAACTATTTATAGATCAGTATATTTTGCGATAACTACGGAGAAATGAAGCATTTTGGAAGACTGGTGTCTTCAGCAAAGTTGTTGAGGAGATCAAGAACTCTCCGATAGTACGTAATTTAGTACGTATTCGCTCCAGTAGGTGGTGCTAGTGATCATGAAACATTGTGCTTTGATAGGTGTTTCGTCAACAGCCATTGCCAATACCGTCGCGCTCGTATCTTGAGAATCCAACTACATAGAAAATTTTTGTCTTCGGCAAAGTTGATCAAGACATCAAGAGCTATCCGATAGTGAACTAGTTGGTTCTGGGTTTATCCGTTAGGTGGCGCTAGTGAGTCCCAAAAAAAATTAAACCTCTGTATCTCGAGAATCCGACTACACAGAAAAAATTCGCCTATCACAAGGTTTATCAGGACATCAATAGCTATTCGATTGTAAACTAGTTGATTCTGGGTTTAGCCGTTAGGTGGCGATAGTGAGTCCTAAAAAAATTAAACCTCTGTATCTCGAGAATCTGACTACATAGAAGAATTCTGTCTTCGGCAAGGTTGATCAGGACATCAGTAGCTATCCGACAGAGAACTAGTTGGTTGTAGGTTTATCCGCTAGATGGCGTAAGTGGGCTCAGAAAATTCTGAATTTCTGTATATTGAGAATCAGACTACATAGAAGAACTTCGTCTTCGACAAGGTCGATCAGGACATCCAGAGCTAACCGATACTGAACTAGTTGGTTCTAGATTTATCCACTAGGCGAAGCTAGCGAGTTATGAAAATTCTTAACTTCTGTTTCTTAACAATCAGACTACAAAGGAAATTTTTGTTTTCGGCAAAGTTGATCAGGACATCAAAAGCAATTCGATAGTGAACTAGTTGATAGTAGGTTTGTCCGCTAGGTGGCGCAAGTGGGCTCTAAAAATACTGAATTTCTGTATCTTGAGAATCAGACTACATAGAAGAATTTCGTCCTCGACAAGGTCGATCAGGACATCATGAGCTATTCGGCACTGAACTAGTTGATTCTGGGCTTATCCACTAGGTGGCGCTAGCGAGTCATAGAAATTCTTAACTTCTGTTTCTCAACAACCAGGCTACATAGAAATTTTTTTGTCTTCGGCAAAGTTGATCAGGATATCGAGAGCTAACTAGTTGGTTCTAGGTATATCCGTTAGGTAGCGCAAAAATTCTGAACTTCTGTATCTCGAGAATCTACATAGAAGAATTTCGCCTTCGGCAAAGTTGATCAGGACATCAAGAGCCACCCGATAGCGCACTAGTTGGTTCAAGGTTTATCCGCTAGGTGGCGTTACTGAGCCCTAAAAATTTCACACTTTTATATCTCGAGAATCAGACTACATAGAAGAATTTCGTCTTCGGCAAGTCGATCAGAACATCAAGAGCTACTCGATAGTACACTAGTTGGTTCAAGGCAAATCTGGTAGGTGGTGCTAGTGAGCCCAAAAAATTCTGAACTCTGTATCTCGAAAATCAGACTACATTGAAAAATTTCGTCTTCGGCAAGGTCGATCACGACATCACAAGCTATCCGATAGTGAACTAGTTGGTAAAAGGTTTATCCGCTAGGTAGCGCTAGTGAGTTTTAGAAATTCTTATCTGCTGAATCTTGAAAATCAGGCTTCATAGAAAACTTTCGTCTTCAGCAAAGCTGATCAGTACATCAAGGGCTAACGGATAGTTAACTAGTTAATTCCAGGTTTATCCGCTAGGTGGCGCTAATGATCCCTACAAATTCTGAACTTCTGTATCTCGAGAATCAGACTACATAGAAGAATTTCGTCGTCGGTAAAGTTGAATAGTACATCAAGGGCTAACGGATAGTGAACTAGTTGGTTCTGGGTTTATCCGGTAGGTGGCGCTAGTGAGCTCTAAAAATTCTGAACTTCTGTACCTCGAGAATCAGACTACATAGAATAATTTTGACTTCGACAAGGTCGATCAGGACATCAAGAGCTATCTGATAGTGAACTAGTTGGTTGTAGGTTTGTCCGTGAGGTGGTGCAAGTGGGCTCTGAAAATTCTGAAACAGGGTTGAAAAAATCTCATTCAATTGAATGAATTTCTGCTGAACTGAATGTTTTTGACATTCATTTTCAGCTCCGCTGTGAGATACTTGAAAGTGAACGCAGAAAAATTCAACTACATTGTGGAGGTAATGACTGCACCATCATCAACACACGCGCTGCGCTGATGGATGCTTCAATTCAACACCCACCGCATGAATGCGACTCGCCCATAAGCAAACGTGGTGATTTTTTGTCGTTTGAGTGCCGGTCACAGGAAAAATGTTGCTTTTGAATCTCGCCGTCTCCCCGGTGTGAGCGAAGAGAGAATTTTTATTCTCTTTTCAATTGCCTCCGTGAAGGACAGGGGCTTCAACGTCAGAAGCGGTGTGGTGAAAAGACAGAAACAAAAACCGTGTTCTGAAATAATATTGGTAAAGTAGTTTTAACGATAAAATAGAACTGCCTCTAGAGCCGACCTACTGATTGGTCGGCTTCATGCAAAATAGCTGTAGATGGATAAATTGAACGTAATTTGATCAATTAGCGCCCAGCAGTTTGGTTAGAGACCAGAAGACTTGAATGCCCAATGATCTATTCACAGATAAGTAAGTTTTGCTAATACCTTGGAAAATGAAACATGTTGCATCGTCTTCCATTCTCCTCTCTTTTTCGTGCTCGTTCAGGAGAGTTGTTATCCGATGATGAATTGGATTGTTTTTATGTTTGTCCGTTAGGCGGCTTCAATAATTCCTAGAAAATTTGAACTTGTGTATCTCGAGAATAGAGCTACGTAAAGGACTCAGGTCTATAAAACCACCTGTAAATTAAGTGAGCCGTGAAATGCGATCATGCATCATCAGTGGAAATCGTTTCTACTGTGAGCTCCGGAAGAAGCTGAGATAGATGAGAATGAGATGAGATGTGCAGAACGCTAATAAGGTGGTCCTTTATAAAAATGAAACATAAACCATGCTCAAAGAACACTTGCAAACATTTGGAGATTTCAAATGACGCTAAGGATAATCTTTGGTGCTGTACAAGATTACGGTGTGTGGCGGCAGAGGGTGAGCCACCTGCTCGCTACGCCCTGCGGTTGCCAAAGCCAGAAGGATACGGTGGGCAAGATATACTACTAGAATGCCGAATATCAACCTATTATGTATAGAAACTCTTAGTATGATGCATATTGGAATGCTCCAAAACTGTTGAAAACTATCCATTGATAAACTACTAGTAGATTTGTTTAGTTATTACTAATGTCATCCCTTTCTGCAACATTTCAAACTGTATTTTTTTTATTAAGAGAATATCAAATATTCCTTTCATCATGAGCAGTTGTCTAAAATAGATTTACGTAGCTCATAGGAATAAGGTAACTGCGCAAAAAAAAAATAGAAAAATATTTTGTGCGGCTCCGTGGTCGTGCGGCTAGGGTCACCAAGCTCTTAGTCGCATCGTGCTGAGGAGCGCGGGTTCGATTCCCGCCGCAGCTGTCAGGAAAAGTTTTCGGCTGTGCCACTGGGCGTTGCATGCTAGTCCGTTGTCTAGTGTCGTGCTTCCTTCAAAGAGCGAAAAGCTCACTGGAAGCATTGAACGTGTCCGTGTCTTTTTAACGTTTCACGTGCATATGCCCCATTGTGTATTAAAACGAAAATTTCACCGTAGATTTCCGTTAAAATGATTGCAATAACTTTCTTTTATGGGGTTGAGAAACTCCAGAAAAAAACAGACATCTACTGTGATTGTGGCATAATTCGGGCGTTAATGGGTTAAGCAAACACCCCAAAAACGATGGACGGTAGACACTAGAGAGTTTTTTTTATCAATGTTTATATGTTAAATGTTAAATGTTAAATGTTAAATGTTAAATGTTAAATGTTAAATGTTAAATGTTAAATGTTTAATGTTTAATGTTTAATGTTTAATGTTTAATGTTTAATGTTTAATGTTTAATGTTTAATGTTTAATGTTTAACGTTTAATGTTTAATGTTTAATGTTTAATGTTTAATGTTTAATGTTTAATGTTTAATGTTTAATGTTTAATGTTTAATGTTTAATGTTTAATGTTTAATGTTTAATGTTTAATGTTTAATGTTTAATGTTTAATGTTTAATGTTTAATGTTTAATGTTTAATGTTTAATGTTTAATGTTTAATGTTTAATGTTTAATGTTTAATGTTTAATGTTTAATGTTTAATGTTTAATGTTTAATGTTTAATGTTTAATGTTTAATGTTTAATGTTTAATGTTTAATGTTTAATGTTTAATGTTTAATGTTTAATGTTTAATGTTTAATGTTTAATGTTTAATGTTTAATGTTTAATGTTTAATGTTTAATGTTTAATGTTTAATGTTTAATGTTTAATGTTTAATGTTTAATGTTTAATGTTTAATGTTTAATGTTTAATGTTTAATGTTTAATGTTTAATGTTTAATGTTTAATGTTTAATGTTTAATGTTTAATGTTTAATGTTTAATGTTTAATGTTTAATGTTTAATGTTTAATGTTTAATGTTTAATGTTTAATGTTTAATGTTTAATGTTTAATGTTTAATGTTTAATGTTTAATGTTTAATGTTTAATGTTTAATGTTTAATGTTTAATGTTTAATGTTTAATGTTTAATGTTTAATGTTTAATGATGAGAACTGTTTCCACAATCGTAGTCAATACATCGACGTTTTTTTAGAAAACAAATACGATTCCGAGATAATCGCGTTCAAAGTTTCAATTTACACTACGTGCCCGTAAGGAAGCGTGGCGCAAAACGCTATACTTTTGTTTCTACTGCTTGGATCGCTATTAAAATTTGACACAGCATTCTTAAGAATCCATACTTTAAGATGAAAGAACAAAAAGAAAAACGATTGTTTCCACGACCTGAATATAGGTATAAACCCTTTAAATAGATAAATAGTCTGTAGATTTACCAAATCAGCTGGTAAAACAAGGATCGAATAATTTTGATCCATTGTTAATCATTTCGCGTGTGAGTAAAAACGGAAAAGTAGTGCAGGTGCGTTTCTTGTGGAGGGGATGTGCTTGGAGGACGACGCGACTAGTTTCCATTAAATATGTCTCCGTTCGTTGCGTTGCTAACTTCCAAATTTTTGTGGAATGTCCTTATGTGTTTGGACTATGCCGAAAGTAGATCGAAAGTGATGCTAAATGATGCAACTTCCGGCAAAGACGACTTAATCTAGACGAAAATATTCTGGGAGATTGTTATTTTCCCGCAAGAAAAAATGATTGAACGGTTCTAATTTGATCCCACCTACGAGTGCCCACCCACCGCTAGCAATCAGTTTACAGCAGCAATAATTCCGCGGGAATCGGTTACAAAAGTGTGTTAGATTTTCCTTTTCCACCGTCGTCGGTTTAGTTCGCATATCATTGCATTGGAATTTTGGTAGACATGATGTCCTTGGTGCTAGTAAATAGCGCCCACTGCACAATGGTCCACGAAACAGATTTACGAGGAAAGATGCATTCAGCGCCTTCAAATGATTTTTAAGGTTAATATGGTCTTCTACAAAGTTGTTCCTAAAATAAGGCCCTCTTTTCAATATACACGAAAATTAGGGTGGTCCATATTTTCAAAGAAATTGGGAACCTAACTTTTTTATTTGCAAAAATAACTATATACATTCTTCGTGAAAGTTGTAGAACTATCAATTTTGAGCAAGTATGCTGAAGACATTTTTTATGTAGCTTTAAGATTGACCGATCTAGAGGTACTTTTCTGAATAAGCTTAGGGTGGTTAAAGAAAAACCGGTTTTCTGGCGTTAACTTTTTCAGTTTCGATTTTTCATCAAAGTCGCCCCAGAAACACTTGTAGAGCATTTGAAGACGCGTCGTTTCGTGCGCTGAAATGGTCTGTATCTCTTTTGGTTCAATAGTTACAGGTGGGTTTTGCTGACTTTCTTTGTGTGCCATTGTATTTCGTCATAGCATCCACTCCACAAATCCTAAGCTGTTGTGTTGCTTGACGGCTGAAACCACCCCCCCCCACCCTTTCGCGATCGTCAGCGCCGAAGCGACCAGTGAAAAATGTGGAGCGGTGAGTCGCGATGAAGGGCAGATAAAAAAACAAAAAAAAAAACGAAACCAATCGAGCGTTGCTGCGAATCAACCCTCTGGCATCAATGAATTTTATCGTAGTCTTAACATCTATCTGCATTATACTCATATTCGTGTAAATTGAATCGAGCGTGTAATCAACAAAACGCTATTTTGTTCACAATGCGTGTTTGATGAGTTGCTTTATTCAACTAATTGCGTGCTCCTCTTCACGTACATTAAAATTATTACTTCAATTGTGATCATTAGAGATGAAAAAAAAAATGATTCTAAAAATTGATCAACAAACCAAAATACACGTTAAATAAAAAGTTGTTGATGTTTTCGCATCTGACAGTGCACAGTGGTCCACGAATCAGATTTATGAGGAAAGATGCATTCAACGTCTTCAAATCAGTTTTTAGGCAAATATGGTCTCCCGGGCAGAGGTCAAGTACTGACGATCAAAATGTGATATTGGTTTGTTTGAGATAAGAGGTAAAAGTACTGAAAATAATAGCAAAAATTTGTTCTTGAACCATCTAACCAATAGCAAAGTTTGATATTTAAAGATCAATCAAATAGCTCACTGCTATTGGTCAGATCTTACCAAGAGCTAAATGTGCTATGATGATGATGTTCCAGGAGTAAAATTGAGATGTTATTTTCAGTACTTTTACCTCTTATCTCAAACAAACAAATATCACTTTTTGATCTCCGTATCAAAATATGCTATTATTGAGCTTTTTTACACTGCTCGGGCTTCTACAAAGTTGTCCCTAATAATAAAGCCCTCTTTCCAATGTGCATGAAAATTAGGGTGGTCCATGTCTTCAAAGAAATTGGAAACCTAACTTTTTTATTTGCAAGAATAACTGTATACATTCCATTCTTCGTGAAAGTTGTAGATCTATCAATTTTGAGCAAGTTTGCTAAAGACACTTTTTATGTAGCTTTAAAATTGAGCGATCTAGAAACCGGTTTTCTGGCGTTAACTTTTTTAGTTTCGATTTGTCATCAAAGTCGCCCAAGAAACACTTGTAGAGCACTTGAAGATGCGTCGTTTCGTTCGCTGAGGTGGTCGTTATCTCTTTTGGTTCAATAGTTACAGGTGTTTTTCTTAAAAATTCATAGTGTTTTGATAAGGTGCTATGACGGGCTGGGGCAAATATAAGAAAATATATCTTTTACCCGCATTCTAGAGAAGAAATGTTGTTATAAAACATATCCAAAAATTAGAAGGGTGTTATATTTGTAACTCAAATGGGAAAATGCTCCAAATTTGGTCAAAACAGTTTGAACGCTTTATCTTTTTTGTGTCAAATTTCTCATCAAAGTTGTCTAAGAACCATTTCAAGAGCAAAAAAACGCACATTTTTGTGCGCTGAGAATGTTGCTACGTCATTCCGTTCAAAAGATATTGATGATTTTCTTGAAAAAATAGGCACTTTTTAAGTATTTTGTACTTGAGTTACAAAAATAACACCCCTCCGATTTTTTCATATAAGCTGATTTTACACAATAAATATTGTTATATATGACGTAAAAATTGAATTAAAAAACCCAGATTAATCCACCTAGTGGTGATAGTGCCTTTCTCAGCTTTATAATTACCTAGCTATTTTCCCGTATTTTCCCATCTTCCTCACTGTGCGATGCATGGTACGTTCATAAATCTACGCAATTCCGTCCGGGAGAGTTCGCCGGCACCAGGAACCAGGAAAAGCCCCCCCTCGAAGAAGACGATCCATATGCACCGGGAAAGTTTTTATTGCAGTAAAGTAGCATTTTTGCATCCTACGCCGATGCCGCCGTGTTGATGGTGGTGGTCCGTTTGAACTCTAGCAATGAGTGGGCTGCGCACCATACGGTAGAAGGTTCTAGTAGTGGCACTCTGATGCAGATGCAGGTCGAACTTTGCTATTTAGTGATGCTGCAGCCGCAGAGGATCAGGCTGCCGATGGATGTAGGGAGCTATTGACTGGGTGTCAATGTGGTGTACGTACATGGTGTTCTAGTGGACTGCTTGGTGTTGATTTTCCACTTGGCAGAGCAAGTTTTAACGCAATTTTCTCGCTAGTAAGCCACACAGTATCTGACAACAATGTGATCTAATTACGATAGATTGGTGATGTGAGAAGAATGTATGCAAACTCTGTCGTTGCAACTGAGACAGAGCCTGCTTCAGCTTGGTATTCGACAGTATCACATTTCCACTTTCAAAAATGAACATTTTTTATCACTCACTTTGGCTAGATTCTGCCTTCTAGATGGCAGAACAACATTCCTACGACACTTACTTGGCAGTGTACAAACACAGGTAAACGCGATTACCTTCCATTTCCCAGCAGCAGTGACTTGTAGAACACGTCATATTCACGAACTGATCCCCTCATCATCGCACATTCTTCGAAAATCCAATACCGGTGCGTTGGTGGGTTTCGTGGCTCCTTCGAAACCGAGAAGGACGCCCACCTGCTGCCGAAGGTGAAACCCAGGAGAGATTCAACGAATCCCTGTCCTAGCGCAACACGTTGTCCCTGGGTGTCACTTCTTACTAGCGCCCTGGTGTCACCTTAACGACTCCCAACGATGATGATGACGACCGTGACCTGACCACCACCGCACTTTTCGTCGTTGCTGCTGGGAAAGGACAATTTGCAATTGAAATTCATGTGTTGCCGAACGATGGTGATTGTGGTGGCAGCTGGTGATGGTTGCAACTTGGAACGAATCTGGACTTGCTGATTGTGGTATTGGACTTGTCATGTATCCAACTTTTGGATACCAAATTTCACAGAATGTAAGATGTAAACGTCTCAGTCCTGCAAATTATTAGTAGATCATTGCTATTTCCAGGAGGTAAAGCTTCCAAGGTGCTTTCAAAGCTATTCAAATTATTTCAAGCAGTTCACGTGTTTTAACAAAAAAATGTCCACTATTCATCCGGAAGCGTCCTTCGGTTGAAGTCCAACAATTCCTAAACTATTCTTATTGTCGGTACAACCACCATATATTTATGATTTTTTTCTTGGGAGAATTCTACGAACAAAGCGAGGTTTGTTGTTGTTAATGAACGTGCAGCACGTGTTTTCATAAAACACGCTGTTGCACATACTTTTTCAAGGTACCTCATGGATCAGACGAAAGCGGATTGTTTCGTTTGTAAAGCCAACAATAGCATCTTTTAAAGGATATTGTTGCACGCGTCCGCACGTTTATTACCATGATTTCAGTCGAGAGTGTCTGACTTCGAGACAATTTTAGAAGGCGCAAAAATAGAGTTGAAAAAATACAATCTTATCCAACAATGGCTAAAAGAGTCGGCTGGATATGATAAAGAGAACAAAAGGAAAGTTAATCACGTGCCTCGCCTCTGTTTCTTATTTCTATACAAATTTGCCCAAGGATACTTGCTGATGAATCTGTGATGTGTTCCTTCAGCAGTCACAATATTGTGGACCACCACGTGTTGAAGGAGAAATCAATGCTGATTCTATTTGGTCAAATAGAGAAAAGTTTTCTCACGAAAACAAAGAGAGCTTACAGCTATTTTTGTAATTAAAACTGTGGTGTTATTTTGATGTTATTGTATTGTTTAGAGCTTGCTCTTATCTTCATTCAATTCATTGATTTAGCGTTACATTACAGCTAAGCATTTGGAGCTTTTGGAGACTTCGAACGTAAAGTGCTGCGAACAATACTAGGCTCGGTGGTAAACTGCGCAAAAACTGGACAGTTACAAATCAAATTATACGAAGTTCCATAATTGGATTCATAGCTATCACATACAAATGAATCAGCTTGCTGAAAATTCGCCATGTAATAGCTGAGTCGGCAGTGGCCAGTCAATGCACAGTGGGAAAAAATGAACCCGAAACACGACTAAATTCATTTTCTCAGCTGGGTAACGGGTTCTGCCAACGGCTGAGACCAATTTCGCTTGGAAAAAGTGTGCTGAATCGATTGGTGGGGGTCTCATTGGCCGGCGGCCTCACCCTGGCCAGCTAGAGGGCCGGAATCAACCCGAGTTCCTTACGGAAAGCAAAATCATTATCATCCAAGAATTCTTTCGCACCCGATATTTATTCGGAAGCCGCAAATTAGAAGTCAATCGCACTCCGGATAATATCAGTTGCATATTATGGTCCAATTGTGGTTCCGGAACAATCCGGGACAACCCGGAACATTAGGGTGGGGCGAATTTTTAAAAATCTTTCTGGGATAAGATTTCCCAAATGGAAATCAATCTACTAGTCGAAATAAGTAAGCTGTATAAAAATGAGTGATTTTGGTTGAACTTTCGGGGTGGCGCAAAGGGTTTAAGTGAATTTTTTTTCTAGAGCAAACCTTTAAAAAACATTTCAAACTAAATTTTCAAACATAATTTTTCTAGACTAAATCGGTGATTTTAGAACCCAATTGGGCCAAATTTGTGCTCAAAATTGCGATATCTCTATTGGTTTCTGAGATATTTGAAAAAAAAAAATGTCGTATTTTGGTATTTTTTGGGATAGATACCAAAATATGACATGTTTTCTTCAAACATCTCAGAAACCAATTTAACGCAATTTTGAACGCATATTTGGCCCAACTGGGTTCTAAAATCACCGATTTAGTCTAGAAAAAAATTGTTTGAAAATTAAATTTGAAACGTTTTTTGAAGGTTTGCTCTAGCAAAAATTTCACTTAAACCCTTTGCGCCACCCCTAAATATCATCAGCTTTCTTATTTTGACTAGTAGATCACTTTCCAGTTGGGAAATCATATCCCGGAGAGATTTTTTAAAATGAGCCCCACCCTACCAGAACATCCGTATAAGCGGGTATACAGAAGACTTACTCCAATAGATATTTACATTACATTCATACCCATATTGAAAGTATGAATGAAAATAGAGAGGCATTCAGCTGACAATGAATGTGGCGAAGCACGAATTAAAAAATGAGAATGTCAATTTTCATTTTGAATCTTCGAATTTTTTACTCTCTGGATAATACTAGCCAGTTAGAAGGTAAGATGTGGCCACTGATAATTCCGAATTCCTCTGAATACCTATACTATGTATATCTAAATAATGCTACAGCTTAATAAATAATACAGAATTCACAATCAATTCAGGTTGAACAAAACTATATTGGTGGCCACTAGACGGCAATCCGGAATGCTTCCGGAATCCCTCAGGGATGCTTCCAGAATTCCTCTAGGTTAGGTCAAGAATCCTTCTGGGTTACTTCCAAAATACTTCTGAGATGCTTCCATATTCCTTATAGGTTGCTTCCAGAATCCTTTTGGGTTGCTTCCAGAATGCTTCTGGGATGCTTTCAGTTTTCCTTCAGGAAGCTTCCCAAGTTCTTATGGGATACTTCCAGATTCCATCTGGGGTGCTTCCAGATTCCTTTTGGAACATTTCCTAGATTTTCGGGAGTATTACAAGAATCCTTCTGAGATGCTTCTAGAATCCATCAGGGATACTTCCAGAATTGTTCCATGACACTTTCAGATTCCATCTCGGATGCTTCTAGAATTCTTCTGAGTTGCTTTCAGAATTCTTCTAGGTTGCTCCCAGAATCTGTATGAGATGCTTCAAGATTTCTTTTG
This sequence comes from Aedes albopictus, assembly GCF_035046485.1. Classification (NCBI taxonomy): domain Eukaryota; kingdom Metazoa; phylum Arthropoda; class Insecta; order Diptera; family Culicidae; genus Aedes; species Aedes albopictus. Next base: position 349,027,885 of record NC_085138.1, read on the forward strand.
AGATATCGCAATTTTGAGTACAAATTTGGCCCAATTGGGTTCTAAAATCACCGATTTAGTCTAGAAAAATTATGTTTGAAAATTTAGTTTGAAATGTTTTTTAAAGGTTTGCTCTAGAAAAAAAAATCACTTAAACCCTTTGCGCCACCCCTAAAGTTCAACCAAAATCACTCATTTTTGTACAGCTTACTTATTTCGACTAGTAGATTGATTTCCATTTGGGAATTCTTATCCCAGAAAGATTTTTAAAAATTCGCCCCACCCTAATGTTCCGGGTTGTCCCGGATTGTTCCGGAACCACAATTGGACCATAATATGCAACTGATATTATCCGGAGTGCGGTTGACTTCTAATTTGCGGCTTCCGAATAAATATCGGGTGCGAAAGAATTCTTGGATGACAATGATTTTGCTTTCCGTAAGGAACTCGGGTTGATTCCGGCCCTCTAGCTGGCCAGGGTGAGGCCGCCGGCCAATGAGACCCCCACCAATCGATTTAGCACACTTTTTCCAAGCGAAAATGGTCTCAGCCGTTGGCAGAACGCGTTACCCAGCTGAGAAAGTGAATTTAGTCGTGTTTCGGGTTCAATTTTTCCCACTGTGCAATGCTTTGACCAGCATGCTGCAGTTCTGCTTGGACAGATTTGTCAAATACCTCGCCACCCCTGGAGATGGCTCAGAGCAATACAATTTCGGTTGACGACATGACTTCAAACTATTCCAATATTGTTTGTGGTGAGTGGCAGCCCAGGTGTCAATCTGAAGCTTTACCCTACACTTCGACACCGGAATAGCTGGGTCAGGGTCATTTAAGTCATTTGATGATCCAGTGCGAGCTAACTCATCGGCCAATTCATATCCAGCGATGGAAGAATGATTCGGATTGAGTTCGACAAGCGATAACTAACTTTGACCTAGAGTCTGCCGAAGCAAGTGCTTTAATAGCAGCCTGGCTATTTGGGCAGAAGTATACAGGGGATGGCCAAAATGTTTGGGATAGGCAACTTTTTTTCTCCCACAAAAAAAATCAACATGCTGTAACTTTTCATAGAAAGCATTAAAAAATCTCAAATTTTGACTGTTTATCAACCTATTATACAGTGATAGACATTCGTTTAGCCGAGACCAAAAAAAAAGTGTCAGGAAACCCATACAAAAGATTTTATGATAAAACTTTTTTATCGTAGTGATAGTATATCTAGTACTGTTTTACAAAAATGTGATACATCACACTTACATATACACTGAAACAAAAACGAGGGTTAAAACCCTTCAAATGTCATTTTTTGCCTAGACATTCGTTTAGCCGAGGTAAATGAAAAATTGGTTTTCAATAGTTTTTTTTTTGCAATTTCGTGAGTATATTTCGAGGATTTACTCCAAGGCATTTAGTTTATGACGTGTTAGCAAGATAATTGAACTTAAAAGCTTATTTATTTGTGAAATTCAGAGAAATATTATAAAAAAATGTCTCGATAAGGAGAAGCGACGGTAAATAAATTTATTTAAGAAAAATGATTTCTGTAAACACTCAAACGTAAGCTAGATTAGCACTTTTGAAAATATGGCACAGAATGATAGTTAGAAATGTTCAAATTATTGCATAAAATGTCAGGAAAAATAATAAGTATATTGGTTTTTGATTAGTTAAACCTTAAAATGGGATTGGTAGAAGCTTAAATAAATAGTTCTGCGTTGAAATAAAGACGTGCCGTAATGCCTGTGGAGTATACCTGTTTGATACTAGCATTGCCAAATGAGTTAAAAAGCTGCTAAGTGAAAGAACTGCAAGAATTGTCAGAATTTTTGTACACTGTTTATTTAAAAGCAGATGCTTATACAAAAATGCAAGATATGGTCAAACAATTGGCTTGTTTCATTCAATCTGAAGAAATATATTATAAAAGAGTCTTAGTTTTGAATCACATTCATTTTTAACATGATTTATTTGAAAAGAACGTCTAAATTATGAAACAAGTAGTTCATGCTAGAAATTTGAATACTTTCGGTGCCATTTCTCGAAATGTGAGCCATCCAATGTATGTTATTTCAGCCACAATACAGTCTAGAAGATATTGGGAGCTATTAGAAGACGTAATAGTAGTAAAAGCTGTGATTTATGCAAGTGAAACCATCATATTTCATCAAAACAATGCTTAAATACGTGATTTTTTGATGGTTTGCGTTATTTTTTTTCTGTTAAAACTTTGTTTTTTGTCAATTTTCAACCTGCACTCGTCATGAAACTTTCATTAGATTCTCCTGAAACACTTCCGATAAAAATAAATACATCAAATCTCAATTTGGAAACATTTACAGTATTATGACATATTTATACGAGATGCATGTAAAATTAATATGGTAACATTTCCGAAAACGATTAAATTCATGATTTACAAGCCGATCTATAATGCAGGTCGCCATACAAAATGATTTTGTTGAATATTTTTCGAAATTTGTTAGTATTTTATTATGGAATTCTAAAAATTGTACAATTCGGCTAAACGAATGTCTAGGCAAAAAATTACATTTGAAGGGTTTCTACCCTCGTTTTTGTTTCAGTCTATATGCAAGTGTGTTGTATCACATTTTTATAAAACAGTACTAGATATACTGTCGCTACGATAAAAAAGTTTTATCATAAAATATTTTGTATGAGTTTCCTGACACTTTTTTGAAAATGTTTGGCCTCGGCTAAACGAATGTCTATCACTGTATGATTATGCTCTGAGATGAGTATATGCAGTATAGGAGTATATAAAACTGCCTTCAGGAAAATTCCGACAAGAATATACTCGGAACAATATAACTGAAGGTTTATTCTTAGAGGAATACAGATCTAGGACATTCCAAGATAAACTGGATGATTAACTACTGAAAGAAGTCCAGTTAGTCATGGAAGACATTATGTAGACATTTTGAAAAAATCTCGGGCGGGTTTCCATTTTGTTCTACTCGAATAAAAATGTTGAAGAAAATCATGAAGAAAATTCTGGGTTAGTCCGCAAAAGAGTTCAGAATTTCCAAAGGAGTTCAGCTATAGTTTCTTACGAAGATTTGTAGATATAAACAAAAAAAAATGAAATCCAGAAGAAATAAAGCTTTTTCCAACGTATTGTACAAAATACAACAGCGTGACTGCTGAAGGGTTAAATAATGCTTTTAGAATATACTGTTATTATTGCGCATTTAGCCATCATGAGTGCGAAAACGTAAATGAAAGTGCGCGATGACATCAAATCGAGTTGATGTCTTCGGCGCACTATTTCTTTGATTTATACTAAATAAGTGCTCTGAGGACACCGAGGACGAATTTCGCGCCAACCCTTCTCTGGGGCTGGCAGCACCCTCTCAGAATCGAACGAAACTTTGTGGGCATAAACAATAGGTCTTTCTAAGCAACTTTGCATATTTTGTTTTCCGAAATTTTTCAAGAGTAACATTTGAAGAGGGCCTAATTTTTTTTCATAGATTTTTTTCAAATCGATGTAACTCAAAAATGACAAGACCTACAAAAAAGTGTTGTATCGTAAAATTTCATGAAGTTTTTTAGAAAAATATCTAAAAAATACAAAATTAATTCCTACACTGAAAAATAAAGGTTTTAAAAATTTAAATCGATATTACAAAAAACCCTATGTTTTTAAATCGATGATTTTTTTTTCTGGAGAAAGGTATTTCAATTACCTACATTTTCTCCAAACAATGTTGCTGTGACATATTTAAGGGAAAAAAGTTTTTCTAACAAAAACTTTTTTCATGTCCACATTGAGTGAATATTTTTCATCGTGTTTCGTGCCAACATGGCCATATATAGGTTCAGTAGCCTCTCATCAACCAATGAAACTTTATGGATGTTTAAAAAATTGTTGAAGGAGCAATTTTGCATAATCTAACATTTATCTAGACTACCATTTGAAAAGGGCGTATTAGGGTGGCCCACACTTATATGAAAAACATAAAATTCGAAAAATGACGTCTTACCTCCTGTATCGATTGTTTTGGACTCCCAGGAGCTACGTTCAACATTTGAGCGAAAACGAGTTAGTCTAAGGAGTGATACACAAATTATGTCACGCAAAATACGTCCTTTTTCAACCCCCCTCCCCTCCCCTCTATGTCACGCTTTTTATATGGGACCTCACCACTGTTTGTATGGGTCGTCACGTTCTGCAAAACCTCGCCCCCTCCCCTTCTAAAGCGTGCATGGCCCCTAATGGGGCGCTCAACGAGCTTGAAGTTTGTATGGGAAAACTTGGCCAAATGTATGCAGAAATCTTAAGCTTTTGATTTTTGCCGCTAGGTGGTATTATTGTAGGTGACTATATGCCAAACAACTTTGTTGAAGACCCGTAAGTGATCCGTCAGTGAGGCGAAGCATTGGGATTTCATTATTGATATTCCTTTACATGTATTGGAAAAACGACAATAATATTTCACCTCACTTTACCTAGAGTATAAATTTTTAACAGGCTTCGGATCACTTTGCGGTCTTCGATAAAGTTGTTTGGCATATCGTCACCTACAAGAATAGCTAAGGTTTTTAATTATTTTTTTATTAATTGAACACTTGCAGCGCCACCTAGCGGCAAAAATTAAAAGCTTAAGATTTCTGCATACATTTGGTCAAGTTTTCCCATACAAACTTCATGCTCGTTGAGCGCCCCATTAGGGGCCATGTGCAAATTACGTCACGCTATAGGAGGGGAGGGGGGTTTTGCAGAACGTGACGACCCATACAAACAATCGTGAGGTCCCATTCACAAAGCGTGACATAGAGGAGAGGGGGGTTGAAGAAGGTCGAATTTTGCGTGACATAATTTGTGTATCACCCCTTAGTCTAAATCGATTTCGCTCAAATGCTGAACGAAGCTTCTGGGAATCCAAAACAACTGATGCAGGAGGTAAGGCTTGGCATTTTTTGAATTTTATGTTTTTCATATAAGTGTGGTTCACTCCAATACGTCCTTTTCAAATGGTAGTCTAGATAAATATTAGATTATGCAAAGTTGCTTCTTAAACAATTTTTTGAACTTCCATAAAGTTTCATTGGTTGATGAGAGGCTGCCGAACCTATATATGGCCATGTTGGCACGAAACACGATGAAAAATATTCACTCAATGTAGACATGAAAAAAGTTTTTGTTAGAAAAACTTTTTTCCCTTAAATATGTCACAGCAACATTGTTTGGAGAAAATGTAGGTAATTGAAATACCTTTCTCGAGAAAACAAATCATCGATTTAAAAACATAGGGTTTTTTGTAATAGCGATTTAAATTTTTAAAACCTTTATTTTTCAGTGTAGGAATTAATTTTGTATTTTTTAGATATTTTTCTAAAAAACTTCATGAAATTTTACGATAGTGCGCCATACAACACTTTTTTGTAGGTCTTGTCATTTTTGAGTTACATCGATTTGAAAAAAATCTATGAAAAAAAATTAGGTCCTCTTCAAATGTTACTCTTGAAAAATTTCGAAAAACAAAATATGCAAAGTTGCTTAGAAAGACCTATTGTTTATGCCCACAAAGTTTCGTTCGATTCTGAGAGGGTGCTGCCAACCGTTGGTCGAGTTGGCGCGAAATTCGTCCGAGTTGATTTGATACAATTACGCACTTTTATTTACGTTTTTGCTGGCTTGAGAACTAGTGCGATAGTCCAGTGGTGAACTAAATGCGCTACATATATATTCAATTTCATCGTGTTGCATTTAGCTATCAAAATTAGTAGGTACAAATTTGCTAAGGGTGCTAGCACCCCCTGACCGAAAAGCAAAACAAAATGTACTTTTTACATAGTGTGCTCCACGTCACTTGTACCATCCGGATATTTTGCGAACATAATGTTGCAGGGTTGCTATCTGGAACATAGCTTCTTAGATACTATATTCGCTGCACATCAACCTTAGTATGCGTCCTCATCAAGTTAATGCAGAGGTTCCCAAACTTTTTGCTATCGTGGCGCCCTTTGACATTTTCGAAAATTTCGCGGCGCACCAGTTTTTAACAAAGTTTTTTTTTAATTTCGGGCAACTTTCACTTTACACAAAATCGTGAAACACTTCTCTTATATAATGTTTTCAGAAATCAATATTTGGAAAAGTAACTATTTTTTTTAAACTTTTCTCAAAGTTAGTTTAAATATTTGTAAGATTTCAAAGATCATGTTAATTTCATCATAGAAGTTTTAAAAATAAGAAGAAACTCAGATGTAAAGGTAAAACAAGCTGCTGAATTTCAACAATTCAGCCAAAAATGCTAAAGCGTTTGCAATAATTAAAGAATTCTTATTGAATCAAAATGACTACACAGAACTTGACCAAAGCTTTAAGTTTTTGCGGAAATGGCAAAGCAACACTTTTATTTTTTTTTTTTGGAAAATTTCGGCAAACTAGGACACATGAAGATATTGTAAAGACCTGCCAGGTGGGCTTTGATTGAATTTATTTTCATAAATTTTAACTTAACCCTTTGGGCCTGGATTGGCCATTTATAACCCCATTGATGAAACCGAGCATAACAAACTTATTCGAGTTCAGCGAGGTTACGGCAGTACTGATGAAACAGTCCGGTTGAAAAAGGTCAAAGCTAGCCATTCACACTACCAGATCGGCAAACCTGCATGCCGCTAAGCTGTTCCGAAGACCTTGTAATTATTCTGAAAAGATCGTAAATAATGTTCTTGAAATTAAAATCTTTGGGCAAGTTATAGTAAAATCAAAAGCTGTGCTGCAGCTTAAGAATTCCAAAAACAATTTCAAAAACTTGAAATTTTAAAATGTGGTTTCAATTGATATGTTTAAAAAAAGGATACCAGAAATCCTATGGAACAATCGAACAGTCAGGAAAGATTTAAAAAAATGTGAGCGATACTAGTTTTACTAATAAGATTAAAAAAAATTAAAGGTGTTCCGCAATACAAATAAAGAGTTAGTTTTTTTTTTCGTTTCGTCACAAAAGCCAAAATCCTGCGGCGCACCTGGGAAAGGTCCGCGGCGCACCAGGGCGCCGCGGCGCACAGTTTGGGAAGCAGTGAGTTAATGTATTTTGAAATTTAGAGGTACACTGAGCGAAAAATTCACTTAAATTCCACTGGAAATCTAAAGTAGATTTTTTCCATCTAACAAAACATTTGGAACCCAAATGATTTGTTAGTGAAAATATTCCACTGGAAAAATCCAATACAATTTAAGTGAAATTTTTCACTACAAAATCATATGTAATTTATGATCATTTTCAGTATATCTGGAACTAGTTTTTTATAATTTTTGTTTCTGATTGAAGGCATTCAAAAATTTGGTTCAGCTCCGTTCCATCGGAGACCACCAAACAATTCCCTCGTAAAAGAGAAAACATCAAGATTCACAGATCATATTGCCATCATCACATTCATGCATGGTTTGATAGTGATGGGTGACAACTACACGCTTCTTTTTCGCATACATTCAACAGCAGTAAAATCCACTTGAAAACCATATACAATTTACAATACAATATAGTGCGAAATTTCCAATAAGTTTTCTTTGAAGTTTCACTATCACACTTAGAAATTCTGAAATTTCCACGAAACGGAATCACCGAAAAACGTAAACGTTTTCGAGACTGAATCACAAATTGGTCTCAATTTTACGCGCATCATGTAAGTGCTGGTTGGTTGCGTTAGATGTCAACAAATTCGTTTCACCAGAAACGTAGAATAAGTATCACGTTCATCAGCCACCTTCTGACTCGGTGAAATAGCCGAGAGGTAAGATATGTGGCTCACGATCAGCAGATCCGGTGTTCGAATCCCATGCATGACAATATTTTACTTTTCTATGTTTTATCTGTCAAATCGGTTCTAGCGATTGCTAGACGCTAAGAAATAATAAGTTTTATTTTGGGGTGTCTTGAAAGACGTAAATTTACATGTTGTAACCTCTGAATTTGTGTTTTTGAAGATGCTCGTATATGTCAGGTTCAGGACACTTAAAATTACATGATATTTTCTAGGTGTGTAAGTTTTCGAGCGGATTTCACTTAATCCATGTAAACTCACTGAAAAAAACATTTCCGAACGGTTACTTGACTTTTTACAGTGAAATTGAAATGAAATTTCCTCTCAGTGTATGTCATCGCATTTGTCGCTTAGATAGTTGGATCTTTTTGACGTAGGACTACGTCTCTCTTTTCTATACCGGGTGTCATTCTAAATTTTCAGAAATCGGCCGCGTTACGTTTGAAGTGGAGATTTTGAGCGTTAATAACTCAGCCATTTCTCGTTGAATTTTCAAAATTTTGGCTCCAATCGATTGTAAATCTTAACACCAATTATGTGAAATAATAATATTTGCTGTTTTTCAATAACAAACTATTGAAAAATTTGGAAAAGTGAACCCATGTTTATTACAGCCAATCACGATCGAGCACATTTTGGATGCTCCCGTCGAATATAAAAGCTACTGCTTCTTCGCATCTTCCCTCATTTGTCTTTGTCGTCTCGAGATGAACGCATCGAACGAGAGCTGCCCGCTTTCTTCGTTTGCGTTTTCGCTCATTATTCTTTGACGGCCGTGTCGATTCGGCGTCGGTGGCTGTCGGCAAAGGTGCTTTTGCACAGTCGCCTTCTAACCGTATAACGCGGCAGACGAAGGAAAGAATACGTTTCATCGATTGCTCGGCGGTGGTGGCAGAGGCAGCAAAATCCACAGAAAGATCCGCCGCGACAGACGAATTTGCGAGTTGCGTCACTGTCCTCGGGGCTCGGTCCTTTCACGGATTGATTGGCGGCGGCGCATTGATGATAGCATCAGGAACATCCAGGGCAGCAAGCGGCGGGCCAATTCTCAGCGGCGTCCAGCATTCAGCGCGGATAAAATCATTACGCATTGCGTGGCATGATAAATTTATTTCAATATCTTCCTAAAATCGTCCAATGTTCAAACGGTTCTTTTCAGGACCATCGAAAATGAGAGTTAAATGGATAAATTTCTTCCATCGATCGAGAAAGTGTAGTGAAACCAAATAGTGAAATTGAATGCTTGGTGATGGTTCAGCAACAGTGAAGGTGGTCACTAATCTCATCCACGGCAGCAAGCGGCGGGCCAATTTTCGACGGCCTTCAGCAATCCAACACGCATTGCGTGGCATGATAAATTCATGTCATTTTATGTTTAAAGACGTCCAATATTCAAACGGTTCTTTTCAGGACCATAGAAAATTATTCATCAAGAGTTGGAATCAGATAATTATTTCATTCCATCATCGATCGGTAAAAGTGTGGTGCAACCGAAAAGTGAAATTCATATTGAATGCTTGGTGGCCCCGCAAGAATGATGATGCCGGCCACTAATGGTTCCATCTGGAATTTATCAACCCTATCCGAACCATTTTTCGTGAAACATCGTTAAATTATAACATTTTTCGAATTAAAATGATCTAAACCTTCCAATATTTTGGTTACTTTATTCGTTAAATGGAAATTTTCTCATTTCTCGGTTGATTAACCGTTTCAAGCGTCTGGTGCATGCGGGGCGGGTCATGCAAATGAAATATATTGAAAAGCCAGCCGAATGGGAGGAGCTTCATCTGCTAATCTAGGGGTATAAAAGCTGTTCCCTCTGATTTCTTTCGTCACTTTCGCTGGATCAGTCAAGCAGGGTGGATGTCACCTCCACACCTGAGCAGTACCCAGCGGCGACTCTTGGCTATCGTGCTGATGGCGCCATGAATGTTATCCACGGCAGAAAGCGGCGTACCAATTTTCGGTGGCATCCAGCATTTAGCACGGAGAAAACCAACACGCTATGCGTGGTAAGGCGTTTTCATGCCATTTTCTTCCTGAAATCGTTACTTTATCGAACGGTCCTTTTCAGGATCACCAAAAAATGATTCTTCAAGAGTTGTAAATCAGATAATTTTACTCCATCAATCGAGAAAAGTGTGGTTCACCCGAAAAATGAATGATTGAATTCCGGCCACTAATGGTTCCACCCAGAATTCAGCAATGCATTATCCTATCAGCACTATTGTCCGTGAAACATTGTTAAACTCTAACAATTTTCGAATTAAAATGATCTAAATCACCCAATATTTTGGTTACTTTAACGCTTAATGAAAAATTTTCTCATTTCTAAGTTGATTAATCGTTTCAAGCGTCTGAAGCATGCGGGGCGGGCCATGCAAATGAAATATTATGGAAAGCCAGCCGAATGGGAGGCATCTGCATCTGCTAATCTAGGGGTATAAAACTGTTCCCTCTGATTTCTTTCGTCATTTTCGTTGGAGCAGTCACGGAGGGTGGATGTCACCTCCACGGCTGGGCAGCAGCACGTCAACTGCGATGGCACTTGGCTGATAGTACCGGGAATTTCATCCACGGCAGCAAGCGGCGGTAGTTTTCGATGGCTTCTAACATTCAGTGCGAATAATTTTCAATTGTCTTTCTAAAATTATTCGTTATTTAAGGACCAGATAAAGTTATTCCTTAAGAGTTATGAATCGGATAATTTTCGGATAATTCGAAGCGACTGACACACTTAGCACAGACAGAAGGCTTAGCAACAGTAGAGTCGGTCACTAATTGCTCTTCCAAAAAGTATACAACGTATTGACGAATCCTGAACATTTCACAAGAAACTCCATTCCAAATGGTCTAACGCTTCGTTTTCCAAACATTGCTTTTGCGACTCCAATTTGTCGTCACCCCACTTTGCGTGGCACAATTGAAGTGTGTCTGCAAGCGGTAATTTGAGAAGCTTACGCCATTGATCTAACACCATTCAATATTCTAAAAATTTAATTCGTTTGTTGAAAATTCTTTCAAAGAACGGTCGATTGACTATTTACCTTCAAAATAGAAAATAACAGGTCAACATCTTATGAATGTGTTAGCAAAAAGGATCATATACCAACTTCACACAACACATCACTGCGCCCATTTACACCATTATACCGAGTGATGTTTCAAAATTTCGAAAATCGAGATCGTTACGTTTGTAGAAGAGATTTTGAACACCTATTACTTAGTAATTTATGAAGTAATTTTCGATATTTTTACATCAAATGTAGGAAATATAGCTAGCAATTCTGTGAATAGGAGGAAACTTGATTTCAATTAACCCTTCAGCGCGCGCGCTGTTGTAAAAAGTACAACACTACCAAAAAACCTCGCTTTTCGTATGCAGCGCGAGCGCGGTGCAGTTTTGGTTGCTTGATGGCGCGCGTCCTGGAAGGTTAAACAACTATTGAAAATTAATAAAAGCTCGAAGTCAGTCTTACCCAACCAATCACAATCAAGCATAGTTCTGTGAGGCGACACGACGAAACTTATATAAGAGGTGCACATCACTCATTTCGATCATTTCATCGGCACACACAGCAGCGGACGGTCAGCGCCGAGCAGCAGCAAGATCCCAAAAAAGATCCGCTTCAACGGATGAGCAAGCGGGTGGCACCGCCCTCTGTCCAATGAAGCCTCGATTCTATTCGGATCAATCGGTGGTGGCGGCATGGGTGGCAATGAATTGTACCAAAATGGTCCTTTTAAGGGCCCCAAAGTTTCCGGAAGAGTTATTTGGAGTATTATTCAATTATTTCTAAAAATTCAACTAATTCTAATTTTTTATAGTTTAGTTTATCGATAAAGTTCAAATTTTATACTAAATATACACCGCTGTTTGGGGCCCATATAGCTACAGCTGTAAAGGCGCGGATATCCAGCATGGCCATGCTGAGGGTGACGGGTTCGATTCCCGGCCAGCCCAGGAATTTTTCGTAAAGGAAATTTCCTTGGCTTTCTTGGGCATAGAATGTTGATATATTTGCCCAAATGCCCACGCGGCCTATTGCTTGAGGGAACGATGCGCCGCGGATTTTTCCCCTTTTACCTGGTTCTTATGGAAGAATAGCATTGTGGCGTTCCTCAAGCGCGGTGCGTCATTAACACACAGCAAGGCCGCATTGAAAATTTGGAATACGCCACGCCAATGACTGCGCGGTGTTTCGTATACAAAGGATCTCACAATAGTTCGTGCCAGCCACACGATATACACATGCAAAATGGTCATTAGCAGAGGAAGCTCTCAGTTAATAACTATGGAAGTCTTAAGCATATAGTGTATTTACTCTGGCCGTTATTTTTGCTGAATAGATACACGTTTACTTCATCTGTGAGCCCCACATTGTTTATTATGCGTTAAAAATTAGTCCTACGTCAACATTGCGGTTATGTCTTAGACATTACACACTCCTAGTTTTTAAGATCATTTCAGTACAATCTAAAACTAAAGATTGGACCATAGGGTATATGTACCATTCCTTGGCCTAATTTGCAAGCCGCCTTGACAATTTTGACCATAACTCATGAATTAATAGCACTAGAAATAATATGTCGACCCTATTACACACTCTAGGCAATGCATGTTTCACCAATTGAAAATAAACTAACGTAAATATTCAAGAATTTGCTTAATTAAGTTCAAAAGATTCGATGCGATGGTATGCAACGTTGGTCTATGGTACAAAAATTGGCCTATTAGTGGATACAACGTTGGCCTATTGCTTTCCATGCACTAGAACCACTAATTATCTCATTTTTTCAATATTTCTGCTGAAGTATTATCTCTGTTTGTTCACCAATCTTACTTTTAAATTATATTTTCAGAGCCAAATTTTCAAAAAAACTATAAATAAATCATTACAGTGGGGACCCGATTTTGTCTACCCCCGATTTAGTCTACCCCCGATTTTGTCAGCTTTTTGACCCGATTTTGTCAGCCTTTTCAGAAGCAGAAAAATAAGAGTGATTTTCACTCAGTGGTTTCTCTATATAATCAATAATAATTTAGTTGATGTATTTAGGCGTCATATAAAAATTACACAATGAAAAAATCTCGTGTAACTTTTGAAAATGGCCAAACTATTTTGCAAACTAACACATTTTGCCATTTTAGTGCCCAACCCTAGCCAATGTTTTAAACCAATGTCTTTTAAAGTTGCTGGAAGAGTTCCGCTCTCTTTCTTCTTGGCGTTACTTTCCAACTGGGACACAGCCTGCTCCTCAGCTTGGTGTTTTATAAGAACTATCACAATTAATATGAGATCCCCGCTGTCAATTGCTATTTTGCATATTGTATATCGTGTGGTAGCCATGAAGATATTTTAAGGAGGTTAAGGAAATTTAATTATAAAACGATTCTGGGCCAACCTGGAATCGAACTTGCCACCCTCAGCATAGTTTTGCTGATTGCACGTGCGCTTACCACATCGGCTATATGAGCTCAAAGACTATTCTTTTTAATTTCCTCTGAAACAGAACAAACAAAAAAGGCTTGTGATTACAAGTCTACCAATTAACTTTTTCTTTCCGGCATCTCTTGAATTCCTCCAGGTTTATTTGTTTGGATTGCTCCAGAAATTTATTATTAGATTTATATTGCACATTTCCTGTTTGGATTGCTCCAAAAAATGCTATCGGAATTCTTCCAGAAGTTTATCCATTGGAAACCTTGAAGGAATTCGAGGTGGGATTCCTCCGGAAGTTTTTGCTGCGATACCTTTCTAGAATGTTTGCTTCGTTTCTTGTAGGTATTTTTGCTGTTGTTTCTCTAGGATGTTCGCCGAAAGTTGTTCCAGGATTTTTTCCGGGGATTCAGGTGTTTCTCTTTAAGATTTTTCCAGGCATTTCCCCTGTGATTCCTCCAGAAGCTTTCTTGAGAGTCGTTCAGGAACTCCTGCTAGGATTCCTCCATAAGCTCTTGCTGCTAATCCTGACTTTTCCAAAAATTTCTACATGAAATCCTACAGCGATGTGTTCAGAGATTTCTTTAGATATTTCTGCAGTAATTTCTATTAATGGCACACATTTTCCAAATGGAGAAGAACGTCCCCCTGGAGCCGACCTACAGATTTCCTAGGGACTTTTTCTTAGGATTCCTTCAGGAATTTTTCTAGGAATATCTTAACATTTCAGGACGCGCGCTAGCAAGCAACCAAAACTGCACCGTGCTCGCGCTGTATACGACGAACGAGGTTTTTTGGTTAAGTTGTACTTTTTACAACAGCGCGCGTCCCGAAGGGTTAAAATGTTCCTCTTGTAATGCCTTCAGTGAGTCATACAGGAATTCCTTTAGAGGTTTCACTACGATTCCTCTATCAGATTTCCTAATTGGGCATCATCTATGGATTTCACGGGGTTCCTCTTTGGATTTATCCAAGGTTGAATCTTGGTATTCCTATACGAAATTCCTTTAAAAAATATTATTAGAAATTCTCCTGGAATTCATGATGGAATTTATCAATCCATTTCTGCTGTGATTCCTCCTTGAACTGCTCCAGATATGTCTCCAGTACTTTTTTCAGGAATTCGTCCAGGGATTTCTAAAATAACGTCATCTGATATCTAGAGATTTTTTCGAAGATTGAAATAGGGATTCTTTCAATGGTTTTTCTAGGGATTGCAACGGAGATTGTAGAAAGGATTCTTTCAGAAATTAATTAAGGGACTTATCCGGAGCTCCTGTAATGTTTTTTGCAGAAACTACTTCCTCGGGTAATTTCTCCAGAAAGTCCTCCATTTTTTTTTTCCAAACATTTCTCCAGAGATTTTTTAGAGATTAGGCTCTGAAAATTAAAGTAGAAAGGCAGCGGAAACGTAGCCAATTCAGACAGTATGAGTGTCTTTACTTGTCAATCAGACGTTGGTTCCTTTTCATTCGTTGACAGCTAAAATTAGAGGTTCTGTTCGCTAACCAGTTCTGCTTCCACTAGGTCTATTGTAGACCACAATTGCTGGGAGAAGGCTGTGTCCCAGTAGGGATGCTATGACAAGTAGAATAAGAAGTGAAAGATTTAATAGTTCTGCTGTCAAATGCAAAAAAGATCTTTATGTCAAAGCACTGAATGTTAACTTGAAAATCCCCTTTTTTTTTCTGTGTCCTTAACACCCATTCGATTTTTTGCCACAAAAGGTTTGTGTAAATATTACGTAACGCAACATTTGGCAATTTCAGATCCCTTCCCTTCCTTTCGTAACTATGTTTGTAAGAGAAATTTTGAAATTTGATATGAAGAGTTAAACACCGCTGGACCCCCTCCCTCCATTAGCGTTACGTAATATTTGAACGAACCCAAAACAGACCCTCCCCACCTATCTCCGTAGCCCCTCTATCACTGGAAAGCTCAGATCAATTTTTCATGAATAAAAAAATGATTTTAAAAAATGACCCGATTTTGTCAGGTACCCGATTTTGTCAGCCCAAAATGCTACCAGGGGCTGACAAAATCGGGTCCTTACTGTATAACTAAAGTTCTTTCTAAATTTAGTAACAATTTAGCGATAACAACGCAACGACGCAA
The DNA here is from genome assembly GCF_035046485.1 of Aedes albopictus. Taxonomy (NCBI): domain Eukaryota; kingdom Metazoa; phylum Arthropoda; class Insecta; order Diptera; family Culicidae; genus Aedes; species Aedes albopictus. The sequence goes on from NC_085138.1 coordinate 349,043,220, forward strand.
CCCTATTATTGTGTTATATTTTTACAGTCACCGCACACAAAATCTTTTTTCCTGTTCGTTCTTTCTGGTTCTTACGCAAGAAATGTTGTAAACGTCTTTTTATCGCTGTTTTTGACGTCAGTTTACTGATGGGCCAAGATTTGGGTACATCGTGAAAAAAATGTACTCAATATTCGGCCCACATTCCATTTGTAAAACAGTTATTATTCGTTGAAAACAAATACACAAGTTCAAAATAGCATCTTTGACCGTCGCATCAAATGTTCAGTTATTGAAAAGTCAATTCGAAATGTTCCAGAATCACGCCATTTATGATCATGTGTATAGACTACCCACTAAGCCGAAGAATCATGGCGTCTACAAAAGCTAAACAAAGTGACATTTTCATTCAATTTTAATGTTCCAAAGTGCTAAAATTAAAACGAAATGTTACAGTTGTTTGGCGCATAGCTTTTCCGATATCCAGTTATCCGTGTTTGTTTGAGTTTTTGGTTTACATTGAGATAGGCCGAATGAGGGGACTATGCCAACGAAGTGTAACCGTTAAAGTGGTTACAAATGGTTTTTTTTTTGTGAGAGAAATTAATTAAAATAATGCAAGCGATTTTCACCGCCTTATTGTCGCGTTGGAAGAAGGGTGATGTTTGAGAACCCTATTACTCCCCACACGCTACCAAAGTGGGTAGCCACACAAAAATCCCCAATAGGTGGCTGGGGAGGTGATTGATGGGTGACGTTCTGTCAGTAAGAAAGTCAACGGATGTGGTGGGCAAGGAACAGCGGCGAAAATGGACCGTCTCCGAGCTAGGGAGGTGGAATCGACGAGAACAGGGGCTCTCTTGTGTTTGAGCCACGAAACCGGCAACAACGAAAGTTTGGCAAGAGTTTTTTTTGTTGAAGCCAAGTAATTAGCTGCTTTTCCGAAGGTTGTTTCGGACCCCGTCAGAGCCAGTTTGTCTGGACCTATCCCGTATCCAGCAACTACCGAAAGCCGTTAGTGGTCCATCGTAGTGAGCCTTTTGAATTTGTGGTGCAGTGTTCGCCTTTGTGGACCCGGAGCTTGAGTGATCGGCCATTCTGGTAACACGTGGCTCGGTGGGATCTAACGTCCCTTTCCAAGAACGCCCGGAGCCGCGCGGAACGCTGTTGGCTCCAAATCCGAACCACCGTCCGGCCAGCCCAGCTTAGCTCACGGTGCTAGTGCTATCCAGTGGCCCCTGGACAATCTTCGTTTGCCGTTACCGGCCACCTACGTCATCGGCCGCCATCGCTAGCCCTGCCGCTGGCCTCGTAACCCGCCTCCCTGGCTAGCCACAGCCGCAGACACGCCACGCCGCCCATTGTCGATCTCCGTCGCCGTGCTTCCTAGTTGGCCACTCGCCACCGGCTGTCGCCGGCGCCAATTCCAACTACCGGCCTCCACCGTCGCCGATCCGAATCGGCCCACGTGGCCCTTCTCGCTGCCCACCGTTAATCTCCGTCGCCGAGCTCCCTCGTTGGCCACTCGCCGCCAGCCCTCGCCGCCGCCAGTTCACACCGTCGGCCCACGTGGCCGGGTTTCTTCGACGGCCACCCCTGGCCGATATCATCCGTGCGCCTCCCGTTTACGGCAACCGCCGTGGCAGGGCCACCGTCCTCACCTGCCTGAAAGCCAGCATCACCCGACGACCGCTTTCACCAGTCCGGATTAGAGTGAGTTAATAGACTTTTCTTAAACTAACCCCCAAATCTATCAGATAATAAGGTCCGAAAATTTCCCCACGTCCTCACTATACGACCCTGGGACTCGAGGACCAAAAGAGGCCTTTCGAGCCCACCCCGCCGGCTGCCGTGGTTAGACCAGCAGCCTGGGGTTTTGACCGGTGCCCCCTCTGGGTTCCGGTGAGTTTCCTCGAGGGCTAAGAGTAGGCTGACCATCCGTCCCGTATTTAACGGGACAACAAAATTTTCAATCACTCCTCGCTGGAGCACAGTTAACGTTTTTGACTCAATTATTCGTTCTTTCTAGCTGAAATAGCATTATTAACAACATGCAGTTCTGTTTTTGGACATTGATTTGCTTTTTGTTGAGTTTCCGAAATGTGTCCCGTATTTAAACGGGACAAATCTGGTCAGCCTAGCTAAGAGAGCCGTACCAGAAACGGTAACAGAAGCATCCCGATACCCTATTTCGTCATCTTTTCAAGCAGATGCCCAAATTTGCATGAAATAAAAAAATACATCCATGAATCCACCGAGCAAGAAGTAGTAATCCGGTTTCCACACCGGCGGTGCTGTATGTGTAATGAAAAGCCAACCCAAAAGAAGACCGTGAACAAACACAGAACGCAACAGCAGCCAGCCAGCCAGAAGCCGCAGAAGAAGAACCGAATCTGAACAAAAGCACCACCATCACCATCTGAATCCAGTCCACCGCCGCCGCCGCCGGTGTGATGACGACGACAGCAGCCGTTCTTCGGTTCTTCGGACGACAGTCGGTCCTTGGATGTGTACCCTTCATCACCAGTTTTCGCTTCCAAAGTGGAGTGTGGGGATAATTTTTGGAGCCAGCAAAGCTAGGGAAAAGCACGTGGGTGTCCTTGCTGCCATTGGTGGTGGCTTGCGACGACGGCAACGACGACGACGACGACGGCAGCAGTTCTCCATCGCTCCCGAAAACCGACGTCATCGTTTGCTCGCACGACCGGACACACTTGGTGATGCTCTCTCACGTGCGGAAAACCGAGAGAATGACTGGAAAAAGCTCGCTCACTAGCCGACCCGAACGCTGCCGACCCCCCTCGTAGCGGTGGTGGCCCACGATCGGAGCTTTCGCTGCTTACGTCAAACCTCAGGCTTTTGCGTGCGTGGGTGGGTTTTAGGCGCACCCATCATCATCGTCAGTGGGCATCGTCATCGGCTGCTCCGGCCGCTGCTGTTCTGGCGGAGCTTGACAATGGGTAGGCCTTTAGAACAACAATTATTGTTCACTGCTTTTCGACAATGAAACGAAGTGAGTGCTGGAGGGAGTCTATGTATGGGTGATTGAACAGGGCCGGCGTAAGGTGATTTATATGGGAATTTTATTAGTATCAATCCGTGAAAAATTATTAGTATTTTAATGGCAGACTATTAAATGCATCTAAAAACAAGAATGTCGTGAACAAAGAATATGGAAGCACTTTATAAAGAATGGAGAACACTATCTCGAGATGATCAAACTGTGTCTTGAAGAGCTGTAATTATGATTATTCACCGGCTTCGAAACAAATCGTACAGACTGAATTACTTAATACTAATTAATTCTTCGTATACGATTTTTAAAAACACTTTTGGACATAGACGAATTTCGCCCAAATCGTATTCGGAGTTGGCAGCACCCTCTCAGATTACAATGAAACTTTCTGGGTATGTACACCAAGACTAGATAAGCCACTTTGCATACTTAGTTTCTTCAAAATTTATCTGGACTGACTTTTGAAAAGGGCTAAACTTTTTTTATGGATTTTTCAAAAATGTTTTTAATCAAAAAATGACTACTCCTACAAAAAAGGGTTGTATGGGTGATTATCACAAAATAAGTCAAATTTTAAGAAAAAAATACTGAAAAAAATCCAAAATGAGCCCTACACTGAAAAAAATCATTTCTAAAAAATCAAAGTTGATTTAAAAAAAACACCATTTTTGATTTTGATGAAATTTTGTCTCAAGACAGGTAATTATGTTCCCTACCAACCGTCCATACATCACAAGATGGGCACTTTTAAGGAAAAAAAGTTTTTCTAACAAAAACTTTATCATGTCCAAATTATTATTTTTTCAGTGTCTTTTTTTTAAAAACAAACTAAACCAGTGAAGGTTATCTAGTAATCTCAAAATGCAATGAAACTTATTGTGTCATATGCGACAATGCAATGCACCCATATTCACGCAGCAGCACTCTAGAAGTACGAAACAATATACAATTAGAACACGCATTTCATACGTGCTGCTGTAATTTCTACCCAAACGTTTCTACCCCATGTTCTTACCTAATATTAGGTAAGGCTATTTATTAGATTCGAACTACCTAATCGAAAAAAAAAACAAATCAAGAGTTGTACCTAAAGCAAATATGAACAAAACAAGAAAATGAATCGGTATCATTCAACGTGTTACTTCTCTTTGGTTATTAAAGGCAGTTCTGAAAAGTAATGGATCAATCGTATAAATCAAAATTCAACAAATTCAAGTGCAGTGCAAAAATAAACAATCCAAAGTGCAACCGTCATAATCTACGGGGCATGTCATTAAGATTGATAGATAAAATTCATTCCATGGGATATACACATGAAATCGACGAATCGATGAGTATTTGTGAGTCATGTCGTGGATTGATAAGTCACAACAGAAGCCCGAATACGAAAAAAAACGCCGATCGGATGGAAACGACGAAACTATGCAACCATCATTTAGTGGGCAGCAACATCATGATGTTCCAGAACCAGAACCGTCAACGAGTGGTCAACAAATCGAACATGAGCTGGGTAAGTAAGCCTTCAACATGTTAGCTTCTTTTATATAACTCATTTTGCAGCTCGCTGCAAAACTACATTTTTCAGTATTCTTCGTATTTATCCAACCCGGCAAGCCTCGTTGGATAAATGTACTACTTGTGCGAAAAAAAAATCATTTTTGCAACTCGTTGCATAAATAACTATCATTAACTTTCCACTGCATTCATTATTATATTGTTAACCTTAACTTTTATCTTACAGATATGGTACCATCTATTCCATCATTGGAGTCAATTCCGTCAACAGATCAACTACAGGGTCCCCATAATATTGAGAAGTTTAATACCATTGCTGAAACATTGAGTTTATCGCCAATCTCATCTAGAAACATGAGAAGTATGGAATATCGCATAAACAAATCATTGCAGATTACGAAAGCAGTTCGAAAAAATATCTTCGGAATAGATTCAACGGATGTTGGCAAAGTGGAAGCGTATGACGAGATAATTATGCAGTTAAAGGATAAGTTCAATCACCCTACAACTGACAGAAGCGAACAGATTAAAATACTATCTGTACTTCCTAAGTCTTGGTCGGTAAATAAAATCACAAGAGAGTTTAACGCACCAATGTATATGGCGAGGCAGGTGAAGGATCTTGTTTATGAACAGGGTATTCTTTGTACCACCGAAAAAAGAAGGGGGCATGGTATTGATGACGATACAAAACAAATAGTAAGATAATTTTTTGATGATAATGATATCAGCATCATTATGGACCCATATAGCCGAGGCGGTAAACGCACGGGTATTCAGCATGACCATGCTGAGGGTGACGGGTTCGATTCCCGGTCGGTCCAGGATCTTTTCGTAAAGGAAATTTACTTGACTTCCTTGGGCATAGAGTATTTTCGTGCCTGCCACACGATATACACATGCAAAATGGTCATTGGCAGAGGAAGCTCTCAGTTAAAAACTGTGGAAGTGCTCATTGAACACTAAGCTGAGAAGCAGGCTTTGTCCCAGTGAGGACGTTACGCTAAGAAGAGGAGAGGATATCAGCAGGCCAATGCCAGGAACAAATGATTTTGTTTCTGAGGTTCGAAATGGAAAAAAACAACAAGTTCAAAAACGACTTTTGATGATGTCGCTTAAAGAGGCTTATATGATTTTTGTAGATATGTACAAAACTGTGAATATTGGTTTCACAGTATTTACACAGTTGCGACCAAAGCATTGTATTTTACTTGATTCTACTGGTATACATAATGTATGCATATGTACTATTCATGAAAATGTAAATTTAATGTTCAACAGTATAAGAATTGTGTCACAAGATGAAATAATACAAAAAATGCTTTGCGATATTTCCACCAGAACAGATAATTGCTTTTTCCGTGCTTGTGAAAAGTGTGCTTGTAATGAACACATTGAAGAGGAACTTACATTGTAATTTAGAAACGATTATTAAACCTGTTGATGAATTTGTTCCGTATCTTGTTGATAAAATTGACAAACTTATAACACACGACTTTATTCATAAACAACAATCATCATTTCTCAGAAATAAAAAAGATACATTAAAGGATGATGAAATTCTTGCGATTTGTGATTTCTCTGAAAACTATTCATTCATAATTCAAAACGCTGCTCAAGGATATCATTGGAACAACTCGCAAGCAACAATACACCCATTTGAAATTTACTATATGAAAGATAATAAACTTGTAAATGTTAGCTTCATTATCATATCGGAAGTAATGGCTCACGATACAGTTGCGGTCCAGTTGTTCATCTCAAAAATGATAGATTTTATGAAACAATTAACGAACTTTTCTAAAATTTATTTTATGTCTGATGGGGCAGCATCACAATACAAAAATAAGAAGAACTTTGCTAGTCTATGTAGATTCCAGTCAAAGCATGCATTAAGAGCAGAATGGCATTTTTTTGCAACGTCCCACGGTAAAGGTCCATGTGATGCTATTGGTGGCACTCTCAAGCGAATGACAAAGAGAGCAAGTCTTGCTCGAGATTATGGAAATACCATAACAACTCCACGAGAGTTATATACCTGGGCAGTTATACAGACAGATAAAAATATAACTAAATTAAATTTCTGTTACTTATCCACTGAACAGTACATTAAAATGTCAGAAGATCTCGAAGAAATATATAATAACGCCAAAACAATACCAGGCACTCAGAAATTCCATAGTTTTTTGCCTATTCCTGGCGACAAAGTAAAGGCAAACAGGTATTCTAATTCAGAAGATGAACCAAAAATATTTAGTATGATCGGAAAAAAATAGAAAAGAACATGTTTGAAATTGGCTCTAAGACACACATATATATATATATTTGAAAAATAAATAATTATATATTTAAAAGTGCACTTCAATACATATTGCGATCAAACATTACATTTCCTAAGAAAATACATTTGTAATATTTTGAAGTTTTTTATGTATAGGAAAACCCTTCCAAATGATTGAATAAATAACACAAAATCTCCTAGAAAATTGAGTTTCATTGGATTCTGGGACTGTTATGGCCTTCACTGGTTTTATTGTTGATAACAAAATACACTGAAAAAAAAAAATCATTCGAACAAGAAAAAGTTTTTGTTAGAAAAACTTTTTTTCCTTAAAAGTGCCCATCTTGTGATGTATGGACGGTTGGTAGGGAACATAATTACCTGTCTTGAGACAAAATTTCATCAAAATCAAAAATGGTGTTTTTTTTAAATCAACTTTGAATTTTTAGAAATGATTTTTTTCAGTGTAGGGCTCATTTTGGATTTTTTTCAGTATTTTTTTCTTAAAATTTGACTTATTTTGTGATAATCACCCATACAACACTTTTTTGTAGGAGTAGTCATTTTTTGATTAAAAACATTTTTAAAAAATCCATAAAAAAAGTTTAGCCCTTTTCAAAAGTCAGGCGAAAAAAAAAATTAGAAAAATGAGTATGCAAAGTGGCTTATCTGGGCAAGGTCTACACACCAAGAAAGTTTCGTTGTAATCTGAGAGGGTGCTGCCAACATTTGTTCGAGTTGGCGCGAAATCCGTCCATATCGAAATCGAATTCTTCACAAACAACATTGAATGTGCGAATACAAGAAACAATCGAGTTGTTATAACCACAATTAGAGTGCTGGAAAGGACCAACGAACATGGAGACATGTCGAAGTTGTCGCAGAGGAACGTAAAAAGGAATTTGTTCTAGAAGAATAGGACAATCAATAATACAAGAAGACGTTGCAATTCTACACGCCTAACCGACAGCAGTTTCAAGCTAATCAATTTACAACGATCTGAGTAGGCAAGGGAGATTGTTCGGGTTATTCTAAGGGATTAAGCGCAGCACAAAACGCATCACGCTATGTCTGAACCAGCAGATTATAAAAAACAGGCATCAAATTTATCACTCACGTGATCGGATTCCTCGGATTTATCCATCTCCGCGATCATGATTTTTCACTCCATGTGGTGAAAAATAAAAGTCTCTCACTCCAGCGCTCGCGATCATTCTCTTTCTCTCCATGCACAACTCACGGATAAACAACAAAGCATCAAATTTTTCACTCCGTCTCCGAGTCACATAACGTCTCCACCGATGCACGAGATCAATTTTTTGACGTTTAGTACTGCCGTGTTTACATTAAATAATCTTGTTTTCATGGCCATCTAGATAACATGGAACCGCTCAGACGTCAACCGGGCGGAAACGTGGGTTGGTGCAGATTTAGCAACCATTTTCTCCTGCGAGAACAAACGATTTGTGAGTGAGCGCTAGTTGGAGAGAGCATACTTTTATCACGCCAAGGAACCGGAGTGAGAGCCTTTTCAATCGTCTATGGGTGCAAGGAAAATATCACAGGCTGCTTTATCCGGATTATATCGCTGTGTGATAGATCGTTACTCGCGTGAGTGAGGGAAAAATGTGATGCCTGATAAAAAATGAATGTATATCAGGTTTCTTTCCACAAAATATCAGAATTCATACTATACTATCATATGCGGAAACTTTTAAAATATTTCATCGGGGAAATTTTGATTTTTTCATCTTTTTAGCTATTTTTTATACAAATTTGCATGAAATTCCCATTATCGGCCAATTTCTCTCCCATACAAAATGTATGGAAAAATTTTCACCGACAGAATATTTTGAAACCTTCTGCACATGAAAATATAGCTTGAATGCTGCTGTTTGGTGGGAAGAAACCCGAAGTACATTTGATTTTTATAATCTGCTGGTTCAAACATAGCGACACTTTCGACGGCAAATTCTACCAACAGATATTTGGGACAGCGATGGGAGACCCACTATCTCCAACCGTTGCAGACCTCGTTATGGAAGACTTAATGGATTATACTGTTAGCAGACTCAACTTTTCCTCTCCGGTGATCCGCAAGTTCGTAGACGATCTAATCCTCGCAGTACCCAGGGATCAGATCGAAAACGTCATCTCCATCTTCAACAGCTACAGCCCACACCTACAGTTCACGCACGAGAAAGAACAAGAAGACCGTATACCATTCCTTGACATGACCATCATCCGTTTATCCGACCAAAGCATCCGCACCGAATGGTATATAAAACCTATAGCGAGCGGCCGTTTCCTTGACTTCAAATCCTTCCATCGCTTTCAACAAACAATCAACATGATCACCAGCTTCATTCACCGAGTTAAACAACTATCAACCGCCCTCACAGATGACCAGATCAAGCAAATCATTGACAAACAGCTACAGCTCAACCACTACCCAGCATCGTTAAGACACCGCTTCCTCAACCGAATGAATGAACGGACCACAACAACAGAGGGCCTGTCCATAAACTACGTAGACTCTTAGGGGGGGACGGGGGGGTCTGGCCAAAGTCTACGCTCCATACAAATTTCGAAAATTTTGTATGAACAAAAGTCTACGAGGGGGGAGGGGGGGTCTGAGATGGCCGAAAAAAAGTCTACGTAGTTTATGGACAGCGCCAGACGAAAGCTGCCCTACACAAGACCAAACCAACAGCGAGAAACAATACCGTCGTATGCCCTACATCCCATTCCTCACCGACAAGATCAGCAAACATCTAGGCAAGGACTACCCCAACATCGTCATAGCAGCGAAAAACATAAAAACCAACAGGGAACTATACACCAGGCTAAAGGAAAAAGTGCCTACCGAACTGAGAAGCAACATCATCTACCAAATACCCTGCACCAACTGCTCATCATCGTACATAGGAATGACATCAAACTACCTCAAAACAAGACTATCTGGCCACAAATCCAATATTAACGCCCTCAACCGCCTAACCGAACGGCAAGTACCACCTGACGACCCAACACTAGAAAATGTGAAAGAAAAAAGCAGCATTAATTAAACATTCAGCAGAAACTGGACACAAGTTTGCTTTAGACAAAACAAACATTCTCAACCATCATGTAAACACAAGAGCTCTAGCAGTTCTAGAATCATGCCACATACTTAACCACGAGACCATAAACAAACGAAGTGACACAGACAACCTTAGCTCATCTTATGCAGGCATACTACAAACACTAAAGACTATCAATACAAAAATTAGACGAGATACAGTTACCAATACTACCACCTCCAATGTACCATAAAAGAACTATAAAAAAAAACCCTAGACAATAACCATTAGAACACTTAGAATAGCTAGACAAAAAAGTAGGTGATAGCAATCCGGTCATTTAAATTAACAGTTTGACGAAAAATCACAGATGCCGTAAGTTTAAACTCAAAAACAACGTAAAAAACTATATAATAATGTTATAACATACAATTTAGGGATAAGTTGACGTTTAGGACACAAACAATTTTGACGAACGGTAAGACCCCGATGACAAAAAAACGTTAGCCCATTCTGTAAGTTACACCACAATTACAATCAACAAAAATAACACACTACACTTCCAGAATCCTCAGAAAAAGGACCAATAAAGGTCCGAAAGGTCGGATCAGAATTTAAAAAAATAATGTTTTAGCTGGTCTTCCGACTGCATAAGCCGAAAACCATTTCAACATAAGTTTTCACAGTCGATAGCCCCCAAACTACCATCAGCTCTTCTAAAGATACCTCCGTGAATTATTTAAGAATGTATTCCGTTCCATGTACTGCTTTAGAGTGTTCTCCAGGAATTCCTTTACGAATTTTGCGTGGGTAAATAAATTTCCCAAAAGATTATTCGTAAAATTAGTTTACTGGTTTCTTCAGAAAATCCTGCTGAGATTCATTCAGGAATCCTTAGGAAATTCAATAAAAGATTGCTACAGAAGATTGTGCTTGTGTTTGTTCCTCCACGAATATTATTAGATTTTTCTTCAGAAGATTTTTTTGGGATTTCTCCAGGAATTCTACCGTAAACCGGGGTCAAATTGATCAATCGAAGATTAGATTGTTACTCCATTCTAGCAACTTCTGTACGTCGTTATGATCATAAAGTTCTGACCTCATTCAGTTCATGGATGCCTAGAGATGAGTGGGGACTTTTGAGTTTTTAGAAAAAGTTAGTCTTACATTACTTTTTTTTAAGGTTTTTCAATGTATTCCTTACTTAGATGAGACTGTTGGTACCAAACAATCGTTTGCCATCAGTATTATCTGCGAAGTTTCTGTGTTAACATTTTTATGCAATTCAGTATCATAATTTACATTTTATATAACTCATTTTGATATCATAATGTAATGCACGCTTTGATGGTTCTTGAAGGAGGTCCTAAGCTACACGATCTTTTAAATGTAAGCGTTTAATTAACTATGATGGTTTAATAATAATTATATTTCAGGCATTAAAACTCTACAGAGCGTGTTTCATAGATAAATTGGATCCAGACTATACCACGTTGAAGCCTAGGTTTGGAACGATATGGGAGCCCCTTATTTGCCGAATTTCTCAAAGTTACATATTTTTCAGTTCCAGTTGCTAGTCTGAGGTGATACATACAGGAAAATATCTTAGTGTATTGAGAGAGCAAGCTACTGGAGCGTTTCCAGCAATTTTTCAGAAACATGGATGAGATATCGTACGCTCCAGACATCTCAATTCTATTTCAACCAGCTGTTGAATGCTGTGATTGACTACAATAGCGGGCATTTGGATTGGTTTTGGTTATTTGTAGTGGATAGTAACTATTTAATTTATTTAATGGTTTAGACGGAATTTCTCCTGTACATCTGCAAAAGAGCAAGGTAAAGATAATTCCAATTTTAATGAAGCTGTTTAAAGGCAGCTTCCTCTTAAGGTATATTCCTACAAAATGGAGACAAGTTCGAGTTGTATTTATACCTAAGAATAACAAAAAAGACAAATCGTCGCCAAAATCATTTCGGCCAATTAGTCTTACATCTATTTTCTTAAAACTAATGGAAAAACTTATAGATGAGTACATTAAAGTGGAGATACTCAAGGACAAACCTTTAACTAGAGCTCAATTCGCCTATCAAACTGGCAAATCGACAATATCGGCTCTTCATTCATTGGTTACTAAGGTTGTAAAAACCTTCGACACGAAGGAAATACTCTTGGCAGCATTTTTGGATGTAGAAGGAGCATTCGACAATGCAAGTTTTGCATCAATGAAAACCGCAATGAGAAATCATGGGTTCTCCCAAAGTATTATTGACTGGATAGAAGAGATGCTGGCGAAAAGAGAAATATCAGCACATCTTGGAGATACAGTTGTAAAGGTAACAGCTGTTCAGGGCTGTCCCCAAGGGGGAGTAATCTCTCCCCTCCTCTGGTCTCTAGTTGTTGATGATCTTCTTGTAAAACTACAGCATCAAGGGTTCGAAGTAATTGGATTTGCGGATGATATTATCATTATTGTCCGTGGAAAATTTGATAAGATTATTTGTGATCGAATGCAAGCAGTGTTGAATTATACTTTGACGTGGTGTAAAAATGAGGGGCTAAATATCAATCCTACAAAAACAACAATTGTACCATTTACTAGACGACGCAAAATGTCTATGACAGAGCTAAAATTAGGAGATACTATGCTGTCTCTTGCTACGGAGGTTAAATACTTAGGAGTAATTTTAGATAGCAAGCTTTGTTGGAACAAACATGTTGAACAACAGTTAGATAAAGCAAGAAATGCTTTCTGGGGCTGCAAGAGAACTTTTGGTAGAAAATGGGGTTTAAAACCAAAGATGATACTTTGGATTTATACGGCCATTGTGAAACCGATTATTTCGTATGCATCTATTATTTGGTGGAAAAAAACCAAACAAGCCACTACTCAAACAAAGTTGAACAAGCTTCAAAGACTTGCTACTGCTTCACTATGTGGGACAATGCGTAGCACTCCATCTAAAGCTTTAGACGCTATGTTAAATCTTCCTCAATTACATGAGTATATACAAATGGATGCGGTTAAAAGTGTTCTGAGGCTAAGAAGGTCCTGTAGATTCACTGAAAGTGATCTAAAGGGACATATGAGCATATTAAAAACTTTCAAAATAAATCCAATATACTCAATGAATGAAGATTATATGTTGAAACGTAACTTTTTCGATCATCTATTCTATGTTCCTGATGTGACTCGTCAGGATTGGGAAATAGGAGAACCACACTTTCGACCTGGCTCTACAATTTTCTTCACAGATGGGTCAAAACAGGATAACATGGTAGGGGCGGGAGTATTTGGCCCTGGAGTTAATCTGTCATTACCATTGGGATCCTGGCCAACAGTTTTCCAAGCTGAAATTTATGCAATTTTGGAATGTGCCGACATCTGTCTCAAAAGGCGCTACAGAAATGCAAACATTTGTATTTGTTCAGATAGTAAAGCAGCGCTAAATGCGTTGAAGTCCAAAGTATATACGTCAAGTCTAGTGTGCGAATGTACCAAGCTGCTGCAGCAATTGTCCTGTCGCAATAAGGTCAATCTTTATTGGGTTCCTGGTCATTGCGGAATAGAAGGAAATGAAAAAGCTGATCAGTTAGCAAAAATTGGGTCATCCACTCAGTTTACTGGGCCCGAGCCATTCTTCGGAATAGCCCCTTGTGCCCTTAAAATGGAATTAAAGAACTTAGAAAGGGAAAAAGTGAAACTTACCTGGGCTGGTACACCGGATTGTCGTCAATCGAAACGATTCATATTTCCGGATGCTAATAGAACATTAAGGTTAATAAACCTGAATAAACATGATTTAAGTACTTTTACTGGGTTAATTACAGGTCACTGTCCTTGTAAATCTCACCTCAAAACAATTGGGAGAGTGCAAGATGATAAGTGCCGGTTTTGCAAATTAGAGAGCGAAAGCTCTGAGCATTTACTGTGCGAATGTGCTGCGCTTTATCGTAAGCGCTGCCAATACCTTGATAAGGGCCTGTTGGCACCGTGGGAAATATGGGTCTGCAATCCCAAAAGGGTGCTGAATTTCATTAGAAATATAGTACCTGATTGGGACACACGCCAACTACTGGGAGGATAATCCCTTCTAAATAGGGACCAACACTTCCAGTACGGCAAAAACAAAGAGGATCACACTACAATAGATCAAATAAATGGTCGCAGTGGTATCATGTCCCCAACACAAGAAAAAAAAAACTATTTAATTGCTATAAATACTGTGAAAACCTATGGATTTGGTTTATAAATTCAATTCACGATAGCTTTTGATTTCGTAAACAAAATGGTCTCAAATTTTTAGTAAGAATACTCGAATGCCATACGTTTCGGATGTTGACTTCCAAATTTATGAGGGACAGGCTTATTGCCACGATCGTGATACAACCACGATTGAATATTAATAGTTCAAAGAGAATTCCATTGAAAATCGCCCTAAACTTTCAAATCGCTCAAACTATCCATTCCCTCGATGAAACATTTCCAAAATTTCAGAGATGATACCTGGATACAGAGATGCCAGATATTCAGATTTGTCTGTATTATACAGATTTTTCACCTTCTATACAGACAAAATACAGAGTACAGAAAAATACAGATTTTGAAAATGTGATACAGATTTCTCCAGAAACCATAAAATTTGAAGTTATTTTCAAGAAATTTTATGAAAACTTAATTAATTTCTGGTTAAGCTTCAAAGAATTTATAAAAAATGTTAATTTTTACTAATGTTTCAGAATAAAAAATACCAGTGAAAATTTAAAACCGTCAAAAAGTACTACATTTTTTTTAGTTTCCATGAAAATCTAAGACTCTCGGTGTCTGCTATACCCTCAAATACGACGATACAGAAAAATCTGTATTGATGCAGATTTTTAATAAAATAATCTGGCACCTCTGCCTGGATACTATATCTTTCGAATGGTGGGTACCGCTTAGATGGGTATTTTATTTTGTTAATAACGGTTTTAGACACACCGTGTCTGGCTAAAGTCCGGTCATCAGTTCATTTAACTTCCTTAAGCTAAAGCCAACAACCAACATTCAACGTGTATATGTGTATTTAAGTGGTAATTGTACAATGTAATACCTACAGGAAAAATTAAAGGTGAAATAAGATAGATCTCACCAAATTGGACACCTGTGCACTCATTTCACTTGTCTTGAAACGAGACACAGTATAGGTAATCATCCTACTATTCCAGGGATGGAATTGGATCGCCAAATTATCAATCTCAGGTTAATCAGGCATTATCTGATCATGATCCGTTCCTCTTATGTACGTAGGTACATACGCCACTTCACCAACGAATTCAATTCTTCCTTGCATTCCACAAACTCCACACAAGTCAGCTTCTCGCCGAATATTGGGCCGATTATTAAACCGAGAATAAATTAGCTGCTGTTATGTTTTCGTCCATGTTTTCTTCAACACTTCACAAGCACATATTTCATATTAAAATTTAGTTTAAACGACCATCAGAGAAAATGCAACTAATGGTCCGAATATTGAAACGCTGCATATATTCAGGAATTCTCGCAGGCATTTATTATAAAATAGCTTTTTCAAAAACTTTAAATCACAAAAAAAAAAAACAAAATAATGTCTCCAGATTCTACAGACTTCTACAGATTCTTCTGAAACCTTCTCCAGAAGTTTCTTTAGAAATAACGCTTATCAAGCTTTGGATTTATTCAGGATTTCCAGTTCTTTCAGGTATTTTTCAAAAGTATTCTTCAATAAAAAATTCGAAATTTTTTTCAGTGTATTTCCAGGAACTCCAAGGT
This sequence comes from Aedes albopictus, assembly GCF_035046485.1. Taxonomy (NCBI): domain Eukaryota; kingdom Metazoa; phylum Arthropoda; class Insecta; order Diptera; family Culicidae; genus Aedes; species Aedes albopictus. Next base: position 349,058,865 of record NC_085138.1, read on the forward strand.
TTCTTTCAGAAAATCCTCCAGGAATCCCTCAGAAATTTATTGAGGGATTTCTTCAAGAATTCTATTGAGGGAATACATTTATTGAGGGATTTCTTCAAGAATTATTTTTTTCTGCAATTTATGGAAAAACTTCCAAAAAATCCCTAGAAGAATATCTTAAACAACTCCTTCAGGAATCCCTGCAGGAATCCCTAAAGGAATCCCTGCAGGAATCCCTAAAGGAATCCAACAAGATATTTCTGATAGAACCGCAAAAGCAATTTCTTAAAAAAAACCTTGTAGAAATTTCATGAAGAATCCCTAAACAAACTTCTGAAAGGATTCTTGGAGTAACTCTTGGAATAATTTTCAAAGAATTCTCCGTAGGATTTGAAAAAATAGAGGAATATCTGAAAAACTCTTAGTACAACTTCCAGAGAATTTTTTCGCTGAAATTCCTGAAAAAATCTCTCAAGTTCTGAAGAAGTCTCTGGATATATTTTTAAAGCTATCCCTGAGGGAATTGCAGAAGAAATTTGATCAGAAATTTTCGAAAGAATCCATAAAGAAATTCACATAAAATCTCTGTACTTTTGAATTAATCTCAATAGGAATAAATGAAGAAATCCCAAGGAAAGTCTTGAAGTAATTCAAAAAGAAATTTTTGAGAATTTTCCAGGAAAACAGTCTTAAGAAACTCTTTGGGAAACTCTTGATGGAATCCGTAAAAAAGTTTATTAAGAATTTTTTAGGTAAATTCCCGCTCAAACTTTTATGAAAATATTGTGGAATTTTCAGAAGGTTTTCTTATAGCAAACTGTGGGCGTATTGCTGAAAGAATTATTGGAAGACTACCTGGAAAAGTGCCTAGATAAGCTTCAATAAAGATCCATAGAATTTTTTTTTATATTTCTAAAGGATTTCCTAAAGAAAATCGTTTGAATTATTTTTGATTTTTTTAGGAATTCATGGAGAAATTATCAGAGTTATGCTTAGAGAAAATGCTGGAGAAATTGCTGTGGAAATACATCGAGGAATATCTGAGGAAACCCCTGAAGGAGTCTCAGTATGAACTCTTGCAGGAATCTCTGGAGGAATTCCCGCCTGAATCACTGAATGAAAAAGTGCAAGAATCTCAAGAGGAATTCCTGCTGAATTTTCTATGAACCCTTGAAGAAATTCCTTGACACATTCCTGTAAGAGTTTTCGATGAAGCCCCTAAAAAATATCTGAACCTCTTGAAGAAATACCTATACATATGAATTTCTGAAGAAATCTCCGAAAAACTTCCTGAAGATACCACGGGAAACATTTATGAAAGATCTGTGAAAAAAATTCTTGAGGAATCCCTGTAGAAAATTCCTGATCATCCCAAGGCAAACTTTTCGAAGGATTTTGGAAACGAATCCCACAAAAAATTTCTGAACGAATCCCAGAAAGAATTTTTAAAGAAGTCTGTGAAAGACTTTCTAAACAAACCCTTGGAAAAATTTATAATCTTTTGATTTTTTGAAGAAATCACTAAAAGCATTTATGTAAGGATTTGTGGATGAATTTCTGAAAGAGTTCTCGTACGGATTACTGAAAGAACTTATCTAGGAATTTCTGAGGAAAACCATGGAGCTTTTCTAGAGATATTCTTGAAACAAATTCTAGTGGATCATATGAAAGAAAACTTTGAAAGAAGTTCTTTAGGAGTTTCTGAAACCAACCATGGATGATGTTCTGAAAAAAACTTTTAATGGAATCTATGGAAGATTTTCTGAAAAAAATTCTAATAGAACCTATGGAGCAAATTCGGAAGGAATCCAAGGGAGGTTTTAAAGAAGGAGTTCTTAAAATAAATATTAGGGTAATCTTTGAAAACTTTAGAGGAAATTCTATAAAACACAATGATTTTTCTAAAGGAATGCTTGAAAGATAATACACAATACGTATTCTCAGAGAAATCTTTTAAGGCATTCCTAACAGATTTTCTTTAAAATTCCTTGGGAGATTTTTCTGCAGGATTCGCTGGATGAGTTTCCTTAGAAATACCTGGAGAATTTTTTGCTGCATCCTGGAGGAGATTTTAAAGATGACAATAGATGGCTTTTTAAATAAACCCTTTGATATGTTTCTGGATTTATCTTATAACTAATTAGTGAAAGAATCACTAAACAACTTCTGAAGAAATTCGTAAAGAAATTTCTGAAACAATCGGTGCTAGATATTTTTAAATAATGTTTTGAGAAACTTTAGTGGAGTTGCTCGTAAAATATTTTGATTAATCTTTAAGAAACTGAAGAAATCTCTGGAAAACCCCTAATGAATCTTTGATAGATATTTTTAAAGAGCTCCTAAAGCAATGTGAAAAAATCTCTTGGCTAATATCTGAAAGAAAAAATACACTACTCCGCCTTAAACCAGAGGTTGCACAAACTGAACGATCACAAACATGAGATAACGTGCTCTTTGAACCGTAACATAGCATCAAGAGTAACTCCCAGATCACAGATAGAGGTAACACGCTCCAGGTTTGCAGATCCTATGCTGTATGGGTGACGAACGGGATTGTTGGCGCGGGTGAAGGATATGACCACAGACAAACAGACGTAACACCTAGAACAAATTTCGTGCAAATCCTTCGCCCACTTTACACTATCAACACCTGGTGGAAATATTTCACGAAACACTGCGTTGTGCAATATCGTCAACAGAAGGCGCTAGTGTTAAACGTCAAAACTATGAAGATTTAAAACAATCGTTTAATGCGCGCACTTTTTCAGAAGCAATCGTGGTATGCCGTCCGTTCCGAATCCTTTCTTGGAGTCAAGCACATTAAGCACATCTTCCGGAGAAAACTGGAAAACTGGAAAGTGTATATCGTATGAAGGGATATGCGAAACGGGTCTTGGCGAGGTACAAAAGACGATTTGCAGAAAACATTCTCGAAGAATTCGGCGAAGAGGTTAGCGGCTTCACTATTACAACTAGCTCGGATTTCGCTGTAGCTAACGTTGCAAGGGACGCGAGCCGAGTATTCCAATGATTTCACGAAATCCCAGAAACGATTAGGATCCTGCTTAACTCTGGCTTGAATCCCCGATATGTAATCGTTGTAGGTAGATTACAGAAGAGACTTATAGGTTGACTCAGCTTCTCCAAACGCGATTCGATCGGTTTCCGATTTAGAGAAGAGAATCGTTTACGTGCCTTCCTCAGTAAGTTACGAAAATGCCGCAACTCAGCAGTTCACCAAGGTTTGTTGGAGCTGAATGAAGCATACGCCGTCGTTCGCGCGGTACAGCTTCATTGAAAATCTCGAACAGCCTGTCGTAAAATGCTGTAGATATTACATCAATCGTTCCGCACTGCGTGAGAAAGCTTCAATCGGCGTCCCTGAAAGCTGTTTTCAATTGCTCAAAATCACACCTGTTGAAGTCATAGACGGTACTGTACTGTCAATATCCTCTTCAAGCATGGCTGGATCAGTTTCGCTCACGTAAAAAAGTAAAACGAAGGGTGCGTGGTGATCGTCAATGGGTAAAAGTGGCGTGGGAGGATTCACTAGATCAAGGAGCTCCGGTAGACCTACAAAGACCAGATCGAGGAGTCGTCTATCGATATTTCCGATGCTGTTGACTTGCCGCATGCCGATAGTGAACAAGGATTCGACGAGAGACTGTTCTTGCTCCGATGAAACGTTCGAGGGAATGAACCCGTTCAGCTCGTCATGCCTTTGCATACGCGAGGCAGCGTTGCCGGACGAGAGTGAACTTGATGAGGCTGATGATCACTGCTGGAGAACAGTACATACTGCCATCAACGACGCAACAGAGAGAATCGCCATTGGTAGTTTCTTCCAACATACTATAACTCCCGGAGATCGCCACATCAGACAGAATTACACATCCAACACCAAAGTTCTGATTGATGCACGTCACTTCTCACATCAGGATCTATCGTGGCACCGACGACCGCCTCGGTAGGTACAACTTTGAGCGACTGAGCAACCGGATATCGCCTCAGCATACGCGCAGACTTATGAAGCAGCGTTGCCAGGCAGGGGTAAACTCAAAAACGCAGTTGAGAGCACTAAACACTGTGCAGCACTGCTGTTCCACCACTTCCTTATAGGCAAGTTCTGAATGCAAATTTGCGAACTCTGCGGATGGCATCTCCAACGGCTCATCGTTCGGGCAGGTAGCACTGTCGCGGTAGTGAAAGTCTGGCTGGACCTCGCAGCCATTCCTGCATACTGCCAAGATTCGAACACTTAGTAGCCAAACCCGCCACGTTGAGCTGCGATGCAACCCGATGCAGAACTCCACTCTGTGATCATTCTCTTTGATCTTCATCACACGAGGGCTGATGTTGGCCGTCAGCTTTTGATTTGATTTAAACCAACTCAAACAGATCTTTGAATCGATCCAAAAGTCAGTGTCTCGTACTTGACTCAATGTCGAGTCAAGTACGAGACAATGAAGGCGACTTTACAGTTAAGGTCGAAATACGTATCTGTCAAAGTATACAAATTCTTAGTGGAATTAAAAGGAACAGTACTTAACCCGATTTTCTTTTTACTTACAAGTATTCCACTAACACGCCCAGCATTGGCGTAACTAGGATTTTTTTTTTCCTGGAGGGAGCCCAGGGGGGGGCCTGACTTGAGATGAATTTTAAGCGGAATGGGCGCCCGATATGTGAATATGCAAATCAGTATTGTAGTTTTGAGTAATCAAAATGACTGTTTCAGATTTGATCATAGTTTTGTAAACTATATCAGTACGAACAATTTCTCCAAGATTTTTTTCCACAGCTACTGAATTCCATCTTGGCTTCTTTCAGAAATTCAGTCAAGAATTCATCTAGGGATTCCACTAGACATTTTTTCGGGGATTTGTCCTGGGATATCTTTAGAGGTTCCTCCAGTAATTGTTCCAGTGCTTTTTTCGAAATTTCCTTCAGGAATTTCTCCAGAGATCCTTTAAGGTATTTCTGTAGGTATTCAGAAATTTCTACAGGGATATCTCCATATATGCCTTCCAAAATTCCACTAGAGATTGCTCCAATAATTACATCATGAATGATTCGAAGTATTTCTGCAGGAATGTATTCCAGAAATTCTTTTAGAAAATTTTACTTAGAGATTTTTAAAAAACACTCCAAGAATTACTTTAAAAAAATTGTACAAAAAAACCTTTAGGGATCCTAGTATTCCTTCAACAATTACTGCAGACATTGATTTCTTCATTTTTTTATCCAGGAATATTCCTACTAAAATTCTTCCAGGTATTCGCTAAGAAAGCTCTCCTGAGATTCCATAGAGTTCCTCATGGAATTGCTTCCGGGATTCCTCATCGAGTTGCTTCAGAAATTACTTCAAGAGTTCCTCCAGGTTTTCACCGGAAATTTCTTCTGTTATTCTTACAAAAACGAATTCCGAGATTATTTTAAACATTTCTAGAAGAACTCTTGTTGGGATTCCTTCAGAAACTCCCGCAGGAATTAATCCAGGACTTCCGGATTTTCTCAGGAATTTCAGCGGTTTCTTCAGTATTTCCCCTGAGAATTCTTCAGAAAATCCTCCTGGAATTCCCTCAGAAATCGAACTTTGTATTTCATCAGGAATGAATCTTGAGATTCCTCCAGGAACTCCTTCGGAAATTCCTCTCGGATTTTTTTCAAGAACTATTCCAGGTATTCCTCCTGGCATGCCCCTAGGATTTCATTCAGGCATTTCTCCAGAGACTTCTGCAAGAGTTCTACCAAGAATTTCTCCAGGTATTACCCCAGGTATTTCCTCAGGAATTACTCCAGGAATTTATTCAAGTTTGGATCCAGGAATTCTTCCATGAATTCCTCCGAAAATTCTTCCAGGGTTTCCTCCAAGAATAAATCCAGGAATTTCTTCTCTAGGGTTTCCTCTGCACCTTCCTCCAGGATTTATTTCATGGATCCCTCCAGGAATTCAACCGATGATTCCTGCAGTAATCCCTCCAGAAAATCCTCCTGGAACTCCACCAGAGATTTCTTTCTGAATTCCTTTAAAAATTTCTCCAGGAATTCCTTCAGAAATTTCTCCATGGATTCCTTCCAGAATTCCTCTAGAGATTCTTCCAGGAATTCATTCAGAGATTCTCAAGATATTCATTCAGGGATTCCTCCTGGAGTTCTTCCATGAATAGTTCTATGGATTTTCCCCAAGATTTCCTATAGTTTTGTCAAGGAATTCCTCCTGAGGTTCTCCCAGAAATTGTTTCAGGGATTCCTCCAGGTTTTTTTGCAAGAATTCCCCCAGGGATTCTTCCAAGTAATTCTCTAGAAATTCCTCTAAGGATGCCTCCAGGAATTCATCAAGAGGTTACATAAGAATTACCCCAAGAATCCCTTCAGAAAGTCCTCCAGGACTTGATCCAGGAACTCCCATAGGAATTCCTTCAGAAATTATTACCGCAATTCCTTCAGGAATTCCTCCAGGAATCCCTCCAAAACTTCCTCTGGGAATTCCTCTAGAAATTTCTCTTGGAATTTCTTCAGAAATTTCTCTTGGAGTTTCTACAGAAATTTCTCTTGGAATTTCTTCAGAAATTCCTCCATTAATTGCTTCCAGAATTTCTTTCGAGATTCCTCCAGAAGTTCATTCAAGAATTCTTCTAATTTCCCCAAAAATTCCTTTACAGATTAATCCACGAATTGTTGTTGTTGGGATTCCGCAAGGAATTTGTCCAGAACTTTCCACGCATTCCTCCTGAGGTTTCTCCAGAAATTGCTTCGGGGATTCCTCCAGCGATTTTTCCAAGAATTTTCCCAGGGATTCTTCCAAGAATTTCTCTAGAAATTTCTCTAAGGAATCCTCTAGGAATTTTTCAAGAGGTTTCTTTAGAAATTTCTCCTAGAAGCTTCTCCATGGACTCATCCCGGGATTTCTTCAGCAATTCATCTAGAGATTGCTTCGGGAGTTCTTCAAAAAACTCCAAACTCCACTAGATTGCTCCCGGAATTCTTCTGAAAATTCCACCATCCACCATCCACCATCTAGAAATGTATCCAGAGATTACTCCAGACATTAGTCCAGGAATTTCTCCATGGATTTTTCAAGGAAATTCCCCAGGGTTTCCTCCAGGAATTTCTTAAGTAATTTCTCGAGAGATTCCCCCAGGAATTGATACAGGCATGTCTCCAGGAATTTTTCCAGGGGTTCCTTCAGGTATTCTTCCAGAAGTTGCTCCAGAGATTTCTATACGGATTCCTCCAGGCATTAATCCAGGATTCCTTCAGAAATTACTACCGCAATTTCTCCAAGAATTTATCTAGAAAATCCTCCAGTGATTCATTTAGAAATTACCCCAAGAATTCCTCCCAGAGTTTATCCAAGAAATATTCCAATAATTCTTCCTGGGATTCCAGAATGATTTCCTTCCGAGATATCTCTAGGAATTCCTTCAAATATTTTTTCAGGAATCTTCCAGGAAATCCTCAAGGGATTCTTTTAAAAATTTCCCCAGAAATTCTTTCTGGAATTTATTCAATAATTATTCCATGTATTCCTCCTGGCATTATTCCAGGATTTCATCCAGGCATTTCTCCAGGGCCTCCTCCAGGAGTTCTACCATGAATTTCAACAAAAATTACCCCAGGTATTTCTTCAGGAATACCTCCGGTAATTTATTCAGGAATGGATCCAGGAATTTCTCCAGAAATTTCTTCGGAAATTTGTACAGCAATTCCTTCAGGAATTGTTCCAGGAATTCCTCCAGAAATCCTTCCAGGATTTCCCCCAAGAATTAATCCAGGAATTTCTTCTCCACGGTTTCCTCTATACATTCCTCCAGGAATTATTTCATGGACTCCTCCAGAAATTCCACCGATGATTCCTCCTGTAAGTCCTCCAGAAATTCGTCTGGAAATTTCTCCTGGAACTCCATTAGAAATTCCTCTCAGAATTCCTCTAGAAATTTCTCTAGGAATTTCTTTAGGCATTTCTCTAGGAATATATTCATAAATTTCTCCATGGATTCCTTCCAGAATTCCTCAAAGAATTGATTAAGGGATTCCTTCTGAAATTCATCCATGAATAGTTCCATGGAATTTCCTAAAGATTTCCTATAGAGATTTGTCCAGAAATTCCTCCTGAGATTCCACCTGGAACTTGTCCGGAAGTTCCTCCAGGAATCCCTCCTAAAGGTTCCTCCAGAAATTTGTTTCAGGGATTTCTCCAGGATCCTTTCCAAGAATACCTCCAGGGATTCTTTCAAGAATTTCAGTAGAAATTTCTCTAAGAATTTTTGCGGGAATTCCTTATGAGGTTTCTTCAGAAATACCCCAGGAATTCCTTCAGAAAGGAATACAGGAATTCATATAAGAATTCCTTTAGAAATTCCTCTGAGAATTCTCAGAAATTACTACCGCAATGTCTGCAGGGGCACCTCAATAAATTCCACCAAGGTTTACCGCAGGTATTTCTTCAGAAATTCCTACAGGAATTTCTTCAGAAATTGATGCAGGAATCCCTCGAGGAATTTCTTCGGAAATTCCTACAGCATTCCTCCAGGAATTTCGACAGGAAATCCTTCAGAGATTGCTTCCGATATTCTTTCAGGAGATTCTTCAGGAAATTCTATAGGAATTTTTCCAAGGGATTCCTTCGGAAATCCTTGCAGGTTTCCTCTAGGAATCAATCCATGAATGTCAACTCCAGGGATTCCTCTGGAAATCCGTCCAGGAGTTATTTCACGGGTTCTTCTAGAAATTCCACCAGGAATTTCTCCAGGAATATACCAGAAATTCCTGCAGGATTCTTCCGTGAGATTCCTCCAAGAATTCCTCCTGGAATTCCTCCAGAAATTCCTCTGGGAATTCTTCTAGAAATTTATCTTGGAATTTCATCAGAAATTCCTTAATGCTCCAGGCATTACTCCAGGAACTTCTCCAAGGATGCCTCCTTCAGAAATTTATCCAATTACTTTTCCAGGGAATTCGCCAGGAATTTGTCCAGAATTTGCTCCAGAAATCCATCTTGGAATTGCTGAGAAAATTTGCTTATGATTTCACAAAAAAAATGTGTCTGTGATGCTTCGTTCTTGAGTTATGATTTTTCAAAGTAGGTGGTGTCTGTGGATGCTTGTTTTTCACTGGAGTTTTCCGGAAAATTAGGCGACCCTTATTTCTTTCAATTCAGTTTCTCAAATATAAATGATCCCTACCTTATTTCATTAGCCTTCAGAAGCTTCGTACCAATTTGTATGATAATAAAAAAAAATCCCCTAATGCTCCAGGCATTAGTCCAGCTTTTCCAGAGATTCTGCATGGATTTTTCCAGAAGATTCTCCCGGATTTCCTCCACAAATACATCTAGGAATTCCTCCCTTGATTTCTTTAAGAATTCTTCTAGGGATTCCTCCAGGAATGCATCCAGAAATTCCTCCATGAATTCATCTAACTAGTAATTTCTACAGGCATTTCTGATGCGGATTCTTCAGATTTTTTTTTCCTGAAATTCCTACCATAATTGCTCTTTGGATTCCTCCAGGAATTCATCCAGGGATTCCTCCAGGTATACTTTCAGAAATTACTCCAGGGGTTCCTGCAGGTATTGCTCCGAGAATTCTTGTAATGATTTCTTCCGAAATTTATCTCGGGATTGTTTTTTAATTTATTCAGCGGTTAGTTAAAAAAATACAGTATCCCGTTCATAATGTTTTTTTAGAAATTCACCCCAGGGTTTTTTAGGATTACTTGTAGATTTTTTGAATAATTTGAAGGATTTCTAGAGGAATTCCTCCAGCGATTTGTATTGAAATTCTTTTAGATAATTTTAGAGGGACATAGAAGCCAAGAAATTCTCCAAGAAGTCATCCAGGAATTCTTTCACAATTATCTCAGAAATACCAAGTCTTTTACAAGTCCAATCATGAATACCTTCAAGATTACGATTCCCCCTTGCAGCACCAGATTTTAAATATATTAAAACTTCCACAATGACCATTTGAATTTGTGCGTTGTTTGATAGACGCAAAAATACCCCTGGCCCACGAAATAAAAGAAATTAAAAGTGACCGACTAGAAATCACCTCCAGCATGGTTTCAATGAATACACTCGCGTTTACGCTTCAGCTACGTACATCTATTCTCACTAGGAATTCAAAAACTTTTGCTGGAATTCCATTGCAAATTCAACCAGTTTTTTTTCCACATGATACTTGATTTCCATAAAGAAGCATTTAACCATATTTTGCAGTAATGCTGCTAGAAAATTCAAAGATTCTTAAAGATACCCATCCAGGAATTCCTGGAAATTATCATTTAGATTTAATTTCTCAGCGATTTAAAAAGAGGGTATACAAAGTATTGCTTTTAATATAATTCTGATTATATAATATTTCCTAACAAAACTAACTAATTACTTGGACAATGATCTTGTAAAGAGTGACAAGTTGAGAATTGTCTCCAATAACTGTCAATTTAAACACATATTATACCAAATAAATGTCTATTATAGATCTATGTTCGTCACCACCACAGTGGTTTTCAGATTTTTTTTCTAATTTCATTTCCATATATAAAGTCATGAAAAATTTCTGGGGGGGGCCTGGCGGATTCTGGGGTCTTCGTCTTCAAGGGCGCTACTCTTGATTTGGCGTACACCAGAGCAACATGTGATCTGTCTTTCCGCCAGGTGAACCATGTAGATCAGCCTTGTCACTCGCACAGTGCTGTCGTGAAAAAATCAGAGCTAGTCACTCAAGATTTCTAAATATCAGCGCCCATCTACGGGTAGGCCTCAATGGAAATGATTTCAATATTCCATCTCATTAAGAAATAAGTAGTCTGGGGAAACCCTTCCATTACTTATTGTTTCACGATTTTTTTCTGCAGTTATCCCAGTTCAGCAAGAGTTCTTCTAGAGATTCCTCCTCGAATACTTTTTAAATGTTTGCCTTCCAATGTACTTCTTAAGAATTTTTCCACGATTACCTCCAGGGACACCGCCTTTAGTGATCCTTTCGGGATTCATCAAAAGTTTTCCAAAATTTGCATCTTAAGAGGATGCACGCAGGATTTCCTAGAATTATTTTTGCAATAACTCCTCTGAAGAGTCCTCCAAGTTAAATGCGTTTCTTTTCATATTTTTCAGTGGATTGCACCTGAAGTTCTTTCAGGAATTTTTCAGGAATTTTCCTTGGGTCTCATTCACAAGTTTCTCAATAAATTTCTCAAAGGTTTCATCTTGAAACTAGTCTACGAGTTTATTAAAAAAATCATTCGGAGATTCCTCCTGGAATTCCTTCAGGAATTCTTTAGGAAATTCTTTCAAGGATTGCCACAGAAGCTTGTGCAAGTATGTATCATGTATTTCTTTGAGCATTTCTGAAATATCATCAAAATACCCTCCAGGACTTTTTCTTCGGGATTTCTCCAGAAATTCTATAAATTTCTCAAAAACTTCTTCTAGAATTTCTCTACGATTTCCCCCGAAGTTTTTTTTTCAATATGCAGTTCCAGGAGAGTTTTCTTCACAGAGATTGTAAGATTCTTTATTTTTGATATTTCTCAAGATGTTCTTTCAGATATGGCTACATATATTCAGTGATTTTCTCAGGCATGTGTATAGAACTTTCTTTAGAAAAATTTAAAACAACTTTTCTGGAACTTCCAGAGGTTTTTCTAAGGATTGCCTAGAACTTGTCCAGACCTTTCTTTAGCAAGTCTTTCAGAATTTTTTTTCGGAAATCCTTTTTTAAGGAAGACATTTTTTCTTTGTGTATCTACATAGGGTTCTTCAGTTCTTCCAGGTATCTCAAGCGCAAATCTGGAGAACCGTCAATCGGATCTGGCTGAACATATAACTCAATGTTTACTGTGCGGAAGCAAGCATCAAGTTCCATTTTCAGTCAGATACGTTTGACGGTTCTCTAGATTTGTGCACGAGAAAATTGGAGCTATGTACTCCAAATACCTTGTACTTAATTTTCCGTAACTCGCGCGGTTGGTCATCATCGTCAGCACTACGCTAATGCTGAGTACGAAAACCGATTTGTTTTTCAACGTGTTGTACAAAATACAACAGCGCGATCACTCGAAGGTTACACAATTCATGTTTGTAGAAATGTCTTCAGTGGTTCTCTAAAGAATTCCTCCATGTTTTTTTTTTAATTTCTGGTAGATTTTTTTCACAAATATTTTTCTTCTTTACACAATTATCCTCTCAAAAATAGCGTAAAAATTTTTGAACTCCTAGGAGCTAAAAATTTCCGATGGAACCTCTGCAGGATTTGAGGAAATTTTTAAAGAAGTTCTTAAAAACTACATGGATGAGCCCTTGCAGAAACCCCTGGTTGGAATTTTTCAAGAAAACTGTGATTTGATCTGTAAAAAAAAGAAGAAAAAACAGAATTAATAAGATAAATTTTAAGCTATTAAGAGTGTCCTGTTAAAATTTAAAGTCAATCGGTATACTAGAAGCTGAGATTCAGAGCTTCAATCTTGAGCATTTTGTATGAAAATCGACAAATGTGTACTTTATTCTGTCCAGTACTGTAAGTAATTTCGGATAAGTAATAGTTCAAGAATCTCTGTGGGAATTCGTGCAGAATTTTCTGGATTAATACCTGAAGGAAGTCTGAACAAATCTCTGGTGGATTTCTTAAAGAACTTGTAAAAGAATCTTTGAAAGAATTTCTAAAAATATTCATGTAGAAAATTCTTATTTTTTTAATTTCTGCAGGGATGCCTGAAAAAAATTCCAAAAGTATTTCATAGCATTTTTTTCCTAAGAAGAATTAATAGAGTAATCCCTGGTAGAGTATCAGAAAATATACATGGTAATCTACCTGGAAGGAATCTTGGAGAAAATCTTGACGGAATATCTTATGGGAGCCCTGGAAAAATTTCCTTTAAAATCCTTGGAAAAATGTCTGCTGGTGGGGTTTCCGAAAAACCTTGGCAGATTTTAATGCCAAATTCCTGAAGTAATTTCTGAAGGAAACCATGGTCCATTGAACAATTTTGGGAGGAATCAAAAGAAGATCAAATTCTCGAAGGAATCCTTGAAAAAAAAAACCAAAAAAGTCTAATCTTAAAAATCAGAGGAGCCTTTTGCAAGGAATCCAAGGAAGGTTTTATAAAGGAGCAGGGCAATCTCTAGAAAACTTTAGAGGAAATGCCTAAGGAATCTATGAGTTTTCTAAAGGAATCGAAGATGTTTTCAAGGAATTATCAGAAAAATCTCCGAAGGCATTGCAGGTAGAATTTCTTAAAAATTTCCCTGAAGAAATTTCTGAAGGAATCGCTGGAAGAATTTCTGAAGAAATATCTGTAGCATTAGCCCATTAGGGCCCATATAGCCGAGGCGGTAAACGCACGGGTATTCAGCATGACCATGCTGAGGGTGACGGGTTCGATTCCCGGTCGGTCCAGGATCTTTTCGTAAAGGAAATTTCCTTGACTTCCTTGGGCATAGAGTATCTTCGTGCCTGCCACACGATATACACATGCAAAATGGTCATTGGCAGAGGAAGCTCTCAGTTAAAAACTGTGGAAGTGCTCATAGAACACTAAGCTGAGAAGCAGGCTTTGTCCCAGTGAGGACGTTACGCCAAGAAGAGGAGGATCTGTAGCATTTTTACAGGAGTCCATAGAGCAATTCCAGAAGCTATCCATGAATTGTTTTTTAAATCAACCTCTCGATAAATTTCTGGAGAAATCTCTCCAATAATTTCTGAAGGAATAACTAGAGAATTTCGAAAAAAAAAAACCATGGAGAAATTTCTGAAGCAACCCATGCAAGATCTTCTAAAATATTCTTTCGAGAATTTCAAAGCAATAGCCAGTGAAATATCTGATTTACTCCCTGTTAGAAACTAAAGAAATCTGTGGAGAAAATTTGCGAATGGATCTGTGATGAGTTTTTTGGAAGAGCCCCTAGAATAATTCCTGGGAAAATTTGAGGGATCTTTGGATAAATTTTGCAGAAATCCTGGAACGAATTTCTGAAAGAATCTCTAAACTATTTGTTTTTGTTTGGAGGTATTTCCGAAGGAATCCTTGAAAAACCTAGATTAATCCACCTAGAGGTGATAGTGCCTTTCTCGTCGAATATGTACTCATGAACTTTTCGTCCACGTTAGCCAAAATGTTCCTGAATCCTGAAAACACTTCATATAGAAAAGCAACCATTTTAACAAGCCATCATCGATTTTCGAAACTTATTGATGATACATATTCCGATGTTATATTTAACAGCAAAACAGAGCTGAAAAATATCAGACCTCTCAGTTAACTGCTTGACCACCTTAAGCCTAGTCGTGTATTGGGGTCATTATGACCCCATTCCATCCACTACGGCAGCGGGGTGAGCGTCAGCTAATGCATGAAGAAGGTTAACTTTATTCACAATCACAGTTCACTTTGTGATCTTCGCCAATGTTTATTTCAGCACACTTTAGGCTATATTTTATTATCATTGGTAACATGATTCATGTAAAATTTGAACTTCCTACGAGAAAAATGCATTCAAATTCTTGAATTTCATTTCCATTCAAATTTCTATCGCAATGAGAAAAGTGAGGGCTCAACCAGCCGCACCCAAATTATGAGCAGTAATTTTAGAAGCATAAGGAGATTGAAGATTGAAAAACTGTATAAGATGTTGATGCGATTATATTATTTTTTTTTCCATAAAACGTTGATCCATCCTACTATACATTTACACCGCAGGAATCTGAAATGGTGTGATTTGAAGAGATCGCTTTGGTCACGATTTTGTTCTCTTGCATATATAATCTTATAATCTTACCCAACGTTTACATGCTATCAAAAAAGCCACAATTTGATTTATCGCTTTGACATTTATTTTGTTCACCTTTATAATTCCGCTATTTGATGTGCAGCTTGCATGGGTTTTGTTAAATTTTGCGTTTCACCACTTCCGGCGCGAGACCAGCAACCGATTCCGGTTGTCTCAAATAAGGTCTGATACTATGTTTTTGTCAACTGTTCATCGGGTTACCTGAAAAGCCGAAATTTAATGTGATCTGAGGCTATTTTCTTGCTAACCGTTCGGCAAATTTTTGAAAAAGCCGCGATTTTATGTATCGCATGCGTTTTTGGTTCACTTCTATATAATTACTTCCAATGGAACACCCGCAACCGATTCCGAAATACTATTAGTAGTTCTAGATGTGGCCTGAGACTATTTTCTTATTGACCGTTCATCAGATTATCAAAAACGCTGCTCTGGTTTGGTTTCCCTCTATATTTTATCACTTCCGGCGGGTTCCTCGTCTCATCACCAGTTCTGGAATACTACCGGTTCTCCCAAATATGGTCTGTGATTATTTGCTGGCTAACCGTTTATCATGTTACTGAATAAGTCAATGATATGTCGCATGTATTGGTTCTCTTTTACATTTGACAATTTCTGGCGGGATACCCGGAATCGGTTCCGTTACACACTGATATGGCTTGCGTCTATTTTTTTGCAACTGTTCATCATGTTACCTGAAAAACCACGATACCTCAATGTATGGGTTTGGTTTGAGCCTATTTCCTTGCTAAGTTTATCAAGCCATCCAAAAAGCCGCGCTTTGCTGTTTCGCATGCATGGGTTTGGTTCAATTTTATATTTAGCCGCTTTTGGAGGGTAACTTGGAACTAGTTTCGGCACTACTGTCAGTCCCTAATGTGGTCTTAGCCTTCTTTCTTGATTAGCGATCATCAAGTTGTCGGAAAAGTCGTGATTTGATGTGCCGCATGCATAAGTTTTGTTCACTTTTATATACGGCCACTTCCGGCGGGACACCCGGAACCGGTTCCGAAACACTTTCGGTCCAGATATGGTCTGAGTCTATTTTTTATGCCAACCTTTCATTATCATAAAAGCCGCCCTTTGATATGTCGCATGCATGGATTTGGTTTACTTTTATATTTGGCCACTTCCAGCGAGACATCCGAAACCGGTTCCGGAACACTACCGGTTTAGATATGGTCTTAGACTCATTTCTTGTCAGCTTTCATTAGGTTATCAAAAAAGTCCCGCTTAGATATGTTGCATGCATGGATTTGATTTTTTATATTTGGCTACTTCCGGCAAGGCACCAGGAACCGGTTCCGGAACACTACCGGTTCAGATATGGTCTGAGACTGTTTTCTTACTAACTGTTCAACAAGTTATCGAAAATGCAGCAGTTTGATGTGTCGCTTGCATAGTTTTGGATCACTTTTATATTTGGCCACTTCCAGCGGGACATCCGGAACCGGTTCCGGAACACTACGGGCTTAGATATGGTCTGAGATTGTTTTCTTGCTAACAGTTAATCAGGTAATCGAAAATGCCGCATTTTGATGTGTCGCATACATGTGGGGATTAAATTGATCATCCCTACTGTGATGTGCCGGAATTGAGTTGTGAAAAGAATTGAATTCTATTGTGGATTAGTTTTTAGTTGATAGTGATATACCGAGCTGACTGCAGCTGGTAGAAGAATAAATAAGCCCGTTTCGATCGCGTAATCCAGTGTAGAAGTGGCTTTATTGGTTCGAATTCCCGAAATCTTACATACATAGTTTTGGATCCCTTTTATATTTGCCCACTTCCAGCGGGACATCCGGAACCGGTTCCGGAACACTACCGGTTCAGATATGGTCTGAGATTGTTTTCCTGCTAACTGTTAATCAGGTTATCGAAAATGCCGCAGTTTGATGTGTCGCATGTACAGGGGATGGCCAAAATGTTTGGGATAGGCAACTTTTTTTCTCCCACAAAAAAATTCAACATGCTGTAACTTTTCATAGAGTGCATTAAAAAATCTCAAATTTTGACTGTTTATCAACCTATTATATGTGCATCATTGGTACAAATTTGGACTCGATTGAATATTTTTTCGCGAAGTTAGAACCGTTCGGGTAAAACACTATTTTTTAGACAACTAATTTTTGAGCTATCATATCTCGGAAGTTAGTGAACCGAATTGAATGAATTTTTTAACGTTTATCAACAATATATTGATACTTAATACAACGTTATAAAATGTAATATTTTCACACGGCGAATTCAGATATACTGGGTTGAAATTTTTACCCATATAGAGAAAAATAAGTCTATTTTACAATAGCACACAAAAATTACTAAATCTGTTCTTCCTTTAATCTTAATAGGCTCTAATATATCTGATTAAAGACAAATTGAGAACAGAAGTGGAAAATCTTTGGACATCAACACTAAAATTTATTGACATTGACGTAAAAAAATTACATTTTTTCGAGAAAAATCCAAAAAGTGTCAATCCATGATAACTTTTTTCAACGTTCAAAAAGTATCTATGTTTTAATGGTTTGAGAAGCACTTATATATTGTTAGTATACGTACAAAATTTCATTCAATTCGGTTCAGTGCTTTCCGAGATATGACAGCTCAAAAATGAGTTGTCTAAAAAATAGTGTTTTACCCGAACGGTTCTAACTTTGCGAAAGATTAATCAATCGAGCCCAAATTTGTACCAATGATGCACATATGATAGGTTGACAAACAGTCAAAATTTGAGATTTTTTGATGCACTCTATGAAAAGTTACAGCATGTTGAACTTTTTTGTTAGAGAAAAAAAAGTTGCCTATCCCAAACATTTTGGCCATCCCCTGTATGTGTTTGTTGCATTTTTATGTATGGCCCCTTCCAAGGGTACTGGTCCGGAACACCTAAATGGCCATAACTCCGGAACGGCTGCACCGATCCGAACCATTTTCAATAGGAAACGATGGGACCAGATTTCGCGTCGAATGAACCGTCGGTCATTAAAATCGATGATGATTAACCTGGGCTTGTTAGGGGAATATCTGTAAGTAAAAAGAAAATCGCGTTAAGTACTGTTCCTTTTAATTCCACTAAGAATTTGCATCCTTTGACAGATACGTATTTCGACCTCGAATGTAAGGTCGTCTTCAGTGTCTTGTACTTGACTCGACTCAAGTACAAGACACTGAAGACGACCTTACAGTTGAGGTCGAAATACGTATCTGTCAAAGGATGCAAATTCTTAGTGGAATTCAAAGGAACAGTCGCGATTTTCTTTTTACTTTCATTAAAATCAGTTGAGGTTTACTGCAAAAAAGTGATGTAAGTTTTTTTGTACACACACATACAGACACACACACACATACACACATACACACATACACACATACACACATACACACATACACACACACAGACATCACCTCAATTCGTCGGGCTGAGTCGATTGGTATATGTGATTTGACCCTCTGGGTCATTTTTGGAGTGAACATATAGCCTTTCCAGTACACTTAGTGTACGAGAAAGGCAAAAAGAACGTCAAGAAACAGCAGAATTTGTCTTGAAATCTAGGACTCTCGGTGTCTTCGTTACCCCCTAATACGGTAATACAGATAAATCTGTATTCATACAAATTGTTGGTAAAAGAATCTGTCATCTCTGGTGGTTCTTCTCGCAGATGGAACACTTCTTTTCTGACTTGCAGTTCCTCCTCGCATGGTCGGACTTCAGGCAGATGTACCAGACCTTGCAGGAGTTAGCAAACGACCGTCTGTTGAGCAGCCGCCAGCTTACGGATTTGCTCGCATTTCTCCAGGCCAGAGTGAGCACTTGCCGAGCACAGGGGACACTTCTTCGTTGGTACAAGAATACAATGAGTGTAGCGGGCAAGATGGGTAGACCAGGCGTGATCTGGCGAGCGTTGGGCGTGACCAATGTTGGAGAGCTGCAGCTGCAAACCGAGTGTTGTTGCATCAAATTGTTTTCTCAGTGATACAAGTAACTTCAAGGGAAACTGAATAGATGATGACAGCTTTCGGCGTTGGCGAGAGACAGCTTGCAAACCTGCAGCTACGACCCTGTGTACAAGTGTACTTCACAGGTGATTCCTGTTGTGATAAAAAAAAAGTTAAAGCAGTCGTAGAATATCTTCAAAAATCTTTCTATTTTAAGCGTAAGGTTACATTTTTCTCATTATTATTGAATGTATTCCAAGTGAATCAAAATCTATAAATAGCACACAAATCCGACCCTACCCACGATGGGCCCCCCAATTTTTCGCAATTTCTGTTTTCTGTTTCACCAGAAATCCTCTGCCTCCGATTGAATGGAACTTCTCAATGAACTGGAAAGCTTTCCCATTAGATTCTCGAAATCGCGAAGAGACAAAGAAGGAAAACTTCTTAACAAGCACCGTGTAGTTTCGAGTGGAAAAATCCCCGATACAGCGAGCCCCGAGTGATGACGATATCTGGTTAGTCACGTTTCGCTAGGGATGGCTTCGTATTGCGAAATCGACCGGGCGGCGCGCGCGGGAAGCTCCGATGGCGATGGCTCCGATCATCGAATTTGATGGCGAACTGGAAGCCACGACGAGAAGAGAATAAACGAACAATTGTCGCAGTGTGGCAGCGAAACGTGGGCGCTGCGCTAGTGGAACGGAATACTTGTAATTACCTTAAAACTTTTAGCAGCAGCCAAGACCGTCCCACTACAACCGTGGCCGTGGAGGCTCCGCCATTTAGAAGGGGAAGCTGCTTGATTCAAGGTTCTCTCCACCTGCCTGATGTTTGCTTCTGGGGTTGATGATGACGGTTGGCTGCTGGCTGGCTGTTGGTGGCGGAGTCTGGCTTTGGCTCGTTGATATGCTGCTCTTGTGGAGCTTCTGCGAAGGAAACTTTCCGATACGGAATTGCAAAGGAGACGATGCGCAGTTGCTTTTTTTCCATTGTTGGCTTTTGTGGATTTGTGGAGATATGTTTCTATTGACGTTAATAAAATGGATATTCAAATACGCCTAGCTAGAAACAGCATGGCCAACCGCATGTGGGAGCAATTTAGAATATTTGCATAGATGGGCGGATTTAAAAGTTTTTGGGGAATGTAGAGGAGGTGAGGGTTGCAGTTGTAGAATGAGAATGACAAAAATGAACGTTTTATAACTTTTTGCATATATCCCGACATTTTCTATATTTAATCTTTTTGTGGATGCAAGTGGTAACTGTTTCCGAAACTCAAAGACCGTTACGTACAGAAACCGAAAATAATAGATTACGAACTGATTCAACGGCAACGACTTCTAGCGCAAAACAACGGGCAAGCTTGGAATGTACTAACCCTCGCCAAGCAGGGTAAACTACCTCAACTAGCCAATGAGGCATGCCGTATGAAGCTTGAGATCCTAGGACTGAGCGAAGTCCGTTGGCCGAACTTTGGAGAACACAGATTGGCGTTGGGTCGAATGTTGCTATACTCTAGCCTACATACGAGGTGAACATGGTCATCGCCACAGTGGAGTTGGTTTCCTGCTCAGCGCTCACGCCCACGCTGCGCTCATGAAGTGGGAACCTATTAATGGGAGGATAATTTGGCCAGATTCAGAACACAGGTTCGAAAGCTTACCATGATCTAATGTTACGCGCCGAAATGCAAGACAAAGAGAACTTTCACAGCCAACTGAGTGTTGTCGTAGATAAGATTCCAAGAGGTGATATCAAGATCCTCATGGGCTCCTCAACGCATAGGTTGGTTCCGACAATTCGGACGAGAGCTGCTTGCAGAGTTTTGTGGCAACAATGACATGGTGATTGTGGGGATCAGTACGCAAAGTGACATGGGTTTCCCCTGATAGCATCACGGAAAATCAAATCGATCACATCTGAATCATCAGAAAATGTAGGAGTCTTCTTGATGTGCGGAACAAACGTAGAGCGTTACGTAATTTGTGGACGGCGCCTTATCAGCGAGATCCGGATGCGCATTGCTAGAAACCATCGACAGGAGGAGAAAATCGGGTGCCTGTTCAACACACACTGACTGGAAGACTCTTGGTAGAAGAGCTGGAGAACCGTGCTGCGAATATTCCGGAAGGTGGATGCGTAGACAATCAATGGAGCGCCATCAAGAACGCCTTCATAGAGGAAGAAGGAGAGT
This sequence comes from Aedes albopictus, assembly GCF_035046485.1. Classification (NCBI taxonomy): domain Eukaryota; kingdom Metazoa; phylum Arthropoda; class Insecta; order Diptera; family Culicidae; genus Aedes; species Aedes albopictus. The sequence goes on from NC_085138.1 coordinate 349,079,768, forward strand.
TTCGTTTGCTGCTCTCTAGTGACCAAACTATCAAAGCTACGTTAGTACAATGTTTTGCAAAATTTTAGAAAAAAAGAAACGCAAAGAAAACCTCCATACATTGTTTTTTGATTGAATGCCTGTGTTATTAGTTATTATTCTTCGTATAGAGCCCCCGGCAGATTTTTTCGACTTTACCCTTAAATTAAAGAAGAATATCTATACTTCTTATGGAAAAAAATTAGATCTTTGCTGATATCTGGCATGAATTACCTCCACAAATCATTTCATAGATTGTTTGGGAAATTCGCTCAGGGATTACTTCAGGAATTCCTCTGGATATTTATTCAGAAATTTCTCTAGGTATTTATTTGGAGAATGTGTTGGGGATTCCTTTGAAAAATGTACCAAAAATATCTTCAGAAATTCTTCAAAAAAACCTTTCTGAATTTTTTTCCGAGTATTCGACCAAAAATTCCCTCGCGGAATCTTTCAAAACATCTTTCATGGATTCATTCGGTAATTTTTTTTCGGGGACTCGTTTAGAAATTTCTCCTATTCTACAATTTCCACAAAGAATTGTTTCAAAGCACCTTGCATGTTTGACTTCTAAGATTCCTCTTTTTTTCTGAAAATCAATTATGAATTTTAGCAGCACATCCTCCTTGGGATTCTTTCAAACATTCGTTTGGAGGTTCCTTCAGAAATTTCTTTAGACATTTAGCATAGCGTAGCATGAATACTTGCACAAATCGTGGATAGAGTTGCAAAGATGAGTATATCCATCGCCATTGCAGATGTCACTACTATCTATAATAACATAGACCCACTCATCTCCACACACCTGGCCAAGTCCTTGCAAACATTTTGTTGAATCTTATCATCAACTTAGAAAGAGTCCAGAACTGAAACAGCTTCCAATAGATGACAGTATGGTAAAAATAGCGAATATTTAACAGTATGGCTATTCCTTCAGAAATTTCTTTAGACACTTATTCAGAAATTTCTACAGAGATTCCTTTGATGAAAATTTCAGCGATGCCTTCAGAAACTATTACAGAGTTTTTCAGAAAATGTTTCAAAAGTTCCCTTAAAAATTTGTACTGGAGTTACTTGGAAATTGTTCCAAGGATTTCACCAGAAATTCCCCAGCAACTTTCAATTTCTTCAGAAATTCCACTAGGGATTTCTCCAGAAGTTTCACATTTTTTGTCAGAAAATCGGCCTGGGATTTTTTTTAGAGACGGGCTTGGTGGTCTAGTTACTTCCGCTTCTGATTCGTATGCAGAAGATCCTGGGTTCATTCCCTGGCCCGTCCTTTCCTCCTACTTTGTATCTTTCTATACACTTTCTCCCTGCACTCTACATATACAATTCATGTATATTCACATGTTCATACCCGAGCAAAGTCTAATAACAAAATGGTAGCAAATCGAAAACACGATTTGTATTCAGCAACAAATTGATATCACATTTTGATATAAGTTTGTCTTGATTAAATTTCATTTCAAATTTAGATCTCGTTTTACTGTCACTTAAAATTATTATAAAAAAATAAATTTTTAAGTTATTTTAAAACTTCTTGGCAACCTTGTATAATAACTCTAAGAGTATATCATTAGTGTAATTATCTTATGGCATTCAGGATTTCATATCAATCGAAACCCCCCTATATTTAACGATTTTTCAATTTTTTTTGTACTGATTTTTTTTTTTAATCATTAAAGTCTTGTTTATTTTGTTGAATTTGTATAAAAATTAGTTACACGATAATTATTTACATTTCAACTTGAAGAAAGAAGTTCAACTGATCCACATCTACTGCGTTGTCACAATTAATGACAAAGGTGATATAGTTTATGAAAACTTTGAGAATTTGAATTTTCTGCCTTCTATTTGTGTTCGTTAAAACTGGCCTAATTAGATCCTCAAACGTAGGTCTCCGTCGTTCATCAAGGATTGTCGCCATAATTTCCTGCAAATGGTCCCACGCGGCTGCTACTCGCTGACATTCATTGCCTACAGTGTAGGCAACGTTCGCTGTCCGTCCTTTGAATGGCATGCCATAAGCGCCTATGCTTCGTTTTTTCATTCATCAACATGTACCAGTTGCTGCGCTGTTCAGATGTCGGCCTTCTGTTACCAATGTTTCGCCATACCTGCTTCCAGTTGACCGTAGGATTTCGTGTCTCCACTCTTGGGCGATCAGTTTGATCCAGGTAGAATCGGTGGAATTGATCGGAGGTGGGGTTTCGAAGGATCTGGGGAGGCAAACGTGGCTGTGTTTGCAGGATGAGTCTAAGGCAAGGAAGGTCAGCTGGGGGGTCATTGGGATTTGCTTGAGATATGAAGGAAGAATAGAAAGGAATGGAGCCGATCTCTTGTAAATGACGGTTCAGCAGTAATCCTTTTGATTTGAGAGCTACTAGCTGCAGCTTCAATCCACCTTGATCCCGTGGTCTTGCCAGTTGCTGTATCGGAACACGCGCTGGTTGTCTCCTCCAGAGAAAAGTACCCATGGTGCTGGTTATTTTAGCCGAGTGTATGCAATACAGTGGCAAAAGTGACGACAAACACCGCAATTACCACACTTTCGCTGTGATGAAGGTATTGAGGAGGATTACCTTCTGATGGAGGGTAAGCGTACGCATTGAGTGTAACCATATCTGTTGCCTAATTTTCCGACCAGTATGTCCCAGTTTAGGGATATCATTCGCCATATCGAATTGGCAAAAATCATACCCAGAATTTTAATTTCCTCTTCTGTTCTCAGCCAATCCACCTGTATTGGGTTACCATTGATGAATCCAACACTATAGACGTCGTCTTGCGCAGGTTAAGTACTGCACCTGAAACTCGCCCAAATCGCAGGAGCAAGTCATGCATTGCTTGAATTTTTTGGGCCGACGATATGACGACGGTGATGTCGTCAGCATACGCTACCACCAAATCATCGGCGGTACAAACACGTTCGAGAGAAACCAGTAGCGGGTGTAGGTACAATACAAACAAAATTTGTTTAATGCATTGCCAATGGGTCCCCTTGTCGCACCGATCGCTGTATTGGGAACGGTGCCGTCATATGACCATTTATTAGCAGTCGAGAAGTGGAGAGAGCCAAGATCCTTCTCAGCAAATCAACAAACTGGGTGTTTATGCCGAGACGCTCCATGTTACCAAAGAGGAATGAGTGTCTGACTCGGTCAAACGAAGTCGAAACCGACGAGTTTTGCTACCTGCTTCCGCACCGTGAGCTGGGCTATTCGATCTTTCAGTGCGAATGTAGCTTGGAAAATATGTTTATAGCCGTTTGAGCATTTCTGAGAGGTACTGAGGATGTGGTGTGTTCTCATCACGTTGTCGAGCCGTACCTTCAGAATACGAGAGAGCTTGTAATCAAAGTTCAGAAGTGATATTGGTCTGTACGCTCCAACAGTGTTCCCAGATCCCTTTTTCTTGATTAGTACAATAACTCTATCAACAAATTTGGACGGAAAATCTGATGATAGAGCTTCGTTGAGGAGCAGGTTGAGCTCGCGGTGAATAACGTCGAATACACGTAGATAAAATTCCTTCGGTATCCCATCCGGTCCTGGTGACTTTTTGGATGCTGTTGGCAACCCGGACCAGCGCGTTCGGTACCTGCGGTTCAGTACCGCCCGCCCGCTTCATTAATTGTCGGTGACAACGATAGGGGGCTACGATAGGGAGAAACGTCACTCTTAACACGTACGTCCCCAACCCCCATTTCGACGAAAATTCCAAAATTCAAATGGCTGGTTCTCAGTCATTTTTCAACGGATTTTAAAATTTTTTGCACCAATCGATCACAAATTCCTTCTAGTTTTAAGAACCGGAGTCTACTTTACAGAAGCGATCATGGTTCCGGAATTATTCCGGGGAGTCGTGGGGTAACCTCCTTATCGCCCATGGTGGCCACATTGTAACGTTAGCTAAAACCTCACATGCAGCATATCAATCTTCATGATTTTGCAAAGCAGGAACTCTAGAAGGTATTTCGAGACTTTCTGGACATATTGGCCACTATCGGAGATACTCCGGGAACTTGGTGCCCCCGGGGAAGTGGCCAGTTCATGTTTTTTCTGAACCCTGTCTTGCGACATATCATTCTTCATGATTTTGCAAAACAAAAACTCTAGAATGCATTTCGAGACTTTCTGGACATATTGGCCACTATCGGAGATAATCCGGGAACTTGGTGTTCCCGGGGAAGTGGCCAGTTCATGATTTTTTCTGAATCCTGTCTTGCGACATATCATTCTTCATGACTTTGCAAAACAAAAACTCTAGAATGCATTTCGAGACTTTCTGGACATATTGCCCAGTATCGGGGATAATCCGGGAACTTGGTGTTCCCGGGGAAGTGGCCAGTTCATGATTTTTTCTGAATCCTGTCTTGCGACATATCATTCTTCATGATTTTGCAAAACAAAAACTCTAGAATGCATTTCGAGACTTTCTGGACATATTGGCCACTATCGGAGATAATCCGGGAACTTGGTGTCCCCGGGGAAGTGGCCAGTTCATGATTTTTTCTGAACCCTGTCTTGCGACATATCATTCTTCATGATTTTGCAAAACAAAAACTCTAGAATGCATTTCGAGACTTTCTGGACATATTGGCCACTATCGGAGATACTTCGAGAACTTGGTGCCCCCGGGGAAGTGGCCAGTTCATGTTTTTTTCTGAACCCTGTCTTGCGACATATCATTCTTCATGATTTTGCAAAACAAGAACTCTGGAAGGTATTGTGACACTTTCTTGACATATTTGCCACTATCGGAGGTATTCCGGGAACCGATTGCCCCCGGAGAAGTGGCCAGTCCGTGTTTTTTGTATGTCGTGTCACAGAATTTTTTTTTGCATATCTTGACCACTATCAAAGGTATTGCAGGAACCTGGTGCCCCCGTGGAAGCGGCCTGTTTCTGATTATTTCTGAAGCCAGTCTGGCGACATATCAATAAAAGACATTTGGAGACTTTTTGAATATACTGGCCACCAGCAGAGGTACTCCGAGAACCTGGCTCCCCCGGGGAAACCGCCAGTTCGTGATTTTTTTTTTTGAACCCGGTCTTGCAACATTTCAATCTTCAAAATTTGGCATAATAGGATCTCTAGAAGACATTTCAAGACTTTTTGGAAATATTGGCCACTATCAGAGTTACTTCTGGAACTTGATTGCCCGAGGATGTGGCCAATTTTGGATTCCCTCTGAAGCCTGTTTTGCGACATACATATCAATCTTCTTGATTTTGTAAAACAAGAACTGTAGGAAACTTTTGGAAACTTTTTGGATGTACAGGCCACTATCAGAGGTGCTCAGAGAACCTGATTATTCCAAGGGAGTTCGTGATTTTGAAAATATTGCATTCGTCATAATATTGCAAAACAAGAACTCCAGAAGATATTTCAGGTATTTTAGTCATGTTAGCCACAATCAGAAGATACTTCGAGATACTTTTATGACCCTGATTTTATGACATATCAATTTTTATCATTTTGCAAAACAACAACTGTTTGGACATATTGACATATTCAGGAACCTGTTTTCTGATAAGAGGACAATTTGTGAAAATTTTCAGATCCTTGTTTTTCGAAACATCAATATTCATAATTTTTCCTCCTCAAGCGGTTTACAGATAACACAAATAATTCCTTAGGGAAAAGGTTTGTGGGATCATCTCGTTGGATTTTGCTCGATTTTGTTCAGAATTTGAAGGAAGTATTTTTTAGGGGTTCTTCAAAGAGTTTATCTTAGGAATTCTTATGAAATTCTTCCCAGCAGTTCCTCAGACTACCTCCACAAGTGCTTTCAGGATACTTCGACGAATGGGATACTTACATGATACTTACTTGATATTTCCAGATATCCAGATTTCCAGATATTATCCAAAATTACTTTTTTGTTTTCCCTACTGGGTTTCTCTCTGGGATTCCTCTAAGGGTTAGGTTATTTTTTGGATTTCGGTGTGAAGTTCTTATTTGGATACCTAAAATAATGCTTGATGTCTGTGAATTTTCCAGGAACTCCTTCTAGGATTGACCCAGGTGCCAATTTTAAAATTCCTCCACCAGGAATTGATATTTTTTTCGAAGAACAAACTCTAGGTTTTACTTTCTGAAATTGTTCCAGGAGTTTCTTCTGAAATTCACCCAGATTATTATTTGGATATTCCTATAAGAGTTCCTCCGGCGTTTGTTCCAGAATTTTTTTTCTTCAATAATTAATTTTGAAATTTCTCCATGAGTTCCCACAGATTTTCTGCTTGGGATTTTTTCATAAAAAAAAATGAAAACGTTCCTGCGACATACCACTTTATGATTTTATAAAACAAGAACTCCTGAGAACATTCCGAGACTTTTGGACTTATAGATCATTATTGGAGGTTCTTCGAGAACCTCGTGCAACATCAATCTTCATGATTTTGCAAAACAGAACAATTTGGTCATATTGATCACTGCCAGAGGTACATCAGCAACCTGATTCCCTCGGGGAAGTGGACTGTTTCTGTTTTTTTTTAGAACAAATATAGGGTCGGGATTCTTGTAGGAGTTTCCCGGGAATACGTTCAGAACTTTTTCTTAACGTTTTTGTGTGATTCTAGAATGTCTTATCCTGGTCATTCATGAATTTGCAAAACAAGAACTCTAGAAGACATTTAGAGACTTTTTGGTCGATTCGGGATTTTTTTTCTGAACCCTGTCTTGCGACACATTTCATGGGGTTATTTTTTGTAACTTTTGGAGATTGCTCTAAAAGTGGTTTGGAGATTACACAAGGAGTTTCTTTTGGAATTCCTCCAAACGTGTTTCTGGGATTACGCCTCAATGGATTTAGCTTTATTATCTTTTAGTTGTAAGAAGTATTTTTGTAGGGATTCCTCAATGAATTACTTTTGGGGCTATTTTACAATTTCTTATGGAATTCTTCAATTTTATTGTTTGGAATGCCTCCGGAAATACTTTCAGGATTCCTCAACGAGTATTATGGGATTTTTGTATATAATCTATGTAATGTATGTAATCTATTGATAACTCTGGGAAAGTAATCGGGGAAACTGTTTCCCCAGGGAAGTGGTCAGTTCGGGATTTTTTTCTGGACCCTTGCGACATATCAATCTTTATCATTTTGCACAACAAAAACTGTAGAATGCATTTTGTAATTTTTTGGACATATTGGTCATTATCAGAGGTAGGTACTCCGGGAACCTGGCCGGAATCGACTCGTTTGGGATTCTCGGGAGAAGCTTTTGGTGTAAACCTAGTAGGAAATCTTGGAGGAAATTCAACAGAAGCATTTGCAGAAATCTAAGGATAAGGGCAAGGATGAAAAGCACTCCAGAAGAAACTAGGAATCCTTACAGGAAGTCACGGAGGAACTCAAAAGGAACTCCTGGAGAAATCCATGGATGAATCTCAGAAGGATTCCTTGGAAGAATACCAAGAGGACCTCTTCGATGAATAGCAGTTGGAACTTCAAAATGGATAGAATTTCATTTTTTTTTTATGAAAAAACCCAAGCAGAAATTCTGTGGGAACTCATGCAAAAATTTCAAAAGGAGTTATTGAAGAAAAAAAATCCTGGAATAATTATCATAGGAGCTTTTGAAGAAAACGCCGGAGAAACTCTTATAGGAATATTAAAATAATAATCTGGGTGAATTTCAGAAGGAACTCCTGGAGCAATTTCAGAAAGTAAAACCCAGAGTTCGTTCTTCAAAAATAAAATATCAATTCCTGGTGGAGGAATTTCAAAATTGGCACCTGGGTCAATCCAAGAAGGAGTTCCTGGAAAATTCACAGACATCAAACATTATTTTAGGCGTCCAAATAAGAACTTCACACCGAAATCCAAAAAATAACCTAATTCTTGGAGGAATCCCTGAGAGAAACCTAGTAGGGAAAACAAAAAAGTTATTTTGGATAATATCTGGAAATCTGGATATCTGGAAATGGATATCTGGATATGGATATATGGAAATATCAAGAAACTACATGTAAGTATCCCATTCGTCGAAGTATCCTGAAAGCACTTGTGGAGGTAGTCTGAGGAACTGCTGGGAAGAATTTCATAAGAATTCCTAAGATAAACTCTTTGAAGAACCCCTAAAAAATACTTCCTTCAAATTCTGAACAAAATCGAGCGAAATCCAACGAGATGATTCCACAAACCTTTTCCCTAAGGAATTATTTGTGTTATCTGTAAACCGCTTGAGGAGGAAAAAATATGAATATTGATGTGTCGAAAAACAAGGATCTGAAAATTTTCACAAATTGTCCTCTTATCAGAAAACAGGTTCCTGAAGGATTGGTCAATATGTCCAAACAGTTGTTGTTTTGCAAAATGATAAAAATTGATCTTCTGATCTTCTGATTGTGGCTAACATGACAAAAATACCTGAAATATCTTCTAGAGTTCTTGTTTTGCAATATTATGACGATTGCAATGTTTTCAAAATCACGAACTGGTGGCTCCCTTGCAATAATCAGGTTCTCTGAGCACCTCTGATAGTGGCCTGTACATCCAAAAAGTCTCCAAAAGTTTCCTACAGTTCTTGTTTTACAAAATCAAGAAGATTGATATGCATGTCGCAAAACAGGCTTCAGAGGGAATCAAAAAATGGCCACATCCTCGGGCAATCAAGTTCCAGAAGTAACTCTGATAGTGGCCAATATTTCCAAAAAGTCTTGAAATGTCTTCTAGAGTTCCTATTATGCCAAATTTTGAAGATTGAAATGTTGCAGGACCGGGTTCTAAAAAAAAATCACGAACTGGCGGTTTCCCCGGGGGAGCCAGGTTCTCGGAGTACCTCTGCTGGTGGCCAGTATATTCAAAAAGTCTCCAAATGTCTTTTATTGATATGTCGCCAGACTGGCTTCAGAAATAATCAGAAATAGGCCGCTTCCCCGGGGGCACCAGGTTCCTGCAATACCTTTGATAGTGGTCAAGATATGCAAAAATCAATTCTGTGACACGACATACAAAAAACACGGACTGGCCACTTCTCCGGGGGCAATCGGTTCCCGGAATACCTCCGATAGTGGCAAATATGTCCAGAAAGTGTCACAATACCTTCCAGAGTTCTTGTTTTGCAAAATCATGAAAAATGATATGTCGCAATACAGAGTTCAGAAAAGAATCATGAACTTGCCACTTCCCCGGGAACACCAAGTTCCCGGAGTATCTCCGATAGTGGCCAATATGTCCAGAAAGTCTCGAAATGCATTCTAGAGTTTTTGTTTTGCAAAATCATGAAGAATGATATGTCGCAAGACAGGATTCAGAAAAAATCATGAACTGGCCACTTCCCCGGGAACACCAAGTTCCCGGATTATCTCCGATAGTGGCCAATATGTCCAGAAAGTCTCGAAATGCATTCTAGAGTTTTTGTTTTGCAAAATCATGAAGAATGATATGTCGCAAGACAGGGTTCAGAAAAAATCACGAACTGGCCACTTCCTCGGGGACACCAGGTTCCCGGAGTATCTCCGATAGTGCCAATATGTCCAGAAAGTCTCGAAATGCATTCTAGAGTTTTTGTTTTGCAAAATCATGAAGAATGATATGTCGCAAGACAGGGTTCAGAAAAAAATCATGAACTGGCCACTTCCCCGGGAACACCAAGTTCCCGGAGTATCTCCGATAGTGGCCAATATGTCCAGAAAGTCTCGAAATACCTTCTAGAGTTCCTGTTTTGCAAAATCATGATGATTGATATGCTGCATGTGAGGTTTTAGCTAACGTTACAATGTGGCCACCATGGGCGATAAGGAGGTTACCCCACGACTCCCCGGAATAATTCCGGAACCATGATCGCTTCTGTAAAGTAGACTCCGGTTCTTAAAACTAGAAGGAATTTGTGATCGATTGGTGCAAAAAATTTTAAAATCCGTTGAAAAATGACTGAGAACCAGCCATTTGAATTTTGAAATTTTCGTCGAAATGGGGGTTGGGGACGTACGTGTTAATCGTCAAAAATATCAAAACACGAGAAGTGCTACAGTATGCGGCAGGAAAAAATGCGAAAGTGTTTTTCAACTTCAACCTCATTTTCGTCCATTTGACATTAACCAATCTATGTTTCAACGTTCCATGATCTATAATTGGCTAGTGTTCTGAAAAGTTAATTAAAAAATTTCCCATTTTGGTCACTAACCTTTACAGGGCGGCGCCTGAAGATGAAGACAACCAGAATTTTCAAACCGCAGAAAATCGCACAGGTCGCAAAATTTCGCATCTGATAAAACAAAATTTTTGATTTTCTCTACAATATCATCAAATATATGTACTTATTTCATCTGGTATGTGAAACTACATGACTCTGGATCAGTGTGGTCTGGTTGTTCATCGAATTTGAGCTAATTTTGTTACTGTTATAGTCATTTTGTTTAATGACCATTGGGCGCGCAGTTTATTAATATCCGCTTATTAGGCCTACATTATCACATGTTAAACATCAAATATGTTCATTTTTATTTTTCAGTGCTCGAATATAGACATTGACTGATATACTGTCATGAAAAAATAGTCATACATATCCCATATTTAGCGTGTAATAGTGCCTTGAACTTTTCGCATTTTTTCCTGCCGCACCCTGTAAATCACGATCAGTTAAGCGGATAGTGATAAATAAAATTTGTTGAATTTCTAAATTTGCTAATAGTTTTTTTTTCCTCCCCTGTTGGGGAAATTAAGCCACTGCGTCCAATAGGCTGAACTTTTGTGGCATATTGCTAATAGTTACCTAAAGTGAATTGTTTTGTAAGTACCCTAAATTATATTCTAATTGATTCCTAAATAAATTTGTTATTCTAACTACTTAATACAATAGCACAGATAAATTGGATTACACGATAGATACACCTAGGACGGATAAATTGTACATGCAGGACTATCAAATGTAAGGTAAATAACCTAAATCTACAAAACACATGCAAAAATCAATTAATTAAACCATTTCAGCTTAAAGCTAATCCAGAAAAATAAGTACGGGTTTGACTAAAAGAGGTCCGAAAACTTCGTCCGCTCCGGGTATCAACAGATGCACTTGACTTTATTGCGGACCACATATCCGCCGTAGTTATAGCCTCCGTGCATGCATCGTTCGTCGCATCGTTATCTGGAATAATCTGGTTGCACTGAAAATCTTCCGGCTCGTGCGCCGCTGCCGCTGGTTCCAAATACATCTCGGAAAAGTACTGAAGCACACGGTCTTGAATGACTTGCGAATCATCAATGAGATTCCCTCCTTCGGCTTCAAGTTGAGATATTGTTGTTCGTTTTCTCCTCTCTCCAAGCTGGAACGCCGAGAGAGGTTCCCCAGCTACGATGGTTTCGTTGATTCGTACGAAGGCTTGAGTAAACCGACGCTGGAGAGCGAGCATTGCTCCTTTGAGACGGTTTATGGTTGCTAGCATTGCCGGGTTTCGATAGTAGTCATCGTATGATTCGTATGCCCAGCGAAGTCGATCGTGGAGAGTTTGATGCGCACGATTAAATTCATCGTAAGCTTCTTTTGATTTCCAGCGAAAAAAGCTGGCAATTTTCGGCTTTCCGTGTTCAAGCCACCAGTCCATCCAACTGCGATAATTGCGTTTCTGACGGGTCCAGAATTGCCACCTCAGCTGAAACTCTGCTATGTTCTCGTTGGTGAGGAGATGCGGGCGAAGAGACCAGAAACCACGGCCTTGCGGGCGACCGAGATGTGGTAGGCATATCCGAGAAGTAACCGCCATATGATCAGAGAACGAACACGCGTGTGTGTGGATGTTCCGCAGCTGTTCTCGTAGATCACCGCTTACGTATATACGGTCTAAACGAGATGTAAAGTTTGCTGTAATGTAGGTGTGGCCTGAATCCCTCGGACGCAGTTTAACCCACACATCGTGCAGGTTTAGCTGTTGCACAGATGTTTGCAAGGCATGACTGATATTGTACCCCGTTGCGTCACACTGCCGCAGCACGTAATTAAAGTCGCCGGCGAGGATGATATGGTCAGATTGATGACGAAGGTAGAAGGCCAACGTATTGTTGAAGAAGCGCTCCCGTTGTGCTCGCAGCGCCGTGCCGGATGGTGCATAGACGCAACAGAGTGTGGTGCCGTGAACTTGTAAAGCAACCAGACGGCCGTCCAGACTTGTTTCCACATTAGAGAATTGAATGTGGTCTTTCAGAGCAATGGCAGTACCTCTTCTCGCATGATCCACGTTAGCGATAACGTTGAACCCAGGTACATCTTGGAGAAACAAAATATCGACATCGAGGGTTCGAATAAATGTTCGTAGCGCACTTAGCTTGGTGTTATTCGTGATGGTGTTCACGTTTATTGTTGCAATGTTGTAGCTAGTGAAGCGGCTATTTTAGTAGTTCGTGTCTTTGTTCGTTGAGTCTTCGATCCCATCGCAGCGCATTTTTTTTGCCGGCTGGGCGTTTGAACGATGCCTTGCTGGAGGTTGACGAGTCTGTTTCGTTCCCGTCGGTTTTTTTCGCTGATCGTCGGGTTACCCTGACCCACGGTTCCATTTCGCTTTCCCCTTGTTCGTCTGCTTTCATCGAATTGTTCCCGGACTCGGTTCCCGTTGCCTCAAACGCGGGCAAGGGCATACTTCCGCTCGTAGACGGGCCTACCGAGATGGATGATGGTTTTTGAGTTTGTTGTTGGGCTGGCTTCGGTGCCGACGATTTCGCCGGTGGGAGCTTCGGACGGGGGAGATTCGGGGCTTTCATGACATCGGCATAAGACGTACTGTTTGCGGCCAGTTTTTGAACCAGCAGTTTTTTATTTTGAACGCAGGAGACGCCGTTATGTACGAACCCCGGGTAGAGGAAAAGATCTCAATAATAGCATATTTTGATGTTGGGATCAAAATGTGATATTGGTTTGATTGACATAAGAGATAAAAGATCTGAAAATAATATCAAAAATTTACTCCTGGAACATCATCAGCAGATCATAATTAGATTTTGTAAGATCTAACCAATAGCAGCAAGCTATTCGTTTGATTTTGAAATAACAAATTTTGATATTGTTCAGATGTTCCAGGAACATTTTTCAGATATTATTTTCAGATCTTTTATCTCTTATATCAATCAAACCAATATCACGTTTTGATCGTCAGTATTTCACCTCTACCCGGGACTCGCTGCAATATTTGCACGTATGCTGCTGTCCAAAATAAGACAGGTTCGTTCTTTCCCCGTCGATCGTTACACATGAGGCTATGTTCTTCTTCACAGTCATTCGCACGATTCGTACGCCGGTATGGAGACCGGAGAAGAGGTGGCTATCGTCCCACAGCTCTTCCCGAATGGAGTGAAGCTCGACATACGTGCTGAGGAACTTGATGATTTTGTCATTCGTGACATCTTCGGAGAGGTTGAATAGCTTCACCTCAACCGCCCCATCCTCCATCAACAGACGAAGTTTGTACGGTTTTCCATCGAGGGTCAGCTCGTGCTTGTTGTCGTTCTTTTCGACATTTTTTTGCGCCACATCGAGTGAAGTAGTTTTAACGAATGCGGTACCAAGGTTGCGACTGTATTGTATTCGCATGACTTCCTCCCGTTTCAGACCCAGCGTCACGCCGACAAACTGGTGCACCTCCTCGGAGGACGGTTTCTTAGGAACATTTGCATACTCGATGCGAAATGTGTTTTCGCGGCGTTTTATCGCGGACATTTGCACGCGACTGCGGCGAAACGCGACACGAAATTCACGCAGTGTCTCACACACGGACACAGCGGTAATTCGATAGAAATTTATCAACTAGCCGGCGTTTGACTTCCGTAGACGATACACGAACGCGTCTGTTCGGCTTGGAAGTTGAGCACTAACTAAAAAAACAGTTATCAATTTGCTATCACTGATAACATGAATTGTTTTCAACTTGCTGTTACGGGAACATTTTTCTGCTCTCAGTTTTGATGTTTTAACCGTTAAAACGACCAAAACGACAACAACCTGAGTTATCATAATTTGCAATATCACAACATCGAAATTTGTTTTTAATTTGCTGTCAGACTTTGCTCGGGTAGCCATCGCTAGAACAGAAACGGGTTGGAAAAGTCGTTTCCCTTCCTTCCAAACTTTCACAGCACAGTGACAATCTATCATATAACGCCTAAGAGATATTCAATCATGCGAAACTGTGCCGCACAGCTTCAGCATAAAACACACACCTTACGCCTGGTATCCACGCACCAATGTGTGAAACCGTCTACCAACCGTATCCCACCAACACTTCGACATCCGCATGAATTTGTGCAGACGCATAGGTATATTCGGTCTGATGCTGATATAAATGATTTCAATCATCACTTCCTTCCCCTCCTCACATTGACCTGCAACCTGACGTGGCAGGCGCCATTGTCGCCTAAAAATAGAGGATCACCAACGCTCACAAACTGAAGATGCCTGCTAGTCCTAAGCAGATATCTCATTGGTTCCTTGTGTGAGTATAGCTAGTCTGGCGATACAGAGTAGCATCCACGGGCGGTCAATCAAGCTCAAGCTCAAGCAAATCTTCCTGGGATTTCTTTAGATATTCCTTCAGGGACTTTTTGTAAAAAAAAGTTGAGGGATTCATTCGGGACGTTTCTGCAGGGATTCCTATAGAAACTGCCCTAGGGGTTCCATCATATTTTTTTTTTTCGAGGGATTCTCGCAGAAAATCTCTCATGGCTTTTATTATAAATTCGACTTATTATTTCTTAAGAAATATCTCCAGATTTTCCTGCAGAGATTTGTTTACTAATTTCTCCTAGGATTACTTTAAAACAGCTTCCACAGATTTTTCGATAATCCTCTCATGAACCCTTGCTGAAAAACATCTTAGGATTCATTTAAAAAATCTTTCACGAGTTCCTGAAAAAAAAAACTCTCAGTGATTCTTGAAGCAATTCTTTCAGGGACTCCATTGGAAACTCCTCGTAACTTTAAAAAAATCATCCAGGAATCCTAAAAAAAATAGTTGGAAATTATTTCACAAAATCTTTTAGGGATTCCTTTGGACCAGCGCTTCCCAAACTCGGTTTTCGTAGCGCCCCAACGTGTTGCAGGCTCACTTTTTTACTCGTTCGCGTAAGTTTGCAAGAGGGTGGTGCGCCGCGAAAGCAGAGTTTGGGAAGCGCGGCTTTAGACTTTAGAATGTCCTCCAGAAATTTCTCCAATAAACTTCCTTGGAAATAGACCTGTGCGCCGCCACGCCACGCCGCCGCCGCCGACACTTTTTGTCCCACGCCGACGCCGACCAAGGTATCGGCGGCGTGCCATACGCCGCTGTTTGTCACGCCGCTGATTTTCATTTTTCGCGCCGATGATCAGTGCACAAACAAAATTAAGTTTACATAAAGTTGAGATAAAAAAAATCTCACGATCACTATCACAAGAGTTTGATTACAATAATTGATTTCTTCTCTCTTAGAACACACATTCACATCTCTCCAGAAGTTTCTTCAGAGATTCTTCCAGATAGATTCAGTGATGCTTCCAAAAGATCCACCTGGGATTCCTCCAAAAAAATCTTCAGAGATGCTTCCAGGTTGATTTTTTTTTCAGAAGATCTTCCAGGAAGATCTCGATTATAGTACCATCAGAAATTCTTTCAGGAGAATTCAGGGATGCCTCCTAGAGATACATCAAAGATTCATATAGAATATGTTTTAAGGATTTTCATAGGAGGTCCTTCAGAGATTAGTAAGAAAGTTCCTTCATGGATTCCTTCAGAAGTTCCATGAGGAATTTCTACAGAGGTTTCTTTAGGAACTAGTCCAGGAGTTTTCTTAGTGATTCCAGGAGTTCTTTCAGAATTTTTTGGAATTTCTTCAAGAATCCCTCTAGAAATTCCTTCAGGGATTCCTCTTGGAATATCTTGTGGATGCCACAAGAAAATTTTTCAGAGATTCTTTCAGGACTTTTTTTAAGAATTGCTCCAGAAGTTCCTTCAGTGATCTCTCCAGGAGTTCGTTCAGGGATTTCCCTAATGCCTCCACGTGTTCATTGAGAATACAATTCCTACAGGAGATCTTTTCAGGAATTTCATCACAGATTCTTCCAAAAGTTTCAGGAATTCTTGCAGATGTTTCTTCAGAGATTCCTCCAGAATGTTTTTTAAGGAATTCCTACAGAAGTTTCTTTAGAAACCTCTACAGAAGTTCTACAGAGAAACTTATACGAAGATCCAAGGATACCTCCAGCAGAATTCAGGGAGTTTATAGAGGGATTCCCATATAAGAGTTCTTATCAAGATTCCTTCGGAATATTTTTAGGAGATTGCTCGAGAAGTTCCTTCGGAAATTCTTTCAGAAGTTCTTCCAGAGATCTCTCCTGTGGTTCTTTCAGATTGTAGATTGAGATCGAGATTGAGATTGAGATTTTTCCAGGAAGACTCACGGATGCCTCCAGGAGTTACATCAGAGATTTCTCCAGAAGCTCATTCAAGAAGTCCTACTGGAGTTGCTTTAGGGTTTCTTGTAGGAGCTTCTTCAAGTATTCCCTAAGGATTATAATCAGGCATATCTTCAGGATATTCTTGGGGAATCTTTCATGGAGTTTCTCCAATAATTCCTCAAGAGTTTCCTTCTGGAGTTATTCCAGGAATTCTTTAGAGAATACCTCCTGCAAATCATTCCTACCGGAATTCCTTCAAGCATTCACAAGAGATGAATCAGCCAAGGGCTGAAAGTCTCTGTAATAAAGACAAAACAATCAATCAATTGAGCATTCCCCTGGAATCCCTGCAGGGATTTATCCTGTAATTTCTTTGGGGATTTTTCCTAGACTTTTTTCAGAGGTTCCCCTGGACTTCCTTCGTGGATTCCTCCTGGCTTTATCCTGGAATTTTTTCAGGGATTACTCCAGAGATTCTTCCTAGATTTTCTTTCGAGGTTTTCTCCTAGACTTCCTTCTAGGATTCCTCCTGAAATTGTTTCGGGGATTCCTACTAATATTCCGTCGAATTTCTTTGGTACTCCACGTAGAATTTTTTAGAAATTCCACCAAGATTCCTCATGGAATTCCTCCAGGGATTTCCCTTGCACTTCATTTAGGGATTCCTCTTGGACTCTCTTCGGGGATTCCTCCTAGAATTCATTCTGTAATGTCTCCTGGAATTTCTTTGGGAACTCCTTCTGGAATTCCTTCGGGTGTTCCTCTTGAACATCCTTCATGAATTCCTCCTGATATTATTTCGGGGCTTTCTCATGATATTTTAACGTGGATTTCTCTTGAAATTTCTTCGAGTTTTCCTCCTGGAATTTCTTTGATGATTTCTCTTAGAAATTTTTCGGATATTCCTGTTGGATTTGCTTCAGGGATTCCTCATGGAATTCTTTCAGGAGTCCTACTGGAATTAAATGAAAGACAATTCACACCGTCTTCAGCCAGAGGCTGCACAGACTGAACACATTACTTACACTAGACAACGAACAACACACAGAACACCCAGTTGCCCAGTGATGGAATTCCTTTGGAGTTTCCTTCTAGAAGTGCTTCATAGATTTCTCCTAAAATTCCTTCGGGGATTCCTCCTGGAATTCGTTCGGGGATTTCTCTCTTAATACTTTCGGGAGTTCCTCCTAAAATTCCTTCGGAGATTTTTCCTGCACTTCGTATGGGGATTCCTCTTGAAAATCCTTCGAGTCCCGAGCAGAGTAAAAAAAGCTCAATATTTTGATACGGAGATCAAGAAGTGATATTTGTTTGTTTGAGATGAGAGGTAAAAGTACTGAAAATAATATCTCAATTTTACTTCTGGAACATCATCATCAGAGCACATTTAGCTTTTGGTGAGATCTAACCAATAGCAGTAAGCTATTTGATTGATCTTCAAATATTAAATTTTGCTATTGGTTAGATGGTTCAAGAACAATTTTTTGCTATTATTTTCAGTACTTTTACCTCTTATCTCAAACAAACCAATATCATATTTTGATCGTCAGTACTTGACCTCTGCCCGGGGTATTCCGCTTGGAAATCTTTCGGAGATTACTCCCAGAATACCTTCAGAGTCCTCCTCTGGGATTCCTGCAGGTATTTCTCCTGTAAATGTTTCGTGAATTTCTCCTGTTATTCCTTAAGGCGAAACTGGAAGCATTTTCTCATTTTTTCGGTTTTTGATTTTTTATTAAATAAAAAATCAAAAACCAAAAAGTGAGGAAATGCTTCCAGTTTCGCCTTAAGGAAATTTTCCAGGAATTCCGTCGGGCATTCCTGCTGGACTTCTTTCGGGGATTCCTCCTGAACTTTCTTCGAGAATTCCTCTAGAAATTTCTTCGGCGATTCCTCCCAATATTCCGTCGGGGATTCCTGCAGAAATTTCTACGGGAATTACACTTCGAATTTCTTCGAGGATTCCTCCTGGAATTATTTCGGATTTTGCTCTTGGAATTTCTGCGGGAAATCCTCCTAGAATTATTTTAGCGGTTTCTCATGGAAGTCCTACGAGGATTTCTCCTGGATATTTTTCGTTAATCCCTTGTAGAAACACTTTGATGATTTCTTCTCGAATTTCTTTTAAAAAATATGGAATTTCTTTGGGGATTCCTCCTGGACTCCCTTTATTTAAATCTTCCTGGGATTTTTTCAAGGATTCCTCTTGATATTCCATCGTAGATTCCTCTTGGAATACTTTTGGGGTTTCCTCCTGTGATTCTTTTGGTTATTCCTCTTAGATCTTCTTCGGATTTTCTTCATGAAATTCCTTAAAAAATACCTCATGGAATTACTCCAGGATTCCTCCTGGAATTCCTTCGGGATTGCCTTCTTGAATGTTTTCTGTGATTTCTCCTAGAATTCCTTCGGAAATTTCTCCTGATATTCAAAGATTCTTCCTAGAGTTTCTTCGACGATTCCATCTTGAATTTCTTTGGAAATTCGTCTTGGACTTTCTATGGGGATTCCTCTCAGAATTCTATCGGTGTTTCCTCTTTCAGGAACCCGCTTGTGATTCCTTCGGAGATTCCTCCCGCAATTCCTTCGGAAGTGCCCTCTGGGATTTCTCCTGTAATTTCTTCGAGGATTCTTTCTAGAGATCCTTCTAAAATTCAATAGGAGATTCCTCCTGATATTTTGTCGGGGATTACCGGGATTTCCTCATAAAATTCCATTGGTGATTTCTCTATGAATTCCTCCGGAGATTACTCCTGGAATTCCTTTGGGAGTCCACCTTGAATTCCTGCAGGGTTTCCTCCTGGAATTCCTTCGGTGATTTGTACTATAATTTTATCGGGGATTTCTCTTGGAATTTCTTCGAGGATTCCTGCTAGAGTAATTTCGGGGATTCCTCTTATTGCTTTTCGGGGGTTTCTCTTGAGGGGTTCTTCCTTCGAGCATTTTTCCTAAAATTCCTTCGAAGATTTCTCTTGATATTTCGTCGGGGATTCCTTCTGGATTTCCTTCGGGATTCCCTCTTGAGATTCCTTTGGTTAAACCTCTTCAAATTTCTTCGGAGATTCCTCCTATAGTTCCTACGCGTATCTCTCACGGAGTTTCTCCGGGGCTTCCTCTTAGAATTCCTCTGGGGATTCTTCCTAGAATTACTTCGGAGTTTCCTGCTGGAATATCTTATGTGATTTCTCATAGAATTCTTACGAAAATTCCTCCTAGTATTCTCTCAGGAATATCTCCTGGAATTCCTTCAAAGATTCCTTCTCAATAGTTTTTATTGATTCTCCCTAGAAATTCTTTGGGGATTCCTTCTGGAATATCTTTAGGAATTCCCGCTGGCATTCCGTCGGGGATTTCTCCTGGAATTCCTTTGTAAGCTCCAGCTGTAATTCCCTTGGGATTCCTGCTTGAATTCATTTGAGAAATCCTCCTGGAATTTCTTTCGAAGATTCATCCTGGATTTTCTTCTGAAATTCCTCGAAAACTTTATTCAGGGATTTCTTCAGAATTTTCTGCAGGGATCTCTAAAAGAGATTCTTGAACCACCAGAGACACCTGCAGAAGTTTCTTCAGGGTTTCATACAGCAGTTCCTGCAGAGATACGTCCACAATTTTCTTATGGATTCCTTCAGGAGTTTCTTTCAGGCTCCTCCTAGAAACTGTAGTAAAATCAATAACAATAAAAACAACAAAAACAAAACAAAAAACTGTAGTAAAATCAATATTTTATTGCCCTTTGTTTGCCATGGAGTAATGCAACATGCAATACACTGAGGATACCGGTAATGTCTTAATATTCCTTTCATATTATAAATATGTGTCTGCTCCCTAAAGAAATATAATATTAAGGCAGTTAAAAAATTCAAAAATTAAACAACCTAAATACAAAAATATATAAATCATTTCGGCTCTGCTCCAAATAATCGAATAAGTAAAATAAAAGCCTAATCACTGGTGGCAGTGCGGAGCCGAACAGAAATAAAAAAAGGTATTCATTCTAATGTAATAGTTTATGTCATCAATGGTAATGAAAAAGCTCAGACTGCAAATTATAGAGCGTAATGACAACTTTTTTGCTTTGCCAATGTTGAACTTCACACCAAAATTTTTGAAAAGCTTCCAGCACGCAAAAAATCAGCGAAAGTAGTTGCTGAAATTCAGCAACATTTTTGCTGAATTTCAGCACAACGTTGCTGATCAACTGTCAAAATTGCTGGATGGTTCAGCAAGTTGAAAAACAATTGCTGATACTCAGTATTATGTATTGCTGAATGCAATCAGCACGCCAAAAATCAGCAAACTTTGCTGATTACCAGCAAAAATATTTTGCAGTGGGTCGAATTTTGGTCACGCCGATTCACGCCGCCGCCGCCGCCGCCGAATGCTGCCACCGGCGTGACGCCGATGACGCCGCCGCCGCCGGCCAAAAATGGCCCTCACGCCGCCGCCGAGCAAAATATAGTCGGCGCACAGGTCTACTTGGAAAGTCTTGCACGGATAGCTTCCAAAAATGTTGTATGGATTCCTTTAGAAAATGTGTTGAGGGAAATTGTTGGAGAAAATGATCCTATCACGACTTGATCATTGGGTCCAGTCGAATAACTTGCTATCAAATACACAATGCGGGTTTTGCAAGGGTAAAGGAACAAACGATTGTCTTGCGTTGCTTTCATCAGATATTCAACTGGCCTTTGCCGAAAAGGAGCAATTGGCTGCAGTTTTTTGGACATTAAGGACGCTTTTGATTAAGTTTCCATAGGAATATTGTCAGAAAAACGCACAATAGTGGACTACCAGGGATCTTAAATATATTCTTGTATAATTTGTTGTCTAAAAACATATGAGCTTCAACCTCGGACAACCGACAACTTCCAGAATTAGCTACATGGGCCTACTCCAAGGCTCATGTTTAAGTCCCTTGCTTTATAATTTCTATGTGAAAGACATTGACAGTTGTTTGGAAGGCCAATGCACGTTGAGACAACTTGCAGATGATGCTGTGGTTTCTTTAAAATGCCCACATGCAGAAATGTTGCAAAGACCATTGCAAAATTCCCTAAATAATCTGTCCGGTAGGGCAAGAGGTTTGGGGATCGAGTTTGCTCCGCAAAAAACTCAATTGGTTGTTTTTTTTTTCTAGAAAGCGGAATCCAGCCCAATTGAAACTTAAGCTTTTGGGACCAGTCTTTAACTTCGAAATACCTTGGGGTCTGGTTTGATTCAAAAGGCAGTTGGGGTACCCAAACTAAGTATTTGGTGCAAAAATGACAACAAAGGATCAATTTTCACCCGGAAGACCTCATAAAACTTTACAAAACGACTATTCTCTCTGTTCTCGAGTATGGCTCTTTCTGTTTCCTCTCAGCAGCAAACTGCCACCTAATAAAGTTGGAACAAATTCAATACCGTTATTTGCGTATTGCTCTTGGCTGTATGCACTCAACGCATAATGCGAGCCTAGAGGTCCTGGATGGGGTGAAACCTCTCCAGAACCGCTTCTGGGAGCTCTCGCTAAAGTTACTTATCAAGTATGGAGTGAGCAACACACTTGTTATTGAAAACTTCGAAGAAATGCTCAGTCTGAACACTCAGTCAAAATTCATGAGAATTTATCTGTTCTACATGTCGTCTGACATAAGCCTACCAAGTTGTAACCCTCCTCGTGTACACTTCGCTAATGTCAGTTCCTCTGTTAAATACTATCTGTCCAAGAAACAAGCTATTCAGGGAATACCAGATCAAGTTCGGTGTATATCTATTTCTCGCATTTTTAACTAAAAGTATCAAAATGCCCATTCCTGTAAGAGATTCTTCACTGATGGGTCTCGCATAAATGGATCCACTGGTTTCGGTGTCTTCAATGAAAATTTCACCGCCTTCCGCAAACTTCAGGAACCTTGTTCGGTTTGTGTTGCTGAGCTGGCAGCAATCAACTTCGCTTTGGGGGTGATTTCCAACCTGTAACGATAGAAAACACGTTTAAAGATCCTAAGAAAACTGATTGGGAATCCTACTCAGCTATCCTACAATCCGAAGATTACGTCATAGAAAGTCACATCAAGTCCATAACACAATTGGAAGATGCGTCCAAATCCATTAAAAACAAAATCCTTAACGCCTACCAAGAGAGCTGTCCAACTAAATCAACTAGTTCGAGTAGAGACTTTCCATGGTGGAATAAAACTCTTGAGAAGCTTAGGAAAACTGCGCGTAGGGAATTCAACCGTGCCACGCGAACCGGCGATTGGAGCCTATACAGAAAGGCCCTGACGAACTGCAACAAAGAAATAAGGTCAGCCAAACGGAAATCGTGGATTCTAATGTGTGAAAGCATAGAGAATACACCCGTAGTGGCCAGACTCCAAAAAACTCTTTCAAAAGACCACTCCAGTGGTGTGGGTAGCCTCCGAAAGACGGATGGTTCGCTCACTGTAAAGCCTAGCGATACACTGAGCGAGTTGTTAAAGATCCACTTCCCTGATTCAATCCCTGAGTCGAGCATCGGTGACCAGGACACTGGAATTGCTGTCTCAGATCCACAAGAGATCCAATCATTGGTTTCTGGATCTAGAAAAGACGCAACAAAGGTTGCAAAGGAAGCTTTCACTCGGGCCAGGGTTGAGAGGGCTGTGAGATCTTTCGAGCCATTTAAGTCTCCTGGCATGGATGGAATATTCCCAGCGTTGATCCAAAAAGAGGAGAAAACACTGGTTCCACCCTTGGTTGCGATTTTTAGGGCGAGTCTGATTTTGGGGCATATACCTAACGATTGGCGTCAAATCCGGGCTATCTTCATTCCGAAGGCAGGAAAAAGAGATAAATCCAACCGAAAAGCATTCAGGCCGATAAGTTTATCCTCTGTAATGCTCAAAATTATGGAAAAGGTACTAATGCGAGTACATAAATCACAAATCTATGAAAGCAATGCCTTTGTCAAAAAAACAATTCGCTTATCAAAGTGGAAAATCTACGATCTCGGCACTAAAGCTATGTTCACTTAGAATCCGGAATTATGTCACATTTTCTAGTGGCGCTCTCAATGAACATAATCATCATTCTTTTGCAGCACTCTGATCATACACTAATCCTCTTTAAATGGTGAAAATTTCATCGATTTTCTTGCAACGAGTGAAAAGTTATTTCAGATTGAAGACAAGAGGAGGAAAAAAATCTTGCACAAACACGTTGAAAATTTAGCGTGGTCAGGTACGACAGTCGCGAAAAATGTTAATATCGTCAAAACCATTATGTGTTATGTGCACAGATGTTGTTTGTGCGGCTCTGTGGTCGTGTGGCTAGGGTCACCAAGCTCTTAGTCACATCGTGCTGAGGAGCGCGGGTTCGATTCCCGCCGCAGCTGTCAGGAAAAGTTTTCGGCTGTGCCACTGGGCGTTGCATGCTAGTCCGTTGTCTAGTGTCGTGCTTCCTTCAAAGAGCGAAAAGCTCACTGGAAGCATTGAACGTGTCCGTGTCTTTTAAAAACCATGGCATAAGGAAGTGTCCTCGGAAGAAAAAAGCTTGGGTTCATTGATAAATCTGCATTGAATTTGAAGATTTGGCAAGAAGTTCGAACTCTGGGCATGGTTTTTTCGCAACAAGATGATGAGAACCAATTCATACAAGGATGACAGCCTCAAGAATCGCGTGCTGCTTTTCAAAAAACGCACACAAGGGATATGTAGAGTAGGCCTGCCCACCTTTTCAAAAATGTTCTCTGATTCTCAAGTTCACCCCCACATTTTGATTAGCATCCTAAAAGAAGTAACTGGTCAAAATTTCAGCCAAATCCATTGAAATTAAGAGGTGCATCAAATCCGTTTTGTGTTTTTCGACTAATTTTGAACTTCAAAAAATCATAACTACACTCAAACTTGTCCAAAATTAATTCTTTCGGCAGAAATTGAAAGCTATACTTGTTTGCTACAACTTCTCCGAACAATGTGTGCCAATAAAATTGTAGGAAACATGTGTAATTATCACATTTGTAATCAGAAAAACCTTAAAAAGTTGTTTTTTTTTTTATAGATTTCGTTCTGGAACACATGCATAAATAACTTGAAAGATTTAAGAAGAATTTTAACCCGTTCTTGTGAGACGAAAAGGTTTAAAGGAAGCATTTTTAGTATTGATCTGAATAAAGCCTTCGATCGAGTGGATCATAAATATTTATGGAAAGTATTAGAAAAATTTGATTTTCCGCAACAGTTTATAACGTGCATTAAAAATGTTTATGAAGTGGCATCGTCTAGGGTGCAAGTTAATGGATTTTTGACAAATGAACTGAAAATCAACACTTCTGTTCGCCAAGGATGTCCTCTCAGCATGATTCTTTTTGTGTTGTACGTGGAACCTCTAATACGTCAATTGTCTAATAATTTGACGGGATTCTGGATTTACGATAAGTTTATAAAAGTGGTAGTATTTGCGGACGATTTTAATATAATTTTGAGAAACGATAGTGACTTTGATCTAGCTCTGACGATATTCGAGAACTTCTCTAAATACGCCAGAGTAAAAATAAATTTTTCCAAATCTGCTTTTATGAGATTCAATCAAGCTCAATTCGGGCCTCAACTTGTTAAAGAAGTAGATAGTCTTAAAATACTGGGACTTAGCTTTCACAGAAGTTGGTATAAAACTGTTGTCAACAATTATGATGCAGTGATAAATAATATAAAGTCAACGTTGCAAAGGCACTCCGCGAGAAATTTAAATTTGTACGAAAGAGTTTGGATTCTAGATACTTTTATTTTGTCAAAAGTGTGGTATCTTGCTCAAATTTTTCCTCCGTTGAATAGGCATATAGCCCAGTTAAAATCAGCCTGCGGAAAGTTCTTGTGGACCGGACATATTTTCAAAGTAGAAGAAATCAGCTACACTTGGACTACTTGAAAGGTGGCCTACAATTAGTTGACCCTGAGGCAAAGATTAAAGCACTTTTCATCAAAAACATTTTGAATAACGTTGACAATGAAGGTAATATTCAGGAAGAGTCCTACCTACTGAATTTTACAGCGCCTCAGAGAATTACGAAAAATGCTTGGGACTGGATAGAAGAAGCAAAACAGATGAAAACAAGATTTGATTTACCAACTACAAGAATTTTGTATAGCCATTTTGTTGACAGACATAATTGTGTACCTAGAGTTGAAAACTTAGTCGATGTTGATTGGCCAACAATTTGGCAGAATATTAACTATAACTTCATCCCCACGCAGGACCGTGCAAGAGTTTTTTGTTTTCTAAATGATCTGATTCCAAATAACAGTAAATTATATGCCTACGGCATTCGTAACGATGAGATTTGTAAAAGATGTGGCAGCCGTGACAGCAACAAGCATAGGCTAAAAGAATGTCCAGCCTCAAAGAAAATTTGGGATTGGTGCAGCCAGATTATTCGAAGTCGGTTACATTTCAGATGTGCAGATATTGAAGAGATTTTGTACATGGCAATAAATTTACAATCAAAGCGGCAAAAAGCAGCGCTTTGTCTGACAATGCTAGTTGTTTCTTACAATCTAGGAGTTGCAGAACCAAGTTTGTTCGTTTTCAAAAAAGAATTCAGAGAAATGCGATGGAATTACGGAAAGGTTTTTGTAAAGCACTTTGGTATTTTTCTAAACATAGCTTAAAACAAGTTTACAGTTGTCAACTGCCAGTTGTTTTGTGAGATTATGTCAAAATGTTAGAAATAGAATAAGTAGAGTTAAACACCCACTCTGTAAATAATTTTAAACGTTCAATAAAAAAAAAAAAATCTCACCCCTCAGAGGGGGTGAGAATGGGTCAAAGTATTCGAAGTCGCCTATCTAAGAATATAAGTTAATTTTATTGATCATGTCTAGTAAGCCTACTTGAAATACAATGTAACCATGCCGAATAAAAACTTAAGGTAATTTTAAAAGATGATTAATCCACCTAAAAGAGCTAATACAACCGAAAAAATGGTTGAAATTTGATACAATAACGTTTGTATGTTGTATCGCTATTTTTAGCCACCATAATCATCCTCATTAAAAAAAAAAGACACGGACAACGTCTTCAGCTTTCGGCTGTACAGACTGTTTTAAACTTAACATGAGACAACGGACAACGGATCATGCACCAGTGGAAACGGGGAAGAAACAATTCTCACAAAAAGTTTCAACGCCCGAAGCGGGAATCGAACCCTCACCCCATAGCATAAGCTTGGTGACCCTAACCGCACGGCTACGAGGCTCCACAAAGATCCACTTCCCTGACTCAATCCCTGAGTCGAGCATCGGTGACCAAGGCACTGGAATTGCTGTCTCAGATCCACAAGAGATCCAATCATTGGTTTCTGGATCTAGAAAAGACGCAACAAAGGTTGCAAAGCAAGCTTTCACTCGGGCCAGAGTTTCAACCTCCATGAGAGGAGGGGGATTACAATAAGGAGGGACGCATTGAAAGATTGATTGAAAAAAAAAACAATATTTTTAATATGCATAAGAAATGTTTCACCAAACCCTCCGTTTTAAACTCTTATGTACTTGATCATTGGACTCTATATTGCCAAAGCAAATCATTCCATCTCAAGATAGAGGATCGTTCAAATATTATGTTACACAACATTTCACATTGTTAGACCCTCTCCCGCAATAACATTTAAACGGATTTTTTAATAAATTTTGTATGAGTCCTAGCACAACGGTAGACTTACAGTCAGGTTTTTTTTTACGCGGTTTTTTTTACGCGGTTTTCATTTACGAGGTTTTTTTTACGCGGATTTTTGAATTAACGCGGTTTTTTTTACGCGGATTTTTGAATTAACGCGGTTTTTTTTACGCGGATTTTTGAATTTACGCGGATTTTTGAATTAACGCGGTTTTCATTTACGTGGATTTTTAATTTTAGGTTGGAAGTTTTCCAAGCGTTATTATAGAGTATTTATCAGTGCTGCAATTTTTCGACAGGCCTTTATGATAGCGATATTTTGCTTTTTTCATTTTCTCCGTTTTGGTTTTCCTGTCAAAGTTGCTTTCCGATCAGCAACACGGGAGCGAAATGAAATAGGTACTCACACTCGCACGCAGCGTGCTGAAAGCGTGAGCTGACAGGGCTAAATTTCCATTCAATTTTCTGTAGTTGAGTGTTTTCACCCGTGCTAACGTATAGGGCACTCACTCTCACAAGCCACCGCTTGAGACGAATGGCCTTTCAGCATGAGTAGTAGCGTGGTTCAAAACATCGTTTTTGCTCCACACCGCTTATTCGATTCCTAACCAGATTACATGCCTTCTCTCAAAATTTGAGCTCATTTAGTTAAAAATTGAGACTGCACAAGCCCGTCAAAGTTTGTATGGGAATTACTATGGGAGAACGATGTTATTTATTCAATCGACCGTAGCATTTTCCCAAGTGCCCTAGTGGGTTAGTCGACCCTTGGTAATCCTAGGCTGGTCTATCAGCTACAACTTTGCCGAAGACCGCATTCAAATTGGACGCCTCATTAATTAGTTACCAATTTTTATCCAGAATCGAAATCTTTACTCATGATTGTTAAACTATTCGGTGGGCATCACTGCATTTTGCAGTGAAACATAGTAGCCATGATTTCAGTGTGCTATCTTTGGCGCCATATGCAGCAATGTTGCCTGCTGGGAAGCTGGAGGATCACTGCTAAAGTTTGCCCAGTTGGATACAAATGGATAACTAATTAATGAGGCGTCTGATTTGAATTCGGTCTTCGGCAAAGTTGTAGCTGATAGAGTAACCTAGCATTACCAAGGGTTGACTAACCCACTAGGGCACTTGGGGAAATGCTACGGTCAATTGAATGAAAAACATCGTTTTCCCATAGTAATCCCCATACAAACTTTGACGGGCTTGTGCAGTCTCAATTTTCAACCAAATGAGCTCAAATTTTGGGAGAAGGCATATAATCTGGTTAGGAATCGACTAAGCGGTATGGAGCAAAAACGATTTTTTGAACCACGCTAATGAGTAGTGTGTGGATGATTGGGAATTGATCTTGTTGGGTCGCTCACGAATGGAGCTCTCGGACTCTGTCAGTTCTCACATCGAGGAACTGAAAACGACCGCCGCAGTCGTTCATTTTCGGCTGAAACACAGGCACTGAGACTGATATTTTGCAGGACTGGTATTTATACATATTTCTGTAGTTTTGGTGCTTAACAGCATTAAAAAGGTAGAATATGATGCAGAGTAATTTTCTGGATATCCAAGGACATCCAAACTGTTCTTGAGTTTAGATCCTAAAGTCTACGTCTGTAACGGTAACTTCTTGCATTATACAAAGCAACGATTTGTAATCTATTACATATGCCCAGTAAATCTTTTGAAAGTTCAATATGTAGACAGTTTCAGATCAGTCGGGATATCCTAGGTCATCCAAACTGTTCTGGAGTTTAGATCCCATATTCTACGGGTGCAGCGGTAGCTTCTTGCATTATACAAATCAACGATTTGTAATCTATTATGCCCAGTAAGTCTTTTGAAAGTTCAATGGACAGTTTTAGATCAGTCAGGATAATTCATTCATAATCATAATCATAATCATAATCATTCATAATACAAAGCTACGACTTGTAATCTTTCATGACTGACTGAACATCTCAAAGTTTAATAGACAGTATCAGATCTGTTGAAATGTCTAAGGACATCCAAACCGTTCTTGAGAATACATGAACTTTTTTCATTGTACAAATCTACGATTTGTAATCTATTATGTCCAGAGATTATTATTATATCTATTATTGTATCTATCTATCAGATAATTATGTCTATTATGTCCATTTCTGGCTGTTCAATTGGTTGATTTGAAATATTTTAAAACTATTTTGGAATAATTATTGATTTAATTCCTGTCTAATTATGTATAGTTACTATTTTTAGCTTGAGAAACTACTGTCATAGCCATAGACTTTGAAAACTGAGTTCCAGAACACTTAGGATTACCTTGAATATCCCAAAATTTTCTAAGAATGCTTTGTGACCTTTAACTATCAACCCTATAGCGATCGCGCTGTTATATTTTGTACAACACGTTGAAATAATCTCGCTTTTCGTGTTCAGCATTAGCGTGGTGTTGACGGTGGTGGGCAACCGCGCGAGTTATGGAAGATTAAGTGAACATGATTTACTGTACTTACATCTGTACTTCGACACTTATGCGACAACTGTGAGATGGAGTCTTAACAATGAACCGGTTTAAACCAGTGTTGCAAAACTTCATCTCATTCATTTGCACACTAACCAACAAATCTTTTTTGTCATTTTTCCTTCTATTCATGTTAAAAACGATTTCATTCATTCAGAGCACCTATCAAATGAGAAGCGAATCCTTGTCAATTGAATACATTGTCACTCGAATGAGTAGCTGGGCACGAAACACGAGAAAACCCTGCAAAATTCCGCCAGACTGAAAAAATATCGAATGTCGGGTCAAAGTCGGGTCAATTTTTATCGAATGTTGGGCCACTGTTGGACCAACATCGAACAAGTATTGGGTCCATGTTGGGTTTTGTGGTCAAAATAAAAATAGGTGAATGATAGGTTGATGTCGGGTTTGACGTCATCAATGATGGTAAAAGCTTTAAACCTTTAAACTATAGCTTGGCTTGACAGGCCAAAATCTTAAAATGTTGTCTTAAAATAATTCGTTGAGTTCATTTTTTAATATAAAATCGAGAAGGAAATTATTGAGTTAAAAGTTATAAAACATGGTTTTCATTTACGCGGATTTTTGAATTAACGTGGTTTATTTTTACGCGGATTTTTGAATTAACGCGGTTTATTTTTACGCGGATTTTTGAATTAACGCGGTTTATTTTTACGTGGTTTTTTTTTACGCGGTATGTATCCCCCGCGTAAAAAAAAACCTGACTGTATTCTTCTTTCTTTGGCATTTTCATGTATTTTATGGATGATCCTCGCTTGACACTTCTTCGACATATTTACCAAAAAAAAAGCGTGCTTTTATGAATATACAGTAAACATGGCATCACTCTAACGTCAAATGGGGCTGGATAACAAGTTGAATTTTTATTAGGGGTTATGTGCACTCGATTACTTGCTTGACCCAATCTCACCCGCATTCTTAACATTTAGACATAGGGTCGAAAATATTAAATTTTAAAATAAAAAAGTGCATTGACAGCCCGCTTTTTTCGTTGCATCAATCAGGTAATACCTACAGCTAACCACTTATAAGAAAATTTATGGTTAGGTACTTGTGTGCAACATTATGGAGGAGAAATTATTTCAGAGTGATTTACTAGCAGTTTCATCATATAAGTTTAGCCACAAATTTAACAAAGAACGATTATTGCTAAATATCTTATTCTGCATCATGACGTGTAAAAACATCTCCTCTTTGAAATAATATAAAGTTTTTACTATAAATTAGCGATGATTGATGAGCTATTTCAAATCGTATGTTTCTCCGTTTTGACCCAATCTCACCCTCCAGACCCATTGTCACCCCCATCGACGGTAGTTTAAAAGATCGAAAAAACACTTAATGCAAAAGAAATTGCTCTTGTAGCATTTCTTGATATTGAGGGCGCATTCGATAACGCTTCTTATTCGTCTATAGGGTCAGCAATGTTGAGGAGAAAATTCGACCCATGCATTGTTACCTGGGTACATGCTATGCTAGCTAATCGAAAAATCTCCTCTGAGCTTAGCGGTTCATACATTACTGTTAGGCAGCCAATTAATCGTCCCATAATAAATTAAAAATTTTCCATAAATAATTCGAAAATTGCCAATAAATAAATAGGAGTGGAAGCAATAATAAACTATAAAAGTTCCATAAACAACTCAAAACGCGCATAAATAAATCAAAACTTCCCATAAATAATTGATTTTCGAGCAATAAAAAATGTCAGAATTTCCACAAATAAATCAACAATTGCAATAAAAAACTATATTTTTTCCAACAAAAAAATTCGAACATACTACATTTTAGAACTATGATAGAAAAAATAAAAAATATTGTGCAAATTAACAGACAATCGCTTGCTGTCCGAACTCGCTAACGCTCATCGGACTTTAAAAAAGGATAACATCTCTGTTCGCATTATACCGGGCAAATTCTTGGATCTGTGGATTGCCTAGAACCGAATCGACGCAGTTACGGTGCATCGGCTTTCGGAAACTTCGGCGGCCTTCTGCCGCCTCAGTTCCTCAATCCTCTATGCGGCTTCGCCGCATGGCTCAGCCGGTACTTTATTTCGTACTTTATTCATTATTTCGTATTTATTGCTTAGTTTTCAATTGCTTGTTTGATGTTTTTCAATTGGGAATTTTTAAATTATTTATGGAAAAATCAGATTTATTTATGGAAAATTTAAACTTTTTTGTTGGAAAAAATATAGTTTTTTATTGCAATTGTTGATTTATTTGTGGAAATTCTGACATTTTTTATTGCTCCAAAATCAATTATTTATGGGAAGTTTTGAATTATTTATGCACTTTTTGATTTGTTTATGGAAATTTTATAGTTTATTATTGCTCCCACCCCTACTTTTTTATTGGCAGTTTCTGATTTTGTTATGGAAAATGATCACTTTTTTATGAGTCGTTTATATTTTAGCCTTACTGTTAAAGCAGTTGTGGTAACTGGTGGTGGATGAGCTTCTAGACAGCTTAGAGAGAAGAGGCTTCGAAGTGGTTGGATATGCTGATGACGTTGTCATTATTGTACGAGGCAAATTCGAAAGTGTTATCGTGGAAAGAATGCAATCTGCCCTAAATCACACTTCTTCCTGGTGTCAAAAGGACTAGGCATAAATCCTACAAAAACTTCCATTATCCCTTTCACCAAACGGAGAAAGGTTCAACTGAAACCCCTTTTCTTGAATCAAACACAATTAGTTTATTCAAGTGAAGTAAAATATCGACGCAAAACTGAATTGGAACTCTCATCTCCAATCAGTTGTGTGAAAGGTCTCAATACACTTTGGGTTTGTTCAAAAACCCTTGGTAAAAGATGGGGCCTAAAACCAAGTATGATCATGTGGATATATAAAACCATTGTCCGTCCCAGGACTACTTACGCTTCCCTTGTCTGGTGGCCTGAAACTAATGAGGCTGCTGCAAGGGCTAAGTTCAACAAAATCCAACGCACCGCTTGCATAGCCATCACTGGTGCAGTTCATTGTACACCCACTTTGGCCCTAGACGCAATGCTTCACCTGCCCCGGTTAGATCAATTCATAAAGCTGGAAGCGGAAAAAAGTGCTCTAAGGTTAAAGAGAACAAAAACACTGCTGTCGGGAGACCTTACGGGTCATCTCAGCATATTAAATGAATTTGCCATAAATCCCGCAATAGGAATTTGTAGTGACTGGATGGAAACGGTAGTCAATTATGACTTACCTTACGATGTGTTCATTCCTTCCCGCCAGGAGTGGGAAGGAGGTGGACCCAGCGTTCCAACAGGCTCTATAAATTTCTTCACAGATGGGTCGAAAATGAATAATCTGACAGGCTCTGGAATCTATGGCCCTAGAAAAAAAATCTCTGTCCACTTAGGACAGTGGCCCACAGTATTTCAGGCGGAAATATATTAGAATGCGTGTTATTATGCCTGAGGAGAAAGTATAGATTGGCAGCCAAGCGGCACTTAAGTCGCTTAATAACTACACTTGTAACTCAAAGCTGGTGTGGGAATGCATTCTGGCTTTGAAAAACTTATCCATACGCAATCGAGTCTTCCTATATTAGATCCCAGGACATACGGGTCTAGAGGGAAACGAGATTGCTGATGAGCTAGCCAGGAATGGATCTAATGAAAGGTTCATTGGCCCTGAGCTTTTCTGCGGGATCTCAGACTCAGTAAAAATGGCAATGAACAAATATATGGTCAGTCAAATCACATCAAACTGGAATGCACTTCCCCATACGAGCCAATCCAAAAGGCGATTAACCCCAAGAAAACCCAACAACTATTAGGTCTCAACAAAAGGGATCTCAACATCTACACCGGTCTAATAACTGGACACTGCCCTGCAGATACCATCTACAAAAGAACGGAGCAATCCAAAATTCAAATTGCCGCTTCTGTGACGAGGAGAGAGAATCATCAGAACACATCCTCTGCTATTGCAGTGCACTCACCCAACGTAGGTTCAAAGTTATCAGCAAGCGCTTTTTTAGGGCCTGCTGACATATGGATCTTATCTCCCAAGAAGGTGGTTGGCTTTATAAAGCTAGTCTCGCCAGAATGGCGGAGTCACATACTGTAACTCAGGATCTCTATTCATCAATAATAGATGGTCTTGAGTTCCGTCGATACCAAGGTATCTCAGTGACAAACATGTTACTGAGATAACTTGCGTACCTCACAGCAAAAGGGTATATCACAATAGTTCTAAAATCTGGACGCAGTGATCTTCACCCGACAAACGAGAGAGATACTATCTATCTATCTATATATATAAAAATACGTGGGACCGCGCATAACTTGCGAACGGGTGGTCCGATTTGGGTCGTCTAAGTTTTGTTCTGTTAGTTTTCACCCAAGGAAGGTTTATGAGGCCTAAAACATGGGAAAATAGATAGTTTTTGAAAATCGGGTTTTCATACATTTTGAACGGGGACTTGGGCGCTTGAAACATCAAAAATCGCAGTAGGCAAGACAAAGTTTGCCGGGTACAGCTAGTTAAGTACAAAAACATATCTTTGGCTCCGTAAAGCGTTATACGCGATTGAGCCCCAAATAAATGAACTAGATAAAAAAAATGTTACATGGCACGCATTGAAATGGCATCACTATGATGATAAATCTAAGCCACAATAGAGAGCTACCGTAATCATAAAAGTAAACTACTTTTATATTTAGATATCTTTTAACTTCCTCAATGCTTTGTTTCGCAATTCTCCGTAACGTCTGCTAGTTGCAAAGCCCCTTCGGGCAAACAAAGCTCATTGGATGAAAACCTAGAATCCAAGGTTAATGCATAATTTTCAGGTTGACGCAACTCATACACCAAACCAAAGCAAAAAAAAAAAACAGTGCAAGTCATTGTTTGCGGAACAGTGTCCCCGGAAATAACTACTGCTTCACTCATCGTTGGCATAATCATTTCAATTCACAACATTTTGAAATAACCGCTTGACTGCCTCTTTCGCAACCACCATCGCCGAGCCAGTGCCATTGAAAAACCACTCAACCGAGGGTGACAAGCTCGCAATTCTCCGGAAACGGGAACCAGCTGATTCTAATCATGACGCTACCTGACCAACCTCCACTTTCCCACCAACTCCCCTCCTCCATTAAGGGGCATCACATAAGCCCTCCAAATTCCGGGAATGAAACAACCACCCATCACAAGAGGAAAAAAAAAACAGCCGGAAGCCCAGTAGAACTTACTCACTCCACTCACTCCTCGGTTCGCACCGGATCGGATCCGGTTCGGCCCGGGATATGCGTTGCGAAAGTGTTTGCGGCGGCGAGCTTACGTCATGCTTCTTTCCCGGTTCAAGAATGAAAACAGGTAGATTCCATCCGACCGACCGTCGAAGTGCAACCGAGAGCTGTGGCGGAAGAGAAGGGAGGGAGATCCTCCACCTGTTTGTGCTTGGAAAAGCGGAAAAGTTACCTACACCGTTCGGGAGCCGGAGCTTTTCCGGGGGCGTACGGATGGCGGGTGGTGGACGGGTCGTGCTGAGTAGTAGCATTCCCCGGATGTTTTGTGACGTCGACGTAGCATACATACAGGGGTATAACGACGTCGACGTCGACGATGGCAGCGATGCGATGGTGGATTCGACGCCAGCCGAGCGGCTTCTTGACGGTGGTCCTGACTCCTGAATGAAAATCGGGGCGCCTGCGCAGTTCTGCGAGTCGACGACGAGGGGGCATCCTGACGCGAACGTGACGAGCGTGGTCGTCGTTTCGTCGGCAAGTGGAAAGGAGAGAATGAGAAGAGAGCTACAGACCGACCGAAAGCTCGCGGGTGCATCCTTGGAAGGCTTTTTGGGGAAAGATTTCTTGTGGTAAGGGGTGGTTTGGGGAGAAGGAAGGGACGGTGCACGACTAGGACCTAGGAAAAAGTGGCTCACCGTTGGCGTTCGCTCATTCGCGTTTCATCCCTTGACGAGGCAGTTAGTGTGTTGTACACGGTTCCCGAACGCGCGTCATGGCCAAAGCGGCCTCCCAGGGTGGTCCAACTTGCCCCCTTATCATCATCATCACCAGCAACAGCAGAAGCAGCAACAACAACAATAAAAACTACCAACTGCAACAGCAACAATAGCAACAGCTACCAGAACGGAGCCGAGTTGTGAGGAGAGTTAGAACAACAGGACGGTTCAACCGTAGCGGGTGTTCGACTAATCCTTGTTCCGACCGTTGATTAGGCCAGTTCTTAAGTGATTCTGAATCTTGAGTCCTTCTTGCTCGATGGATATGAAGCAAATGAGTTAACCGAACAAGTGTTTGAATTTCTGGATACCAAAAAGTCGAAAAACAGTTCGCTGATTTCTAACGAAAACGGATTAAACTGAAGAAGATTCAAGTGTGTGCAAACCATACCCACTAGGAATGAAATTCTAACTTACAGGATATTTCCTTATATCCACACATTCGCATACAGCGGCATACGTGAAGCGATCCCCTCGGAGGGAACGAGAGATACCAAGAGTCTTTTTTTATACACTAATAAGTCCAGTGTTCGGTTCTGTCTGTCGGAAGCATCCGTTCCAAACGAAGAAGATTTACAAAGCACAGCATAAGAAGAGCTTACAAGCGTAAAACGGCAAGAGTCGCGAAAGAGGTGAAATCAAGTGAAAACTGTGTGCGTGTGTGCTTCGGTGAAGAGATAGTGAAATCGGTGGGTAAAACACACAAGTGCTTCTCGGAATCGATCCGGATACGTCCGTGTCGTGTCGCCTCTAGTAGTCGGCGGAGTCGGAAAATCACTGAACCTCTCGGCGCGTTCGCGACCCGTATTTCCCCCGCATTTCACGGCTCTCGGTTCTCCGGTTCTCGCAAAGGTGAAAAAGCAAACAGCGACAGGATAACAACTTCCACAATCGATATCGGAAAAGGACAGTGCGCGCTGTGGATTCATAACGGATGTGCTAAAAATAGACTGACAAAGCGGAGTGTACGATTGCATACCAGGCGTTGTGGTGAGAGTGTGTCGAACAGCCGCCAAGCGGAAACGGACAATCGTAGGAAAGTGTAATAAGTAAAAAAAAACATCCAAGCAGGCCGACCGCAACGCGGCTAGGCAGGTGAAAATTTTTCCGAACAAAGACGGCGGTGAAAATATCAAACAGGCAAGAATCGAAGTTGGCTTTGAACCTGTTGATTATTAACTTGTTACGTGTGCGTGAGTGCGGTTCGCCTGTTTCGCCGCTTGGAAGCGCACACGCAAGTTCACCCGTGTACGTGTGACTACCTGTCACTGCTCCCCGCCACTCGTTCTCTTCATCACGCTCCACATTCCTCCGTGTCTTTCGCTCTCCCCACCCTCTTTTATCACCCTCAAACCCCAAAAAAAAAGTCCACAACTCCACACCAGTTGTGACCGACTCGTTAACCACTGTACATAGTCCTTCCGGAACCACAAACTCCTAAACCATGTTCCGTCGCCAAATCCTGCCGATCCTGGCGTATATGAGTGTGCTCTCCAGCACCTACTCTCTACACATGGCCCGCGACGCTTACATAAAAGCACCGCCTCCTCCTCCGGCCGCAGCAGCCCAGCTCCTCGAAGAACTGGACGACATGTCCGAGCTGTTAGCGGAAAACAGTATCCCCGCGGGGCCACCGCCTCCCATCCTGGTGCTTCCGCACATGAAACAGTCCTCGTTATCCTCCGTGCCCTCCCACCACCAGCAGCACCAACACCATCACCAACAACAGGTGCTGCTCCCGGCGCCCCAGCAATCCA
Source organism: Aedes albopictus (assembly GCF_035046485.1). Taxonomy (NCBI): domain Eukaryota; kingdom Metazoa; phylum Arthropoda; class Insecta; order Diptera; family Culicidae; genus Aedes; species Aedes albopictus. The sequence goes on from NC_085138.1 coordinate 349,117,046, forward strand.
CCCTAGAAAGGTCGCCCCACGGCGTCGGGGTCGTAATCAATCACCTAACCAGTAACGAACTGCCCGAACTGAGTCCACCGGTGCCGGTGCGCCATCCGGTCGGACCCCTAGTTCAACCCCGCGGCCTACAGGAACTGTTCGGGGTTCAAAACAACTACGACCTGCGCAACACCCGGCAACCGGCACCGAACCCCAACAACGGCGACGTCAACAGCAACAACGATCTGAACAACAGCGACGAAGATCAGCAGCAGCAGCGAAACCCGAACAACAACAAACGATCATCGCATAGTAATAGCAATGGCGGTGGAGGAGGAGCTGGACGAGGAGGAAGTTCTATGGAGGCCACCGGGGGTGGTGGAGGAGGATCTATGGACAGTAGTAACAGCGGTAGTGGCGGAAGCAGTAGTGACGGAAGCGGTAATATGCCGACAATTCCGCATGATATGGCTAGCCAGCTGATGTTGCGCAGTGCACGAGGTCAGCGGCAGTACGATGTCCCGCAGATCGGTAAGTACTGATCATATACTACTACCTAAAACTTGTTCTACGTTTAATCTACGCTGAATGAAGAACTTCGTCTCACTGGGGCCTCACTGGATCTATTGGATCCAGCCTCAGCGTCTTCAGTAACTATGAAAAGCGAGTGAGAGTCAGCGTTGTTCGGGCAATACAATATTCAGCGGATAGTCAAAATAATTGGGACAGGTATAATTTTCGCTTTTCAAAAAATGTTCAACTAGCTGTAACTTTTCGAAAAGGTCATCAAATATTCTCATTTTTTTTCTGTGAGTTCATCAACTAGTTGTGTATCAGTGCACAGTGGGAAAAATCGACCCAAAAAACGGATCTTTTAACGCCGCTGGTTTCGGTACGTGAAGTTGACCATTTCTGACGTAAAAAAATACGAGAACTCGATTGGTGCTAAATTCATTCACGCACGGCACGGGAAGTGGTCCATTTTGACCTTTTTTCATACAAAAAGAAAATCAAAATGTACTTTCAAACAACTAACACGACCGTAAATCGTTGAAAATAGCTGCAGGTGAAATAAGAGGTCAATAGAAATTTTAAACATAAATGAAAGATTTTTTAAAAGCTTATTTTGCCCCATATTCCCCAACAACTTGTGGATATTCACATTTTTTCCTAATTATATTGGATTTTAAATGTTACTGATTTGAAGTGATTTGTTTGGCATAAACAAAAAGCGCCAGATCTATTATCACCAGAACCATCTTCGAGAGTTGTCCGATTTGCCCCATTTTGCCCTATTTCCATGAAAAAAGGAGATTTTAAATGTAGTTATGAAAAACAAATACTGCTATAGAACGTTGAAATAAGCTTTAGGTGAAATTGGAAGCTAACAGTTATCATGCGTATAAATGAAAGATATTTTCCCTATTTTACCCTACATTCCCCTAAAACTGCTGGATAATAACATATTTTGTATGGTTTTGTTGGATGCAAAACATGAAGTCCTGGATCATTTTTGATTTATACATAATGCGGGTTATCGATTAATACTAGGATAATTCTCGGAATGGTATGAATAGCTGTCCATCTCACCCCAATTTGCCCTGATTTTTTATCATGTAATGAATAAATTAATTTGTCCTGATTTTTTGTCATTTAATGAATAAATTAATTTCCCTTATTAGCATTGGTACTGTTACCAAAAAGGCATATATATGACTTTTTCTATAATTTCAGCTTTTGAATGGGGAATTAAGGGCATAATAAGCATTTTATAAAATATGTCAAATATGCGCTAAACTGATTAAATAGGGCGTCTTAATGCACCAACTTATATATAAATGCCTAATTTAATTAGCTGTTTGCATATTTGCCACCAATTAAGATTAAGATTAATGCTTATTATACCCTGAATTCCCCACCAAAGTCATATTCTTAACTGTCCTTTTGATTACATTGGTTTCAGTACCAAAAGTCCATGAATTCGGACATAAGCAAATGATGGAAATCAATTCATTTATGAGGCGACAACATATCAGGGCAAATTGGGGTAAAATGGACAGCTATTTGTACCCTCTCGTGAATGATTCTAAAGCTAGTCGATAAATCGTATTTGTATATATAAAAAATGATCCAGGACTTCATGTATTGCAACCAGTGACAGTACAAAACAATACAGAAAATGTTATTATCCAGCAGTTTTAGGGGAATGTAGGGTAAAATAGGGAAAATATATATAATATATGTGCATGATAACTGTTAGCTTCCAATTGCAACTAGAACTAATGTCAACTTTCCATAGCAGTATCTCATTTTTCTATGATAATAGGGCAAAATGGGGCAAATTAGACAACTACTGAAGAAGATACTGGTGATAACAGATCTAGCGCTTTTTGTTTATGCTAAAAAAAACAAATTCAAATCAGTAACATTAAAAATCCATTCATATTTATGTAAAATTCACAATTTCCAGCAGTTGTTGGGGCATATGGGGCAAAATAAGCATTTAAAAGAATTTTTCAGGTGTGTTTATGATTTCTATCAACCTCTTATTACACATGCAGCTATTTTCAACGATCTACAGTCGTGTTAGTTGTTTGAAAGTACATTTTGATTCTCATTTTGTATGAAAAAAGGGCAAAATGGACCACTTCTCGTGCCGTGCGGTGAATGAATTTAGCACCAATCGATTTCTCGTATTTTTTTTACGTCAGAAATGGTCAATTTCACGTACCGAAACCAGCGGCGTTAAAAGATCCGTTTTTTAGGTCGGTTTTCCCACTGTGCAGTGGTCCAAATTTAGAAAAGATCGGGCTATTCTACACGAAGTTAGAAAGATTCTAGAAAAAGGTATAATTAAAAAAAGTACAGGTATGTTCTCTTTTTGTCAATACGGTCCGCAATTTTAGTTGACTGCGTTCCAAAAAACGTCTGTCTCGTTTTTTCTCGACACCACATTGTTGAGAATTTGGCTGGCCCAAATTTAATGACTGACGGCGCTTAGGTCTAGTCACAAAGGCCAGGACACATGTGGGGAAATACCTCTCAAGTAACATATTTTAGTCAAATAGACTAGAAGAGGTCCTCAAACCTGTCATAAAATCTAAATAGAAGACATAAGGTTTTATGACGGTTCATAAAACATCTACTTGAATATTTAATTGGCGATCAAAGTGTTACTTGGGTGTCCCATCCCAGGAATCCCAGAACCAAGGGGTGACATTGCAACGCCACTCCCACGGTTTTTTTTTCACGAAGTTGGCTTTTTATGCACTCATAACTCATTGTCTCCACTCAATGTTTTTGTTGTAGAATCAATAACGCTGCCCAGCACGCTTAGCCGCTTTTAGGCCTGTAATATACAATACTCTGATGTACTGCAAACATAAAAAAGGACAAGAAAAATTGTTATATTTTGGTTTTGCAACAAATTCATCAGATATTTATGGCAACATAAACCAGGGAAGGTGTTTCCCAACCTTTGAGGTTGATATTTTTCCAACATCCCAGATCATAAAATGTCATCGTACATTCCAAACGGTATATTATGAATTTCTTTGGCCATTGGATTTGAAGGTCGATTCAACATTCTATTTCAAACGCCCTTTTCAACGAATCTTGTAAATTTATTCTCCTTGCTGTCACTACCTCGTTTTTTATGCCACTTTCTGCTGTAATAGTTGTCAAAAAGAAAGAAAGTTAAGATGAAATGTGAGCTAGCAAAAAAAAAAAATACACGTGCCAATCTGTCTAGTAGGATCCCGCTTAATAGGAGTCCGTTGAATAGGAATTCGTTTAGTAAGAGACTCGACTGTAATAATGTTTCTGAATAGCATCCGAGTTTTCAATAGATTCATGGTTTCCAGCAGATTATGCAAAGCTATTATTTTGTTACTCACACGACTTTGTTCGCTTCTTTACAATTTCAGCAAAATTTGCAGTAACATTGGCGGGGCAAAAGTTCACTTTTATCAAGGGGTTGATTTCATAACTTACAGCCAGTTTTCTCTCCGGCCCCAAATGTTTTAGTTCAACAATAACAGGCCTTCTCAGGATCTTCACCGGTGTCTCATAAACCTCTCAATCAATCAACGCAATCAGTCGCACTGTTGCCAAGTCGGAATCCATCGGAAAACAAGAACAAGACTAGGAAGCTTCTTCCTGTAGTCCCCACGCGAAAAGTATACTTTTCCATCAAACTCACTTGGAAAGTTTATCCATCAACCGTAGTCGACGTCGTCGCCTGACTACCTACTTACCACTACTGGAGAAGGCCCAACAAGTCTGATTGCGCTGGCCAAGGAGAGGGCAAATGAAAGTGCAACAATCTTATCACGATGACGACGGCGACGGTGATCGTGTCCGCCGTGTGCCAAATGCGAAAGTTTATTACACGCCATCCGCTGCTTGCCGTGTTGACTCGCGAGGAAATTGCTTTGAAAAGTCGATTAATTTGTCTTTCGCAAAACAAAACCTTGGGGTCGAAGAGTAGAAGTAGAGCTCAGCTTGTGCTTCCAGGTCTCCTCTTCTCTTTGGGGGTGAGAGGCAGTTGAAGCGATTCAATTCCAGCCAGTTGATAGAATCAAATCGTTGAATCATGTTTGTTCAAACTTCTTTTCACCGCTCTGGCATTCCATGCCACTTGCGTTAGAATATGCTTTTCCAGTCAGGCCATCAACCGCCATCTGTAAGACCTTGCTGAGGGTGGGTTCCATACCCGATATAACCTTACGTCATCCCTGAAACAATTGAACATGTGATGCCTTGGGGGGGGGGGATGGGGGCAGATGTTTACGACTTTTGGGAGGATTTCCTGTACGGTGAAGATCTGGTACGTCGTCGACAAGTCATCAACCAAGCCGGCTTGACAACTCCCCACAAACTCATTCGCTTTAGTTATCGTCTGTCTGAAGTTCTCAGATTTCAAATGATCACTTTTCCTGTGGATGGGGTAGATTATCCTTTGCTTTCACTCTTTTAGTAGCTGTTCGATTTTCTAGGTCCTGACTATCATCCGGTGCTCATAGAAGTGCTGCTGCCACCTTTCAATCACCTCACGTCCGTCTGTCAGGAGGCTCCAATTTTTATCCCTGCAGATTTCGTTGAGTGGTGCAGTAGAACTTCCGTGTTTCTTGACAACGGCGCAGCAGTTTCACTCCCTCGCACTCCCGTGCTTTCAGGCGGCGTACTTCCTACCTAAAGTGGCAGGTTTGCTGTTGGCATCGTTCCACGTTCTGCCGGGTTCCTTGCTACAGCATTACCGCCGCCTGCGCTTCGTTCTTCTCCTCCATAACCGTTCTGCACTCCTCGATGAATCATTCGTTTAGTCAACTCCGTTCCACGTTCGCGATGGTGCTGTCGGCTGCGTCGATGATGGCTACTTTTACTGTACTCTAGCAGTCCTCTTGAGAAGCCACCTTGTCTGACAATGCTGGCTCGAGATTCTACGCTTATGCTGTGGTGATCTCCAGGTGATAAAGAAGGTTGTGTTGGGAAAAAGTTGCTACGTATGGCCATGTTCTTGACGAAATCAAGGAGTCGTAAGCCGCTTTCGTTTATCATCCGGTGGGCGCTGAACTTTCCAATCATCGTCGTTCTGAACTTCTTTTCACGGTGAAAGCTGTTCCCAGCTCGCGTGTGTTGCCGCAGTTTTGGTAGATGGTATGATTACCTTAATGTTTGCACCATGGATCCTGTCCAAAACACCTCTTGCAACTGTACGATGCCGAATCCACGGTCCTTCGGGACATCGGCGAGTATGTGGGTGCTCCAGATGAAGTTGAGATATCAACAGTTCCACAAACCGAGTTTCCAATCGCAAGTTCTTTTCCGTCTCGTGAGTCATTGCCATTGGATCTGGTTCGTATTCTCGTCTTGTTTCCTATTCGCTGCTTGTTGGTTTAACGACTGACTTACAGGGCTCGCAACCTCCTAGATTTCATGAGTACCAGAGTGTCCAGTTGAGCTTAGAGTCCTTCACTGGTACCCAGACGTTTATCAGATACCTCCAACATCGCGAACATACACTACTGAATGTCGCTCCTCCTGAAGAACAGATTCTCAGGCGTGCAGAAACAAAACCTTCCTTCCTTGTAGGCATACGACCAAAGTTTCTATCAAGGTTGGTTGGCAAACATTCCCTAAGGTTGCTCGCTGCCTGGCCGGTACCACACGGGGATACAGGTATAGGAGTAGCTGGGAGTAGACTGATTACCTCAATGGGGTCTGTATCACGCGATAATAGGTGTTTACCGTTATTTTTTTGTGAAATTATAGTTTTTCAATATAACTTCGTTGGCTTTTCATGGAACAATTCGTTCTTGTTCCAATACTGCGGCACGGATGCCATTCCTAAACTGAACTAGTTCCGAGAAATTGAACGAAATGTTAACGGCTGCTTACTTGCTTTCCACATTCCAGTCCGACCACTTCACAGTCCCAAGCAGCAGTAGCAGTAGCATCCGAGTAAATGACAAACTTTTACTTAGCACTCTTCAACATCATCCAGACAAGAGCAACAACAACAACAACGGTCGGTCGTCGGTTATATCTCGCATTAGGCATTCGGAGGGATGTTCTCTGCTACTGGCTGGCTGATACTTCTGGAAACTGAACGACCCATGTTTCCCCGCTCGTTGGCTGACGGGATGGCGCATTTGGATCTCGTTGTGCACTCACATTATCCTCGGAATTTATTACCCATGCCATATTTCATTACGGACTTTTTGGCACAGGCGACGTGTGCGACTCCCACGCGCAGACTGTATAGGGTGGCGTCCGTCGCAGCCCCATTGGAGCAGCAGCAGCAACAGCAGTACGGTCGAGTATTTTTCCACTCCCCAGTTTGGGGTTTACGAACTCGTTGCGAGGGTCTTGGAACATTCGGAGGTGACTTGCGCATCTGAATTTCATCAATCGCTAATGATTTTAGTCATTGCAAAGTTTTCTATCATTTACATGAAAAGCAGCACAGATTTTTCAACGGTGAAATTGCCATCTATAAAATCTAGAGCATGGTTTCCCAAACTGTGGGTCGCGACCCCCCAGGAGGGTCGCCGGCTTTCATCCAGGGGGTCGCGAGGCATAGTCGAATATTTTACTATAACAGACAACAAATGAGAGAATTTCTATGGTGGGCCGCGAAAAATACGTCTGCTTGCCAAAGAGGGTCGCGCACCTGAAAGTTTGGGAACCTATGATCTAGAGGGTAAATTACGTGAGAAATAATTTTCGCATAAACTTTGAAGATTCGATACGCTTTAGGGCACCGAAGTTTGTGTTATGGACATTTATTGTTCATAAGTAACCAAAAGTTCTGCTTGCCATTAAGAAACAAACTTTCAAGTTTCATAAAGTTCAGATAATATTCCGAGTAGAACTTTCTTAATGCTTACAATCTGACAAGCAACTTTAGGTTACATAAAGTTCCAGTGCAGCATATTTATCCCATGTTATTAGGGATTCCCATAAAACATGGGACAACTATGCTGCACACGGCAGTACCCGACTAGAAAATTGTAACAAAAATATAACATAATCCTAACAAACCATGATATTAACAACTCATTGGGATATAATCGTGTTCAACATCCTTGTTTTTTTTTTCAAAATACTATAGCTCAATTTAATCACATTATGTTATAAATGTCGTTTGATAACTCATTGTATTATAACTAAGTTTTGAGTCTCCGACATTTGAAAAATAATTTTACAAAATTATATCATATTTTGATAGAATCCTGAGGCTAAAATTCATATCACATTTTGTTATAATTTTGATATGATTATAACAAAATAAGTTATAATCTTGATTAGATCAGTGTACTTTTTCTTGCAATTTTAGTTATTTTAACATCATTCTGCATCTAGTTAATAACATAATAAGTTATCGAAAAATATTATAACATCATAACACAATATGATATAAGCTTGATATAATTCTCCAGTCGGGTATCTTAAGCAGCTTTCATGCTTCTGGAGGGACTTATACTGAACTTGTTAAGAACTTTTCACAGAATATCCAGCAAGGCTAACTGTTATTTAAAGGACCATTCACACCAACGGGCCGGGCCACCGCCTGATCCCATCCCGACTAGAAAGTTCTAACAAAAACATAACATAATTATAACAAACCATGATATTTATAACTCATTGTGATATAATCGTGTTCAACATCCTTGGTGATTTTTAAATACTATAACTCAATTATAACACATTATGTTATAAATGTTGTTTGACAACTCATTGTAATATAATTTAGATTTGATTTTTCGACATTTGGACAATAACATTACAAAATTGTATCACATTTTGATAGAAACTAGAAATCCTCTAGCTAATATTCATATCACATTCTGTTATAATTTTGATCTGATTGTAACAAAATATGTTATTATCTTGATAAGACCAGTGTGGTTTTAGTTACAATTTTAGTTATTTTAACATCATCCTGCATCTAGTTTATAACACAATAAGTTATTAAAAATATCATAACATCATAACACAATATGATATAATCTTGATATAATTTTCTAGTCGGGATCTGGTCTAAGCTCCAAATTTCTCCCATACATGTATAATTTATGGAAGCGTTGGTTGGTACTAATGCAACCAGGCCGTATCTGGGGTGAAACCGGGACACCACCGATTTTTGGGACGAAGTAAATAGAAAAATGCTTTCATTCCTCGAACAATTCACCCAGAATATGGATTCCCGAAAATTCCGCCAAACATTCTTCCAGAATTTTCCCAAATACTTTGAAAAACCTTCTGGAAATCCGACAAATTGCCAAGGGATGCTGTTGGAAATTTCTCTTGAAATTGCTTTGTAAATTTGTCAAGGGACTCATCCAGCAGTAATTGCTTTAAGAAATTCATCTGAAGTCTTTTCGGCAATTTTTCTTAGGGTTTTATGCGCATTTTTTGTTTAATTCATCCCAAAAATTGATTTAAAGTGCAATCGGAAATTCTCCGTGAATTCATCGAAAATTTCTTACGGAAATTCTAGCGGGATTCTTCCAGTAGTTTCTCTGTCAGTTTTTAGAATTTATTTTAAACGATTTCTTCAAAGAAGTTTCTTTGGAGATTCTTCTGGTGTATTAAAAAAAATCTTTTGAAAATCTTTCTGGGGTTTCCTCCAGTTATTTAGGTATTAGGGAATGTTTCAGAGAGGTTCTTCAAAAATTTGTCTGGCAATTTCTTCAGAGTTCCTTAAAAATTTCATTTCTGGAATTTTCCCGACAGCTGTTAGAAGACAACCTCCGGCATTTTTATGATTTTCTTCGGAAGTAAGTAACTTCTTTTTATGATTACCTTTGAAAATTCGTTCGAGAGCATTTTTGCATGAACTTTTCAACAATTCTTTTAGAAATTGTATGACAGTTTCTTCAGAAATTCCTCCGACAGTTTCTCTTGGAATTCCTCCCGTAATCTCCTCAGGTATTCTTCCAATAATTTCTACAGGAGCTCTTCCAAGAAGTTCTTTGGTGAATTTTAAATTAATTCCTCTGTTAATTTCTTTGGAAATTCCTCTGAAACTTAATTCATTAATTGCTCCGATAATTTATTGAGAAACCATTTTTATTAGAAATTCTCAGGTCATTTTTGCATAGTTTTTTCAATATGTCTTCGTACATTCTTCGAGAAACTCCATGAAATTTCACAAAGAAATTTCTTCGCATTTTATTTTTTTGAAGAAGCTCCTCAGACAGTTTCTCAAGGAACTCACAATTATTTTAGGAAATCCTCAAAAAATTTCTCTAGATTCTCTTGAGGACAAGCTCGTTAGAATCTCAAGATGGCCGCAATGTCCGACGCTTGCAACTGCTCATGGTTGTAAGCGCACAAGTATCATAATAAACTAATCCAGCGTGCAGATCTTCGTATTTAGAGCTTATTACAAGTCAGAAAAAAAAAACATAATAAAAGCTACACTACCGTTACAAGTTTAATTATTGATATTCGTGCATTTGCGGTTCCGGTGCAAATTTGAACTGGGAATTCAAGACGTTTGTCCTTAAAGAATTGATATTACAATTCCTTCCTTTTTTCAGAAATTGCACCTGCAGTTTTTTAGAGGTGCATCCAGTAATTTCTTCAAGCTTTTTTTTCAGAAATTTCTCAAATTATTTCTTTAGAAATGCCTCTAGAATGTTATCTACCAATTAATTTGGAAATTCCTTCAGCAAATTCGAAACAAATATGTAGAAAATTCCTTTAGCAATTCGGAATTTCCCATCAGAAATTTCTCGAGGATTCGTGACGGCAATTTTTAAGGACATCCTGGAAGCCATTTTCAGGAATTCATTCGACAATTCTTTTCCTCTTAGGAATTTGTTTTTGGATGTCCTCTTGTCATTTTCCTAGAACTTTAACTAATCGTTTCTTCAGGAATTTCTCAGGAAATCTTCCGATAATTTGTTGTTTTTTTTTTTTTGACGAATTGTTTAGGAATTCATCAGTAAACTTTTCTGGCAATTTATTCAGTGATTTTTCCACCAGTTGTTTGAACATTTCCACGACATTTTTTGATGATTTCTTTCGATAATTATCTCTTCTATAGTTTCCTAAAAAATGCTTCTTTTCTTGCTTTCTGCCGATGTCTTCAGGAACTCCCAGGGTGGTATCTTAGATTCCATTGGAAATAAGTTATCTGTGTTACTATTGTGAAGTGTTCTCATGTATGCTCCATGCTCCATGATAAAATACAAGTACTCCATAAAAAATGAAATCTGTACCCATAGTAAATTGGATAAAGATTGCTCTAAAGAAAAATAAAATTCCAGGAAAATTTCCAAATAAATTGCCGGAGATATTCCTTAAAGCATTGTCGGAGAAATTCCTGAAAGAATTCTCGGAAAATTTAGTAAATGATTTGCCAGAAGGATTCCTGAAAAAAACTGAAAGGGAAATTAATCCTTCGGGATGAGTGGAGAAAATCCATAAACTATTCAAAAAATCCAAAGAAATGACCGAAGGAATTCTTTAAGGCTCAAATGAGAACCGCATATTTACCAAACTGAAAAAGCACTTTTTCCACAATGGCCATCAAATCGAAGAAAATAGGGATGTCCGATTGTTATAACAGAGAAAAAGGAACAATCGGACATTCCAGTTTTCTTCGATTTGTTAATCATTTAAAAAAAAAAGTTCTTATTTCAGTTTTGGAAAATTTGCAATTCTTAATCTAGGCCAAGGCAGTTTCCGAAAGAATTTCCGAAGAAATCGTCGGAAAAGTTCTCAATTTAGTTGCTTGAAGAACTCCTGAAGAAAATGTCACTGACGTTTTTTACTCCGTATCGGGTATTTCCATTACAGCGACCAGTTTTTGTTTGCCCTTTTGTAATACAGGAAAGTGTAACGGCAGCCTTTTTATTGCATCCAGACAAAAAAAAAACTGGAAAAGCTCCATAGAAAATCAAAAAGCGGCCCATAAAGAATGAACATATAGAGGGGGTGTTGTGGAGCGGACCTGGTGTGATGGTTAGAACACTTGACTATCACGCCGAGGACCTGGGATCGAATCCCACTCCCGACAAACTCGCAAAATGTGAGTTCTTCCTTCGGAAGGGAAGTAAAGCGTGGGTCCCGAGATGAACTAGCCTAGGGCTAAAAATCTCGTTAATACAGATAAAAAAAAAAGAGGCGGTGGCCAAAATGTTTGGGATAGGCAACTTTTTTTTTCTCTCTCAAAAAAGTTCAACATGCTGTAGCTTTTGATGAAGTACTTCGAAATTCTTAAGTTTTGACTGTTTGTCAACCTATTATATGTACATCGTTGGTACAAATTTGAGCTTGATTGCTTAATTTTTTCGCAAAGATAGAGCCATTCTCGTAAAATATAATTTTTTAGACAACTTATTTTTGAACTGTCATATCTCGGAAATCAGGGAACCGAATTGAATAAAATGTTGAACGTTTATCAACAATATATTGATACTTCACATGTTATTAAAACATGCGTTTTTTTAGAACGTGGAAAAGTTATCTGTGTTACTATTGTGAAGTGTTCTCATGTATGCTCCATGCTCCATGATAAAATACAAGTACTCCATAAAAAATGAAATCTGTACCCATAGTAAATTGGATAAAGATTGCTCTAAAGAAAAATAAAATTCCAGGAAAATTTCCAAATAAATTGCCGGAGATATTCCTTAAAGCATTGTCGGAGAAATTCCTGAAAGAATTCTCGGAAAATTTAGTAAATGATTTGCCAGAAGGATTCCTGAAAAAAACTGAAAGGGAAATTAATCCTTCGGGATGAGTGGAGAAAATCCATAAACTATTCAAAAAATCCAAAGAAATGACCGAAGGAATTCTTTAAGGCTCAAATAAGAAACGCATATTTACCAAACTGAAAAAGCACTTTTTCCACAATGGCCATCGAATCGAAGAAAATAAGGATGTCCGATCGTTATAACAGAGAAAAAGGAACAATCGGACATTCCTGTTTTCTTCGATTTGTTGATCATTTTAAAAAAAGTTCTAATTTCAGTTTTGGAAAATTTGCAATGCTTAATCTAGGCCAAGGCAGTTTCCGAAAGAATTTCCGAAGAAATAGTCGGCGAAGTTCTCAATTTAGTTGCTTGAAGAACTCCTGAAGAAAATGTCACTGACGTTTTTTACTCCGTATCGGGTATTTCCAATACAGCGACCAGTTTTTGTTTGCCCTTTTGTAATACAGGAAAGTGTAACGGCAGCCTTTTTATTGCATCCAGACAAAAAAAAACTGGAAAAGCTCCATAGAAAATCAAAAAGCGCCCCATAAAGAATGAACATATAGAGGGGGTGTTGTGGAGCGGACCTGGTGTGATGGTTAGAACACTTGACTATCACGCCGAGGACCTGGGATCGAATCCCACTCCCGACAAACTCGCAAAATGTGAGTTCTTCCTTCGGAAGGGAAGTAAAGCGTGGGTCCCGAGATGAACTAGCCTAGGGCTAAAAATCTCGTTAATACAGATAAAAAAAAAAGAGGCGGTGGCCAAAATGTTTGGGATAGGCAACTTTTTTTTCTCTCTCAAAAAAGTTCAACATGCTGTAACTTTTGATGAAGTACTTCGAAATTCTTAAATTTTGACTGTTTGTCAACCTATTATATGTACATCGTTGGTACAAATTTGAGCTTGATTGCTTAATTTTTTCGCAAAGATAGAGCCATTCTCGTAAAATACAATTTCTTAGACAACTTATTTTTGAACTGTCATATCTCGGAAATCAGGGAACCGAATTGAATGAAATGATGAACGTTTATCAACAATATATTGATACTTCACATGTTATTAAAACATGCGTTTTTTTAGAACGTGGAAAAAAGTTATGATGGATTGACACTTTTTGGATCTTTCTCAAAAAATGTAAATTTTTTACATCAATGTCATTATATTTATTAAAAAAAAACGCGGACACCGTCTTCAGCCAGAGGCTGTATAGACTGAATGAAACTTAACATTAGACAAGGGACACACGGAGCATGCACCAGTAGATACGGAGAAGAAACTATTCTCACGAAAAGTGTCATCGCCCGGAGCGGGAATTGAACCCTCACCTCATAGCATGGTGCGATTAGAAGCTTGGTGACCCTAACCGCACGGCTATGAGGCTCCACTGCTTTTTTGTTTAGATATCCAAGGATTTTCTACTTCTATTTTCAAGATATCTCTTATTAGATATATAAGAGCCTATTTGGATTACAGGAAGAACATATTTAGTAGTTTTTGTGTGGTATTGTAAAATTGACTTATTTTCCTCTATATGGTTGAAAATGCCAATCCGGTTTAACTTTATTCGTCGTGAGAAATATTACAATTTAGAACGTCGTATTAAGTATCAATATATTGTTGATAAACGTTTAAACTTTCATTCAATTCGGTTCACTGGTTTCCGAGATATGACAGTTCAAAAATTAATTATCGTAAACATAGTTTTTTACCAGAACGGTTCTAACTTCGCGAAATATTCACCAATCGAGCTCAAGTTCTTACACATATAATAGGTTAACATACAGACAAAATTTGAGAATTTTTGATGCACTCTATGAAAAGTTATAGCTTGTTGAACTTTTTATGTGAGAGAAAAAAGTTGCCTTTACCAAACATTTTGGCCATTCCCTGTATGTTCCACGAAAATGTGCAATGTTACCCATAAACAATTAAAATTGTTCCATACTTTATAAAAGTGTCCCGGTAAAAAAATAAATTTTCGATAAAAAGTGAAATTTTGCACCAATAAGTAATTCTGAAATGCTCTATAAAAATAATGCTTTATAAAACAAAAGTACCAATAGAAAATTAAATATTTAAATAGATAAATACACCATAAGTATTATCAAACTGCACTATATAAAATATAAATTGCTCCATAAAAAAAAATTGAAAATTCTCCATAGATTAGCATATTGTCATTCGGTTATACAGCATTGCTGCACAATGCTTTTTTTTGTGGTGCAGAAGTTGAATTGGAGAATTTGAATTTTTTGTGAAGCAATTCATATTTTAGCTTTTCAGTATTATTTATTTGGGCAAAATTTCACTTTTTGTCAGAAAATTGTATGTTTACCAGTACATTTGCTATAAAATATGGAACCTTTTCAATTATTTATGGGTTACAATGCACATTTTCATAGAATATATGTTCAATCTTGATAGAGCGCTTTTTGATTTTCTATGGAGCGTTTCTTGATTTTTTAGTTTGCGTTGAAACTACCAATATTTTATAAATATTTTTCCTTTTTATTCTTTCCTTCCCACGACTTTGAACGACGATTTCTATGCCAAGAAAGCGTTTCCGAAAAAAGTGCTGGAACAAAAGTTATTGTAAATTGGCCAAATTTTTCGAAACCAACGAAAAAAAAAAGTTGTAAATCAATAGTATTTTGATTGTTTATCAATAGTTTCACTATGGAAACAAGTAGTTTACAGTTGGGTTTACCTAATTAGATTACAATGATATTCTAAATACTATTGCATCATATGCATCTAATTCCGTTTGTCTCGAGTTCGTCGAAAATCGATGTAGAGGGTTAAATCATGGTCTGTTCTTTCTAGTTATGCTGATGTCGAGAGCAGTGGCATGATCATTTAGGTTCAACATCCTTTTTTCGGCAAAAATGGCGTTCAGCCAAATGGCATTCGGTCAAATGACCCGAAACCCATGGTACATTGATGACGGTAAGCTAATCCCAAGCTCTGTTTGTTGGTTTGACATCTTCTTCTTCTTCTTGGCGTAACGTCTCCACTGGATCAATACCTGCTTCTCAGCTTAGTGTTCTTTGATTACATCCACAGGTATTAACTGAGAGTTTCCACTGCCAATGATCATTTTGCATGTGTATATCGTGTGGCAATCAAGGAAGTTTCCATTACGAAAGCTCCTGGACCGACCTAGAATCGATCCCGTCACTCTCAGCATGGTGGTGCAGAAAAACCACGCCATTACAGCTGTTGCTATATGGACTATATGCTTTTATGATGAGAACTTTCTAGATAAAAGGAGACTATAAGGTCAGGTCAGGAGTATACTGAATATCACGCCCTTTCAAAGCAAAGTCGGTCCTAGAAGCATTTCCGTAGACTTAGTAGAAGTTAACAACTTCAAAACTGCAACCGCAACCGTAACCCCAGAAATCAAAACCCCAATCGGTCAATCATTCATCGTTAGACCACAGAAAACTAGCTCAAGCAGAACACCCTCGTCCGACTAGAAGATCGGTCTACTCTACACCACCCAACCGCCGAACTTAATGTTGTGTGTCGTGAGGACATCAATCTTCATTCGTATATTAATTATTTTATCCGAAAATTAGCTTCAACATGAGAATGCGCCCGCCCACACATAGCAAAGCAACGTCATTGAAGTCGACGAAAGCGATGCCATGGTGGTGGTGCCAGCGCAGGGAGATTCTCCCAAGTCAATGAAACTGTGTGTCTTCCGTTGAACCCCACTTCACCCAACAGCCCGACCCGACTTCGGCGGGCAGTGTGTCCTGCCTGCATTGCCTCTCGGTGTCCGCGTGTTCAGGATAAATAAGCCCCGACATGATGAGCTTCCTCTTGTTCGCTGGGATCTGCTTCAGTAGCTGTTGCCGGTTTTTCCTTCGGCCGATGGGACACCCACGCGCGGTCCGCGCCGGATGCCAAGCACGCGCTGCCGTCTTTTATTTTCTGAAGGATGGGAAAAATGTAAACGGTTCAGGGGAGTTTGCTGCTTAGTTGTTTTACAGTAAAAATAGAACGTTGATCGAATGAAAGTCGTATCGATTGAGCAGAACAATCGAACTAGGGTGAAGAACTAATGCAGTGGCTTCCAGATCGTGCACCGCGGAGCATTTGGTGGACTGCGAAGCCTTGCCAAGTGCACTGTGATATTTGTCTAGAATTTTGAACATCCTACAAGTTTGATGCACAACATTTTATGAAATTAATACACCGCCAGCTTGAATGACTGATAGCAATGTGTTATGCATACTTTATCTGAAATATTGAATTGAGGAAGCCTTAAAGTAAATGAGACCAAATCGTCTCTGCTGCAAACAATTCTAAGTTCATAAAAATATAGAACAAAATCCATAATGAATTTCTAAAGAATTACGAAAAAATTAAAAACCAAAAAAATAGAAAATGCTTCCAGTTTCGCCTTAAACATACCAACGTATCTTCTGCCGAGCTCTCGACGCATACTTAATAAGACACCAGCAAACAGACTGCTTGGTGGCTAGGTATGCGGAGTGTGAGAGTAAGTCTCGGCTTCATAAAAACAATTCGCTCTCACTTGTAGTTAGTGGGCACAAACGCGAGTGTGATGTGAATTGGCATCTTTGCCGAAAGAGAGATTTGCTCGTGGTGTAGACTCTGAGTAAACTTGGCTTTCTATTTCGCATAATCGTTACTTGTTCTCTGTGGCATAGTTGGTTAAAGTGCCGGTCTAGCGAATAACTAGACGTGGGTTCGTATCCCATCAGAACGCGATTTTTTTACACAATTTGTCAATTAGCATCATTATGTGACTTTGAATTACAAGTGTTTCTAGTAAGTACGTGCGAGAATTCTTTCAGGAAATCATCCACGGATACCATCAGAAATGCTTTCAGCGATTCTTTAAGAAAATCAATGCTTCTTCCAGAATGAAAATTCACCAAGGATTGCTTAAGAAACTCTTCCTCAGATTCCGTCAGAATTTTTTCCCTAAATATTTACAATGTACGGCATCTCCACTTTCCATGGTCATGGAGACACACTCCACATAGTTCCCATTGTTCTACAGCCTTTATCCTGCTTTCCACGTCCATTTACTTGAACTTCTCACAGTTCCGAACTCGATGGGACAGGGCTGTCTTTCGGTATTGCTCTCAACCGACGACGAAACGTGGGTGAAGACTTGTCCTTTCTCCCGGAGTGGCAGTTTGTCCAATTTAGAAGCTCCTGGCTTCGGTTGAACTAGAGTGGTAACTTCACTAGCATCGGCTACCAATGTCTCCATGAATTCGCCAAACTCCTTAAGCGAAGGGTGCCTATTCATCCTTTTAAATCGAACCCATTCCAGTTTCACGGTCGCCGGTAATTTCTCCACCAGTTCTTCGAGAAGCCTTGGGTTGAACAGATGCCCCCGAAGGCCATCAAAGTGTCAAGCCGTTCCGGTTTAGGTGTCTCCAAACGTCGCACTTTCTGTAGAAGGTTTTTCACGAGTAGCTCTGGCCTTCCACACAAACGGCGTAGTGTTTCAATAATCGAAGGGACACTGTGAGGAAACATCAGCTTTGTCAGAACCGCTTCTCGAGCCGGTCCGCGAAGGCACTCTCGTAAACGAATCAGGTTTTCGATATTTGAAAATCCACGAGCAGTGTTTCCCGTTTCGTAACTGCTATAGAATAGTGGCCAATCTTCGGGGTCTCCCGAAAAACTCGGTAATTTCTTTGGCCAAATCTGTCGCGCCGATAGCTGCTCGGCTGTGGGCCCTACCTCCCTCGGTACACTTCTAGCAACTGAACCAGCAAAACTCGGGGTTTTTGGCGGAAACACTGACCATCGTCTTCCGGGTTTTCTCCACGTTCGACTCTTCCTGTACTTTTCTTGAGCCGCAACTTCTCTGCTGCGAATTGCTCGCTCCTTTTCCATCAAGGCTCTTTCCTCTTCCAACTGCCTGTGCTCTTCATCCATCCTACGTTTCTCCAGCAAGGTTTCTTCCTCCAAGCGCTGTATGGTCAACTGCGCTTGTAATCTGGCGTTCGACGAAGTGGTTCTCACTGACTTCGCTATGCCGACTTCCTTTGCTGGGTCCTTCGAGTTGAAATCGGCACCGTTTGGCGGAGGGGCGTTCCTAGCACCGTTCTTACCTGCTCTAGCACCTACATTGCTGCGAACACTTTTACCATCCTCACCCCTTTTACCAGCAGGGGCGGTTTTAGGGTTCTTCTTGCTCGCTCCAGTGTTGAGTGGTGTCGTCCCGAGAGGTGCAAGGCAGGTTTTACATTTCCAGGATCGGTCAGCAACTCCGGGTGGTACTCCGGCACAAGAGTAGTGAAACCAGACGCAGCAATCATCACATGCTACCATGTCCGCATCAGCAGAATCGGGTTTCCTACAGGCTCCGCAATTATGGGTAGCGCCATCCTCGCTCATCTTTGAGAATTGTTCGGATTGGTGGGAGTCTAAGAAGCACTGGAGTTACTCGACAGCAGCCTAAAGCTGAAATATATTCACCTTTAGTTATATGCATTAGAAAAGACATAACATTTCGTTCCCTTACATGGTCTTCCACCGTTCCGTATAAACTTCCCGTTTGCCTTCAATGGCGAGCCCCGTGTAAGTCCTGAATTCTATAATTATATTTATTGAGTTCAAGATTTCACTGTTGAATTCGTCAAATGCCTAGTTCAGAAAGTTTGGTCAACGGTTAGCCGTTCGACCGGATCTAAGAAGCAAATAGTGGATGGCAATAGCTATAACCTTTCATAACTTACGGAACTAAGTTCATTATAATTAACGATATCAAACAACCCCTAGCATCATTACCCATGCGTCCCATGGTTATTTCACTCACTTTGCCATGGGAGTATCAAAAAACAATCGTTATCTTAACACTCCAAATACCGTGATAAAAAAACTCACGCGGAATACCGTGATCAGAAAAAAGTTGGAACTTTTACCTTGAGCAGCTCGTTCTCAGCCGTCTGTGGTCCGATTAAAAAAAAATTTCAGCGATGTTCTACCCAACTCTTCTATTTTTGTGTTCAGTAAAAATATGTTTCTAGGGATGCTTATTTTTTCCCCAGACTTGCGTGAGTAAGGATCATTTTTGAAAAACCTCGCTATTTTTGATTAGCGTTCCAAATTTTAAAAGTGATCACGAAAAATGACTAGAAATCGGTATATTTGGCAAAAAGGCGTGACACAGAGGTAGTAAACTATTTGCGTAGCTATTCTGAACATCCCTAGCTACAAATGAATACGGCTTCCGACCGGCAAGTATTCTAGTGCTCTTGATAAGCATCCTAGAAGGTTCGAGTCTTCAGCAAAGTGATTTATATTGATTGGCACTACACTTTCACATATTCTTTATTGATCTAGATTCACATATGCTGTAACTGATCTAGATAAGTTTAATTGTTTATATGGCTCTCTAGAATACTCGATATGCAATCTGGAAGGTTGCAGTCTTCGGCAAAGTTCTTTGGATTGGTTAGTACTTCACTTTGACGTCTTCAGTGTTGATCTACAGTGTATCAAACAATTGTCCGTACAGCAATTTTTTGGTCAAAATATTTTTTCATTCAAATAATCATAACTTTTTTATACGTCAATCAAAAACGCTGAAACTTTGACCAAGCATGAATCATATATTAAAGCTTAGGTATAAGCTGTATCACAAAAAAAATTTAAAAAGTTTCATCGAGTACATATTGAGATACAATGTTTTAAAAATGTGTTCAAAAATCTTATAAGTTTTACTAAAACTTCTATAACTTTCAGAAAACTTCGCGATCGCGCCCAAAGTTTTACCAATGGAGCTTTGATATATGGTTCATGATTGATAAAAATTTAAGCGTATTTGATTGATGTATAAAAAAGTTATGATCATTTGAATGAAAAATTATTTTGACCAAAAAATTGCTGTACGGATAATTGTTCGATACACTGTAGATCTGCTGTAATTGATCTAG
Source organism: Aedes albopictus (assembly GCF_035046485.1). NCBI lineage: Eukaryota > Metazoa > Arthropoda > Insecta > Diptera > Culicidae > Aedes > Aedes albopictus. Next base: position 349,137,177 of record NC_085138.1, read on the forward strand.
ATAAGTTTTATTTGTTCGAACAAAAAGCGACTAGTCAGAATTTTCCCTTTGAAGAAGACTCGAAACAGAGTCGAAACGTCGGGACAAATCTAAAACAGTCGTTTTGATTCCCCAAGACTGCAGCGCCGATAAAGTAGCTAGATCACACATATCAGTCGAACTCTCTTAAGTACCGTTTTATTTTTCTATAAAATTTTCTAGAATCCTCGATAAGCATCCTATAGAGTTGCAGTCTTCGGCAAAGTATTCTGGATTGGTTATTACTTCACTTTTTCATCTGTGGTTTTGACCTAGATCTGCTGTAATTTATCTAGATAAGTTTTAGTTTTCTACATGACTTTCTGGAGTTCTAGCTATGCATTATAGAGGGTTGCAGTCTTCGACAAAGTTCTCTGCATTGGTTAGTACTTCACTTTTACCTCATCGGTTTTGATCTAGATCTGCTGTAATTTATCTTGATAAGTATTATTTTTCCAAATTAGTATCTAGAATCCTCTACATGGGTGAAAATAATTTACCAGAGGGTGATTTTTTTTTCCTCGATCAAGCAAAGACTATCGCCGTTTGAAGCATTTTCGAGTAATTCCAGGAAGGTGCGAGGTTGCGTCAAAAAAAAAACTACATTTGGGTTGATTTGTAGTTTCGTGTACGTAGTAATACGCGACGGTACTGCGCGTACGTTTATAAAATACATACATTTTTATACGTATTGTATCATGTTCACACTCATACGTGACTAATCGAAAATGATTTCAGTAGTAAACACAATCACAAAAATGAATTTAAAGAAAAAGTTTTTATTTTAAGTTTATTTTTGCAGAATCTCCTTAGTCAAGAGAAGATAAAAACGTTTTTTTTTTGTCATGAATTTCAATAAAAAAATGATATTACAGCGTTGCATAATACATGGATGAAAACCTGGAGGTTGCTGCATTAGGAAGTCATTACAAAAGAAAAACAAATATCTAGATCAGCCACAGCTAATCTAGGCCAAAGAAATCTTTCAGAAAGCATATCCGGAGCCCTAGTGGACACTAGAGCACTTGAAGAGACAATCAGAAAGATAAAATTGAATTAGAGCTAATCTAGATCAAAAGATTAACACATGTTACCAGTCTATCCTAGCAACTTCGCCCAAAACTATGAACCTACAAGAGCATTGAAGAGAAAATGCATTGAGCATTGAAAATGCTGTGACAGACGATTGACATCCCGTCACTCACGTCAATTCTCACCCAGGATTTGAGCTCCATGTATGGCAGACGACTTAGGCTGATCAGTGTTGCCATAACAGGGCTATTCTACATGAAGTTAGAAATATTCTATCTAAAGGCAGCTTTGCACTGTTATATCTCTAGATTCAATGAACCGAATGCAATGAAATTTTTAACATTTATGATTTCTATTATGAGCTTCGAAAAACGTTTAACTTAACTAAAAAAAATATAGCGATTAAAATATGTTTCCAATAAACCGCCAAATTTGCCAAAACTTCAACATCGTTTCTAAATTCAAAATGGCAGTTCATTTAAATTCCCTCTTATAACCTTGAATATAAATATGTTTCAAAATGAAGTAACAAAATGTCCGGCAATAAATAGAAAAAAGTTATGGGATGCATGTCAAAAATAGTCCAATTTACTTAAAAATCGCATAATAAATAAGATCGCTATAACTTGTTTGCTTATGAACAATTTTAAGTTAAGTTAAACGTTTTTCGAAGCTAATTATGTAAGTTATTTGGACCATTGATAGACAACTAAATGATCAACTTACAACAAGCCCGTGCACAAGGTGGGGGTTTTGGGGGTTAAACCCTCCCCATTATCAACGCTTCATACACTAGGCGCCCCTCCGCCTTTTGCTGAAATTGGGAAAAACCCCTCCCTTGGCGCCACTTCTGTGCACGGGCCTGACTTACAGTAAAAATTTGAGGATGTTTGATGCACTTTTCGTAAAGTTATAGCTAGTTGACCATTTTTTGAAAAATGAAAATTTTGCCTGTCCCGATCATTTTGTCTATCCCCTGTAAATCAAAGCTTGCCCACATTACTTTCAGTTTGTTTTCCTAATCTTGAAGTACTTTATAAAAGATATGAAATATAGAAGAAAATAAAATTTTCATTAAACCACTCAAATTCCCACTAAATACAAAGTTTTAAAACTTTCGTGACAAACTGAGAAGTCCAGGATTGTTGCACAATAGAAATGTCTTCGAAGTTTGAGTACATGCCATAAGCATGGTAAAGAACTGGAAAAGCCATCGTCAAAAGGTACAGGTATATGCATTAGTTCGTTCCTGAAAAGGTACCGTTCCTCAAAAACCTATAAGCTATTTTGAAATGCTGAAATGACAACGGAAAGAATTCAATCTGACAGCAACATATCCTTTCAACACATCATCGTGTTAAAAAAAATATGGAAAAACCACTCCATCATCTTCCTTTCTGATTAGGCAATGAAGGCAAAGTAGCGTGTTAATTCACTTTTTCGTGACACAGTTTTCTGACGCATCTACTTCACCTATGGTCTCAACTCACCCTCTAATGGTTTGGGGTAGGTATTGTTGATTTGAAAGCTACAGTATTGGAAAGAAAAAAAGAAAACATTTACTGATTTGCATACAAAATAGCCATTTTCGGAGGTCTGTATCTATGGAGTCTATGAACCGATTCAATTTCATAGGCGAAATGTAGAGTTTCTGTTTGTGCCAAATTGGAAATGAAAAAGTAAACAATTTCGATCCTCTTAACTCAAAAACAAAATTAGTTTTGAAATAATCTGATGGCTATTTATTGTCTGGCTGCGAAGATAAAAAACGATCCACAAGGGCAAAAATGGCATTTTTGTATGAAAATCAGAAAATGTTTACTTTTTTCTTTCCAATACTGTATGTACTGCTTGCAACAAGTGGAAGAGCCACGTATTTTATGACAGTCAGTCAAGCCAGTCAGTCAAACAGACGTGGAGTTATCATGTCCGTTGTCTGGCTGTCCGTTGATTTCAGTATCAGCGTTATCCAAGCATAAGTATCATTTGGTTAATGCTGTCGGATGCATGTTGTCTAGTGCAAAGTAAAACCGAGTATGAATTATGGCACAACTTTACATGCCGACAGTGGGGGACCTCGGAAAGTTTTCCGCAAATTGACAGTTTGATGAGCAGTTGCACAATGTACCAACTTGTCGACCAAGTTGTCCGTTCTGCTGCCAGAGTCAAAGGGTAAACCACCAGGATCGATCAACTTTTCACTCCAACAGGTTTCCTACATGTAGCCAGGCTTGGTGCATACAAAACAACTACTCTTTCGATAACGATGGCCCCGGACCAGCTGCGCTAAGCATCCAGTTGTAGTTTCTACGTAAATGGTCCTTGCCGAAGAGTGTAGCCTTGATTATAGCTCAAGCGTGCGCATATGCAAGGAATGCGCGCCATCATGACCTCCACCGATGAACGCAATGCATTGCCAGCTGCATGGAACGTCGTTCTTCGTTGTCACCACAAACGTCATCGATGTTTGATAGCATGAAATAGACGTAATACCTGTTGAACAATGCACACAATTTCCCAATTTCAATACATCATATTCCAAATTAACAAACTGGCAATTATCACCTTCCACCTCAAACTTTCAGCCCACCAACCGACAGAATTGTTAATTTACCTGGTTCTAATCAGTGCGGAAATCACCCAACAAAACCATCCCACCAAACCATTTTCTGGCACTTAATTTGTCACAAACTCACTGAATTATACATTCAGAGCTACACAGCCAGGGAACAAACGAACCGGCGACGGCGACAGCGACAGGGGGCGGCAGATATGACTACGAATGACTCACACCCCGCCGCCTCCGGATCCTAACCCTCCTCGAAATAGGAGTACCAATTTGACTAATTAAATTGCCATTTCGACGATGGCGATCCGGATGGTGACGGTGAGTGGAAACAAGGACAACTAACAGCAGTGAACACTACAGCCAGGCTAGCCAATAATGTGTGCAGGTTTCAGATTCCATTCGGCATTGGTGGCCGTTGTTGTAATGAACTTGACACGCGTAAATAGAGCAAAGTGGGAGGCTTGTGATTGATGTACTTTACCTTGAAGGAGAAGATCTGTCCTCGAATGGATAGATTTTCCGCTAATGGATAATTGTGTGTTACTTTTGGTTCTACAAATATAGTATGGAAATACGGGCTAGGCGCTCTAATGGCTACCGCTTCCCATCACGCAGAAAAAAATATGGTAAAATCAAAAATATTTGAGGTAAATTCAAATAAATTGTCAATTTGTTCAGGCAACAAAAATAAAACTGTTTGAAGCAAATCGCACGTCACATTTGAAGCGAATGCAATCCATGTTTGAAACAAACATGCATCTTCTGACAGGTTATGTTAGAAACAAACGTAAAACTTTTTGTTTTTTTTTTTGCGGCAGGTTGGCGGAAATATTTGTTTTCCTATAAAATTTCCTTTTCTTCGCTGAAAAAACCACCTCCCGCGTGGCGTTTACAATGCCAACACCATGTAGATAACATACACTCCCGACAGGGCTGGTAGCGATCAGGTGGCAAAATAATAGTGACTTTAGTGACCAAAGTTAGCAAAAAAGTGACCAAATAGTGACTGAATAGTGACCTCAAAATCAACGGAAAATCGAGTTTATATGTTGAAATTTCGATCAATTAACGGTTTCTCAAGAAAACCTATGCATAAATTTTAACTTCCAGAGTTTGTGCCAATGAATACCTTATTGTTTAATCCTTTTTTTTGTTTTGAAAAGTGTTCAATTTAAGAAGCCTTAACTTTGCTTACACTTTTCCACAACATTTTTTAACAACGAAACAATAATGCATACTATAAGTAGGACGTGACTCTGGAGCCGCCCTACTGATGATGTATTCTACTGATTAATATAATATGATGATATGATACTAGCCGAGCGACCGAAACTTAGAAAACGCTGTTATTTCCAAGGAATTTTATTTTACATCGAAATATCATGTAGGGTAATTCATGTATTTTGGACAGGCTGAGGACAACGTTGGAAAAATCGTCCCCTAGCTTCCTTAGAAAGCAATTGATTATTTTCCAAAGTTACTAATACGCTTATAATATGATTGTACTTTTCGTTCCTGGTGACAAAAACCTTAACGAAAGCATTTTAAGCTAAGAAAATCACAATTTCCAATTGCCTGTAAGAATTGCATTTTATACACCGAATATAGGTATGTTTTGGACACCCTCAGGATATATAATTTGGACAGGGCAATTATCTCAATGTTTAGCCATGAATACTGCTAAATCATGGAAGTAGCATAAATTAACAAATATTTCCTAGCAAATAATCAAATTTCTCCGCTTAACAGGCATTTATTTTTATAACTATTACAGTTTTTGTTAAAATCGAGGAAAATTTTTATTGTTTGGGTAATTTTTCATCAAATACATTTATTATTTATCATCCCCCGTCCCTTGACGAGTCAGCGAGCAAAGTGACAAAAGAAGAAAAAGAAAGTTGCTCCGGCCTAATTGTGAAGAATATTGAAAATTTTCAAACTGCACTCCTGGAAAACTTCCCCAGAAATGTTTTAGAGAAACTGGATGTCTGGCAAAAACTGTTCAATCAATTTCTCGAAGACGCAGTTGAAAAACTGATCTATGTATTGTATTATGAAAATCATTACAGAAGTTGAGCAAATTTTGCGAAAGAAACTTTGGCAGATTTCTTGTTGAACCTCACCATCGCATACTGGATGACATTTTGGTAAAATTAGATTCCAAGAAAAGCTCAGAGATTAACGAAAGATTCATGAAAAAATATTTTAAGAAACATGAAGATTTTCATCAGAAGCTGCTCCCAAGTAAACTTCATTATAAACTTTTTCGGATTTCAATAAAAAATGATGTGACTATAGTATAATACTACCTCCAATAGTTTCATCAGAAATTAATCTCGCATTTGTAACAGAAATAATTCTGCAATCTACTGAAAAAATCCCAAGAATCTATTCTTTACCTACTATAAAAGTTCTTGAGCTACAAATTTCCGATTGATCGAATACAATATGCACTACACACGTGCTTGGGTATGTGTTATCGTACTCCGATCCGCTAAACTCAATCCAAATATCTAATTCTTAACCATTTGAAATAACGCGTGGATATGGGGTGATATAATTAAACTGAAATTTTAAATGAAAATACTTAAGGAATATTGCAATGTTATTATGGAAAAAGTATAATAATTCAGAAATTTGTTTTTAATTCTTCGAAATACGAGAAAACTGTAGCTATAGTTCGTATTAACCCTTCTTAAGAGGAGCGAATCTAGTGTAATGGTTAAAGCACGTGACTGTCACGCCGAGGACCTGGAATCAAATCCCACTCCCGACAAACTCGCAAAATCTCGTTAATACAGATAAAAAATCCTCCTTAAAATCATTTTTTATCCAAACCGAGCTGCTCGCAAGCCGCAACGCGATGAAGGTTAATAATAGTGTAATAAGCGGCGCACAGTGCTGCGCCCCATAGACAAAAATGAAAAATCGACTTAAAAATTTTGTTCAATCTAGTATGCCATGCTGTTCATACATGCTTGAAGTATTGTCGCGCTTATCTTTTATTGGAGTCCTGCGGCGGTCGTACGCTCGCAAGGCATACCGCCGCATGACAGTCGCAAGGCAAAACAAAAGAAAAAGTGTTCCCGCCAAAACAAAAGCACGTGGGTTTCGCGAAGTGACAGATGTTTTTGAATGTATTTGTGACGAACGGCAAGAGTAGCTCAGTGGAATGAGTGTTCTTGCTGTCAAACCCCATATAGTGGAATTATATACTTTTAAATCTGGTGACGCTGCTATGATTAGTGACTGTCGCGCTAATATCAGAAGCCAGAGGCAGATAATCGCCATATTCTGATTTTTTTGAGAGGCATCATATGTTGTTTGATCAATATAAGCTTGAAGATCGTGTTTATTATACCAAAAAAACCTAGCTTACTAAGCAGTGTTCTCGTTGTCCATAGAAAAATAATATTTTATAAAACAGATTCATCTTTGGCCTAGCTCAACATTATTAAACGTTTAAGTTTTCAGTGAAAATCAAAATGGAAGGTCTACAATACATCAGTAGAATCTATGTTTTCGTTTAGCATGGCAACATGTTTTGATATTTGTGAAAATAACATGTCATAATGTAAGTGCTATATGGCGTAGAGGAAAAACGACCACAAAATTCAAATTGATGAAACAAAAAATGACCTCAAAAGACCTCTCTGATTTTTTCGCCATGTTTTCTTTATGGTGTCCGCTGAATACTGAATTCGACTCCAGCTGCTTTTATTTGCTAATTTGTTAGTAATCGAGCTTTTTACGAGTATGTTTATAGTCAAAATCGAAGATATTTTTGATCAAGCGATCTTTTGTGATCCATTCAAACGAAAAGTGTATCAGTTTATATTGTTCCCTCGTTTCCTTATAAAAATGCTGATTTCTACGAAGAATTTGAGGATAAACTTCAACGATTTCTCCATTTTTATTTAAAGTATGCAACTGGACCAGAAATGGCCAAACGCACGACCTTCTAGAAACAAAATGTTCGATGAGAATAAAGTTTGGTGAATAACTCATTCTTGCAATTACCTATTTATTATGGTCTATGTTTATAAAGTTGCCCAAACTGCATTCTAGAAAAAAAACAGCAGGATTAAAATAAGTTGGCGCTTAAGACACTTAAGCGATTATGAAATATACATAGGACATTTATGCGAATTGTAGCTTTCATCAAGTTTGTCAACTTCACCGAAGACGGTGATACGGTGAGACGGTGGTACGTTAGTTATGATTTTTATCCTGCAGTTCCATACATTCGCAATACTGTGCGGCGCAGCCGAAATTTTTTTTAAGAATACCTAAGGTTTCTGAGGAAAATTTGTCCATAAATTTTGACAATAAATGTTTTTTAATGTAGTCAGATTAACGAAAATAGTGACTTTAGTGACCAATTTACTGAAAAAAGTGACTTTAGTGACTTTTTCATGCAAATAATGACTTTTTAGTGACCGACTCGAAAATAGTGACCAAATCACTAAAAAGTGACTCGCTACCAGGCCTGACTCCCGAAAACAACGGGATTTCGAGGAAACTTCTGGTGAAACATTATTTTTTTGCAGGATGAGTGCTTGTTTGGAGTGGCAGCTGGAACTTGTGAGTTTTTGTTTATGTTCTCGACGGTGGAACGGGGGCATCCTCAATTGGTATTGTAGCAATCAATATGTAATAGAGTTAGTTTTAAAAATTAAAATTTTAGTTTTAAAAATGTTATCAGTTTACCGAATAAACATGAATATTTTTGTTTCAAACGAACGAAATTTGTCTCCGTGATTCGTATGCAAAAGATCCTCGTTTCAATTTCTTGCTCATCGCTGTACTCTTACAGGAACCTGATGACAATCTACAGCAAGGCCGTGCACAAGGGAGGGGTTTTGAGGGTTAAACCCCTCCCATTGCCGATGTTCCATACACTAGGCGCCCTCCGCCCTTTGCCCAAAATTTGGAAAAACCCCTCCCTTGTTGCCTTTTCTGTGCACGGGCCTGATCTACAGGGCCGGATTTACAAATGAGTAAGAAACACTGAACCAAATTTGAACCTGCGCGATGGAAAAGCATGGATCGAAACGATATGCGGATGTGTTATGCAACTGTCAACGGTGCGCGGTACAAGACTGCGCCAGAGACCGCCATTTTCAATGACCAGGAAAGAGAGTTGCTGGCAGATAAAATGAAGGTGGCAGCATGGTGGAAGGAGCACTTCAAAGATTTGATGATTAGTACGCAACCAGAAGCAGGCAACACGATTAAAGAAACCTTATGACAACTGTGTTGAAAAGGTTTTTCTATGTGAATATTTATAACAAAATTATAATGTGTTTTTATTATTTTAGTAACAAAATATAACAAAGCTTGTTTTCTTTATTCGATGTAACATTTGTAACAATATGCATAATAGTGTTATTGCTAATAACAAAACTTCGTAAAACAATAATTGTAAAAAATTTAACATTCTTGTAACAAAATTGTTTCACAATTTTTTGATTAGTTGTATTGTCGTGAAAAAAGTATCCAATGTTATTATCCCGAACTTCTCAGATTTGCAGAAATGTCCATTGTTTTTCAATGAAAATCTGAAAATAAAAATTTGCAGTTTATCTAGATTTTCTCAATTTCTTTGAATCTTGCTCGTGGTTTCCATCCCTCGGCTAAACATTACTAAAACAAGGAATTATCGGCGACAGGAAACAACAGTTTAAACCTAACAAGGTGTTTTGCAGCTCCAATAAATTCCCTAAGCTGCTCCCATTTGTTTTCCGATATAATTTAAACCGTAATCTGCTCCGCATTGCCTTTTCACGCTCGGTTCGGTACTACTCGGTCGCGCTACCACACAATCACGTCCAATAAATTCGACGGGCTTAGCCAGGGCCAATAAATGACTCAGCCGTATTTTTCTATTCCATCCACCAAGAAAACTGGCACGCTTATCTGTGTAGGTGTGCAACGCAACACCCTGGGACACTTCTTCGGAATCTGGCGTTTTCCAGTTCGGTGAAACAATGTGTAGGAATCTTTCCTGTCAACCCGAATTATTGTGGTGGAAGGCACATCCTTCCATGTGGCCGACTTCGTGGCGCACTTTCGCAATGGATGGTTGGGGATACTGTCATATAAATGTCAATGCGATAAGCTTCGTATATCGTCCCGTAGCAACAGGTGCGACACAAGTTCGATGCGGAGTAGGAACAGATCATTTCCATCCCAAAACACTAAAAGGTATGCCATTTCTACTGGATATTAATTAATTCGTCCATTCGCTTGATTTCGTCAAAAGGGCATGCAAAAAAAAATATTCTTAAAAAATTCTAAATCGAAAACGGTTTGTATAAATGAATGAATGTCTTCGAAGATAGTTTAATGGATCTAAAAATACACTGAGAGTATCGCGGATCTATGTTAGATGTCATATAATTTCAATTTTCCAAAACCTTACCTTCCAATTTTTTTTTTTTTTTTTTTTTTGTATACAGCTGACTTTCAGCCTCAAAATTGTCCAAGTAGCCCAGCATGGTACATCGATCTTAAAAAAAACTAAAAAATAATTTCTGAAAAATTGAACCTTAATAAAATCTGAGAAATAATTGATTCTTTTTTTATAAAATCTGTAGAATAGTTCTCAAAAAATTCTCAAATAATATTTTACTTGGTCCCATTCATTTTTCTATTTTATTTTTAATTCGCAGTGACTTTAGTATAGTTGGATGTAGGAAAAAAAAATTAAGTGCGGATTTTCCATTCGAAGCTGTACGTAAAATATATGTTTGATATCTTTAATCTCAAAAAATGGTTTCCTTTTGCTTGCTTTAAAAATCGATTTGTAAAATTAATAAAAATAATTGAAAAACTCGAAGGGTAAGATTTTGGGAAAATTTAAATTATTGGAGACCTAACGTCAAATTCAAATATCCTCAAACAACTTTAAGGACATCATTTCAATTCAGCATAGGGGCTGTCCATACACCACGTTGTCAGTTTTTGGAAGATTCCGAACACAACCTCCCCCCCCCCTGCGTGGTCTTTTTTTATACTTCTTCTTCTTCTGTATGGCTCTACGTTCTCACTGGAACTTGGCCTGCCTCTCTCCAACTTAGTGTTCTTTGAGCATTTCCACAGTTATTAATTGGAGGGTTTTCTTTGCCTGCCATTGCATGAATTTTGTGCCATGTGAGGCAAGCACAATGATACACTATGCCCAGGGAGTCGAGAAAATTTTCCCGACCGGAACGGGAATCGAACCCGCCGTCTCCGGATTGGCGATCCATAGCCTTAACCACTAGGCTAACTGGAGACCCACAATAATATAGACCCACAATTATACCCATATAATTTTTTTTTATACAAAAATTCTTAAATTTGTACGAACCGTGGTCTTCCTTTAGTGATTTCTGAAGGAATTCCTCTAGGATTTTTTCTGCTAGAAATTCCTTTAGAGGTTTCTCAAGGAATTTTCAGGCCTGTTTCAGAAATTATAAATGCACTAACGATTGACTTCCATTTTAATTTCAGCACAATATCAAAAAAAGTTTCATCTAGCTATTAGAGTAAACATTCTAACGAAGCAAATAATACCATCTCTGTTGATGTTTCTTGTAAAAGTTAAAAAACAGGGCTCTGTAAACTAGATGATTAAAATTGGAATTTGCACAAAGTGGTAAAAAAATGTAGCATAGTAGAGAAAAAAAAGTCTCACAAATAAAATATTAAATTTCCAAAAACAATGAAAGTTACTGTTTCGATAACAAAAGATATTTCTCGATTAATTTAAGTAATTTTCAGTGGAACGTTTGATCAAGAACCATCATTACGGGCTTCTCAATGCAAAAATGTTTGTTTCAAATTTTTCAACAACACATGCAGTAACAAACGATAAGCAAACGAATATATTAATGACTGCTTACTGAATTCGTTTTTATGGTATGACTAGCTTTGCTATCTGAAGAATCGAATGAACTGAAAAAATAAACTAGTTTAAATTAATTGTGCTAAGAAAAGCTAAGAAACCATGCGGTAGTTCTTATGTTTCGTAGAAAACCTAAAAAAATAATAAACTTGATGTCAGAATAAATGTTGTGCGAATGCCTTAATCGATTTTTCCCAGGTTTTGATGAAAAGATTTCTTAGACAACTTGTTGAGTAAGCGAACATGATAAAAAGTTGGATAAATTTTGGTATTTAGTGATAAATATCAGTGACAATTGAAAATATCATGACAATTAAAAGGAAATACAAAAAAATATGGGTCACAATATACTGTATTCTGAAAAAAGTTGGTTGAAATCATCAAAACAGTTCATTTTATTTAATGAACAAATTGTAATTCTAATTTCTGAAAACGTCTATATATCCCTATCCATGTATTTCCTCGGCTATTCTATAAATTTCTAAAGATTTTTTTCAACGAATTCCTACAGATGAATTGTTTCTTTAAAAAGAAGTGCAAATCCAGAAGAAGTTCTTTCACAGACTTTTGCAGGAATTCATTTTCAGATTTTAGCATTTCTTTTCCCATGAAAATTTTCCTGGAGCTCCTCCGGCGATTCTTTCAGAGATTCTAGAAGAAAATCTACAAACACCCTCAGGGATTCTTTCAGGCATTTCTCCAAAATTTTCTGTTTTGTATATCTTAAAATGGTTTTTGGTGTCTTTTAAAGCGTATTTACATTTTTTTTATATCATTGAAAAATTGATGTTTTAGTCTCCTTTTAAAAGTCATTGTTTATTTTGTATTGAATCGCCACAATTAACATATTTTATTTTTTCCCAAATCATTCTATCAAAGTAAAATAGTTTAAAGGAGTCGAATACACTCAAAAAATTATTTTCTTAAAAATTACACGGAGAATAAAATTTTTAATGAAAAAAAATAAAAATAAAAATATTTCAACAATAATCATAAAAAAATCAGAATGTTTTCGCCTCAAAAAATTGTATCCCAAAATGGCTTCCAGGAAAAATACAAAAGTGTGGGGATGTTCAAAAATAAAAATTAGAAAAATAAAAAAATCGAGAATTTTCCAAAACATGTTTATATCGATTTTAGATGACAAAAATGATATTTAGATTAAAATCAAAAGATTGGGCATTAGAGGGATAAAGCTGTACTCGCACCCAGAAAACGGAGTAAGCGATCTGCTGAAAAGAATTCGGCGAAGAGCACCTCAAAACTTACCGTAACAGATGTGTTAAAGGACACATTTCTGGGATTTTCCTACAAACTCCTTCAAAAATTCCTCCAGGAATTTTTCTTTGGCATTTCTTCCCAAATATCTCTCAAAATTTCTCATAAAATGTTGTTCTTTCAGGTATTCCTCTAGGGATTCTTACTGAGATTACTTCAGAAATTGCTTCAGAGTGTTTTGTCAAGGAATCCATCCAGATTTTTTTCAATTAGTTTCTCTATGCATTTCCAGAAGGTCTTCCAGAAGTTAAAAATACACGGACACGATTACTGCTCACAGTGAACTCTGCACTAGACAACGGACTAGCGTGCAACGCCCCGTGGCACAACCGAGAGCTGCGGCAGGATTCAAACCCGCAGTAGCCGCTCGGCCACGAAGCCTTCAGAAAGTCCTCCAGGGATTCCAATTTAAATTTCTTCACGGATTCCTCCAAGAAATCCTCCAGTATTTTTTTATGGACTTTTTGAAGAACCTGTGTGTACTTAACACGGGGTCAAAGGAAAACAAGTACGTACGTATATAGCTTCCACTTTTGTATCCTACCCAACATCATATACAAATTCGTGTTAGCTGGAGATATTCTCAAATAATCTCTGGAGAAAGATCTGAAGGAATCCGTGGAGGATTTTCTGAAAAGAATCCCCGGAGAATTGTGTAGGAAAAATCATGGAAGATTTAATACAGCAATTTTTGGAGAAAATCCTAGAGTATTATATAGAAGAGTTCTTGAATAAAAACCTGAAGGAAATTCTAAAGGAATCCCTAGAAAATGTTCTAAAGGAATGTTCTGAAGAGTTCCTGGAGGAATTTTCAGAGATACTCTGGAGGAATCCATGGCAGAATAAAAAAAACCTGGAATGTTTTCTATAAATATTTCTAACTAAATCTAAAGATAGTTCTCTAAAGTTATCTTCGATTTTTTTTAATGGAACCTCTCAAAATACTTAAGAATAATTCCTTAAATATTTGTAAATTTATTTTAGGAGGAATTTCTAAAGCAATACATGCAAGTTTTTTCACAACAATTCTAAATTGATGAATGATTTCATGGAAAAAAAAATAAAGCTAGTCCCAAAAAGAAACTCTGAATGAATTCTTGATCCACGAATAAGGCCAATGAACCCTTCGAAGACATCCGTGGAGATATTTTTGAAGAAATAGGGTACGAGCACCGGTTTTGGCCAGTCCAAGGGAAATTGTTTAAAAAAACCAATAAACCAAAGAAAACTACCAATACGTCGAATGAAAGGTTGCAATCTATATTTTGTAGGAAAAATGTAAAAATCAAGCTTAAACCTGAGTTTCGCATTAGCAATGGCACCGACCAAAATAGAAGCACAGCGTTAATTTTGACCAAATTCTCAACCTCAATTTCTATTTTGGCCAATCACGTGTATTTCTCATAGGAGTGGACAAATTAGAAGCACCCTGGCCAAAATAGATATATGAGAGCTGATTTCTTAAGGACAATTTTTTCTACTATTTATTGCTGCTTCTACCCTATCAAGAGAAATTCCGAATGTAATCCCTGGGTATATCTCAGAAACAATTCCTAGAAAACTTCTTTAATTTAGTGGGATTTCTGAAGTAATTTGTGGATGACGATTTTTTTATTTCATTATTGGGCTTTTTTAAATTCTAAAATTCATAAAGAATCATTCGTTTTAAACCAGTTGTACGATTGATTTTTTTTTGCTTGATAGATATTGAACTGTATTATTCAAGAACAATACGTAGAAATGGCCAAATTGGGTTAAGGTGCAATACATATGTAAATGAATGAATTTTGCACGGTTTCATGGCTGGGACCAAAATAGTACCCTATTTTTTAATATTTTTTATCGAAAAATTCAGAAAATTTGGCATATATCAAGAAACCAGTGATGTATTTTTTAATATTTGAAATATGATTTTTTCTTGGAAAAATGAAGTCATATTTTCCCCCAAAGGAAAGTTTTTAAAATTTGCATTTTGAATCCTTATGGATACAAACAACACAAGATATAACTGAAAATTTCAGTTGGAATTCTTGAGGAAATTTCAGGAGGACCCCTCGGGACAATAACTGTACAAGTCCTCGGAGGAACTTCAGGAGGATTTCTCGAGGAAATTTATGAAGTTATGAAGGTTGCCTGAAAGAATTTGGAGACAATTTTGTGGAGAGAGAACAAATTGCGGAATCCTAGAATTTTTAGAGAAAACCTCAGAAGAGTTTCTGTAGGATTTTTTGGAGTAGTCCTGGTATGAACTTCCGGATGAGTTTTCGAAGATTTCCCGATAGAGTTTCCGGAGAACTCCTCGAAGGATTTACTGAGCATTCTTCGTAGAACTTTATTGAAGTTTTTTGGATGAATTCCCTAGAGAACTGAACTTCGAAAAAGTGCTCGCAGAAATTTGGTGTTTTGGAAGATTTCTAGAAAGAAAATATGAAGGAATTTTGGAAAATTCTCAGTTCTTAGAGTTTCTAGAGGACATTTTAAGGGAATTTTTGAAGAGTCCATGGACGAATCCTCTGAGACATTTAAAAATTAATGTCTTCAGAGAAACTTCTGAAGAAACCCGTGTAAGAATTTTAAAAGGAATCTTCGAAGGAATTTCTGGAGGTATCAACAGTGGATTTTTTAAGTAAAATCTGAGAAATAAAATGGTATAAACTTGAAAAGGATTTTTAACAAGAATTTATGGAAGAATCTCTGGAAACATATCTAAAGAAGAAAATGTTAGTGGAATCATCGGAAAAAAATTGAAGAACGAGTGCATTTACTAGGAGTTTAGAGATTTAAGGACGATTTTTTGAATTTTTTCTAGGAAAACCCTCGCAGAAATTTCTAAAGGAATCCTTTGAAGAATCCTCGGAAACTTTTTACTGGAATTCTTAGACAAATATTGGGTGAAACCCTTAAGAGAATCCCTAAAAGAATTTCTAGAATAATCCAATTCCTCAGAGAAATTATTGCAGTCATAACGTATCTGCGAATTTTTGTTACAGTTTTTCAAGTTACTTCTGGAAGAGCCCTTCAAAAAAAGTTCCTCGAATGGGTAGTCTCAGAACAAATCTTTTGATGAATTGGCAGGGACATCTTCTGAGCATTTCCTTGGGCAAACCATAGAGAAATTTTGAAAATTTCCTAGAGAGAATTCCAGGGAGAATCTTGAAATAAAGTTCTAGTAGAATCCCTTGAGGAATTTTTGGAAATATGTATGGAGAAGTTCTTGTGCGAATTGTCGACAGAATTGGAAAAGTGTTCTCGAGTAATCTTTGAAGGAATTTCGGAAAATGATCTCGACAGCAGACTAAAAAAACTATCTGGAAATCCCAGAAGAAATCATAGCAGGCATGGCCAAATCTTCAGAAAAATCTTTGAGAAATTTTGAGTAAAACTTCTATAGTAATTCATTGAGAAAATTTTGAAGAAGTTCTGGTTAAAGTTTGGAAAACATCTTGTTGAGTTTTTAAGAAGGAACCTCTACAAATTTTAAGAAAATATACTAAAAAGCTAACGCAGAAATGCTGAGTTGAATTTTTGAAGAAAAACTGAAATAAATTCTTAAAAAAATCGTTTGATTGAGTATTCGTTAGAATTTAAATAAAGCCAAAAGTTACGATTTTTTTTAAATTTCCGTTTAAAACAAAGTTGATCAAAAACAATGCCGCCTAATGGGTACTTCGGTCCCTGAGTTGGTACGTCATATCTTACCCAGTAAAAGCTCAGGCAAAGCGCAAATATATATTTAGCATCAATGTCAAAACTAACTTCCAACTTTGCCTAGTCCCCCGAAGCGGCCAAGAGTCGGATGCAGCAGAATGTTCGGAAATTCAAAACCAACAATTGCCAGTGACAACTTTGTCAGCCAGGCACTGGCATACTGGCTGTTTACAAAAAGGAAGAAAGGAACGGACTCGTTCCCAACCCGACCGGTAGGCAATCCTTTCGTTCTGACTTTGACTGCCTCCATCGGAAAAGTTGTTGCATCTTGGTTGTTGTCTAGTGTGGGTGGGTTGTTAGGCAAAATGCGAGGCCGATAGTGACAGGCATCGCATCGGAAGGCACCGAACGAGCACCAGTGGCACGTGACAGCATTTTAAACTTAACTTCCGACGTGACATAATTTGAGTTTGAGTGCGGAGGAAAAGGAAACTGTTGCATTCTGTCTGTTGAGGATGGTACGGGGAAATGACACGGTGTCGTGTTTCCGGCAAAGTGCTGCCTCCGGAAGCTTTCGTAAGGATGTACCGGTGGCCAGATGACTTTTTGATACTTTTGGACCAAATTGGAATGATACGTTTGCATTTTAAAAGTTTTGTAAAGCTCGTTCGTTTTTCGTAGTCGGAATTTTATCTGGAGAATACTTTGGCGAAATTATAGTAATCCCAGACTCGAGATACTTATAGGAAGGACATTTTAACCATAGTGATTGCAAGTTAACTAAACTCGTTATTCATTTACTCATTTTCATATGTAACTAGCTATCCAGGTTAACGTCGTACTGCGACGACAGACAGCACAGACAGGACAGACAGGACAGACAGGACAGACAGGACAGACAGGACAGACAGGACAGACAGGACAGACAGGACAGACAGGACAGACAGGACAGACAGGACAGACAGGACAGACAGGACAGACAGGACAGACAGGACAGACAGGACAGACAGGACAGACAGGACAGACAGGACAGACAGGACAGACAGGACAGACAGGACAGACAGGACAGACAGGACAGACAGGACAGACAGGACAGACAGGACAGACAGGACAGACAGGACAGACAGGACAGACAGGACAGACAGGACAGACAGGACAGACAGGACAGACAGGACAGACAGGACAGACAGGACAGACAGGACAGACAGGACAGACAGGACAGACAGGACAGACAGGACAGACAGGACAGACAGGACAGACAGGACAGACAGGACAGACAGGACAGACAGGACAGACAGGACAGACAGGACAGACAGGACAGACAGGACAGACAGGACAGACAGGACAGACAGGACAGACAGGACAGACAGGACAGACAGGACAGACAGGACAGACAGGACAGACAGGACAGACAGGACAGACAGGACAGACAGGACAGACAGGACAGACAGGACAGACAGGACAGACAGGACAGACAGGACAGACAGGACAGACAGGACAGACAGGACAGACAGGACAGACAGGACAGACAGGACAGACAGGACAGACAGGACAGACAGGACAGACAGGACAGACAGGACAGACAGGACAGACAGGACAGACAGGACAGACAGGCAAGACAGGACAGACAGGCAAGACAGGACAGACAGGACAGACAGGACAGACAGGCAAGACAGGACAGACAGGACAGACAGGACAGACAGGACAGACAGGACAGACAGGACAGACAGGACAGACAGGACAGACAGGACAGACAGGACAGACAGGACAGACAGGACAGACAGGACAGACAGGACAGACAGGACAGACAGGACAGACAGGACAGACAGGACAGACAGGACAGACAGGACAGACAGGACAGACAGGACAGACAGGACAGACAGGACAGACAGGACAGACAGGACAGACAGGACAGACAGGATAGACAGGACAGACAGGACAGACAGGACAGACAGGACAGACAGGACAGACAGGACAGACAGGACAGACAGGACAGACAGGACAGACAGGACAGACAGGACAGACAGGACAGACAGGACAGACAGGACAGACAGAAAACATCGATTAAATACACTTCACCCGCAAAAATCCGACGAGGTATAATTTTCTAATCAATGACAGACATTCTCCAAAATTCATCGGTACTTTGCCGTAGTCAAATTAAAACTCGTCGACAACGGCTTTCGATTCCTAGAACGCGACACTGGAAACAAATTATCTCCTCGCAAGTCTGTCTCCCTCTCTATATATATAATGACTCCACGCGAGTTGATATCGCACACCAGGGGCCGCGTCAAATATTTCGGTTTAATTAGTCAAACTGTGGCGGACGTGCGAACGCTGAGATTTCCATTTTGGGAGGGTTGTGGGTGGTCGGCGCGGAAAACTTTTCAGTGGAAAACTCCGTTCTGATTAATCGTTTGCCAGTTTGGAGCGCGCGCGTGACGGCTGCTATTAATTCCACCACAGCGTTCGACGAAAAGCTTGCAAGTTGGATTTCCATTGCAAGAGAGAAATTAAATTTTGGATCACTTTTAGCTACATGTTGAACCCAACTTTTTTGCACTCGATTGATTAGATCTTTTTGAATGTCTATAGGATTTTTCATGGGGATTTTCTTCAGAAGCGTCTCAGAAAAAAATAGAACATTCTTTAAGTAACTAGTCCACGGTTTTTTTTCTGAGTTCCTCCTGGGATTCTTCTAGTGATTCATCCAATAATTGCTTAAGGGATTTCTTCGGAAATTAGGATTTTTTTTCGGAAATTCTATCAGAAATTCTTGATGGAATTCCTCCAAAGTTTCTAGGATTCTCTCAGGGGTTCCTCAAACAGTTCTATCAGGAATTTCTTCATTTTTTTGAATTCAAGAGATTCTTCTGAAATTTCCTCCAGGGGTTTCTCCAGAAGCTCATCCAGGAATGTCTCCAGAAGTTGCTTCATAAATTCTCATTCAGACCTTTGATCAGGGATTCTTTCAAACATTTTTTCTGGTGATCTTTCAGAATTCAGATTTTTGTAGTGGTTACTCCAGAAACTACTCTAGAATTTAATACTTAACATTTTTCAAGAAATTTTTCTCAAAATTTTTGTAGAGGGTTCTCAAGTTTTTCCAGGTGTTTCTTCAGAAACTTATTTATAAAATTATTATTTTTTATTTCTACCGGGATTCCATCAATCTTTCCTCCAGCGTTTTTTTTTTAATTCTGCAGGGTTTATTTCCTTCGAAAATTGGCGGATTTTCCTTCCGAAATTGCTAAAGAAATTATTCTTAAAATTCTTTTAGAGATATGTTCAGGAATTTCTACAAAAAAAAACTTTTAAATTTATTTAGAGTTTTCTTTGGGAAATTCTTCAGTAGTTTTAACTTCAATTTCGGCAGAGATTCCTGCAATTTTATTTTCATAGTATCCTTTACAACCAGCTCCAGGTATTTATTCGTAAATTTCTCATGGATGTCCTTCAGAAATCCCTTCAGGAATTTTCTCAGTGTTTCCTCTAGAAATTGATTCAGGGATATCTCCAGAATTTTTTTGGGGATTTTCCCCTTGGAATTACTTCCAGAGTTCCTCCAAAAGTCTTCTAGGAATTCTTACGGATGCATTTCAAAGGAGTTTCCCCAAGGATTCTTGCCTAGAAATCACTTCACAACATTGTCAAGAATTTCTTCTAAGAATCCCCAGGAGTTCTTCCAGAAAATTCTTTCAGCAAATCCTCCATGAATGCTCTTGAAAATTCCTTTAGTATTTCTCCATTATTGCTCAATGCAATTTTTGGAGAAACTAGTTAAAATGCTCGGCTCAATCTCTGAAGGAATCCCGGAAGATTTTTAAACGAAACCACAGGAGCAATTAAAAAAAAATCCTTCTTGAAATCCATGCAGGAATCCTTGACGGAATTGCTATGGGAATTTCTGCGGAAGCCCAAAATTTCCGTAGGAATCTCTTAAGGATTTTACTTTTAATTTTCAGAGAATCCTTGAAAAAAAAATATGGAAAACTTTACAAGAAATTCCTTGCTGATATCCTGCTGAAGAAATCTGTAGTCAAATTTCTGTGGAAATTCCTAGAGGAATTCTTGATGGAATCCTTGATGGAATATCTAAACGAATCCCTGTGAAATAACTGCTAGAATACCCAGAGAAACTCCTTGAGAAACCCTTGGTGGAATTCCTAGAAGAGCTCAGTTAGATTTTTTTTAAAGAATTCCTAAAGGTCTTTTATTATATTCCTGGAGGAGAAGAAGGAGCATAACTCTTTATGGAAATTCAACTTTTGCAAAGATTCCGAGAAAAATCTCTTGCATAATTTGTAAACGAATTCGTGTTGGAAATCATAGGAAGTACATGTGGCGAAACATTTTGAATGAATTCCATGAAGAATCCATGGAGAATTCCTAGAGATATCTTTGGTGGAAATCCTGGAGAGTCTTTGGAGGAGTTTTTTCAGAATTATTTGGATGAATCCTTGAAGACATTTTTGCGGGGATATTCTATGTAATCCCTGGAAAAATTTCTTCTTCAATCTCTGGGCGAGTTTGTGATACAAAACCTGTACGAATTCCTGGAGAAAATTCTTTAGAAACCCTTGTTTGAACTTTGAAGAATTTCTGAAGCAATCTTGAAGGATTTTATGAACGAATTACTGGAGTAGTTCCAGAGTTGATGCAGAAATTTTGGAAGGAATCATGGAAGATATTTTAATATTTGGAGTGGCTTTCGACTGAGGTAAATATCTGGACACCTAGGATGATTTTCGACGTGGCAGTCGCAATTGCATTCAAGCGATCAGATATTCTCCTTCATCTGACGTTTCGATGTATATAACATCTTCTTCAGGGAATCGTCGGATGAAGGAGAACATTTGATCGTGTGATTGCAATTGCGACTGCCACGCCGAAAATCATCCCAGGTTTCCAGATATTTTAATAGAACCCTTGAACACATTCCTGAATGAATTATGAACTGTTGATTTAAAGAGAATTCGCTGGAAGAGTTTTCGAATCTATGAAAGAATGTTTAAATGAAATCACGTAGAGTTTTTTGAAAGAATCCGTAGAAAAATTTCTGAGGTGATCTTTCCAGAGGAGCTCCTGAGCAAAAATTTCTACAGGAATCGCTGGAGAACTGTTCAAGGAATTCAGTGGAAGATGTTTTGAAAGGAATCCCTGGAGATTTCGTTGTGCAATCCATGGAGCGATTTCGAAAGGAATCCATTAAAGGTTTATAAAGGAAATCTTTGATAAATTTCTGGGGGAATATTTAATAAAATTCGGAGCAATTTCTAAAAAAAACCCCTTGAAAAATTCCTGATGGAATTATCGGAAGAATCTATTAAGCATCCTTGACAGATTTTTTTTTTTCAACATTCCAAATAGTCATTTGAAAGATATAACAAACCTACTAAGTCATGTACCACCAAACTAATAACAGGACAGCTACGGTTTTTTTGGTTATTGATTACCCGCATAGGGTGCGTTCACAGTTGATCAGCAGGACTAAAATCATTCAAATTGGTGTAACGAAATGTATCTAAGTTCAATTATCTCGAAATGAGAATCTTTTCTCACCTAGAATGTAGCGCCACATTGGTCGACACGGTGAGTAGGAAAACAAGCCCTGATTCAGCCCTTCTTTTGGAAAATTCTCCTGCATTGATTTTGAGAAGTTATTCACACATTTTATCATGAATTTCTTCGGCTATTATTTTGAGAAATTATCACGAAATTAATTTAACCTTTCAGGACGCGCACCAGCAAGCAGCTGAAACTGCACCGCGCTCGCGTTGGGTACGACGAGCTAGGTTTTTTTGGTAGTGTTGCACTTTTTACAACGGTGAAATATTTTTTTGAAAATTTCTTTCGGATTTTCCTTGGTATTTCTTTGGGAATATTTTCAGCAATGCTTTTGGGGATTTCTTGAGCTTTTTTTTATTTCTTAAGGCTATTTCTTTGGAATCTCCTTCGGTAAATGCTATCATTTCCTTGGGAAATTTCTTGGGAAATTCCATCGACAGTGCTCTCTGCAAATTCTTTGTTTTTATTTGGCAATATTTTTGCAATTTCCTTAATTTTTTTATGAATATTCGTTCAGCAAATATTTGGAAATTCATTCAAAAATAACCGAGAGATTATGAAACAATTATCTTAAGATTTCCTCCGGCTTTTGATTTTTAAATTTATTTCTTCAATCTTGTCGCCAAATTTATTGTGAAATTCTTTGGCAATTTCTTTAGAATCTGTTTTGTCCATGCCATTCATTCAGAAACTCCTTTGGTAACTGTTCGAGCTATATTTTTAAGATTTATTTCAACAATTTCTTTTAGAATTCTTTCGAAATTGTGTTTTGAAACTAGATACTTAAATACTTTGAAATCTTTTTGGGATGTCCTTCGGCAATTCCTTCGGGATTACCTTTGGCAATTTTTGAGGCAATTTGTTTAGAAAGTTCTTCGGTAGTTTCTTTTGAGAGCTTTCAGCTGTTTTTATGCGAACGTTTTTGGAAATTGCTTTGTGAATTTTTTGGGCAAATTCTGTGGGAACTTGTCTGGCTAAAAACTTTTATTTTTGAGACTTTCTAGGGTAATTCCTTCAAGGTTTTCTTCGGCCATTCCATTGTAAATCTTTTTTTTTTAATTTACTAAAGAATATGTAATGGAATTTCCAAAGTAATTCTCAATCAACTCCCGCAGTAATGTCCGAAGAGTGCCGAAAAAAAATCTCAAAGTAATGTGCAATGAATTTTCCAAAGGAATTGTCAAAGAAACACAGAAAGACATTACGGAATGAATTCTCAAATAAATTGCTATATAAATTCTAGAAAAAATCAATGCCATAGCCTCAAAATGTCTCAAAAGAATTGCCAAAAAAAAATTCAAATAAATTTCTCAGGAAGTTCTAAGAAAAGTCCTGTAAAATTTGAGTTGAGGAATTACAAAATCAGTTCCAAAAGATATCCCAAAGCAATGTTTAAAAATAATGATGATAGGATTTAGAAAGCAATTGCTGAAGTAATTTCCAAACGAATTGCCGGAGGAATTTCAGGGTAATTGTCGAAGGGATTCTCAAAGAAATTTCCGTCACGTAGTGAGGGGATCTCAAACTAAACTGTAGTTTCTAAGTCAATGCATCCAGTCTCCTGAGCAACTTTGCGGGAACGCGAGATATTCCACAACTACTGGCAAAGTATTAACTGTTTATTAATGCCCGAAGAAGGTTAATACTTACATGTACATCTCCGAGACGACCTGGATCATACAATATATTTTGAAGTTTAGGAGTTTGACCAAGATGTGTGTGATCCGAATTCGACCGTTGATTACTATAAAAATATCCTGCCGTAATTACTCAATTTGGAACATTCAACCTCAAACGCAACCTTCATACCAATTAATACACTTACAAATCCATCCCCAGTAAATTCGCACAGTCGTCAACCGCAGCGGGAGGACATTTTACCACCAACCATTATCGCACGTTGTCTAATGAAATAATTACGCATGTAAAACCCAACCAACAGAAGTGCCCACGACGACACCCACGACCCCACGCCACGACATAAACAAATGACAAAGATTTACTGACGTTGTTGGTTGGTAGGTTGGTTGGCCGGTTGGCTTGAGCCTGGAAGTGCGTGTGACGAAAAACGAGACCGTTGGCCTCCTCCGCTACCACGTGCATTCCCAGAGACACCACCGCAGCGAGAGAGATAGAGAACATTCACTTCGCGAAATTCTGTACACATTGCCTCTGGGGGTGCTAAAAATACTGCCTTCGCCGACCAGCAGGGCCACCAGCGGCAAACCCAGTTCAAAGGAAAACGAAACTGAAACCGAAATGACACTCTGCTGGCTGGCTGAAGGGCTGGATGCCACCGCCGCAGCGGTGGTGGTATTATTAATCCTATATTTAGTGATAACACCGCGAGCTGTTCCATGCCTTTTCTTTTCACTTGGGGCTGCTTGGTCACTGGGTCGTTTCCATGGGTTGAGAAATGTGCCCGAGAAGTGGAGGCGCAGTCAATGGCATTTTTAGGCGTAATTGTAGCTTTTTTGAGGCTGATGGGCGGAAAGTCAATCGAAACTGAAGCACAGGATATCAGTTTCAAGCGGAAAATCTTTACCATGAAAATACATCAAGGTCCTAGGAACTCTCCTCTCCGCTCCTCTTCTTGGTATAACGTTCGCACTGAGACCAAGCCTGCTCCTTTGCATAGCGAATTAAAAGCACATCACCAGTTTTTTTTATTCTTCAAACACTTAAGGCGCTGTCCATAAACTTTTTTCGGTCATCTCAGTCCCCCCCTCCCCCCCTCGTAGACTTTTGTTCATACAAAATTTTCGAAATTTGTATGGAGCGTGGACTTTGGCGAGACGTCCCGTCCCCCCCTAAGAGTCTACGTAGTTTATGGACAGACCCTAACCTAATTTACAGCTCTTTTGTCCACTAGGGCATTGCGTGAGCGATTCCAATTGGAAGCTGTACTTACACTTTGTACAGCGCCTAAATGTATTCTATTGTTATTCTACTACATCGAAGGCATCAAAGGCATCTGCGCTGCTTTCACTTTCATGGTAGAATGATGAGCACGAGGATGTTGATGTGTGGCTCTTGGTTGTTCCTTTTTCCAGTTCGATTGGGGGTCCATTATGAGTTGCCGTTCGCCAATGTCCAAGTATCCGGGTCCATTTGAGCCATGGGCTCAGAAGAGGGTCAGTGTCAGCTGCTCTCAGGGGGAAAGAGCAACTGACGTAAGTACCGGGGCTGGGATCGAACCCATGACCATCTGCTTATTAAGCAAACGTGTAGCCACTATGCCACTGGCCCCGGCTGCACATCAACAGTTATTAACTGAGAGTTTCATCTGCCAATGACCATGTTGAATCCGTATATCCTGTGGCATGCACGAAGATACTCTATACCCTAAGAAGTCAAGGAAATTTCCATTACGAAAAGTTCTTGGACCGCCCGGGGAATCGAACCCGTCACCCTCAGCTCGACCATGCTGAAACTTTGGCTATATCCCTTTCGGGACGCAGCGCAAAAAAGTGAAATCTCCATACAAATTGCTCAACTAAAGCTCTCCAGAACTCTTAGATTTCTTAATAAATCAACAATTGTTGTTCCTCATTTGAAAGAACTACTCTTTATCTTTCGACCTGGATAAATCGAAAATGAAAAAGATACGACGGATGAAACATAAAAATGTTTTTCGGTTTTTGTCCAGCTTTTGTTCAACCTGTTGTGGTAAATCTGACATGCAACGTAAACAAAAGCTTGTTTGTACACATACAAGTATGCGTAATCACTCAATCATTAAAACAGTTTACATCACATAAAACAAAGACTAAACAGATGAAAAAATATGCAAATCTCTTATTACTCAACAGCACAGTTGTGCTGGTTCGTCACGAAAGGGATATTGGACCACTTCCCAGTTCGGCATACATCATCATGTCACGTACTCTGTTTAGCAGATTGAGCCCACTGAAGAAGTTTTTCGTCCGCGAAAATGCTAAACTGGCTTTCGTGAGGGTCAACCAACGACTAATCAAATATTACTCTGCGACAAATCCTAGATCAGATCCACCATCTGCTCATTGATTTTGAAGCAACGTACAATTCAGCGAAAAAAGAAACGTGTTATGGCAGATTATGGTGGAACATGGTTTTCCGACGCAACTGATTAGACTGATTCGTGCAGCACTGGATGGATTGAAGTCAATTTTGCGTGTTACGAATAGATGGACGTCAATGTTTCTAGCTTTAATAATATTTCAATAATTATTTTAAGAAACAAATTTGAAATAACCGACGCTTTACAATCAGTTTTTTTAGCTTTTAATAACGTGTATTTTAACTTAAATGATAATTCTACACTCCTTTACAATCAGTGCTGTCATGGTTAAAAACAAAGCTGGTTACTCAAAGTTTCCAAATGTTAGCATTTAATACTGGTACACCCCCATAGAATTTAATTTAATTTAATTGAGGGGTTTCTAGGAAAACTCGAGGCATACTCGAAGAAGCTCTTTAGTAAATCACTAAAAAAACCAAAAGAGTTTATTGAGAAATTTTTAATAGAACTGGAGAAATCTTTTAATAAAACTCCTGGACGATTTTCTGAAGGAATTCCTAAAGGAATTCACGCATGTTTTTTCTGAAAAAAAAAATCACTGAACATTGGCGTATCTAGGATTGTTTCCTAGGGGGTGCCAGTTTCAGTGGCTTCCAGGTTGTTACGGAATGGTATATAAAGCTAGTAAATTTTGACTTACGTGAACCGTAATCAGCCAAAATTTCAGCTTCGAACATTCGGATACTCGATTCTGGTTTATACGTATAATACAAGAAATTTGTGTTCTCGGCAAAACATTCTTTTGGTAATTCCTCAGGGAATATTCCCGGCAATTAGTTTGGAAATTGTTTTGCAATTTCTTTCAATTCAGACTTCTTTTGGAAATCTCTCAGTAATTTCTTTGGATTTGGCAAATTTCCACGGTAATATCTTCGGACCCCCTTCGGCAATTTCTTTAAGAATTTATTTGGTAATATGTTTAGCATTTGCTACTGAGCACCTTTCACGCATCCTTTGAAAATTTCATTGGCAAATACTTTGGAAATTTCTTTGGCAATTCCGTTAGGAGTTTATTTGGCTTTATTATTCCATTAGATATGTTTTCTCGGTAGCTCCTTCGTGAATTTTTTAGTAATGTTTCAAGCATTGTTTTGTTAATGTCCGCAATTCTATTGATATTTGCTTTTTTAAATTCTCCAATTACTCTTCCGGCAATTCCTTTGGAAATTCTTTTAGTGAAGCCTTTGGTAATTCATTCGACAATGACTCTGGGAACTTCCTCACAATTTGTTTTTTTGTAAATGTCTTCGGCAAGTCATTCTATTTTATTTTTTTTTTTGGATTTTCATCGATTTTATGGCCTTTCATTATGCTATTCAGTATTCCTTCGTCAATTACTTCGAAAACCCCTTCGGAAATTCTTTTATAAATCGCTTCTATAATTTAAATGATAATTCTTTAGACAATTTCTTCAGTAATTATGTAAGGAATTCCTTCAGCAGATGATTTCGGAATATCGTTGGCAATTCCGATGCTGCTTGCATTGAAAAAAAATATTTGGGAATTTCATCAGCATTTCCTTTGGAATTTTTGGAAACTTCGATTATTACTTTGGAAACTTCTTCGGTAATTCTTTTAGAAATCGATTCGCCAAATTTCTTAGAAATTTCCTTCGGGAATTTATTTGGAAAAAAAAACTCTTTGGCGGTTCTTTAAAAATTCTGGCACAGTGATTCAACGGCAATTATTTTTAGAATTCTTCTAAATTTTCTTCAGAAGTTCCTTCGATAATTTCGGAGAATTCTTTGAGAATTTCTTCGATTTTTTTTGTGAAAGTTTGTGGAAATATTTATAGAATATATTTCGGCAATTTATTTTGAGATTGGATTTGACCAATTTATTTAAAAAGTCTTAATATTTTCTTCCGGAATTTTTCTTATATAAATTCTTTTGGTTTCGTGGCCGTGCGGCTAGTGTCACCAAGCATTTGGTCGCATCGTGCTGAGGGGCGTGGGTTCGATTCCCACCGCAGCTGTCAGGAAAAGTTTCCGGCTGTGCCACTGGGCGTTGCATGCTAGTCCGTTGTCTAGTGTAGTGCTTCCTTCAAAGAGTGAATAGCTCACTGGAAGCATTAAACGTGTCCGTGTCCGTGAAACTTCTTTGAAAGTTCTAAGATAATTTTGATGGATTTTTTTCCGGCAATTGCTTTGGGAATTTGTCAGGTTTTTTTGAATTTCATACGATTTTCTTTGAGCATTTGAGAATTTCTGAATTTCCAACTCAGCAATTTTCGGAAATAGTATATATAAATACAATTAAATCATAGAGAAAAACAAAAGTAATCACGATAAAATTGCCTGAGAAAATTTCAAAATAGCTGAAAAAGAAATTGCTGAAATAATTTCAGAGGAATAGCTATTGAAATTATAGAAAATAAATCCAAAGAAATTGCTGATTAAAACTACCACAGATATTATCAAAAAAAAAAACAACCATGCCAAAGGAACCCTCAAAGAAATGGCCATACGGTGGTCTAGCAAATACGGAGTCGTAGGTTCGAAGCCCACTAGAACGCGACTTTTTTCACAAATTTATCTCTCAATTTTTCTATTAGCAACATTCGGTGCCCTCTAGTTTTTGCCGTTCATTCCTATATGATTTCACTGGAGAGTTGTCTAGTAATACCTCCTAGGATTTCTTTGGAAATTCCAACTTTTCCCGTTATTCGTTAAGGAATTCCTACAGAGATTTCTGTTGGGATTCGTTCAGCTGGAATTCTTTGAAGAAGGATTAATTTCTAGTTAATTCTAATTTATTAATCCATGAATAAAAACTCTAGAGGAATTCTTGGATGAGTCTTTAGAAAAATCCCTGAAAAAATCAAAGGCATTTCCGAAAGTATCCTAGGAAAACTTCCTAGAAGAATCCAGCAAGAATACCTGCAGAAATCCCTAGAGGGATTCCTGCAGGTATCACAGTAAAAATTTCTGGAGGAGACCTAGGAGGCATGACTGAAACATTAGAAGTGGCAGAAATCTTATGGAATCCTAGGAGGAGTTCCTGGAGGAATCCAATGAGAAATATTTGGAGAAATCCCAGGAAAACAACCCTTTAGGATTTCCAGGAAGAAACACCGAAGATACTTCTGCAAGGCTCCTAGGAAGATTTCCTTGAATAATTTCAGCATATTTTTGAAGGAATCCCTGAAGAAAATCGTAGAAAAATTGTATTATGGTAAGAATTTCTGGAGGAGTCCTAGGAGGAATTGCTGGAAGAATCACAGCGGAAAAAGCTTGAGAAATCCAGCTGAAATTTCTGGAGGAAGGTCAAGAGGAGTTCCTGGAGAAAATCCATGGGAAAATTAAAAGAGAATCCTTGGATAAAATATCTAGGATAAGACTTCCTGGAGAAATCACCGGAGAGCTTCTGAAGAAATCCTGAAAAATCCTAAATAATGGAGAAATCCGTAAAGGGGGCCTAGAGAAATCACTGTATAAAAAGATAGAGGTATTTCTGGAGGAATCCATGGAGGAGTCTGTTCATTGTTCTTACCAATATCCAAAACGCCAAAACGTACAACAGGTATATAAGTAATTGCAGGTGTGCTTAACTTTTGTTCAAATTAATTTTGAGTTAAGTGCCATTAATAAATATTGGAATTATTGTGTGCAGCTTTAAATTTTAGGTGCCTGTCAAGAAAAAATTCTAGAAGGTGCCAAATTTGAACCTTTGGAACCCCCCTAGCTACGCCAATGAGAAACAAATAAATAAACTTCTGTACATGTTCCTATAAAAATCTCTTTCGTGAAATTTCCAAAGGAATTCCTATGTTGCTCCCAGCAAATATTTCTAGAGAAAACTATGAATGAATTCCCGGAAAAAATCGAAATAAAAATCTTAGGAGTATCCTTGGAGGAAATCCTGGAGGAATTCATGAAATTATACACATATAATGCTCCTAGGGAGAATCCCTAAATTAATTTTGCTATGGATTTCTGCAGCAATCACTTGAGGCATTTCTGCTGCAACCACTGCAAATCCCTGAAAAAAATCCAGGAGACAATCCCAGGGGAATTCCCAATTGAATCCTTGGAGAAAGGAATCTATGGAAAATTTTCCCAAGGGATCTTTGAAGAAATTTCAGGAAAATCCCTGGAAGACTTTCAAAAAGCATTCCTAGAAGATGTTTGAAGGAATAAATGGATTTTTTTCTAAATATATCTTGGAAAAACTTCTAGAAAAAATGTATTAAAAATCCCTGGAGGAATTTCTAAAAAACATCATGAAAAAATCCCAAGAAACCACTGGAAAAATCTCGACAGGAATCTTTGGAGGGTTTATGAAAAAATTTCAGGAGTCATTTCCGAAGGCATCCAAGTAAAAAAAAAATTGAAATAATCCGTTGAGGAATTTATTATGGAATCCATAAAGCACTTTTCAAAGAACTTCTAAGGAATCAATGTAGGATTTTCTTAGAAAATTCCTGGAGGAATACATGAAGAAACTTTTTGGTAAACTAATCAATAAATCAAAATAATTTATTGAGAAATTTTTAATAGAATTCCTAGAGAAATCTCTTAATGAAACTTCTGAACGGTTCTGAATTTCTAGCAGAATCCGTGGATGTTTTTTTTTAAGCTGGAGAAATATCTGGAGAAACAAATGGATTATTTTCTGTAAATGTTCCTAGGACAAGGAATTCCTGTATTGCTCCCAGCAAATATTTCTAGAGACATTTTCAGATGAGTTCCTGAAAGAATTCGTTTTCAAAATTCCTACAGGTATCTGCGGAGGAAATCTTACAGGAATTTCAGAGAAAATACACAAATACGAAGAAATTCCTGAATGAATTTTGGTATTTTTTTCTGCAGCAATCACATAGGGCATTTCTGCTGCAACCACTACAAATACCTGAAGAAATTCCTGGAGACAATTCTTCTGGAATTTCCAATTGAATCCTTGGAGAAATTTCTGAAGAAATCACTGGAAGAATTTGTGAACTGGAATGAACCTGCACGAAATGCTGAAGCAATCCCAGTAAGAATTTCTGATTAAAAAACAAAAACAAAATGCAGTAAAAATTTCCGAAAACAAAAATCCTTGGAAGATGATCTGAAGGAATCCATGGAAACATTTCTGAATGAATCCCTTGAGAAATTTCTGAAAAGTCTCTGAAAGATTTTCAAAATGTATTTCTAAAAGATATCAAAATGAATAAATGGAATAATTCCTAAAGATGTCCTAAAAAAAAATTCTTAGAATAAATTCAAACAAATCCGTGGAGGAATTTCTTAAAAATCTTTTTTTTTTAAATCTTAAGAACCTACCATAAAAAACTCAGAAGGAATCTTTTGCAGAATATATAAAGGAATTTCTGGAGTCATTCCTGAAGGCATCAAAGAGAACATTTCTGAAGGAATCCTTTAAGGAATTTTCAATGATAGATTCCACACTTTCAGCACTTTTCGGGGAACTTCATGGAAGGTTTCCCAAAAAAACCTTTTAGGTAATTTCAGGAAGTATCTCTTGAGAAATTTCTAAAACATTCTCTGGAGACATTTTTAAAGAATTCCAGGAAGAATCTCTTCAATTAATGCATTCAGTATTTTCTTAAAGAACGCATGAAGCAAATGCTGAGAAATTCAATGGTAGGTTTTTGAGAAGAATCCTTGGAGAAGTGTGTGGAATTTCTAGAGGGATCCTTATTGGAAGTTCCCTATGAATCGCTCTTGGAATTTCGACGGAAATACCTAGAAGATTTTGCGAAAAATCCAGAAAGGAATTTCTCAAGGAATCTGTTTCCCAGGAAACTTTTGGATGAATTTATAAACGACTATGAGGAATATTATAGGGAGACATCTGGAAGAGTTTTAAAAGGATTTCTAAGAGGAATTTCTACGGCAAAGGAGCGACGAACCAGCCAATGGCTGAAAGTCTCTATAATAAAGATAAATCAATAAATCAATTCTAGGGCAAAAGGTTATAGCGACCATAGCTAATTGTAAATGTTCCATAGAAAATCAAAATCCAGTAAAACTGGATAGCGCGGTGCTTGGAATCCAGTTTGACTTTCTATTTCACAGAGGTGTAACTTGTTCTGAGGCTTAGTTGATTAAAGCGCCGGACAAGCGAAAACGGAGTCGTGGGTTCGCATCCCACCAAAACAAGTGGTAGTTTTTTCGCAAATATATCACTTAATTTGTCAATTATACACACACTGTGTCTTCGAAAAATTATGAGTTTTTTCGTCTAGTTCTGTGTAGATCTAGCAAGTAAGGTAAAATTCATGAAGAAAAAATTCATAAAAAATGGATTCTGAGAGAATCTTTAGAAGAATTTCTGAACTCCTGGAGTAATTACTGGAAAAATTTATGGGTTCAAGGAATCCATGCAAAAAATCATCAATTCAGGAAATCCATACAAGATTTTCTAAAGGAATTCTTCGAGAAATTTCTGGAGAGATCCTTAGTGTTGGAAAAATTCCCAAATGAATACTTGCAAGAACTAATGAACAAATTTTGCAAGATTTTCTTAAAAACCTAACAAATTTCTAATGGATGTACTGGAGAAAATTCTGAATAAATTACTCTGAGAAATTCTAAAGGAATCCTTGGACGAATTTCTTAAGGAATCCCTTGAGGAAATTATGAAGAAACTATTGAATAAATGTTTAAAGCTTTGTGATTAAGAAGGAAGTTCCTTATCCAAAGCAATTTCTGAAAAAGCATTTCCGTAAGAGCCCTTGGCAATTTTTCGAAATAATCCATGGAATAATTCCTAGGTAAACTTCTATTCCATGGAGAAATTCACGAAGACATATCTAAAGATATTTCTAGAAGAATTTTCGGTAGATTTTCTGAAAAAAAAAATACCCGAACGATTTTTTCTTTCATTTGTTTTTCTGTAGAAAGCTGACATCTAGCCTAGAAATTAGCCAAGTAGCCCGGGATGGTGGAATGCTTCTTACTATTTTTTTTAGTGCATTTTTATATATCATCGATTTCGAAAACAAGCAGAAGGAAACAGTTTTCAAAATGTTTGATATCATGTCTGTCAAGTTAAAATGAAAAAAAAAATGCATTATTTTTTTTTCTATATTCAGCCTTACTTAAGTTACAGAAAATAAAAAAAAAATTAAAAAAAATAAGAAAAGTGTTTGGGACCTTGTAAATATAATTAATTTTTCTCTCTACTCTTTTAATTAGAAGAAAAGGACCAATAATTTCTCAGCTTTGTGAATTTTCAGAACGACTCGATTAACATTTCACATGGTCCAAATTTTTCCTTGTTTTTTTTTTGAGTTTGCTGAAACTTAAATGTGGTTGGATGTAGGAATAACATTATGCATGGTATTTTCATTGAAACTTGTACGTTATCACGCCGAGGACCTACACAGAAAAAAATATTCATGTAAAATTCAGCGAAAAATCATGCACATAAAGGGAATGCTAGAGTTAGTGCATATTTACATGAGATATCATGTAAAATTACGTTACGTTCGTGTAAATTTCCGCTGATAGTCGCGTAACCGGTTGGCGTCTATGATGGGTTACGCGATGGTTGGCGGAAATTTACACGATGATAATGTAATTTTACATTATATGTCATGTAAAAGTGCACTAACTCTAGCATTCCCTTTATGTGCATGATTTCTCGCTGAATTTTAATTACATATTTTTTTCTGTGTAGGATCGAATCCCACTCCCGACAAACTCAAAAAAATGTGACTTCTTCCTTCGGAAGGGAAGTAAAGCGTGGGTCCCGAGATGAACTAGCCAAGGGCTAAAAATCTCGTTAATACAGATAAAAAAAAGAAACTTGTACGTAACATCTATTTTTGATATAAAAAGTCTCAGAAACTATTTCATTTTCCTTGTTTCAAAAAGTGATGAGAAATAACAAATCAAGAAAAGTTAGGAGCATTTCACCATCCTGGGCTATTTGTAAAATTTTGAGGCTAGAAGTTAGCTTTCTGCAGAAAAATAATAAAATCAAAGAGTAAGGTTTTTTTTTTTAAAATTGCAAAAAAAAAATAAAAAAAAGTAAAATCCATCGCCAATCTATGTTAAATAGATTCGCGATGGATTGTGCTTTTTTTAAGTCCTTTGGATATCCTGAAACATCTTTGAATACATGATTTCATTCCTTCAAAAATGGTTTTCGAGTTATAATTTTTTGAAGAAGAAGATTAGTTTTTTTATATGCCTTTATTTAAAGTTAGGTGAAGAATATTGCAAAACAAATAATATGAAAATCATTTTCCGAAAAAAGCTCATGCATGAGCAAAATTTAATTTGAATTGAAAAAGGTCGCGTCTACACGATTCGTGCGTTGAACTGAAAATATTCAAGAGCTGATTACTCGGTGAGTAACTTGGACTAACCTCTATGACATCATTATTTACAGTACCCGATATATAAGCACTGCAAACAACCAGCCTACATCCAATCCAGACGGAACTGATGTCGTAACCAGATGCACCATCATCCACAAAACCCGCTGGCTGTGAACGTGGTTTAATACAGTCTCCCATAGACAGAGCTCACGTTTGCCGATTTCTGCACGCTGCGTTGGTTGGCTGAAACCACAAGAGCATCGCAGACTTGCCCACCTTTCTATGCACTTCCTTAAGACGTTACAAACCGAGAGCTTCAAACGACAAAACCAAGAGCCGTCGTCTTGGTGGACCTCCGTCCGCCAACCTACCTCTAACTCCACCCAATAACTCCGACACCAATCGATACCCGGTCCAAAATCCCAGTCTGCCGTTTCTCTTTCGCCCATTCTCGTCCCACGACCTACCCCCATCGACGAATGGCTTTCGTTTCAATCGAAACCTACGAAAATTATTGGAAACTGTTACACAAACCAGAAGAAAAAGAACACACTTTACAACCACCACAGAGGCTCATCCACGACGCTCTGCTGCTCTGTGACTGCTTGTTTGTCTTTCCTGCCTTCCGTGTCTACCCCCACCCTTATCGATGAACGTTGTGACGTCTTTGGTCGATTGCGCTTTCTTCCTTCACTCACTGCTGTGCGCGGTGCGGTTTGCAACCTACTGGAGGCTTCCGCCTGTTCCGCCGTTTCCGATGGGGAAATCGAAATCAAGCGCAAATATTTTTAGCGCCATTCCACAGTGCAGTGCACAATGGGTCCAGAGCCGTATTTACGAAGACAAAAATGTGTGTGCCTAAACCATTAGTTTTAGATACATGGTGTCTTTGGGAAAGTTTTTTTTTATTTTTTGGCCCTTTTCTTCATCATTGTCAAACAAAGGTGGTCCCTCTAGTTTAGCTGATCCGAACATCTGCTTTTCAGTAGTGTTATATACGTTTACAAAATGTTCTTCAAAGTTGTAGAAGGACTTATTTGAAGCAAGTATGCTGAAGAAATTATTATTCTATCTCTTATGGTTCCCAACTTATGATTTTTAAAAGAATCATGTTAGGGTGATCCCTGAAATTCAGTTCTCTAACAATAACTTTTAATTCATTTGGCTCTCGTAAAAACTTTGTTCTGAGCACTTTTAGAACTATCAACGATGTATATATATTTTTTTTTTCAAATAGCTCAATGTTCTATCTCTCATAGTTGGAACCTCGTGGCCATGCGGTTAGCGTACCATGCCATGGGGTGAGGGTTCGATTCCCGCTCCGAGCTATGAAACTTTTCGCAAGAAATGTTTCTTCCTCGTATCCACTGGTGCTCGTAATGTGTGTCGTGTCCGTTGTCCAGTGTTAGTTTCGTTCAGTCTGTGCAGCCTCCGACTGAAGACGGTGTCCGTGTCTTTTGTCTTTTAAAAGATATTTGCTTTTTTCTTCGAAAAATTGCTTTTTTTCCGAAAAGTGATGTCCTAAAAAGGAGCAAATAGATTTGCAATCCTTTGCTTGTGTTGAAAAGATCGGATTATGTTCTATTCATGGTGAAAAAACTGCGAGTGCCTTTTTTGTTTAAAGTTTTTTATTGAATTTTAAAAACACAATTTTTTTATAGAAAAGCAGATGTAGGATAATAACTTGGTGTTTTGTGAACAAAATTGTGAGTTTTTGCACACTTATTTTAGAGTCACTTGTTCGGCTGTTCTATTTTCGGTAAAAGTTTGGTTTACCGAAGTTCAGCACAGTTTTACCGAAGTTTTGTTAATTTTGCCGAACGTTCGGTAAACATTATCGATGATTCAGTAGGGTTTACCGAACGTTCGGTAATTTTATGATAAACTTCGGTAATATGTTGCTGTACATTCGGTAATCTGAACTTTTACCGAAAATAGAACAGCTGAATACGGTACTTTATTTTAAGTGTGTGGTTACTCTAAAATGATCTATCTAACAAAAAAAGAATTGCATTTGCTTGAATTGTTTCGATTTTCAAATCAAAATCTGTTTTAAATCAATATAATTTCATTAATTCGATTTTCAAATCAAAATCTGTTTTTATTCAATATAATTTCATGGGTCTAAAAATAAGAAAAAAAAATCCCAAAGACACCATGTATCTAAAACTAAAGGTTTAGGCACAAACATTTTTGTCTTCGTAAATACGGCTCTGGGCCCATTGTACAGTGGGAGAAGCGGAGGCAGCGTTCGTCTGGTGACGAGTCCCACCCAAGATTGTGCCAAAGGGGAAAACAAGATTTAAATTTGATGAAGAGACTGATTGAATGCGCCTTTGAATTTAACTTGTAGCTACCGGCCAATGGATAGACAGTTTAAATACCTCGAAATGTGAATGATGAAATCGAAAGTTATTCCGTAGAACTCGTGGTGAAATTGTTAGAAACAATTTGAGGAAAACTTTTTTTATGACATATCCCAATGTTCTCGGGGAAAATTTCCGCAGAATTTCTGAGAATAATTTTGCCAAACTCCTAGAAATTAAAAAAAAAAAATTAACTGCGAGAATATTACAAAAGATTACAGCATGATTTTTTTTTTTGAAACCCAACCAGGAATTAAAAACAGGGTCTTTGCGAGAAAAAAAAAAAACAAAAAAAAAATGAACTAAGATAAATAAATTTACAAATCAAATAAACCTTCATTCAGCCAACATACATTTTTCACCTTTGAAAAAGCACAAAAATGTTTTTTTTTTGTTTTTGGACGGAATTCGATGCAACTTTCACAACTTCCCGAAAAACTCTTCTAGTTTATGATTCCGGGGTCATGCGTGCCTGGTCCACATGGTTCCGGAGTTATCCCGGAATATCTGGTACCAAAATTGGCCACATACTTTGCGCAACGTATACCATAAAATCCCGATGTATTCAGCAGGTAGATAAATATCTGACAACGGCAACCTTGGTTTGAGATTCGTCTACTAGGCGGCGCCAGTGTCAAATATAATCAAACTCCTATATCTCACAATCGTGATGAGATAGAACGATGTCGTTCTCGATTAAGTTTTTCAACCAGCTAAGATCTATGTGACAAATTGGTTTTTGGTTCGGGATCTATTCGCTAGATGGCGAATAGTGTCCAACAGTACAAATATGTACCTGTATCTTGGTACTCTCGTGAGCCAGAAGTATGCCGTTTTCAGCTAAGTTGTTCAACGGGTTACTGAACGGCACCAGTGTCCAAACGTGCAAACACCCATATCTCAGAATTCTGATAAGCTCGAATGTTACAGCTATGTTCCGTTTTTATCAACACGGTCCGCGATTTTCAGTTGACATAAACGGAATAGTGATAAAAACGGAATAATTTTCTTTGACAAAATATTTTGCAACATTTTAATATGAATTGAAAGATTTACTGTAGAACACATTCCAAAAGTAAAAATATGCAGTTTACTATAAAATTTATTTGTTTTTTGATGTTTTTAGCACATCTTGGTTGCACAGTTCAAATTTCAGTTTTTTGACTGTGACGCCGACACGAGGTTTTCACCACATTTGTGACAACATTTTTGAAAATTTATTTTCATTGAACGGAAGAATGACACATATTACAGTTCCATTATCCGGATCAACGATTTGGAATATGGCGTACTTCCAGGAATGAATCATCTTTAGGAATCCAATTTCGATATCCTATCAAAAAATGATATGTTTACTTCCTTATGAAAGGAATTTCTCCACGAGTTTCATCTTTACAGATTCCCATAAATGTTTCGTCTAGGCAATATCCAGGATTTTTTCTAAGTAATCACTTGATCTTCTCCAGAATATTTGATTCACCAGAATTCTTCTAGGTTACCTTGTATCATGTCGCTTGTTTATCTTTTGGAATTCGATAAAAAAAATAGAGAAAAGAGGTTCTGCCCTTATGATTCCTTCAGAAATTTCTTCCCGGATCAACCTTTTAAATTTCTCCTAGAGTTTCTTTGAGGATCCCTTCAAATATTCTACCAGGAATTGGAATTTATTAACCTTCTTTATGCATTATGTTGGGAATAACTCGCTGACGTAGTGTACGGTTTGTGTCCAGAATGACCCTAATGCATAAGGTGGGCTAAGAAAATTATTCTAGGGTTTAATCTAGACAATCTGTTGATATTCATCCAAGAGTTGCTTTGGAGATCACCAAGATTTTACTTTTGAAATACAGATCGGGCTCGATTATCCGGAGTCGGGTTTTGGCGCTTCCCAAAAATATATCTTGCAAACGGAATGCTGTACGAAGCTGAAATTTTGACTGATTACTCAAAGCCATATCAAGAGAAAAGACTTATCAATTTAGCGTGTTAGAGCTTCCGTGCCCCAAATATGTGTATGAAAAGCATCAGATCCCGGCTCCGGATAATCGAGTCCGACATGTATAGGAGTTTCTTCGTTTCTTCAGAATTTTCTACGGGAATTCTTTCAGGATTCCTTTCTGAAACCCTTCCAGAAAATTTTTCTGATATTTCTCCAGGGGTTCTTTCTAGGGTTCCTCCAGAATTTCTTTCTGGGATTCCTTCAACAGTTTTTCTAGACTTTCATCTGAAATTCTTTCTTGGATTCTTTAAAGAGTTTCTTATTATATTTTCCCTGGAATGTCCTCCATCTAAAAATTTCTTTGAATTATTCCTACGAGACTTTGTTTTGGTATTTACGCGCAGGAGAAACACCTACTGGAACTTTTATTATGAATACTTCCAAGGTTTTTTTTCCAAGAGGATTTGACCTTTATCTTTGTTAATTTCCCATGATTATTAGATAAACCAGACTTGGGCTGAAAATCACGTTAATAAAGATAATATAGTAATAATAATTCTCCCCGATTTCTTACTGCGTTTACTTTGAATCTACCAGAAGTTTAGTCCAGTAATCCTCCAGGAATTCTTTCCTCAAATCCTCCAGAAGCTTCTTCAGGGAGTCCTCCTGATGTTTTGTATAGAAATCTCCGGGGAGTTATTCCTGAGAATCTTCTAGAAGTTCCTTATGGGAATCCTTAAGAAATTCCTTTTAGGAATCCTATATAAGTTGTTCCAAGAAATCATCCAATTGTTCGTCGAGGGATAGTTTCAGAATTGATGAGATTTTTCAGGATGTTTTGGGAATCCTTAGTTTCATCTGGGAACCCTTCAGAAGTGGCTTGTGAAATCTCCAGATCGTTTTCCAAGACCCTAGACTCCTCTTTCTTAGAGAAACTTATTTCTGAAAGACTTAACTCCTAATTCACCTAAAGAAACTTCTGAATTACTTTCTGACGGTTTCTCAGAAGAAATCCATTGAGGAATTTGAAGGAATCTACCTTGTATTCGCTAGCAGGAATAACTGAAGAAAGCCAAGGATGGTAAGAAATTTCGACCAAAAGAGAAGAATTCAGCACCTCGCGTAATTTGAAGAAAATCGTGTAAAAAATCGCGATAAATTTATTTCACTCCAAAAAAGTCTTGTAAATATTTATTTAATTTATTTAATATTGTAAAAATTCAGGCAATGACAGGCAAATAAAGCCCTCAACTGTTTAATTCCTCGAGTTACACTTGAAGAGGCAGGCCAAGTTCCAGTTGGTACGTAGAGCCATGAAGAAGAAGAAGAAGAAGAAGAAGAAGAAGAAGAAGAAGAAGAAAGATCTTTCTTAAGGAGGAGGAATACCCAGATGGACATCCTGGAGGAAACACCAATTAAGGTGCCCTAACACAATAAGCTAATGAAATACAAAAAATCGATTATCCAACACATGTGATAACAATGTTACAATGATAACAATGAAAGAGGTACTCTGGTGGTGGAATTTCCTACTGACTAAAATATGAACATGAACTGAAACGGCAAAAAGCATCAATAATGATTAAAACTATCAGTCTTAGATAACAGAGAGATGTTCCATCTTTCAATCATCTGCGCCAAAAAGTATTGAAAATATCCATATGTCTTCCAGTAATTGAGCAAAAACCTGATTTTTTATTACTTCGTCTATACAAAGTGTTAGGTTATTTTAATGAAGTTTATTGTTAATTTCTTATTTTTAATTGAGCGATTATATTGCTGCCGTTCCTACTTGCTGAACATCTTTGCTGGAAATGGCATACTTCCAGCTCATTAGAGTTCAAAGATATACGTACTGAGCGTCACCTAGCAGATAAATCCCGAACCAAAGACCCAAATATCAGATGGTTCTTAGCTTGCTGATAAACTTTGCCTAAAACTACATCATTCTATCCTGTCCAGATCCTGACATAGAGGTGTTTGAAAACTTTGGTTACTGGCGCCGCCTAGCGGACCAATCTCGAACCAAAGTCACAGTTGCCAGATAGTTCTCTCTCTACCCGATAAAAACTTAGCTGAAAACGGCCAACTTCTTGCTCATTAGAGTTTCGAAATATCCGTGTTTGAACTTTGTGAACAATTGGTACCTCCTAGCGGATAAATCACGAACCAAAGACCCAATTGTAAGTTTGTTCTTAGCTGGCTGAAAACCTTTGCCGAATACGGCATCTATCTATCTCATCAGGATTGCGAGATACAAGAGCTTGAATATTCTCGACATTTTTCAGAAATTGCATTCATTATTTTATTTTATTTATTTTTTTGAAAGCGTTTGATACAAAAGTAAGGGTTATTCTCTAAAAATGCCTCTCAACATTTGAAACCTTACACAATTTCGTCGTAGAAGATGTTTAAAATTCTTGCACAGATTTGCTAGGAATTCTTTTTTTTTCTTGTATTATTCCAACAGTGTGCCCAAGAAACTATTAGAATTATAATATAGAATACAGAAGTGCTCCAAAAGCATGAACCGCACAGTTATTTCGGGAAACCGCTATACATGCAATTAAAGTTATTTCTGTAGAGATATTTTCCTGAATTTCAGTTTATTGTTCTTTCAAACATTCTAGCAATGGTTCTGAAAGTAACATTTTTCGAAAATCTTTATGAAACTCTATGAAGCGTATCTCCAAAGCTCTATTCCGAACTAAGGACTGTATCGGAAATTAACTATAAACGTTCAAAATTTTCTGAAAAATAATCTGTTCGAAATAAACATAACTTTATTTTTGGAAATGTTATATAAATCTCTTAAATAAAGAATGGCAGTTCTGATTTTCAAAAAATAATCATTTAACTTGGACTTTTATCTCAAAGATTGCACATGTGTTTTTAAAATTTTGGACACCTCCTGAAAATTTAAAATTGCGAAAACTTTGAGAAAATATTCAATTTTTTCTCTTATTTTTGCGCAAATATATTCTTTTCAGAGCGTTCATGATTAACAAAATTTTTAATCATGATTAATCATTGATGATTAAAATTCTAATTTCGGTGATTATTGATTATGATTAATGATTAATTTGATTTTTAGAATGATTAAAGATTATGATTAATGATTAAAATTGGTTTTATCTGTGATTATTGATTATGATTATTGATTAAAAACGGCTCATTGATTAAAAATCATGATTAATCATGATTAATCAATCATAAAAACTGGAAATGATTAAAAGGTTTTGTGAAGTTTCAAAAGTAAAAGTTTCTTTGTCTGGGAGATTTTTGAAAAAAGAATCACACTTAGAACAGCATTTGAACCAATTTAAGTTGGGTCATATATTTTATATGGTGAATCATTTTTGGTAATGAATGATTAATGATTGATTAATTCTTTTTCCTTATGATTATGATTACTGATTAATGATTAAATTGCGAAATCAGTGTGATTAAGATTAATGATTAATGATTAAATAAAAATTTTTAGTGATTATGATTAATGATTTTTGATTAATCTTAATCATTAATCATTAATCATGATTAAATTTATGATTAATCATTAACGCTCTGATTCTTTTCCAGAATGCTCATGATATAGGAAAATTATTTTTTTCAAGAAAAATTCCCTCCGCAGTTCAGGGCAATTCTTAAAAATGAAAAATAGGCCATTTTTCGAGGAACTCTTTTTTTATGCGTCTTAAAAGAACGATTACGCAAATAAAAAATACATACAGTTGAAAATTTGTATTTTTTTCGATTGGGTATGTTTTTAAATCTATTGAAGAGGTTGTTTAACCAGAGAACGAAATTTTATAACCTCTGAAGATATTCAAAACAGAGCGTCAAAGTTCGACCAAAAAGTTGGTGTTTTTTTGGGATAGACCATATTCTTAATGTTGGAGGTTTTTCTATCCAAAATATGAATTTTAAAAGTCGGTATTAAGTGATATGTTATGTGTACATAACTGCTAGTAATAATCATTATTTTCCAGATTTTTCCCCGTACAATTTTTTTTCGCTACAAAGTATTGAAACATTAAATAAATTTAAAAAAAATGTAGTTTGTACAGATTGTTATTTTGTGTGGTATACTCATAGACCCATATTTTCAATAATACTAAACATATTCCAAATATCTTCAAGCTGTTCAAAACTTAACTATATTGTGAAGATTTCATAGAAGAACCGGAATAAAAAGACCAACTGTGCTTCGAGATAGAGCATTTTGAATGTTTATAGTTAATTTCCGATACAGTCCTTACAGTCGATTATACTTATTCTAGAAATTACATTGAAAACACCTTTAAAAATTGCACTATGAGATCCCGGAATATGAAGTACGATTTATTAGTTTTGCCAGAAAATCTTTTAGAGTAGCTGGAAATTCGCTGAAAGATTTCGTTTTTTTTTTGTAAAAAACAGAAACGTTACAAAAATATTGTCTCTAGCTTTTACGCAGAACGTCTCCATGAAATTCTTTAAACATTCTGGTAGAAAAGCTGTCGGAAATTTCCTCAAGCGATCCCTCAAAATACTATCTGATAGTCTTTAGCAAACTTTACAAAAAATCTATAAACTCACCAGAAGCCTTGAAAAATATTTCAGAGTTTCATCATGATTTCTGAAGGCAAAAAAGGGCAAAAGGACTTATGGGAAGCTTTGCAATTTCTAAAATTTCGACTGGAAATCAATTTCAAGGATATACCAAAAACGAATCCAGAAAATTTGCAAGATTTGCATAACGAATCTAGCTAGCGCACCGTACCGTATGTAATCCCACACTCTAAAAATCATTCTATTAAACAAGCGATTACGGCACTGATATATCCCGTTATAATAAAAAAAAATATAAAAATTAAACAAAACAAACAACACTTCAATCGCTTACCTTGAGTAGGATGAGAATGAGAACACCCTGCTGTCCAGTGCGAATGGTTTCCCTAATTGCAAATATCGGCAGAACCTTCACAGACTGGTAAACCTGTAGAATCCTGGAATAATCATTGAATTATTGAAACAATAAGACAAATTTTCGTATTAAAATTTCCCAGAATATTTCAACAATTCTCTGATAATTCTTGAATTTTGGCGAAATAAAATTCCCTGATGATTCCAGAATATTCCTGGTGCTTGACAACCTGAAAACGTCTTCAAAAATTTATCCAGGAGTTGCTCCAGAAGTTCCTCCGAAAGTTCCACTAGATTTTTTTTTTATGAATCGCTCCAAAAGATCTTGCAGCGATTACTTCAGGAGTTTAAAAAAATCTCCCAAAATTAGTTTCTAAAATTCCTCCAGCATTTGACGCGTTGAGAAAACCTCTTTAAGAGTTTGTTCATGTTTTTTTTTTTTGAGAATTTACTTCATGAATTTATCTACGAGTTTATCCAATAATCTCTCTACCTTTCTTCAAAATTTTCTCTAGAGGTTTGTTGAGAAATTGTTCCATGAGTTCCTCAAAATGAAACTTAAGGAACTCATCTAGAAGTTCTTTCAAAAGTTTCTCTAGATTTTTTACAGGAATTTTCAAAAATTATTCCTGGTGTAATTTCAAGAATTACTTTTGAAGTTTCTTCGGAAATTCGTCTGGTAATTCCTATAGGGAATGCAGGAAAATCTTTCAGGAGATGCTAATTTTTGTCAATGTCATCATGTGTTTCGCAATTAAGTTTTTCTCCTGCAGTTCTAGAGGATAAATGTTGGGAAAAATTCCCAAAAAAATCCTATAGAAACAACAGGAATTTCTAAAAGAACTTCTAAAGCAATCGTTATTAAAAAATCCTTGAAAAATTGCTGTAGCGAAAGTTTTTACCACGGAATTCTAGATAAATTCCCGAATGGAAATCCTCAAAGAATGCTTGAAGGA
This sequence comes from Aedes albopictus, assembly GCF_035046485.1. Lineage (NCBI taxonomy): Eukaryota > Metazoa > Arthropoda > Insecta > Diptera > Culicidae > Aedes > Aedes albopictus. Next base: position 349,181,685 of record NC_085138.1, read on the forward strand.
TGTAAAACTACTACTTTCAGTCCTGAGCAGCCATGGTGGTGCAGAAGGCCGAATTGAAATATCTCCATCCCGGGCGATTGCCCGCTATCGCCTTAACCTGTTCCCAGGTCAAACTTCTGTCGACTTCCATGAACCTTTGGGCCTGACTCTGCTGCGATGTTCTGCTGGGTTCCAATCTAACGCTTGCTTGCAGATTTCGTTCCTACCTCTGCGTAGAGTTTGGATAACCCAACTTCACTTCCGCTCCCGAATTTCTGTTGCCATCGGCTTTTGATGACATCGACGATGGAGCTCCTCGTTGGAGATCCAATTGTTGGGCCACCAAGCATGAATCAAATACTGCAAGGCATCTATTGATGAAGACCTGCAGCCGTTGAGTGTTCTCCATTGATACTCACCAGGTTTCACTGGCGTACAAAAAAGGAGTTGCTTTTTATAAAAGAACTCCAGAAAAAGCCTCTGCAGCAGCTTATAGTTTAAATTCAGAAAAGAAATATCTACAGGAATACTTGGTGGAGTTCTTTGTGGAATTCATGGAGGAAGAAACGAAATTCACTGTAAACATTTTGGATGAGCTAGAGGATGGAATCTTGAGGATTTATGAATAAACTTATTGAAGCAATTATGTTTACGAAAATTTGTAAAGAAACATCTGGTGGAAATCGTTGAGAGAACCCTTTGACCTGCCTTTGTGAATCTGAATCATAAGGAAAACTTCTTGAAGAAACTCCTCCAGAAATTGCTGGAAGCTCCTGAAGGAAATGCTTCGAGATCATCAAGGAAGATCTGTAGGACTGTCTTGAGAATTTTTTGGAAAAACTTCTATATAAACTTGAGGTTCTTTTTGTCAGAATATTGAAAGAACATCTTGAGGTCCTTCCTTGAATAATATTCTTTTGAGGGATTCCTTGATATATCTTTGAAAAAAAAAAATTAAAAAAATCGAAGAATTCGTATTCAAATGATTGAGAAAATCAACGATAGAACCCAATTTAATTAAATAAATTTGAATCATTATTAAATAATAACAAAACAGTTACTCAAACTCTATGAAAGTTTGAGAATTATTGATGCGCTTTACGAAAATTGCAGCTAGTTGAACATTTTTTTGAAAGTGTTAAATTGACCTGTCCCGATGATTCAGTCTATCCTTGTAGTTTGAAAACAAAAAAAATATATTAGAGGGTTTGGAGAAATAGTGCTGGATAATTTTTCCTTACCATACCTATCCCCAGTGCTACCTGAAAAATGTGATCCTGTTAGCTCTCCACCAGGTAACCCTTGACAAACCAAACAAAGGAAAATTTTGATTCTTGAAACCACTTAATCAACCATCAAAGCAAAAGTATCCAATTTTCATTCATCTGAATTGTACCGAATTTTCCAACATCCCACTTGAGGCTTCCTCACCGTAATCCAATCGAGCAAAAAGTGAACCTATGAACTTTTCCCATATTAAGAGAGAGAACACTTAAAATGCCATCCCATCCTGGGGGGTATGCCTGAGTTCCCATAGCAGCAGCAGCAGCAGCAGTACCAGCATCAGCTCCAACTCAACTCGTTCGATGTTTTTCACTTTCGAAAACAGTTTTCCACACTCTGTGGGCCGCCCGCCCAGCCAGGGTGGAACACCCCCAACGGTACCGAGTCACCTTATACCTTTCCGATGATGCGATGCGGCGATGTGGCGTCGGAGGATGATGCGTTGAATCTAGGAGAATATGAGCGAGCACAGCACACACTCAACCTAAATAAGAACTGTTTTTTTTTTCAACTTCTTCCGAGAAGGTGGAGACGAAAATTGAAAATGTTTCCCATGGGAACGTCGCCGTCTCCGCCGTTACAGTCGTCGTAAATTCATCTTTTTCCTCTCGGCGCTGGTGGTGGTGGCTGTACTTCTGGAAGTGAACTCCACAGGGAGGAAATTAAATTTAGAAAAATGATGCGAATGCTCTTCGGCTGCGACTCGCCCATACGAACGTGTACGAACATGGACAAATATGAAAAAGCACGGGGTGGATGATATCGAACTGGAAAAATAGAGTTTTGCAGCTCTGCAGACGTGCAATCGGAACACAGAAGCAGCTCAACTGGGATAATGCATGCAGGCGAAGCGTTTAAGCTCACTGTTGGTTAGGGGAATCGGTGTAAACGAACCTTCTCGTCATTCAGGTAACATGGCTGCTTCCGATTTTGAATTTTTGTTTGAATCACTGCAACAAATGGTTGTTGCAATGAATTTATGGAGCGCATCTCAGAATTTCTGGTAATCTTTTATTGACTTCGGACATCGCCATCTTGAATGTTAGACTGCCATCTTGGGTTTTAGACCAACTCTTTGCATTTACTGGTCACCATTATTGAACTTCTCTATACCAAATATCTGTTTAAACAAAACTATACCCGTATTGCATTGTTTTAGAGCGCAAACCTACACAAAACAGCCCCTATTTAAAATTAGTGTCCGCCATTTTGGATTTCGAATCGCCATTTTTGAACTCCGAACATTTTCCCCATACCAAATATACCCATATTGCATAGTTTGTCAGTTCCATAAAACAGCCTCCACTTAAATGGCCATAACTCCGGAACGCCTGAACGGATCTGAACCATTGCCAATAGCAAACATTGAGACAAAATACTGGCTCGATTCATGCCAACAATTTTGAAATCGTCCTGTGGGAAATGCCTCAAAAGTGAGTGACATTTGCTGTGCACAGACATACAAACACACATACACACATACACATCATACACATCGCCCGGGACTACCGGAGTCGTTATTGAAAATGGTGTGGAGCTAAATGGCTCTCGGTCGGTTTTCGGGAGAACTTCCTCCGTCGGGGAACTCTCTGTCGGAGTAGGATAGATCCACTGCCGGGGAGTATCCAAGTAGTGCGCGTAAACCTGGAGTACTAAATGGCACACGGTCGGTAACGGGAGAACGTCTTTCGTCGGGGACTTCTCTGTCGGAGTAAGACAAATCCATCGCCGGGGACTGTCTGAGTAGAGCGAGCGGGAAGAAGCACCGGAGCATGGTCGTCAGGGCGCCTGTGAACCGGAAGCCGTCTCCAACCGGAATCGCAGGACCGACCTTGGCATCTGCCCGAGAAATCGGTTGCGGAAGAAGTTTCAGTGCCGGGGAACTCTTTGTCGGGTAGGGTAGATCCACCGTCGGGGACTATCCGAGTCGTGCGCGTAAAGCTGGAGTGCCAAATGGCACACGGGCGGCAACGGGAGGGCACCGATCATTGGAACAAGTGAGCAGGAGCCGAAGGGCTCAGTGTGGCACACCCGATTCTTGTTTTGCACGGGTCTGGTTTTTGCAATAACTCAGACAATTTTTAACCTATTGTCATGAAATTTTGTACACATGTAGACACGATTAGTACTATCTGTGTACAAAGTTTCATGAGAATCGGTTCAAAATTGACTGAGTTATAGCCAAATAACGACCCGTGCAAAAAAGGATCGGGTGTATTAGAATAACAAATTTGAAGTATGTTGCGCTAACCGACATGTGATTGGTCACTGAATGGCGAAAGGTTAGGTACTAACACTAACAGGAGCCGAAGAGCTTAGCATGAATAGTTAACAAATTATTAACAAATGTTGGTCGCTGAATGGCGAAACTATAGGAATAACAAATTAACGGGAGCCGAAGGGCTCACGAAGCGGTGCCCACAGCATGAATCGCCTCCCCTTCGAAGTAATACCGTAAGGTGGTGCCGGAGGAGAAGGTAGTGTACTAACCCTAGGAGAGTGTTTTTAGTGAATCTCACACAGTGCCAAATCTACACTGGATTGTGCATGGCATGAAACAACACAACAGGCCAGTCTATGTAAGATTTTTAATTTCCTAATTGCATGAAAAAAAAAACACATCAGGCATCATCTCAATTCGTTGAGCTGAGTTGATTGGTATACATATGTGATTGGACTCACTGAGTCTTCTATCGAAAATTCATTATTTTGAGTGGACATATACCCTTTCAGTACACTTTGGTGTACGAGAAAGTCAAAATTTAAAATTATTTCAGAGAAAATAAAATAGACAGAATTTAGAAGCTATTTTATTTAATGCAAATAAAGCTTCTTTATTGAACCGTAGCTTTAAACTATTTTGGAAATCGACAAACAAATCTGCGTCAGTAACTTACTCTGCGCTTAGATAGGATTAACAAATATTACATAAAAATAACGAATCTATGACAAAAGGTCGAAAGACATAAGGTCGAAGGACAAAAGGTCGAAGGACAAAAGGTCGAATGGACAAAAGGTCGAATGGGACAGAAGGTCGAATGGACAAAAGGTCGAATGGACAAAAGGTCGAATAGAACAAAAGGTATAATTGACAGTAGACAATTTGGAAGAGATGATAAAGTGGTCAGTATTTGACAGAAAAACGACAATTAGCTTATATGCAGCTATTTACTACCGCATTGCAATCCGAAATAGATGCCTAGAATGATAGAAAGTAGAAGCCAATAGAAGGATATAAAGTAATGTTATTCATGAAAGTTAAATGTGGAAAATAGTACTCCTTGAAAGAATAGCCTATGGGTAGAAGAAGGATGAATAATATATTGAAATATTGTCATTTGAAATTCCAATCATTACAGCGATTTGATAAAGTTAAACAATCTATTAATTAGAGAAGAACAAATCTCTGGGTACTCCCGAGCAGAGGAAAATATCAAAATAATAACAATGGAATCACAAAACCTGTTTTTATATCTCGGTTTGTTATTATTAACTTATTAAGTCATCACCGTTCCATAACATGTTCTGTTGGGCAATCTTATTTTGTTATGATCGTGCTCTTGGTATATTTTCTTTAAATTACATTTCAATGACATGTTTTGTTGTAGCACAAGTTCAGTTATTATTGTGTCATTGAGACTGTACAAATATTTAATCATTAATATAACAACATAACTAGCTTTGCAATCAAAACTTCACCATTCGAGATTTTCGTTGTTCACAGCATTCCGTGAGGAACTGTAAGAGAAAATATCATTTTGTCATCAGTTCCTCTTCTTACTGACATTACGTTTTAACTGTGACAGTGCCAACTTATCAGCTTTTTGTTTTATTAGCACTTTGAAAAGTGTACCTGTTTTTTTTGTCCCAGTTTCAATTAGGTATGAATATGAAAATAGAGATTGTAATTGAGTGTTAGCCATTTTATGAAATATTTGGATCAACTGGTGGAATTCAACGACGAACAACACATTTTCGACAAAAATGTAAAAAAATAAGTCATCAAGAACTCCATTGATTATTATTAGGCATTTTATTTCTATTGATTTCACTGCATCGAGCCCACATAGATTCACTTGAATAAATGTGTCAATCAATGAGGTAATAATGTAAATTAATCTTATAAACAATGAACCACCTAATAAAGGGTTTCAAAACGACGGTAGTTTTTCATAGTTTTGGAAAATAAGCGAAAACTATTGTTTCTCTCTGTTTTCGATAATAAATCGCTTGCGACAACAATAGCGTCCCAATTATGAATGAAACATTTAACAATATATCCTATTCCCAAGCAACACACATGTTATATATTAGTTACGACAGCGCAAGTTTTGGTTGTAAAGAAGTTTATTTGACGTTATTCCAACACAATGTTAGAATTACGTCAAATAAACTTCTATACAACCAAAACATGCGCTGTCATAACTAATATATAACATGTGTGTTGCTTGGGTTGTTGCGTATCCCATTGAATGCATATGAGACTTTGAAGGAGTTCCTAATCGCAGCAGAAAAAAAGCAAATTTTATTTTCAGATTGTTATCAATAACGTATTTATATCAAAATTTGTTATTGAAATATTTTAAAAATTCGCTGTTATTAAGTTGTTATTGAAACTAACAAAACATGTTATTAAACAAGTCTTCCAGGAACATTTTTTTGTTATAATTTTTGTTATGTTGCGGCTTATGACAGACAAGTTTATAACAGAATATGTTATGTAAATAACATGAAAATAACTCTTTCCGCTACTCAGTTATTTTTCCAAAATAACACATTTTATTATGCTGTTGTTATTCCCCTCTGCTCGGGTATGAGCAAACAAAATGAAATAATTTACGTTGGGAGCAGTGATCCAAAATGTACTGTCAAAAACTGTAGTGTCGGTGTATGGTCTTGACTATCATGCAACAAAAACATTCACGTATGAGCAGATGAAATATTCATGGACTATGACATTTTTTTAATCACGGCAAAAAATGTAGAGGATTGGCAAATTGAGTGAACTAATGAAATCCCAGTGGTTCCGAAAACTGCGAACGGGACATGCGTATAACTTAGGAACCGGAAGTGTGAAGAAGCGGAGACAAAGATTTTCGGATTGTGCGTTCCGAGGGTCGTAACCACCAATGGAGCAGGGGAACAAAAGTCAGTGGCTCCCAACTGAATAGTTACGACCCACGTCTAACAAATCAAAAAGTCTCATGCCATACGGATATTTTCGAACCTGGCTAATTGAGTTTATGTTGAAACCCGATATCCTAGGCCATTTTGGAAATAAATATTGCGCTTGGGGTTTCGTGGACAATATAGGGACACTACTGAGGGTTTCCGCCATCCTCAAAACGCCTCTGTAACGACTTTGAAATCAAATCCGCTGGAGCCTCCTAGCCGTGCGGTTAGGGTCACCAAGCTTATAATCGCACCATGCTATGGGGTGAGGGTTCGATTCCCGCTTCGGGCGTTGAAACTTTTCGTGAGAATAGTTTCTTCCCCGTTTCCACTGGTGCATGCTCCGTTGTCCGTTGTCTAATGTTAAGTTTAAAACAGTCTGTACAACCGAAAGCTGAAGACGTTGTCCGTGTCTTTTTAAAATGCTCTGAAGCTTCTTGGAATGCCTCCGAAATCTACCTTAAACCCCCAGAAACCCCATGTATCGCACCTAAGATCCTCCAAAACCCCCGAAAACGCCATGTAACGCCTCCGTAACGTTCCTGAAATCCTCCGAAAATGCTCTGAAGCCTTTTGGAATGCCTCCAAAAACCCCCTAATACCGCCGGAAACCCCATGTAACGCACCTCAGACCTTCCGAAACCCCCAAAAACGCCATATAACGCCTCTGTACCGTTTGTGAAATCCGCCGAAAATGCTCTGAAGCTCTTTGGAATGCCTCCAAAATCCCCCTTAAACCCGCAGAAACCCCATGTAACGCACCTCAGACCTTCCGAAACCCCTGAAAACGCTATGTAACGCTTCCGTAACGTTTGTGAAATCCGCCGAAAATTCTCTGAAGCTCTTTGGTATGCCTCCAAAATCCCCCTAAAACCCCCAGAAACCCCATGTAACGCACCTCAGACCCTCCGAAACCCCAGAAAACGGCATATAACGCCTTCGTAACGTTTCTGATATCCGCCGAAAAATGCTCTGAAGCTCTTTGGAATGCCTCCTAAATCCCCCTAAAACCCCCAGAAACCCCATGTAACACACCTCAGACCCTCCGAAACCCCAGAAAACGGCATGTAACGCCTCCGTAACGTTTGTGAAATCCGCCGAAAATTCTATGAAGCTCTTTGGAATGCCTCCAAAATCCCCCTAAAACCCTCGGAAACCCCATCTTCCGAAACCCCAGAAAACGGCATGTAACGCCTCCATAACGTTACTGAAATCCGACGAAAATGCTCTGAAGCTCTTTGGAATGCCTCCAAAATCCCCCTTAAACCCCCAGAAACCCCATGTAACGTACACTCCCGTTCATAAGTTTGGGGCAGGCTTGACAGAAACTCCCTCGCGGGAAAATGAGGAAGCGATTTCGGCGATTTTCTGAGGAGTGAAAATAAAACTCAGAAATCACAACGCAAATCCTCAACAGCAGCGAGCGCGAGCTTGCCGCGCAGCGAGGAGTACGTCCAACACTCATAATTTCTTGTTGTGTTTCTCACGTCTACTCACACTCAAAAAGCTCTCGCGAGTTCCACTCCCATACAAACACAGACTCTTGAGGCGAAAATCGCACTCAAAAACCCGAAATAATCATCGGCTCTTTTTTCGTTCCCCTCTTCCTCGCTCAGTTTTTATTGCCTCTCTGTTTGGGGTTCGTTCGCTCCCTCGCGACGAGGCAAAAGCAAAACACCGCTCTAGAGAATGTTGCAAAACTCTTTTGATTTCGAGGAGGATTATCAAGCCTGGTTTGGGGTCACCCCCTCAAAAACATGCCATTTTTTTAGGCCCATATCTCCGCCAATTTGCGTCCGATTTCAAAACAGCTAGGTTTCATTCAAAAGATAATAAGTCAAAGAAACTTTAAACATGATTTAAAAGAAACTTTTTCAAAAAATTTTGTATGTAAACTTAACCCAAAGTTGCCAATTTTTCTAAAAAAATGAATATAAACTTACGGCAGTGTCGCTGGAAGTTTGGTCGACCAAATTTTAAGATGAGAGCGGTAATATGACCCATTTTCTATTAGCTTTCAACTGCTTTTTACAGAACTTAGCTAAAAAATCTAGAAAAAAAGTTATTAAGTAAATTAATCCTTGATGTCATCGACCAAAAGTTTGGGGTCACCCCTCAATATGATGTATCGGCCAAAAGTTTGGGGTCACTTTCGTAAAACATGGAAAAGTGATTTGGTGATATCTTCGTCATCTAAAGTTCAATTTTAATTATTTTTGGCTCATTTCAAAGATAATTAACTAAATTTACGTTTGATGTCTTCAACTTAACGTATTTAACGATTTTTGTATATAAAAATGTTATGTAAAGTTAGCACATTTTACCACGCTTCAAAAAATGAGGCAACTTTACGTTAAGTTTTAGTATGTGAATTTCAACAAATATGTGTGGTTCAATGTCTATGCAGTAAGTATCATTCATTTTGTTTCAAATAAGCCAAGAAGAATTAAAATTGATTGAAAGATGACAAAGATATCAACCAGGGGCCTACATCGTCGAAACCAAAACATGACGCTGAAAGCGAGCGCCCATCAGCATCGGACGGACGCCGACGACGGGAACATTCAAAACAACATGCATGCGCTTCGCTTCATCCGCCCTTCTTGTCACTTTCTTCGACGCAACGACGGGTGGCGGCTCATTTTCACACCGACTGGGATTCAATTGAAATTTTCAAATTGTTTAAAATGTATGTTTGCTTAATATTTTTATGGGTAATAAACTATCTCAGTAAAATATGCATAGCATACATTAACATTACACAGATTTGACGGTTGTTACACTCATTAATTGAGTTATAACAGAGAAATTCATTCGATGTCGAACGAGCGTGCGTGAGCTTGTGAGTGCGAAACAAAGTGGCATCTGCGACGGCGCAGCAGCGTCGGTTCATCGGTGACGATGACAGTCGGGCTGAGCGACGACGACGGCGCCTTGTTTCCATTGACGATTGAAAACATTGTTTACAAACTTCGCCTGAAAATTTCAATTGAAATTGAAAATGTAGGGCCCTGATATCAACAAATCACTTTTCCATGTTTTACGATAGTGACCCCAAACTTTTGGCCGGTACAGCATTTTGAGGGGTGACCCCAAACTTTTGGTCGATGACATCAAGGATTAATTTACTTATTAACTTTTTTTCTAGATTTTTTAGCTAAGTTCTGTAAAAAGCAGTTGAAAGCTAATAGAAAATGGGTCATATTACCGCTCTCATCTTAAAATTTGGTCGACCCAACTTCCAGCGACACTGCCGTAAGTTTATATTCATTTTTTAGAAAATTTGGCAACTTTGGGTTAAGTTTACATACAAAATTTTTTGAAAAAGTTTCTTTTAAATCATGTTCAAAGTTTCTTTGACTTATTATCTTTTCAATGAAACCTAGGGTTTTGAAATCGGACGCAAATTGGCGGAGATATGGGCCTAAAAAAATGACATGTTTTTGAGGGGGTGACCCCAAACTTTTGAACGGGAGTGTACCTCAGACCTTCCGAAACCCCCGAAAACGCCTCCGTAACGATTATGAAATCTGCTGAAAATGCTCTGAAGCTTCTTGGAATGCCTCTGAAATCCCCCTTAAACCCCCTCTGACCCCATGTAACGCACATGTGACTCTCCGAAACCCCCGAAACGCCATGTAACGCCTTCGTAATGTCTTTGAAATCAAGCGAAAATCCTCTGAAACTTCCTAAAAAACCTCCAAAATCTTCCTAAACTATCCCCCTTCCCTGTCAGACCCCAAGTAACGCCCCTGACACCCTCTAGCACGAGTTATCCGCATTTTTCTTTCGCAATTTTCGGAACCACTCCAGCTCTACATTTCAAAACAGTCATTTCGTACTCATCTTGATTTGTGTTACAATCATGGTGCCAAATGTTACATTCATGGTAGACGACATTCATGCATCGACGGCAGTATGAATGTAGTGTGTGACGGTAGTCTGCAACATTAGTCATGACGGTAAAGGCGTTGCGACGATAATGAAAAAAATGTACTATACGGTTCACGGGTTGGGAGGTATGGCTTTCAATCTTTGGAGGAATAACTTATGAAAGCTTAAGAATCCGTTTTTGAGTTATTCTTGCAAAGACTGAACGCCATACCTCCCAACATAATCATCAACAGTCGAAATTCGAAGAAATTATTTATACTTATACAGTGTAATTCGTCGGAATTACCAAAATCCAAGAGGGGATGATCACTAATCACACTGCAATGCAAGCTATTTGAATTTTAGTAAAATCCATATTTTTAGAACTATAAAACTCGATTTTTAGGTAAAACTCAAAAACGGGTAAAATTTTTGAAGCACGATCTCGAAATCACCACCTAATTATGCGTTGAAATAAGTTCACGACTCTTGTTTTATTTGGTAAACAAGTGATATTTCACGAATCTTCTAGGAATCCTTTGTTGAATACTTTCAGGAATTTTTTAGAGGATTCCTCCAAAAATCTCTCTTAAAAAAATCCTCATTTCTCCAAGTATTTCTTTAAGAATTCCTCCAGGAATCCGTTAGAAAATTCTCAAACGAATCCCTTTGAGGATCCCTCCAGAAATCCCTTTAAGGAATCCTCTAAAAATTCAAGGATTCTGTCAGTATTCTCCCAGAAGATTCCTCCAGAAATCTCGTTGAGGATTCCTTCAGGAATCCATGTCAGGATTCTTCCAGGAACCTCTTTGAAGTTTTTTTTTTTAGAATCTTTTCTGGACTCTTCTAGAACTATCTTGAAGGACTCCTTCAATAATCTCTTTTAAATTCCTCCGCACATTACTTTGAGCATTCTAACCAGTATTCTTTTGAGGGTTCCTTCATGAATGCTTCCTAGGATTCTTCCAGAAATCCATGCCATGATTCTTCCAATAATCTCTTTTAAAACTTCTCCAGGGATCCCTTAGACGATTCCTCCAGATATCTCTTTGAGAGTTCGGAGATTCCCCCTGGAATATCTCCGGCGAATTCTCCAGCCTCCAGGAATTTCTTTGGGTATTTTTTGTTCAGAAATTCCTCCAAGGATTCGTTTAGAAATTCCTCCAGAAGGATTTTTTCAGAAATCTTTTTTGAAAATTGCAGGAATCTCCCTGTAATTCCTTCGGCGATTTCTCTAGGATTTCCTTTGGGGTTTTTTTTTCAGAAATCCCTTCAAAATTTCGTTTGGCAATACCTATTAAAAAAAGCATGATAAACCCGGTTGATGTGGCACTCTCCAGGAATTCATTTTGAAATTTATTTCGGACTTCTTTAGAAAATTTATGAAGGAATTCTTGTGGATTCATCCGTTTTTCTTAGGGATTCCTCCATAAATTGTTGTTGGAGTTTTTTTTTTGCTAGAAATTTAACCCTCCTTTGGCATTAGGGTCATTTCTGACCCAAACCGTACACTACGTCGGCGAGCTTCTGCCAATGTGATGCAAAAGCAAGGATGAAGCAAATTGCTGAAGACATTCCTATGAAGTTTAGTACAGAAAATCTTCTAGGAAGTTTTCCCAGACTCAAGATAATTTCTTCAGGAGCACTTTTACAGAATCTTCTAGAAGTTCTCTTCAAATAATCCAGGATTTCTTCTGGAGATTCCTCCAAGAGCTGAGGATTTCAGGGCTGTGCAGGGATCTATACTTAACGGCATATTTTTAAGCCAAAATTAATCATTTCAACTACATTCAGTACACGTTTTAACCCGTTCTCCCCTAAAAGCACTCATCGCTGCAACCTCTTTCCTTCGAAAAGAATCTGGGAAAATCCTTCTCACGAAAGATTGGCACTCCGAAACTCCGAATAGCTGGCGACAACTTCTACCTCCCACTAACAGACAGATCGATACCTTCGGGGGGTTCTTTCTGGGAAAGTATTGGATACTTGCTTGACGCCTCCAACCAACCCCATCAAACGTGTGTGTATCGGACTGCTTCCTTAACTCCCAAGAAAGTTTCGATTTTAATTAAGGCGTTTACAGGAAAACTTTAAACTTTTAACGATTCATCAGAGCACTTCTGAAGCGTTATCGCCATTCATCGAATCTCCCAGCAAATCCAAGTTCTTCTACGGGATGGGACACATCCGTTGGAAAACTGCGGAACCAGTACATCTGATTCAGTGGGAACCGGAGCAATAGCTCTCGATAAAAAAAAAAAAAACAGAATATTAATTCACGAAACGAATGTTCACATATTTCGGCAACTTGTTTGTTGTTTTTTCATCCCTCCTAGTAGGTATGAGTCGTCACCCAGTACACGACAGCGAGTCGAGGGAGCCAAAAAACACAGGATTGGAATCTTCTGGGAATAATCTTTATTCAATTAGAGATGAGTTTTTGCGGTGTGTGCCATCCTGCTGTCACAGCTCCTACCAGGCTTGTCCGCACTGAGCGTATGAAAATTCTGCTCTTTGGATTTACACCATCAAGCACATCATAAATTAGAAATCTTTTCATCTTATCAGATAGAAGGATGTTGAAATATTGTAAATGTCATTTCGAACTGTCAAAAAACCGCACCGCAGCGCCGCACGGGCCGTTCAAAGTGAAATTCACTAGAGTGTTTTCACCCGGGTGAAAATCTCTTTGCGCGCTCCGTGTGGCTCTGCGGTGCGGTTTTTTGACAGTTTGAAATGACATTTACATTATTTCAACATCCTTCTATTTGATAAGATGAAAAAAATTCTAATTTATGATGTGCTTGATGGTGTTAATCCAAAGAGCAGAATTTTCATGCGCTCAGTGCGGACAAGCCTGGCTCCTACCTACCTACCATCCCACTGGAACTAGAATGATGCAAAGGAATGTGGGAGGACACGTGTGTCAGTCCAAGTAGGATGGATGTTTGAACGGGATGGATATGGAAACTCCATGAATACGCAATGCGATGATGGGATGTGAATGTCTGTGAAATTGAATAGTCATAAATATCAATATTGTCAAATGATTATTGCCCAGTGATGCGAACCGAGAGTGAGTGGCAGGAATGCTAAACGGTTGTGCCAGTGCGGGCGTGTGTGACCCGATTTTACTGCTGGTGGAAGTTCAAAGTTTGCGAGGGCTTGTTAACATTTTGTTCGAAGGAAGACTGGGGAAGAATTTACAGCTAAGATTGCTTCCTTGAGTCAAAATCTGCAGATAAAATATGGGAATATACTTTCAAACTAATTGAACTGTTTGAAAGGTGGCAGCAGTACTTCAATGAACGTCTGAATGGAATTCCGCAAGAGGACTTCACAATACGCAAATTTTTTATGGAGCCATCGGAAGAATCGAAACAAAACTTCGTTAAAATGGTTCAATATAATTAAGTTGAAATGCAAAACTTCTCACTATCTGCGGTAAACACAACATCGATTCTTTCAAAGATTCCTCCAGGTATCCCTATGGAATATATTAATGATCATGTATTTTTGAAAATATCCCTAGAAACTACCATGGAGATTTCTTCAGGAGACTCTCAAAAAACTCAAAATATTCTTCTGGGAACTAGTCTATGTTTTTTTTCGAAATTCGTCCTGGGAATCCTTGAGAAATAGTTTTCATGTATTCTCTCATGAAATTTCTCAAGATAATCTTCCGGGGTTTCAATCAGGAGTTTTTGTTTGCAATTTTTCATTAGGATTTTTTTTCTGGGAATTTCTCTAGCAATTATTCCAGGAATTTCTTCACGGCTTTCACCAGGAATTTCTCCAGGTATTCATCATCAGTCTTAAAATTATGCAATTTTTGCAAAAATTTCTTTCCAGATTCTTGCAGGAAATCATCTAGAGTTTCCAGCAAGAATTCCTTCAGATATTTGTGCAGGAGTTCCTTCGTGGATAGCTCTAGAGATTCTTGCAGGAATTCTTTTGGGGATTTCTTCAAAATATGTTTTTTTTTCGGGAATACTATCAGAAAAACCTTTTGGAATTCCTCCAGAAGTTCGGTCAGAAATTCCTAAAGAGGTTCTTCTAAGCATTTCTTCAATTTTTTTTTTGAGAATTGTAGATTCTTCCAGAATTTTCTCCAGGAATATTTCTAAAAGCTCCTCCAGGTATGTATCCAAAAATTTCTTCATAAATCTCCATTGAGATTTGTTCAAACCTTTGTTAAGGAATTCTTTCAGAAAATTTTCCGGGGATCCTTCAGAAATTGTTTCAGAGATTCTCGAAGTTAATTACTTAAGAAGTTTTTCTACCATTTAATTCTCGGTATTTAAAAAAAAACTTCTTGAAATGCTTGGAAAGAGTTCTCCAGTTCTTCCAGTTAATCAGAGATTTCTTTTAAAAAAATCTGTTCCATCAGGAATTTCTTCAGTGATTCCATCGAGAATTGCTCCAAAGTTTTTTTTATTTATTTAAAACAAATCTGCATGGTTCCTTTCCTTCAGAAATTCCTTAAGGCATTGTTTCAAAAACTGCTTAATGGATTTTTTGCATAATTCATTCTGAAGTTGTTAAAGATACTCTTAGAATTCCTCCAGAAGTTTGTTCAGGAGTATTTTCCAGGGATTACTTCAAAAACCCTCCAGTGATCCCTTCTGAAATTTATTCGGTGATCTTCAAAAATTCCTTCGGTACTTTTGTCTGCGATTTCGACAGAGATTCTTGCAGAATTTTTTGCAGATTTTCCAACATAACTTCCTGAAAGGATTTATTCAGAATGTCTCAAGAATGTCCATTAGAAGTCTCTTGAGGATTTTTCTCTCACTCTTCTCCAGAAATTCCTTTAGAAATTGCTACAGGAATTTGTCCAGATATTCATTAATGATTGTTTCCTTAGAATGATTTTCAGAGTTCGTCAAAAAGTATTCTAGGAAGTTCTTCAGAGGTAGTTCCTCCAGAGGTGTTCCTCTAGAAATACCTTCAGTGATAACTTTAGAAATTGCTCCCGGGATTCTCGTCTAGCAATCACTCCACAAAATTTTCAAGTATTTTTTCAAAGAATCTCCAGGAGTTCTTCCAGAGATTCTTTCAGCGAATCTCCCTTCAATAATTTCTGCAGTAATTTTAAGCACAATTTCTGGAGAAACTACTAAAAATCCTTGGTGGAATCTGTGAAAGAATCCTAGAACACTTTCAACGGAACCGCAGGAGCCATTTTAAAAAGAGTCTTAGTTGAAATTTGCGCTGGAATTTCTCATAATTCCTGCAAAACCCCAAAATTTTCCTAGGAATCCCAGGAGGATTTTTTTTATATCCAGAGAAACTTCAGAAAAACTTTCTATGGAATTTTTTTTTTGCGGAAATGTTTGCCTAAATCCTGCTTAAGAAATGTATTGCCGAATTCCTGTGTGAAATTCCTGAAGGTATGCTTGATAGAATCCCTGGAGGTGTTCTTGATGATATCCCTAAATGAATGTCTATACGAATTCCACGGAAATTACTGAAAGTATACCCAGAGTCACTCCTTGGGATACCATTTAGTGAAATCCCCAGAAGAGCTTGTTGAGATTAAAAAAATACTGGAGATCCTTTTTTGATAATATTCCTGGAGTTGGAGAAGGAGCATAATTCTTTTCCGGTGTCCGGCCATTTGGCCGAATGCCGTTCGGCCGTAAAAATTATCAAAAGGATTTGGAGGCGTGAGCAAACTCTGGGTAACATTCTAGCTGCCGATTAATCATCACATATGTTTCCTTCTTTTAATCGTAGGCCATTCTTTCTAGTTTACCATTAAGGGATTTGTTGGCGTTGAAACTGAGAATATTTTTATCAGAGATTTTTCCTTCTTTGAATCATTGGATGTTCTTTCGAGTTATACTGTTATAGGAAACAGTGGCATTATCTCTTAAGTTCACCATATCTTTTTCAGTCAAACGGCATTTGACCAATCGGCGTTCGGCCAAACGACCCGGAACTACGAGTATTGCATTCGTGCAGGGCTTCGATGTAGCCGAACGGAAAAAAAACAACAATTGTTAAAATCCACCGTGAAATTCTAAAAATGCATTTGACGCAGAAATTCTCAACACAATTGGGTTTTTAAATTAAGAAAAATTTAATGATTTTTTATTTTTAAACAAAAGAGCACCTTTTTCTGAGCTGCTATGATTTTTTTCAGATTTTTAGAATTTTATTTTGGTATTTTAAATCAATTTGAAAGAGATTTTTTGAAATCACCTTTTGACAGCTGGGCAACTGCTTGACAGCTCCGCTCAGTACAAAATGCGACGAGGGGTGATTCGACAAATCGCTCCCATACAAATTTCAAATTGATTTTTAAATAGGTTCCCGGGCACCAAAATTGATGAAAATTTGGATTTCGGCTCAGTTTGACATGCAGATTCAGAATATGGAATTATCTCAACACCACTAAAGAAGCCAATTGGGTGTCAAAAATCACAAAAGTCAGGAAGTGCGACGTTTGCCAGAACAGCTAGCATCTTAATGAACATCTAATTGAACAATTGTAAAGATACTTTGAAAAATCTCCATATTTTCAAAAGAACTCGTGTTGAAATTCATAGAAAGTATATCTGGCGAAATTTTTGAAAAAATCCATGAAGAATTCATGAAGTTATTCCTAAAGATTTCTTTGCGAGAAATCTTGGAGAATCTACGGAAGAATTCCTACAGGATGTGTTTATCTAAATAAATCTCTGAAAACATTTTTGCTGAAAATGTTCATGCAATCCCTGGAGGCATTCTTTTAGAAATCTTTAGAGGAGTTTTTAATAAAATACCTGTACGAAATCCTGAAGAAAGTTATGAATACATATATCTCACTATAAATTTCTGGAAGAAGCCCTGAAAAAAAAATGGTAAAGCATTCTTGGAAGAATTTCTGAAGAAATCTTGGAGGTTTTTCTGAACGAATTACTGGAGTAACTTCTGATTCGGCAGTTTTGGGCAGGAGTCCATAGAAGATATTCTTATAGAATTCTTTAAGAAATTTCTGATGGAATTCTGAACTTTTGGTTTATAGAGGAATCGCTGCAAGAGTTTATAAAGTAATCCATGTAATCTACGGAGAAATTTCTGAAAGAATCCGTAGAGGAATTTCAGAGGAAACCTATGAAGGGTTTCCCGAGGAGTTGTTGAAGAAATTTCTAAAATAATCTATGGAAGATTTTTTGACAAGAATCTCTAGAGAACTTTGCAAGGAAATCAGAAGTTTTTTAAAGGGAACCCTGTAGATTTGATTGTGCAATCCATGGAGCGATTCCCGAAGGAATCCATCGAATATTTCATAAGGGAGTTCTTTGATTAATTTCCGGAGGAATCTCTACCAAACTTCAGAGCGATTTCTAAAAGATCCCCTTGAAGAATTCCTGAGAATTTTTGGAAGAGTCTATAAGGCATCCCTGGCAAATTTTTTTCAACATTTCCTGGAAGATTATCCGAAGAAACCGCTAGAGGAATTTCTGAAGCAATCCCTAGGGGATTTTCTAGATGAACCTTCGAGAAATTTCTTCAGAAATCTTTCGACGGTTTTTTTGTGCTGGATTCTTAATGGATTTCTGAAGAAATTCATGTAGGAGTTTCATGAGTAATCCATGCGGGATTTTCTGAAAAAAAAAAATCCTGTAAGAAATTTCGAAGGAACACCTTGTGGAATTGTTGCAATTCCTTGAGAACATTTCCGAATGAATCCATGGAAGATTTTTTTTTTAAATCGTACAGAAAATTCCAGGAAAATTTTCAAAAAAATCCGGGAAGAAATATCTGAAAAAAATAGATTGTGGTATTCTGAAGATATCTAATGATGAATTTTTGAAAGAATCTTTGAAATATATCTTCAATATCGAGGGATTTCTGAGGAAATCTTTGGAAGAAGTCCTAACGAAGAAGCATTACTCTGGGTTTGTGAGTGCTTAAAAAGATTAGAGGAAGTTAAAAAAATTAAAAAACGGAACAGGTTACTTTTCTTGTGAATATGAGGGCGATTAAATTACATGAACATTATGAAAGGAGGTTCATCCGCTCTTTCCATATCACAAAGGTGTTTTTATTTTCATATCACAAAGGATTACATGCACACTGATGTCTGTAAGTCCTAACCAAAAATTTTGGGAATTCCTTTCGAAGTTATAACTAATTTATCGTTACCATGAAAACCAATTCTAGTTCCTTTCTAGTTCCAAGATGGATTTTTTAGATTTTTTGTTTAATTTTGAGAACATTACTAGATGTAGGTTGTTCTGTAACTTCCACTAATACGTTTTTATTTTTTTCTCTTTGCAGGTATGTAATCTAAGTAATGGTTTAAACAATTATCAACATATTCTGGGAACAAAAGATCTGTGTTCAGGTTTGTTATGATATGTATATAGATTCAGGTAATAACACCTTATATTGTATAATGAAAGACTGGTTCCAATGAGACGAACTGGACCAAAAGAGGTACACCCAAGGCCATCCTTATCCAGCCGCAGTAACTCGACACCCCTAATCTTTAATTCAGCGCCGAACCATTCATCCATCCGGTAGTGTGTCACACATGCATAACTCAACGGATCACCAAACATCACACGGGAAACCGATTCCTTGCCAGTCACGCCTCCACCATTTCCCCTCCATCGTTTTTGGGGCTCTATTGACGCTTTCCATTCTTAGTTTTCATCCCAACCCTGCGTCCCCTTTGCTTTCACGCGACACAGTCTGCGATCCGACACCTTTTCTCTCATCGGAATCCACCGTCGCGTCGTTGAAGCGTATCAAACAAACGAACCTACCTACCAAAAAGGCAGCCGCTCACTACTGGGCACGGCACGACACGGCCGTAGAGTTCCAACCGGGGCCGGAGGCGTCCGATTATGGAGCGTGATATCATTCGATGCTATTCTGGGAGGTACTTTTCTGAATCCTTTGGTGAAAGGCAAAGGTATCTTAGCTGTAATGGGTACTTTTGTTGTTAGCATAATATAAAAAATTACAACATTTTGAGCTAATATAAATCAAAAATTAACTAAAAATGAAGGTTGTGTATCTCCCAAATCGTCCAGGTTATTTCGGCTAATTTTCTTTAGTAGACACAATAATATTTATTGGTGAGCTCGTTCCATGGTTACCTGTAGGTTTCGGTAGTTTCAAAAATAAAAAAAAAAACTTATAGAGCATTTAACGGAAAAAAAACCTCTGGTAATATCAATGTCTGACATAGCAGCATTATGTCGATTTTTTTAACAATTCACGAACGATTTTTGCGTGGGTATCTCGAAGAATTCCTCAAGTGATCTCTATTCGAAAAAAAAAATTAAAAAAAAAAAATCGGGAAAAAAATGAAAAAAATAATCATCCTAAAAATAGTAAAATGAACACGTTGAAAAAAAAACATTCGTCCAATAGATTTGTGTGGCTAGTGTCACCAAGCACGCAGTCGCATCGTGCTAACGAGCGTGGGTTTGATTCCAGCCGCAGCTTTCTGGAAAAGTTATCGGCTGTGCCACTGAGCGTTGCATGCGCGTTCCGTTGTCTAATGTTGTTCTTCCTTCAAAGAGTGAATAGCTCACTGGAAGTATTAAACGTGTCCGCGTCTTTGAAAAATGTTAACTCTGAATATTAATTGGTGAGCTAGTTGAACTTTGTAAAGAATTTCCTGAGGGTTTCAGAGTTTTTTACAGAAATTTTTAAAGAAATTTCTTGGAAAATAAATAAACAAAACACTTAGAGATATATTGAAATAGCCTCTGGTGATATTTTGAACAAAGCAGCATTTATGAAGAAGCTCCTGACAATTACTGAATGATTTTTATAGGTATTCCTGAAAGAACTCTTCAAGTGATCCCTGGAGGACGCTAAGGATGGATTTCTAGCAGAAGTCTTGGACATGTTTCTGATGAAGTTTTAGATGAACTTACTGAAAAAAATCCATAAAAATATCTTTGAGCTATTGGGAGAAAATGAAATAAATATTTGAAATTTTTATGTCTTTTCAACTATCAAAAAAATACTTCATGAGGCGAAATTCTAAGGCAAACTCTCTCAAAGAAAAAAAAAACCAGAGGAATCGATTCACATCTCCACATCCGTGAAAGAATAAAAAACGAAAATCCGTGAGATTTCTTTCATATAGATTTCTTTAAAAAGTTCAAAGTGGATTCCTAAAAATAAAATAAAAATGTTCCCCGTGATAGTAGGTTAATTTCAGATGAAAGTTCACGAAAAACTTCCTGACGACAAACTTATGGCTGAATCACTTATTCATCATACAAATCATTTTTTTTTGTCTGTATTAACGAGATTTTTAACCCTAGGCTAGTTCATCTCGGGACCCACGTTTTACTTCCCTTCCGAAGGAAGAACCCACATTTTGTGAGTATGTCGGGAGTGGGATTCGATCTCAGGTCCTCGGCGTCATAGTCAAGTGTTCTAACCACCACACCAGGTCCGCTCCACATACAAATCATTGTATGATTGATTTAATTGTATGAACTAAATCATTTTGATAGGAAATTTTCTCGCAGCTCACATGGATTCTTCACTTGGAGTAAATAGAATGATGACAATTACTGTCAACAAGCAAAAAGAATAAGTAACAAAGACAAACACATGAAGTTTTCTATGTACAAGTTTATTATTATTATAAAATTCGGTTTCTGGTGATTTTTCCCAAGATTGAAAAGAAAATCAATACCCAACCGCAGTCAGGCTATTTGAAGCAAACTGACTTATGCAATTCATGGAACGGGAAGAAAAATATTGGTGTAATTTCTCGACAAATTAAAACAGAAATTGCTGTAGAAATCTTCTCAATTTTCCTAAGCGGTCATGAAAATATTTATTTTTTGACGAATTCTCAGTAGGATTCTAAAAGTATTTTCATATTATTTCGTGTACACACAGAATGAACATCTGCCGAATATATTTCTGCCTGATGTATGTCTGAACTTCGACAAAAATCATATAAATATTTAAAATGTCCGCGCAAATTCCTGCCATGAAATTGTTCAATATAACTTTCTAAAACTTCGTCGAAAATTTTAGCTGAAATTCTAATGGGAAATTCAACGAGAAAAAAATACATCTACGAGAAGGAATATTAGAACCTTTCGCATATTCCTCTACTAGGTTGTCCCACAAAAAAGTAAACTATAAATTGAAGGTCGTCATCCTTTAAAGTGTCTTTGAAATGTTTTTATACACTACACCAGTCGATGAGCCATGCATGAAAATTCGAAAAATCTAAACGTTTTGTTTATCGAAAACTTTACATAGTACTGCTGATCAAGGCAATGATGTGATCAAGATGTGGAAAGAATTCAATCCATGAGATCGGTATTTTTTTTTAATTTCTAATATTTTTTTAAGCTTATATTAGAAAACTCTTTAGTATGAAGAATTAACCGTAGGTAAAATTCACAAATATAATTAAATTAATTAAAAAAAAATCTCTTGTCAAAACCCCATTATGGGAACCAGGATTTTACGTAGAATACTTATAATTTACTGAAATTTTTGAAATTTTGAAATTTTCACTAAACAAGTTAAGCATTTTGGAGTTCCACGAATTGTGATCGAACTTTTGACTTCTATCCATGATTATTGGAAGTTCATGCTAATAAATTATGTATAATGCTGGCAAAGAATCTCAAATATTCGCAAAAAACTGCAAGAAATATATCAAGAATCTGATGCTTCGCTGGTAATCTGTAGGAAATTCGAAACATCGAAGTATTTATGTATTCATAAAGCTGTGGCTTATTTTTCAAAAGTTGTTGAAAATTGGAATTCGTATGCTTGTCTAGACTCTTGATTCAAATCACACAAAAAGAGAAACCTCCAGGTTTCAGTCAAAAATATGGAAATTTACAGGTAGGGGGCTGTCCATAAACCACGTGGTCATTTTTTTGGGACTTTTCAACCCCCCCCCCCCCCCCCCCGCGTGGTCATTAGTCCATACAATTTTTTTTATTTGTCCATACAAAATGGTCATTGGTCGACCCCCGCGCAAAAGCCTCAAAGTTGAACTTTCAAGTATAAGTGTCAGAACTTTCTCAGTTTCCAAACGATTTTTTTTTTAATTTTTTTTTCGAAGAAACTTGTAAAACAAGAATTTTTCCAAAAATCACGCAAAATATGAGTTTTTTTGGATTTTTTTAACGAAAAATTAAAATTTTTGTCCTAATAAATGTTTAACCGCTTGACCAATTTCAAATACTCATGCGTGCTTTTGCAGGTATTTTTGTTGCGTAAATATGTTTTAAAATTTATTTTTCGCTAAATTCGTTTATGATTTTTTTTTACCAAAAACTGCCCAAACATGCCTAAAAATTTGATTTAATCATGTAAAATATAACTTTGGGACGATTTTTATGCAGATTCACTCAAAATCAGATACTTAGCACAATACGAGATATGAAAACACAGGAATTTTTTTATCCAAAAAAATGTTTTTCTTACATTTTGAACATGAAACTGTTTGTTCATTTAGAACACTCCAAAAATAGAATTTTTAGGTTTCCGTATCATTATTGAGAATACATTTTTCATTTTAAAACCGAAACTATGCATTAAAACATTAAAGAATTAGCCAATGATCTCTTTTTTCTTGTAAAATCCGTGTTTTTTACTGTTCTCAATATTTACCCATGTTAAAACAATCTTCTAAAGGTACACTTTATTCACAACATTTTTGAGCAACACAAATATCTGCAAATGCAACGCTTAAAGATCTCAATGTCGTCAAGCAGTTGAAAAGTTATCGGGCCATAAAGTCAAATGTTGAAAGAAAAAAAAAAAGAAAAAAATCTCAAAATACTAATATTTTGAGTGACTTTGGAAAAATTCAATATACAAATTTAATTGCAAACACTAAAATCTTTTTTTTACAGAAAGTTTGCATATGAATAGTAAGAACTACTAGATGAAACTTCTATGACGGAGAACATAAAAAAATAGTATTAATTTTCATAGCAAACTTTCATCTAAAAATAGGCATTTTATCATCACAAAAATGAACTGCGATCAATATAAACGCGATACTTCAAAACCACTCTCCATCAAGAATGTCTCCTGGTCCACAGAAAAATACATAAGCGTTGGGAAAAAATCAGAAAATCGAACACTGTTACGATTTTTTTTTACTTCTGGCAATAATTTTTCAAAAATTTTCCTGGTGAGGTTTCCAAAATCTTGACTTTTTAAACATTGTTTTTTTTTATCCTCTACTCTTTCCAAATTCCACATAAGTCTCCCAGAATGGTTATCGTGAATTCCTACAGGAATCCCACCAGAAAATTTTTCTCCCATTGACCATAAGTAACAGCACAAATTCAGCTGCAGCAATTTTTTTAAGTAGTCCAGGAAAGCATTACTAGTATTTTATAAAAAAAAATCCTTTATGAAGAGTTACAAAATATTTTGCATGGATTTATTAAGAATTTTTCAAATGGATTTCTGTAGAATTTCATTCAAAGAAATCAAACGTATTGATAATTGTATTGGTGTAGACTATTTCTAATAAAGAAATCTTTTAATAAATTATCTTTTAAGAAACTAAAAAAAAATCTTAGTGGTACCAAATGGATTCCAGCTGCGCCAATGGATGTGAAGACTTTGCCTTTTTGTTCAACTTAATGTTTAAATAATCAATTTTTGGCATTCAAACCAATTTACCACTTTCGTTGGGTTCGATTTTTTACCTGAAAAATTCAGACCATTATCCAAAAGTTAGGCATTTTTTGTCAGATGAGCACTGAAAATTAAAAACTATTGCTATACAACTATCAGAAGGCCGGCTCCAGAGGCACGTTATCCTCCATTTGGGACATTTGTGCCATTGCTATACAACTAAATGCATGACTTCATTTCTATCGTGTTTAACGTTGCAAGTTTTGAAAGATGCAGATATTATTTGAATATTTTTAAACATTGGTTTGGAAAGTGTTTGCTATTTAATTAATTTTTATTTTTTTTACCAATTAACAAGATTTGTCTCTAATTTGTTTCTTGTTTACTCAAAACTAAAACAGAAGTTGCACTTTTTATTGCATAGGCAGTAGGGTGGCCCACATTTATATAGAAAAAACGTAAAATTCGAAAAATGCCAAGCCTCACCACCTTGATCAGTGTAGTGAATCAGTTGTTCTGGAGTCCCAGAATAACCGCTCAAAATTTGAGCGAAATCGATTAAATCAAAGATGACGCTCAGTGAGCTGGAAGTTTGCATGGGAAAACGTGACCAAAAGTATGCAGAAATCTTGAGTTTGTGATTTTTTTTCCGCTAGGTAACGCTGTTAGGCATGTTCTGAAGACTCTCTACAGTATTTTCCTACCAACTACCCTCGAGTTTTCAAAAAAAAAAATATGACTCAGCGGACTCGTTAACAAAAATTCTCTTGGGTAATCTTGAATATTTTCATATGAAAGTAAAGAAATACAAATTGAATGTGTTTAAAAAAATAAATTTCCCATTAAAACTTTTGCGAGACAGACAAGTCCAAAATTATCAAAAATACATCGAATCACAAATAAAAATGGTGGATCTTTCTCATAAAATTTTCACATTTGCCCTTAGAAAAAAATTGAAAAAAAAAATAATCTTTTCAAATCATAAAAGGAAGGACTACCACAAACCATACACTCACCATCCATGTAACAATATTTTGTTTCATGGCCACACTCTTGGCATTTACGGCTATGAGCCCTGGAGTGTTCTGGGAATTCCCCTCAAGATAAAGAAAATGTTGCTAAGACACTTGAACTTAAAACATCAGCTTTTTTTTTTTTTTCAAATGTTTCTGATTATTTACATAACTTCCATTGAAGTTATGTAAATAATCAGAAACATTTGAAAAAAAAACTTCCATTGAATTAGTGGAGCGGACCTGGTGTGATGGTTAGAACACTTGACTACCACGCCGATGACTTGGGATCGAATCCCACTCCCGACAAACTCGCAAAATGTGAGTTCTTCCTTCGGAAGGGAAGTGAAGCGTGGGTCCCGAACTAGCCTAGGGCTAAAAATCTCGTTAATACAGATAAAAAAAACTTCCATTGAAGTTTAATCGAAATAGAACTGATGTGGAATACTATTTCCGATTTTTGTTTAAGTTTCTGTCAATATGCGGCAACTCATTGTGTTTTTACCCTTTGCCAGCAGCTAATATCTGAGAAATGCATATTCGCTTCCACAATTGAGGCTTTACACTCCCATCAAAATCCAGCTCTAAGAATGAGAAAACCCAAATCTGGTCAAACGAGAATCAATCCAAAGCTTTCCACCATGAAACACAAACAACCCGATCGGAGGCCCAAAGGTGAGAGGCACACCATGACCATACCCCTGGCGCAGTGGTGGGAACCGAACCCAGCACCTCACCCCTCAACCACAAACACCACCTTCTGGGTCAAACCTTCCCGAGCCGCGGTGCTTTTACAGCTCATATTTAATTCAACGGCCCCCGCGCTGCACAGCTAGTAGTGAGAGCCACATAATAGAGACTTGGACCTGTCCGCAGGTGTGCCCTCTTGGACCACCATCATCATCATCATCATCAGTACAGTAGTATCCTTCCACACTTAGGTAGAGGTAGGCACATGACATGAGAAGTGCCTGCCCAGAGTTTAAAAATAGCCCTCTGCTGCCAAGTTTAGTACTTGAAACGGAGGTTTGCCCCCTTCGCTCGTTTGTTCATGTGGCGGTGGCGTCGTAGCTCGGTAGCTGGCGTCATCCAAGGAATAAGGTTCAAACAGACGAAGATTTCCCGGCTTTTGACGGCGATGAATCTTTGAACG
This sequence comes from Aedes albopictus, assembly GCF_035046485.1. NCBI lineage: Eukaryota > Metazoa > Arthropoda > Insecta > Diptera > Culicidae > Aedes > Aedes albopictus. The sequence continues at coordinate 349,207,758 of NC_085138.1, forward strand.
TTTCGGGCACTACTGGACCCGATTGGGGAAAGAGAATACATTTTTGTTCAATTTCGATCCAATTTTTCACACTTCTACTTTTTTCGTTCCAATTTTTCACACTTCTACGTGACGTTCAGTGGACAGTGAGACAGTGGGAGTTTATAGTGTTGTTTGAGTAGCTACACTTCATCAGATATTAACTAGATAGAAGATAGAAGATAGACGATAGAAGATAGAAGATAGAAGATAGAAGATAGAAGATAGAAGATAGAAGATAGAAGATAGAAGATAGAAGATAGAAGATAGAAGATAGAAGATAGAAGATAGAAGATAGAAGATAGAAGATAGAAGATAGAAGATAGAAGATAGAAGATAGAAGATAGAAGATAGAAGATAGAAGATAGAAGATAGAAGATAGAAGATAGAAGATAGAAGATAGAAGATAGAAGATAGAAGATAGAAGATAGAAGATAGAAGATAGAAGATAGAAGATAGAAGATAGAAGATAGAAGATAGAAGATAGAAGATAGAAGATAGAAGATAGAAGATAGAAGATAGAAGATAGAAGATAGAAGATAGAAGATAGAAGATAGAAGATAGAAGATAGAAGATAGAAGATAGAAGATAGAAGATAGAAGATAGAAGATAGAAGATAGAAGATAGAAGATAGAAGATAGAAGATAGAAGATAGAAGATAGAAGATAGAAGATAGAAGATAGAAGATAGAAGATAGATGATAGAAGATAGAAGATAGAAGATAGAAGATAGAAGATAGAAGATAGAAGATAGAAGATAGAAGATAGAAGATAGAAGATAGAAGATAGAAGATAGAAGATAGAAGATAGAAGATAGAAGATAGAAGATAGAAGATAGAAGATAGAAGATAGAAGATAGAAGATAGAAGATAGAAGATAGAAGATAGAAGATAGAAGATAGAAGATAGAAGATAGAAGATAGAAGATAGAAGATAGAAGATAGAAGATAGAAGATAGAAGATAGAAGATAGAAGATAGAAGATAGAAGATAGAAGATAGAAGATAGAAGATAGAAGATAGAAGATAGAAGATAGAAGATAGAAGATAGAAGATAGAAGATAGAAGATAGAAGATAGAAGATAGAAGATAGAAGATAGAAGATAGAAGATAGAAGATAGAAGATAGAAGATAGAAGATAGAAGATAGAAGATAGAAGATAGAAGATAGAAGATAGAAGATAGAAGATAGAAGATAGAAGATAGAAGATAGAAGATAGAAGATAGAAGATAGAAGATAGAAGATAGAAGATAGAAGATAGAAGATAGAAGATAGAAGATAGAAGATAGAAGATAGAAGATAGAAGATAGAAGATAGAAGATAGAAGATAGAAGAAAGAAGATAGAAGATAGCCTGAAACATCCTTCGAATCGGGTAGCCTTAAACTGAACGGAATGATTGGGGGACAGCATGATCACAGGGAAAGGGCCAACCGAATGAATGTTTCCAGTGGAGATTTGGGCTTGGGGAAAGTTTTTTTATTTGCATTCCCATAACAAGACCATTTTCAAACATTGGTTTCGGTTTGCGTTTCACGACGACGATGATGACAGAGAGGGACATGGGCTGGTGCGATGTGTTTCTTCGCTTTGCTCATGGAACTCTCGGGGAAACTTTTTGTCGGACACGATAGGATGGATGCTTTTTTATTTTTGGGATTTGAAAAAAATGGATATTTGACACCGAAGACGACGACTATTATGCCGAAGGTATATCGAGTGTTGGTTTTCTGAGTATTACAATAAATGAGAGATAACACAGTCTGACCCCAGAAATAGATATACCCTTTTCATATGAGGAGGGTTATGCGAGAAAAATCCAAAGGTATGTCCCCACGGAGGCTCCCAAAATTCTTGACGTAGGACCGACACTCTCCAGGTGATTTACCTATGTCATGTTGTTTTTAATCGTTTCCACAACTTTTGGAGTGGTTCATTCCATGTTCAAGGAATTTCAAACTTCTTGGTTTTATTGGTACGCTTCGAGCATAAGTGATAACAAATATTTCGTTAGTTTGAAGCTCAATTTAGTCCCCTGGCTTGTGTTCGGTGACTTTTATTTCAATTTATTTCTGATTTGATTGAACCCATCCCTCTCTGATATGTCCACCTGTTACCATAAAAACAACCATATCTCCGAAACACACATGAATAAAAAACATTCGTTAACCTTTCAGCTTCTCCACCTCCGCACAGTACCTACTTCAGTGCAAGCAGAGTATTGAACGGTTCTGTGTTCCTCCTCACATTGAGCCATCGTCAGCCACCACCCCGTAACCATTTCTAAGAAATCTAATTTCCCACCACAACGCCCGAAAATAACCAGATTAGGTGGCATTAGCCGGCTTCTATTACCGTTTACCAACGTACCAATCGAATTCGGGTTTTGGCACTGAGGCACATTACTCTCTGGTCAGTATAGTGACGTAATGCGAGTCGATTTTGCTTGTTTATGTCGTTACGTTATCTTCTTCGTAGCTAGCTGCATTGCAACACCAACCAGTGCAGTACAGTGGGTCAGTGAGATGTGGTAACTGCTGAACGTTAATGAGCTCCGTAAGCTATCTTCAGACATATTTGTACATTGGAAATAGAATCGATTTTATTCTTACAGGAATGTATCAACCATGTACATACTTAATTAGGTGTATTCGATCTTAAATCCGTGAAGGATTCCGTGGAAAAACTCTCGGAGGAATTTCTGAAAGATTTCTCCGGGTAGTTTATGAAGAAATTTATGACGGAATTCTCGAAGGTTTTTTTAAAGAAATCAGATGACGAGTTAGAAGAAATATCGGAGGAATTTCTGAAAAAAAAATCCTCGGAGAAATCCGCAGAGATAATATAGAAGGAATTCCAGACGAAATCTTTAGAGAAATCGATGGAGGTATTTTTGGAAAAATCTTACAGAAATTTCTGATGGAACTCCTGAAGGAATCATGAGGAAATCTTCGACGTAATTCTTGAATCCAGGAAAAAAATCGTTTGATGAATGAACACAAAGTTTCCAGAAAAAAAGCAATAATCTGTGAAATATTTTCAATATCGCAAAAATATTCTGCAAAACTTCATACTGTCGGTCATTCTCTAAAATCATCAGCTTCTGTGCTAAAAAAAAACAAAATAACCGTAAGTTATTAACTGCTACCTCAACCATCTCTCTGCAAACATATTGCTTAGATTACTTCATAAACTGCCCCATGCATTCTTCCAGAGTTTCCCCTAGGAGTTCCACCAAAAATGCCTCTGGATATTTTTTAAGAAATTTCTTCAGGATATCTTCTAGAAAATTCTTTAGGAATTCTCCCTGGGATTTTTTGGAAAGTATTTCAAAAATTTCTTCAGACATTTCTCCAGGAATTCCTTCTGGAATTTCTTTAGAAAAAATATCCAGAAAATCTTCCATGCTTGCCTTCTCAGATTCTTTCAATAGCTCATCCAATGATTCGAAACTTTTTTCAGAAATTGCCTAAGCAATTGCCTAGGCACATCCCTAAACATTCCTTTCGCAATTTATTGAGGAACATTTCCAGGGATTCATTTAGACAATTATTCAGAGATTCCTTCAAAAATTCTTCCAAAATTTCCTCTAAAAACCGTGTTGGAATTACTGCAGAAATTTCTCAAAATTACTATAGAAATTCATTCACTATATCTTCCTTAAAATCTTCCCAGCATTTTTTTGGAAATATTCTTAGAAATTACTCCAGGGATTCCTAGTTTGTTTTAAATATTTTCCATAAATTCCTTCATATTTTTTTCGGGGATTCCTTGAAAAACATTTATCAAATTCTCCTAGAAATTTTTCGAAGGATTCCTTGAAAAAATCTAGTTTTGCAGAGTTTCCTCCGTATTTTTTTTTTGTTTTAGAAAAACCTACAGCAGCGCTTCCCAAACTCGGTTTTCATGGCACCCCATCGTGTCGCAGGCTCGCTTTTTCTACTCGTTTAAGCGAGCCTGCAAGTGGCTGGTGCGCCGCGAAAACAGAGTTTGGGAAGCGCGGACCTACAGAAATGTCCTCAGAGATTCCAGAGATTTCTGTGAAAGTTAGTCTAAACGTTGTTCCAGAAATTTCTCCCTGTATTCCTGTATTGCTCAAGTCCCTCAAAAACTGTTCTAACTATTCACTAAGAAAATCTTTCAGGAATTTTTCAGGAGTTTCTCTACGGATTATTTTTGATTTATTCAAAGGTTCCTCCCCAAGGATTCATTCTTAAATTCCTTTAGTGGATTCTTCATGGGACTCCTTCAGGAATTTGTACAGGTATTTCATCAAAAACTCCTCCATGGACCTCTTCAAAAAATCATCCAGGAATTGTGTCTGGGATTGGACTGGAGATTTCCAAAGGAATCTATCCGGGAATTTCTATAGGGATTCTCACATGGTTTGCATGGTTCAAGCAGGAACTCCTTCAGGAGTGACTCTGTAGTTCGAGTTATTACGACCAACATAGTAAATTGATTCGTATATCATAAATTCAATAATTTCGGAAGTGTCGCCATATTAGTTTTACATGCATTTCGAAATTTTTTAAAAATTACGATTTACCAACCCGTTTCGTTTCGACTTTAAAATTAACCCTGTAATGGATACCTGGGGTCCATTTGGATCCCAAGCAACTTTGGAGTATCGGCAAACAAGTTTGGTATAAAATATTTATTTTATTTTTGCAATACCTTCAAACTAGACCTAGTTCTATTATTTAAGCAAAAATAAAATTGATTTCAGGGCATACTTTGGTTTTTATTCCATGTCAAAGTTGAACCGGGCGATTATGTATACCTGGGGTCCATTTGGACCCCAAATTGAATTCTCTATATCTTTTGATTCTGTTATTTTAGAATATTCATGTCTTCGGCAAATTTGTTCGGTAAGTCAAGCGCCGTCTGGCGGTAAATCGGTTTATTCGAAATTTTCCCACTAGATGGCGCTATTTGGCATTAACAATTTAGTAATTTAATGTCTACAAACGAAATTATCGGAACATTTAGAGCTTGTAGAAGTGTCACGTCTTCGGTAAAGATGCTCAGTAAGTCGAGCTCTTACATATAATGATCCGATTGATTCGAAATTTCACCACTAGATGGTACTAGTGAGCATGTCAATTTTGTATCTCATATATCACTGGATCCTTATCACTTAGAAAGATGACGCCTTCGAGAAAGCTGTTGTGTTGGTCAAGTACTTCCAGATGATGGGCCGTTTGATTTGAAACTCCACACATAGGTGGCGCTAGTGAGCATGCAAATTTTACATTTCATATATCTCAGAATCCTGATCACATAGAAAGATGGTATGTTCGCCAAAGTTGTTTCATAGGTCAAGAACTTACAGATGATGCAAAATTTGATTCGGAATTCTACACATAGTAGCAGCAAAGATGTTTGGCCAAGAATTTACAGATAGTCGACCGTTTGATTCGAACCTCTGTCACTATATGACGCTAGTGAGCAAACAATTTTTGAATCTTTTTTAGATCAGGATTCATATTATTCAGGCAAATTGAAGGTTCTGCAAATAAGTTGCAGTCGTTTTGCTCTGAATTTTGCTCATGGGTGGCGTCAGTGAGCATGCAATTTGTATATCTCATATAGCACAAAATTCTGACTATTTTGCAGGGATGGCATACCGCGCAGAAACTGCGCCCATTCACGCTCATCTTTCACTGAAACACGCAGTTTCATTCACCTTTCAAAAGAGAAAAAGAGGAAAACGCACAATTGAAAATTTAAAAAATGCTCTCAGTCAGTGCACACGCAGAATGTTCACAGGGGACTGTTCAAATATTTTTATGAACCAAACGCGTACCAGTGGAAACCAAAAAAAAAAAGCTAAGAGACATCACATCTTCTGATTTCAGAGACAAACAGACATAACACTAACACAATTTCTCACCCATAAATCTCAGGGTTTTGATTACTTAGAGTGTTGGTGTGGTTGGCTCACTTCGGTTGGTGTGGCAGCTGGTCAACGACTAACAGTTGATGGACAGTTTGGTTCGAAATTCCCCTAATAGGTGGAACTAGAGAGCCTATAAATTATAGTTTTTAAATTTCTCACAACGCTGTTTACTTAGAAAAATGGTGTCTCCGGCTTGGATGTAAATTTGAGTCAAATTTGCCATTCAGTCATGAAATGTTTACGTCACCTGTAAATTCCTAATTATTTAAGAGTGTAAACCAGAAATGTATGGCAATGAATCCTGAGATATATGATATGATAAATTTGCATAGTCGGTACCGCCATCTACATATGGAATTCCAAATTATACGGGCCATTAAACTGTAAGTCGTTGATCTACCTTGAACAACTTTGCCGTAGACACCATGTTTCTTTGAGGTCAGTATCCTGGAGTCATATACAATTTGCATGCTCACCAAAATTAACGGCCCGTGGCCGCAAGCACTTGGCCTACGCAACAACTTTTCCGAAAATTCCATCTTTCTAAGTGATCAGAATCCTGCGATAGATGAGATATATGAAAAATGCGTGCTCAGTAACGCCACCTATACGTCGAGCTCCAAATCAAACGGCACATCATCTGTAAATCCTTGACCAACAACTTTGCCGGAGATATTATCATTCTAGGTGCTCAGGATCCTGAGATACATGAACTATAAAATTTGCACGATTAGTTGCGCTATCTATGTGTAGAATTTTCAAACAAACGGTCCAGCATTAGTAAACACTTGACTCAATTAACAACTTTGCCGAAGACACCAAATGTCTATGTGGTCAAGATCTTGTTATAAATGTGATCATATACTTAATACTTACATGCTCACCAGCGCCACCTATGTGTGAAGTTCCGAATCAAACGGGCCGGCATTTGTCAGTCCTTGAACAACTTAACAACTTTGCCGAAGATACCATCATTCTAGATGATGAGGATCCTGAGATATTTTAATATAAAATTAGTATTATAGTATTATTAGTATTATTAGTAGTATAGTAGCGCCATCTATGTGTAATACTTGATGCTTACATGCTCACTAGTGCCACCTACATATGAAATTCCGAATTAAACGGTTGAGCATCTGTAAGTTCTTGACCTACCCAACAACCCAACAGGATCATGAGATACAGAAGATCAAATTTGGGGTCCAAATGGACCCCAGGTTTCCGAAATGGACCATCATTTAAGGTTTCCTGTAGAGGGCTAAGCATACAATACAGGTCCTAGCCCAGCATATGATATTTGAACAGTTTGGTCTGAATCTTAAAAAAAAATATGTTACACCTAAGGTTTCGTAGTCCTTTTATCGGAACTCCCACGAGAGACCAATTTGGCACTATCATTTAGACTGGTAAGGTAATGCAGTCAAGGCATTGCTTCCCTGTACTCATCCATTCACTAATTCTTCCAGTTAACCCTCTAATACCCAAATTTTTTATTTTGATCTAAATATCATTTTTCGTCATCTAAAATCGATTTAAACATGTTTTGGAAGATGATTCTTTTTATTTCTCGATTTCATGAATTTCGGTTTTTGATTTTTCTAATTATTATTCTTGAACATCCCCACACTTTTATATTTTTCCAGGAAGCCTATTTGGGTTACGGATTTTTTGAGACAAAAACATTTTGAGATTTTATGATTATTGTTAAAATATTTTTATTTTAAATTTTTTTCATGCAAAATTTTATTTTCCGTGTAATTTTAAGGAAAATAATTTTAGAGTGTATTCGACTCTCTTAAACTATTAAACTAGGATAGAATGATTTGGGAAAAATTTAAAATATGTTAATTGTAGCGATTCAATACAAAATAAACAATGACTTCTAAAAGGTGACTAAAACATCATTATTTCAATGATTTTTTAAAAATGTAAATACGCTTAAAATACACCAAAAACCATTTTGAGATATACAGAACAGTCCTAAATATCAGCCAAAAATATTAAAAAAAAAGATTTTCCACGAAACAAAAATTACAAAAATGCTCAAACTATACCCCGTCTAAAGGCAGGATTGGGTATTAGAGGGTTAAATTGTGGAGCTAAATCCTCACTCGACCCAACTTCCAACGAAAGCCCAGGTAGATCCTAAAAACAGCCAAAGCGGACGAAGAAGGGTCGAAGGTACGTGTCCTACTGATAGTGTCGGTTCGACACTACACCGCGCACCGTTCCGCTTGCTCGGTGGTACAAGTCATTGTGATAATAAAACTTATTGTTGTCATGATCGTCGGTCGGTCGGACGGTTCGGCGCTCTATCTACATGGTCGCCGGCAGAGTCAGTGGCGGCAGCCCGTGTCCGGTGGTAGTGGCGTGCTTCTATGTTTTGAATTCTTGCTGCAGGTGAAAACTGATTTGTTTCTGGTGTGCGCGCGTGGAAGAGCCGAAGGGGGTCCGGTCTGGACGGGTTGATTGTGTTTGTTTGTGTTGTTTGTGAGGTTAAAAATAGACACCGCCGACGGCGGTGGTGTAGTTTCACATGAACGGCTTTTTCCTTTTGCACCAACAGCTGCAGCAGTAAGACAGGCTAGACCGACCGGAACGGGCCATCGCCACCGTGGTGCTGCACACGAAAGGCAAAAGAGTGGTCCGGACTAAACTGTCGCCAAAAAAATCGATGTTTGAAAAGTGAATGTGCTCAACCCTTAAATGCATATTTGGAGCATTTTTGAAGAATATTTCGATTTTCTAAAAAAATTATTTAGAGGTTCCGCCAGGGAGATTTTTAAAAAATGATTCATTTTGTTGTCAAAAAATTCTCAAAAAAAAAAACATTTTTTTCACAATATTATTTCAACTTCTGGTTTTTTCTATATTTTTGTATTTTTCTAGGCACCCCCAGGCATTCCTTGAGGGTATTGGTTTTTTAAATAATGTGTTAATATTGACGGCAGAACCGTTTTTGTGCTGATAAAACGACATTTTTTTTAGAATGTCTCATCAAAATTTGATAAAAAATACATGTACATTTTTTTTTTTTATTTTTAACCATTAAAACTTTATCTGATAGACCTATTTTCGTGCGTCATTTCTCTAAACAAAGATTTGAAATATCTTGTCTAGAAGCTGATATCACGCTTTTAGTGAATGGACAATATTTCAAATATTTCAGAAACTTTGCATATTTGTAGTACTATAAGAAGGGGACTCACTAAAGAGTTTAAAGTGCTGCGTAAGCCATAATTTTCTGCTATTTTTAATGTTTCATTAAATTGCGAATGGAATAATTAAAGATTACCTTAGTGATCACGCCGTTTAATCAGAATAATCTTAAATCAAATATTGATGAACAATTCTCAAAAAATATTTATCAGCACAAAAACGGTTTTGCCATCAATATAAACACAATATTTCAAAAACTAATACTCCTCAAGAATGCCTAGGGGTCAAGAAAAATACAAAAATATCGAAAAAATTTGGAAGTTCAAAAAATATTACGAAAAAATGTTTTTTTTTTGAGAATTTTCAAAAATTTATTCTTCAAAAACCGCCCTGGCGGAAACTCTAAATGATTTTTTTAGAAAATCGAAACATTCTTCAAAAATACTTCAAATAAGCATATTTTTTATTTAAGGGATGGGCACTTTGACTTCTCGAACATTGATTTTTTTTTTCGGGACAGCCTAGTCCGGACCCGGCACAGTCAAGGAGGTGTGTGATTTTTCCGTTTCCCTTTCGTTGATTGTAATGTTGTTTTCCGTTCGGGCTGGGCCTCTTTCCACCTCGAGCTCGAGGCGGGCAACATGAACTCTGGCGGTTTGAAGCGCACTGGGCTGCCACTACAACCAGTAGGCAGTTGGTTCTAGTTCGGGCTCTCTTCTGGTGTTGATCGTCGTGTACGTTATCCATGCAAATTCACAGCCGTAAATAAATAATCAGCTTTTGGCAAGCTTTTGCGTCACAACTCGTGGAAAGCGCAATTTCTACTCTGCTGCTGTAGAATTTTAATAAAAGAACAGTACCTAAACGTTTTACACGGAATTTTCAATATATTTTCTGTCAGCAGATGACCTCCGGCCTCCGGAAGTTGTGGCTGGGGGAAGCAGAGAAAGTGATACAGAAAGAGGAGAGTGTAATTAATCGGAAGCCAATTAAACTGTCAACCTTGCTCCGACCATTTTTAGCGCATCGAGACCTTTGTACCATGAATGGGAACAACAGAGAAGCATGAAAGGCTAATTTTATCTGATTGTCACAGATTTTGATCAATCATCGTTTCTGTTAAGTGCAAGACAGGAGTTACTCATCAGAAATATGGGAAAACACTCTTGGAATAGTATTGGGATCAAAAAATATATTATAGTACTATGATACCTATTGATATTAGACGATTTTTCCAGAGTTTGGTGAGAGAGGTTTTGATTGGTTGACAATGGATGTATTGCCCTTTTCCGCCTATACCAGTCGGCCAGTATGACTGAGATAGACGTAAAAACTTGAAGTATTTGAAGGCATAGTACGTTTAATTGACAATTCGAGAGATCTTCTTCTTCTTCTTCTTTATGGCTCGAAGTTTGCATAGGAACATGGCCTGCCTCTCTTCAACTTAGTGTTCTTTGAGCACTTCCACAGTTATTAATTGAAGGGCTTTCTTTGCCTGCCATTGCATGAATTTGTACATTGTGTGGCAAGTACAATGATACACTATGCCCAGGGAGTCGGGAAAATTTTCGGTTCTCCGCCGTCTTCGGATTGGCGATCCATAGCCTTAACCACTAGGCTAACTGGAGACCCCGATCGAGAGATAAATTTGTGAAAAAAATACCACTTGTTTCGGTGGGATCCGAACCCACGGCTTCGTATCGCTAGTACGGCGGTTTAACCAACTAAGCCACAGAACAAGTTACGATTCTGCGGAATAGAAAGCCCAACTGGATTTGAAGCACCACCCTAATCGGATCCGTCTATCAAAACTTCATCTCTTCTTCGGCTCGTAGATGTCAATCTCCCGCACTCTCTGTTTTTTTTTTCTGTTTCCCCTTGAATATTTGTAGAAATTTCTCAAGAAATTCTACACCAAAACCTCCATTTAGGTGATAAGTCGGGCCTGCCTAAAAAGATGTTTTGCCTAAATGGATTCAGTTTATTACTTTAATGGCTTTGAAGATTGCAAAGAAGTTTAAGAAGGGCGAGTGGCCTGGAGATTTAAACGGGCCATGCGGGGTTTCAGAGGGCTTTCAAGGGAAAATCAAGATGGGGACCAGAGGCGTTGCATGGTGGCATCAGGGGCGTTTTCGGGGGGTTTCGAAGGGTCTCAGTTGCGTTACATGGGATCCGATGGGGCTTCAGGGGGATTTCGAAGGCATTCCTAAAAGCTTCAGAGGATTTTTTGCGAGTTTCAGAGGCGTTATGTAGGCGTTTTGGGGGTTTCTGAAGGCCTAAGGTGCGTTACATGGATCAGAAGGATTCAAGCCGAATCTACAAGAGGATTCTAGTCGAATCTGCAGGAAAATTCTAGTCGAATCCGCATGAAGATTCAAGTTGAATCCTATGGAGGATTCCAGTTGAACCCTCAAAAAGATTCTAGTCGAATCCTCAGGAGGATTCTAGTCGAATCTGCAGGAAGATTCTAGTCGAATCCGCATGAGGATTCAAATCGAATCCTAAGGAGGATTCTAGTTGAATCCTCAGGAGGATTTTACTCGAATCATCTGAAGGACTCTAGTCGAATCCGCAGGAGGATTCTAGTCGAATTCACAGGAGGATTCTAGTCGAGTCCTCAGGAGGGGAAGATTCTAGTCGAGGCCTTAAAGCCTGTATCCGCAATAATCGGGACACAGAAATACAGCTGTAACTCTGCAATAGATCTCTTTAAATTGCTCAAATTTTGTCTAAAAACATCTTAAGATGTGTTCATTTCACCTATAAAATTTCATGTGAATCGGTGCAGTACTTTTTGTTGTGGCAATGAAAGAGTAGAATGTGCGCCTTTGAATTTTGTACAGTCCCTAGTTTTGCTTGTCAGCGCTGTAACTTTTGAATTTGGCAAAGGAAATGGCTGAAATTTTGAACACAAACCTCTCAATCTATATTTGTTGCATAGGCAAAATTTCAAAAAAATCGATGCACTATCAACAATTTAATAGTCGAAACATGTATTGGGACTGAACGTGATTTCAGCCTTCAAAATAGCATTTAGTCAGCACCCTTTATTGTTTCGGATGTACTATTGGAAGTACTGTACCAATAATCATCAAACTTTGTAGGCATAATAAACACATAATCAACTAGCTTCTGTTAAAATTTCATGAAAATTGGAAGAGGAACTCAAAAGTTATGAATAGGCAAAAATCGCACATGAAAAACACGAACAATTTTCACTAACACTCACCCCTGCCCTATAAACACCAGTAGCTTTCAAACCAATTGATTAAAGTTGATGAAATTTTGCAAGAAAGGGTCTCTATAAGTATCATAACTGCTAACGAAATTTCATAATTATCATCGCAGAACTTTGAATTGTAGCGTAAAAGAACCATCTATTATGTGAATTGAAATGAAAATTGGGCATGATTGTACAAAATGCTTAAAACCACGTCTGTTTGTTCTTCATCCACAGTTAAAAGTAATGCATCGATTTTTATGAAATTTGGCACAAATAATGAACATACACCAAAGAGTTCTCAGTCAATTATTTGGCCTATTTTACCGATTCATTACAGAGCTACAGCCGTACTTCTGTGTCCCGATTATTGCGGATACAGGCTTTAAGTCAAATCCTTAGGAGGATTCTAATCGAAACCACAAGAGAATTCTACCCGAATCTGCAGGAAGATTCTAGCCGAATCTTCAGGAGAATGTTAGTCGAGTCATTAGGAGGATTTTAGTTCAATCCTCAGCAGGATTCTAGTCGAATCCCCAGAAGGATTCTAGTCCATTCTTCAGGAGGATTCTAGTCGAATTCTCAGGAGGATTTCAGTTGAATCATCAGAAGGTTTCTAGTCGAATGCAAAGGAGGATTCTAGTCGAGTCCTCAGGAGGCTGCTAGACAAATCCTCAGGAGGGAAGGATTCTAGTCGAGTCCTTTGGAGATGAACTAGCCTCGGGCTGAAAATCTTCCTAATAAAGCTAATAATAATAACAACAATAATAATAGTCGAGTCCTCAGGGAGATTCTAGTCAAATCCACAGGAGGATATTCGTTGAATCCTGAAAGTATTCTGGTCGAGTGCTCAGGAAGATTCTAGTAGATTTTCTTAAGGATTCTAGTCGTATCCTTAGTAGGATTCTAATCGAAACCACAAGAGGATTCTACCCGAATCCTCAGGAGAATTTTAGACGAATCATTAGGAGAAATTTGGTCCAATCCTCAGCAGGTTTCTAGTCAAATAACCAGAAGGATTCTAGCCGATTTTTCAGGAGGACTCTAGTCTAATCCCAAGGAGAATTCTAGTCAAATCCTCAGGAGGATTCTAGTCGAATTCTCAGGAGGCTTTTAGTCGAGTCCTCAGAAGGCTACTAGTTTAATCCTCAGGAGGGTAGGATTCTAATCGAGGCCTCAGGGAGATTCTAGTTAAACCTACAGGAGGATGTTCGTCGAATCCTGAAAGTATTCTGGACGAGTCTTCAGGAAGATTCTAGTCGATTTTCTTAAGGATTCTAGTCCAATCCTCAGCAGGATTCTAGTCGAATGTCCAGAAGGATTCTAGTCGATTCTTCAGGAGGATTCTAGTCAAATCCTAAGGGGAATTCTAGTCAATTCCTCAGGAGGCTACTAGTCAAATCCTCAGGAGGGGAGGATTCTAGTCGAGTCCTCAGGGAGATTCTAGTCAAATCCAAAGGAGGATATTCGTCGAATCCTGAAAGTATTCTAGTCGAATTCTCAGGAGGATTCTAGTCGATTCTCCAGGAGGCTTCTGGTCGAATCATCAGAAGGGTTCTGGTCGATTCCTCAGAAGGATTCTAGTCGAACCCTCAGGAGGGCTCACGTCGAACTCTCAGGAAAATTCTAGTTGAATCTCCAGGAGGATTCTAGTCGAATCTTCGGGAGGATTTTAGTCCAATCCTAAAGAGGATTCTAGTCGAATCCTCAGGAAGATTCTGGTCCCTCCTGAGCACGCCCTAAACTCCCTTTAACTCCACTCGCTACTTATTTCCCGTAAACCAATCTCATCCCTAATCTAATGCACTCCAACTGCTCTGAACACAATGTTACCTAAATGGAGGGACCTAAATAGAGGTTTGAGTGTACTAGGAATTCTCCAGGGGTTTCTACAGGAATGCCTCCCAAGATTTTTTCAAAAGATGCAATTCCAGCAGAGTTTTTTCCTCTAGAGCTTACTTCCGAAACTGCTTAGAGGAATTTTATCCAAGATTTCCTCTAGAAAATTTTCAAGAATTTCTTCCAATAGTTTTTATTGTGAAATTTCTTCAAGAACTTCTGAAAAAGAAATTGCTGACCAATATCTGAATCAATTCCTGGAGGATTCTTAGAAGATATTTCTGACGGAGTTGCAGGAGTAATTTCTAATAAAAAAAATTCGTTGTATGAACTTTTGCAGGATTGCTGACAGAATATCTGAAAAATTGTTAAAGGAACCCTCGGAAAAAATCCGAAGAAATCTCTGTAGGATTTATAAAGGAATGTTAAAAGGAATTTCTGGAAAACTTCCCGGAAAAACTTTTTTTACCTTGCTGAAATTCCTGAATCCCTAAAATACTGAAGTAGTTTCTGGAGATATTTTTGAACGAAGCCGTGGAAAAAAATCTGACGGAAACTGAGCAGGATCTTCTGAAAGAATCCCTAAAGAATGGAATATCTGATCTTGAAGGAATTCCCGGAGGAATTTCCGAAGAACTTCCTGGAGGAACACCTTGAGAAACTCCTTGGGAATCCCTTAGTGGTATTTGTAGAAAAGTTTATTGAAAAATGATTGGAAAAATCCTTGGAGAAATCCTTGAATTAAATTCTTAGAGCATTTTCTGCAAGTTGTAACCGTTCTATGAGTTTCCGCGTACCTGCGCAGGTTTGCTTCCTAGCCGCGAAGTCTCCGGCCGTTGGTTGCCGGCGAGGACGGCTCACCCTGACGGCGTTCGGTTCAACGCCCTCGGCAGACTTGGGCTATGACCTCACGCGATGAAATGAAACCCCTATACCCTTACCCGATCTGGCGTACGCTAATTGGCGACGTACGGGCGACCGAGCTCTCGGACTCTCTCCACCGGGGTTATAGCGACGACGGATTTTGGCGACCGCCGGTGGTGCTTCGTTCGACTTGACTACGAATCCTCACATCTCTCCGTTTGACTGCCTCGCAAGGCGGGCCTTAGCGGACACCGGAGCTCTTAATCCGTCCTTCCTAGACGATGTAGGCACCTGAAGACACCACGGAACCCAAAAATCGACCGCGATGAACAGCTCCATACTAGTGTAATGCAAGAATCGCGAATGACTTTTTTTTGCATAAATCCATGAAGAAATTCCTGCGGGAATTTAAATTGAAAAATGTCTGAACGAACCTCTGGTGGACTTCTTGAAGAATTCCTGTTGAAGTCGAATGGATAGAAGAATGTTTTTTTAGTAATTCAGTTAGAGTTTCAGGAGTTTCAGAAGCAATCCATGGAAATCTACTGAAAATAATTCTTGGAGAAGTTTCTGAACAAATTTTCTAGAAGAATCCTTGGAAGAATTTCCGAAGAAACCGCTGGAGGAATTTGTGAAAGAGACCTTGGTAGATTTTAAGATTAAATCCCAGGAGAAATTTCTGAAGGAATCCATAGATGATCCTTAACCTTCCAGGACGCGCGCCATCGAGCAACCGAAACTGCATCGCGCTCGCGCTGTATACGAAAAGCGAGGTTTTTTGGCAGTGTTGTACTTTTTACAACAGCGCGCGCGCTGAAGGGTTAAACGAACCCTTGGACAAATTTATGGACGAATGTCATAATTTTTTTTTTTATTATGTGTATTTTACCCAATTGTCATATTATTTAAATTTTCAAATAAAATTGCAGGAACTTGTTTTTATGTAATATTGGCGGAATTTTTGAATGAGTATGTGGCAGCTTTCCTAAAGAGATCCTCGGGAAAATTTCTAGAGGAATCCCAAACTTTTGATTTTCTGAAGGAATCGCTGGAAGAAATTATAATGTAATCTATAGATTACTGCCCTGGCAGAATTCTCGAAGGGAGTTCTTTAAGAACATATGAAGGAATTTCTGAGGAAATATTCCATACGTTTTTAGAGCATTTACAGTTTTGGATGGCATTCGAAAGGAATTTCTGAAGCAATTCATGGAAGATGTTCTGAAGAGTTTTTGGAGAACTTTCAGAAGGAATCCGTGAAAGTTTTTCTGAAAGGAATTCCTGAAGGATTTTCTTGATTTTCAGCCATTCTGGAGGGAATCCAAGGAAGGTTTTATAAAGGTGTTCTTGAATAAATATTTTGAGTAATCTCTAGAGAACTTCGATGATACAAAACTATTGATTTTCTGAATACCTAAAAATTCTCAGATAAATTTCTGGAAAAACTCCTTGTATTTTTTTTTCTTTTTTTTTTATTCGTGAATTTTAACTAAGGCTAATTCTTCATACTAAACTCCTTGTAGAATTTCTTTAAAATTACCTGAACGATTTTCTGAAGGAATCACTGGAGGAATTTCTGAAAAAAAATCCTAGGGGATTCTTTAAAGGAACTCACGGAGGAATTTCTGAAGAATTTCAGGATTGATTTTCTTTATGAATCTTTCGATATCATTCTGGAGGAATCTTTCAAAAATTTCTAAAAGAATCACTGTAGGATTTCTGAATAAATTTATGCTGGATTTCCGTGAACAATATTTTAAGAAATTCCTGGGCAATAGCAAGTGAAATATCTGAAGGAATCCATGTAGGAAACTGAAGAATCCCTAAACAAAACTTCCGAATGAACTCTTGGAAAGAGCCCGTGAAGGTATTTCTGGATGAATCCTTGAATGAATTTCTGAAGAAATCTCTGGACGAATTTCTGAAATAAAAATCACTGAAATATTTATTTTATAAAGATAGAGGAAGTTCTGAAGGATTCCCTGGAAGATGTTCCAATATCACATAAACCGATTTGCACGTATTATGCCACTAAAAAAATGGGAAACCCACAGGTGTATCACCAAACCTGTTTTATGCAACCCGCACCATATGTAAGAGACGAACCCGTCTTTGACTGTTAACCTACATCTATCTCTCTATGTATCTATTGGGCAAGAATAATCTACAGATGCCATCCACCGATTTTACCTCGTTACTCCTCCGTAGAAATGGTAGAGTAGTGATAAAAACGTTGATGAGGGAAATCTGTTCGATTACCTTCCAACGCTGGCTGGCTGGTCGGGGCAAACAAAAAAAAAAAAAAGAAAAAGCGATTAAGTCAAGGGGTCAAGAGGTTCCAGGTACTTGCTGTCGGGCTAAAATTAACACCGTACTGTTGCTGCAGCGGAAGCTATTTTGAGGCACAAACCGAAAAAGGGAAAAGTCACCATTTAATTGTCATTAAGCTGACACCACAGCGCCACCGTTCCGACACACCGTTCTGTGATTCAATTTTAGCTACCCACTAGCTGTTGATAGGGAGTCAAGCCCCGGTCAAGGACAGCATCAAGTGTGGGGTTGAACAAGGTGAGGCAATCTAGAGTTTTGGAGGGTTGAGTCACTCAAATTGGAAACAATTGTATTCCGGGAAAACTGAAACGATTCTTTGCAATACTGCTGATGGATTTCTGAAGAGCTCGATAAATTTGTTCGGCTAAATGCAGTCAAAATAGTGATCACGTGTCGACACGTGCGAAAATGGAAACGAATTAATGAATTAAATGGCTAGTCGAACCTAGGTTAGCGCATCAACGGTTGCATACGAATCCACTTCTCTCTGGTGTGGCGTCTCCTCTCTGGAACTAAGCCTGCATCTCGACTCCTTCTATCCCGAGCAGAAACGAATAACTGACACATAACTGCAGCATACCAAAGTCAGGCTTCATACCAAGACGAGGTATTGGTCGGTTATCCCGGTATTGGAAATAACCTGTTTTGGTATTGTGCAGGTATTGAGCCGTCGACAAAAAATACCTCAACGAGTTATTGGTTTGGCATTGAGTACTGCTTAAGTTATTATGCAATTATGGAAAAAGCACCATTTGTATGGGAAAATCGTCGGTTATTATCGAGGTATTGCAATACCTGGTGTCATTATTCACGTGGTATTCGTAGAATGAACACCAGTTATTATTTTAGGTATTTTACCTCTTATGCAGGGCTACTTAATACCTCATTCAGGTTGTAGGTATTGGGTTTTGCATACCTGAGTTTGTTATTCTGCAGCTATTTTCTCCTGCTCGGGAGGTATTGAAAATAACTTATTTTGGTATTTTCTAGGTATTCATGAAATACCTCGACGAGTTATTGGTTTGGTGTTGAGGGCTGCTTGAGGTATTATTCAGTTATGGAACTTGTATGAAAAAATCGCTGATTATTATCTAGGTTTTGCCATACCTGATGTCATTATTCACGTGTGTTATGCACGGAATTCACACCAGTTATTATTTTAGGTATTTTACCTCTTATGCAGGGCTTCCTAATACCTCATTCAGTTTGTGGGTATTCGATTTTCCATACCTGAGTTTGGTATTCTTCTGCTATTTTCTCCTGCTCGCGATGAGCTGTGTTCTTAGAGCATTGATATTCAATCAGACCACTCTTACATTCCTATATCGCATTCTTGATTTCAACCCATGCAACGTTGTACGTATCAGCCTTATTAGTTTTGTCGGAAAACTATGTTCTACCTCCGGCCGCCGCAGACCACTTCTTTTCACAAAATCGCGCGTTGCATCAAAATCAAAGAAGGTGTTGTACTTCTAGAATTTCTGTAGGATTAACCGCAGCCCAACAGCTGAAAGTTCTTCAACATACACAGTCAATTTACTCTCAATTTCTCAAAACAATACGTCAGGCATCATCTTTCCACCTGACATTTCCGATTACCGCCGGATATCGGATAGAATGGAAAAATCCTCAAGAGCTCCCAAAGCTCCGCTTTCCCTCCCGTATGACTCCCACGGGATTTCCACAGCCCACGGCAAGGGAACGTCCTCATCGCCGCGGTCGCGTCGCCATAGCCACCGCAACCCATTTTGTGCACAGAAGACGCACAGATCACACAGGTATCTCGCACCCCCGCTCATCCGAGATCCAATGTACCTACCTCCGCGCAACCACCTGGTTCGTTCGTTGACGTGACACATGACCTTCGGTAAATGAAAATTTATCGATGGCAGTGGCACACACTCACCTCTAGTAGACACACGAGGTACCGTGCAGTGGGGGTGATTTGTTGCGACTTTCATCGAGGAACTCCATGAGACTTTTTGGACAAATTTTGGAAAATTTGGTGCATTAAGCAAGTCGCACAAATGCCTAGGTGGTACAGCCCCAGACCACTGGCACTGTTATGAGAATTGCCACCTTCCCGTCCGTTACCAAAGCATAGAGATTTGGGGCTAATCACTGACTCTAGGACAAGATTGACGCAGTACTCCAACGGTCGAAAGCTGTCCTGGTCAAGTCCTTCTTCTTCTTCTTTATGGCTCTACGTTCCCACTGGAACTTGACCGACCTTTCTTCAACTTAGTGTTCTTTTTGAGCACTTCCACAGTTATTAATTGAAGGGCTTTCTTTGCCTGCCATTGCATGAAATTGTACATTGTGAGGCAAAGACAATGATACATTATGCCCAGGGAGTCGAGAGAATTTTCCCGACTGGAACGGGAATCGGTTCTTCGCCGTTCTCCGCCGTCTCCGGATAGGCGATCTATAGCCTTAACCACTAGGCTAACTGGTCACGTCCTTGCGACACCTGAGAGTTGGGTAAGGAAGCTTAGTTGGACCAATCCCGTGCACAAGGGAGGGGTTTTGGGGGTTAAACCCCTTCCATTGCCGATGTTCCATACACTAGGCGCTCCTTCGGCCTTTGCCAAAATTAGGAAAAACCCCTCCCTTGTTACCTTTTTTTATGCACGGACCTGAGTTGGACACCTAAGACTATCCCCACCAATGCGTAGTAAGTCGGTGAGTAGTAGAGGTATGCAAACCGGTATCATTTCTGACACCCACTCGTTTTCGATCCTCGTTGGTAAAATACTTTCTTATCTTCCCACCGGAGATGACCTTCTCTTCTCTGGCTATGTCCAAGAAAGTTCCTCAAGTGTTCTGTTCGAATTTTTCAATTCCAGTGTCGACGAAATGCAATTTGCGGACGGGCACATGCTCCAGAAAATTCGGAATCTATGCAATTGACGGAAGAAAAAGTTGTGCAGAATATTGTGTTTAACCGTTCTGTGTCCGACAAACTTTTTGCTTTTTTCTACACCGTGCTTTTTAAATGGGCGCTGGGTACCCGGGTACCCTGTCGGCCACATAAGGGTTAAACGGATATGTAGTTCGGGAAGCGTTTCCGTATGCGTCGGTGTTCGTATCTGCGCGTTGCAAAGGACATGGAACGTTCAAAGGTCCAGGCCCGTGCGCAAGGGAGGGGTTTTAGGGGTAAAACCCCTCCCATTGCCGATGTTCCATACACTAGGTGCCCCTCCGCCCTTTGCCAAAATTAAGAAAAACCCCTCCCTTGTCGCCTTTTCTGTGCACGGGCCTGCAAAGGTCGAATTCTACTGGTAAGCTGGGTTTACCTAGAGAAATCCCCGTAGAAACTGCTGGAGGAATCCCCCAAGGGACTCCAGGAGGAATCCTTGAAAGATTTCTTGGAGATATCTCTTAAGAACCTCAAGTACTTCAAAGCTTGTCTGGGAATGCATTCTTTCACTGCGCAGGCTGTGCCAAGGGAATTCAGTAAACTTATACTGGGTTCCAGGTCACTGTGGCATTGAAGGAAATGAAATGGCAGACGAGCTTGCTAAAAGTGGTTCCAATTTACAGTTTGCTGGCCCAGAACCATTCTGTGGTATATCAAACTGTACAATTAAAATGGACCTGAAACGCTGGGCTGAGCAGAGGGTGATATCCAATTGGATGGATGTCAAAAATTGCAATCAGTCAAAACGATTTATAACACCAAATGCTTATAAAACCAAAAAGCTCTTAGAGCTCAACAAGAGAGCTCTATGTACATACACTGGCCTAGTAACTGAACACTGCCCGAGCAGATATCACTTGAAAAATATTGACCATATTCAGAGTGATATCTGTTGTTTCTGTAATACGGAACGTGAAACCTCGGAACATCTGCTTTGCAGTTGTGGTGCTTTATACACGCGCGGGCAAAGATTTCTAAATAGTGGTTGCTTGCAACCCAGTGAGATCTGGTCTGCAAAACCTGGGAAGGTCTTGGAGTTTATTAATTCCATTGCACCTAATTTCCCCAACAGGGGAGGAAAAAAAAAAAAAAAAAGAACCTCCTGTAGGAATCCCTGAAAAATGCTCCTGGAGGAACTCCAGAAGGGACTCTTGGAAGCATCCTGAAGTAGTTCCTGAAGGAATCCCTGGAAAAACTACCGGCGAAATTACTGAAGGAATTTCAGTAAAAACCCCATGAGGAACTCTTGGAGGAATCACATCTTCAGGTGGTATCGCTGAACGATCTTCATGAAGTATTCTAGAAGGAAGCTGTACAATGATATTTTGCAGAACATTAAGTTCGAAAGGCATTTTCCGTAGTAAAGCTCGTAGTAACTTGAAAGAATCCTGCACGAATCCCTGAAAAATGCTCCTGAAGAAACCCCTGGGAGAATAACTGAAGGATATCCTGAGGGAAACCCTGGAAAAACTTCTTGTGGAATCACTGAAGGAACTTCAGGAGACACCACATAGGGAACTCCCGAAGAAATCACAGAAGGAACTCCTAGAAGAATCCCCGATAGAACTCCACGATATAAATTTCAGATGGAATCGCTGGATGAACTTCATGAAGAACCCCGGAAGAAACTCCTGGAGGAATTCCTGAAAGAATCCCTGAAAGAGTCCCTGAAGGAGTTTATGACAAAATCTCTCAAGGAATTTCAGGAAAAATCCCACAAATAATTATATTATAAATTCCTGAAGAGTTCCTGGAGAAATCTCTGGAGAAGTCACCGGAGAAATCTCTGAAGGAGATCCTGGAAAATTCTCTAAAAGAGTTCCTGCAGAAGTTCCTGATGGAATTTAAGATGAAATTCATTAAGGAGTGCCAGTAGAATTATCTCTAGCAATTGCAAGAGAAAATCCTAAAAGATTTCCTGAAAAATCCCTGAAAAAAATTCTGGAGGAATTCAAAAAGATTTGTTTTTAAGAGAAATCACTTAAGACGTTTCTGGAGCAATCCAGTTTATGAGTTTATGAAAAAATCATCAAAGAATTCTTGGAAAAAATCTCACAAAGAATTCTAGGAGAAATTCCTGAAGGAATTCTCGCAAAAATCCCTGAAGTGTTCATGGAAAAATCTCTGGAAAAGTTTTTGAAGAAATCGCTGAAGGAACTCCTGGAGAAATCCTTGAAGAAGTTCCTGGAGAAATCCCTCACGGAGTTTCAGAAGAAACCCATCAAGAAATTCAAGGAGAAATCCTTAAAAAAAAATCCTTTCGGAATTCCAAAAAATGTTCCTTCAGGAATAGCTGAAGGAATTCGTACAGATATCCTACTGGAGATTCCAGCAGGAATCCTTCAAGGAACTTCAAGAGAAATTCTTCAAAGAATTTCACGATTATTCTCTTAAGGAATTCCTAGAAAAATCCTGGACGAATCCCTGAAGGAATTGCTGAAGAAATCCCTAATAAAATGCCTTGAAGAATCGCTTAAGAAGTTCGGGGAAGAATCCCTGAAGGAACTCCTGAAGGAATCACTGAAGAATTTCCTGAATCAATCTGTGATGGAATTCCTGCAGGAATTTCCGATTGTACTCCAGGACATACTTTTGACGGAACTTTTAAAGCAATCCCTGAAAGAAACTCTTTGAGGAATTCGAGAAGAAAATCATGAGGGAATCTCTCAAAGAACTACTAGAGAAACCTTGAAATACCTTCAGTAAAATCTCCTGACGGAACTTCTGCAGGAATCCCTGAAGGAATTCTTGAAAGTTTGGCAGTTTCTCTTCTGGAGAAGCGCCACTCTGTGGAAGAGCGTTGCAGCCAGCCAATTTGCTGACGCTTTTATTAAGAGAGAAACGCAAGCATAAACAAAGGACGGAACGACGGTTTCAAAGACTAGACGATCACTTATCTTTTAGTTTTTGTACGTCGTCTTGTTTTTATTTCGGTATTCAGATCTAAATCCAAAAGAAGGTAATCGCAACGGTTAGGTTGGGTTGCCAAATATATGAATCCACTGTTCCTGCATGGATTCCTTCCCAAGTTTCATCAGGAGTTTCTGTAGAAATTACTCCATTAGATTCCTCTAGGAGATCCTTCAGAAATTCCTCTAGCATCCAACATGGGATTTCTCATGATGTCTGTAGAGATCTTGCAGGGATTACCCCAGGAGTTTCATAAAGGGTTCCTACAGTAATTTCTTCTAGCATTCCTTATGAAATTTCTTCACGAATCCCTCCTGAAATTCCTTCGGGGATTCCTCTTGGAATTACTTCGGGATGCCTCATAATTTTTTTTTCAGAGATTCTTTCAGGAGTTCTTTCAAGGATTCCTCCAGAAGTTCCATCGGTGATCTCTCCAGGAGTTCGTTCAGAGATCTCCCTAATAGCTCCAGGAGAATTCAGGGATGCCTGAGCGTGTTCATTAGGATTTTCTTCAGAAGTTCACTGAGCTATTCCAACAGGAGTTCACTCAGGTATACTTCCAGAAGTCCCCATCAGAGATTCTTTCAGGATCATTCATGAATGCCTCCTGCAGACCTATCAAGAACTACGAAAAAAGTTTCTTCAGGAACTCCTGCAAGAGGTCTTAAGAAATTAATCTAGGAGTTCCTGCAGGGATTCCTTCTGAAGTTCCTTTAGAAATTCCTACAAGAATTCTTACGAAATTAGTCCAGGAGATACCTCCAGGGTTTCTTGCAGATGTTTCTCCAGAGATTCCTCCTGAATTTCTTAAGGGATTTCTACTGAAGTTCCTTCAGTAATCTCTCCGGAAGTTCCTTCAAAAAACTTATAGGAAGATCCAAAGATACCTCCAGGAGAATTCCGACATTCCCTCAGAAGTTTGTTCAGGGATTCCTATAAAAAAGTTCTTTCTAAGATTTCTTCAGGATATCCTTAGAGGGTTCCTCGAGAAATTCCTTTAGGGATTCCTCCAGGAGTTCTCCCAGGGATCACTCATGGGGTTCTTTCAGATTGTAGATTGAGATTGAGATTTTTCCAGGAGGACTCACGGATGCCTCAAGAAGTTACATCAGAGATTTCTCCAGGAGGTCATTCATTCCTATAGAAATTCCTTCAATATTTTCCTTAGGATTATCATCATACATGTCTCCAGGATATTCTTGAGGAATCTTCCATGGGGTTTCTATCAGAATTCCTCCAGGATTTCCTTTTGGAATTCCTCCACGAATTCTGTACAAAATAATTCCTGCAAATACTTCTACTTACCCGGAAAGTTTCTCTTTAAGAGAATCCTTCGAGTATTCCGCCTGGAAATTCTTTAGATATTCATATTGAAATTCCTTCGAGATTTCCCCCTGAAATTCCTACAAGGACTTCTCCTGCAATTCCTCCTGGACTTCCTTCGAAGATTCCTTCTAGATTTTTTTCTGAAATTTCTCCTGATATTCTTTCGGGGATTTCTCTTGGAATTTCTTCGGGGATTTTTCCTAGTATTCCCTCAGGAATTTCTCCTGGAAATCTCTTTGGTTTTTTTTTTCTCGAATTGCCTTGAACATTTCCTCTGGAATTCTTTTGGGGATTCCTGCTGGAATTTCTTTGTAGATTACTGCTGGAATTCCTTTTGGGATTCGTGCTGGAATTCTTTCGGGATTTCCGCTTGGAATTCCTGCGGGGATTCCTCCTAGAATTATTTCAGAGGTTCCTCATGGAATCCATGTGCGGATTCCTCCTGGAATTCCTTCGAGGATTTCTCCAGAATATTTTTCGATGATTTCTCCTAGAGATACTCTAGCGATTCTTTCTCGAATTCCTTTGACAATTCTTTCTGAAATTTCTTTGAATATTCCTCCTTGACTTCCCTCAAATTCTATCCCGTCGTGAACTCCTGTTGGAATTTCTTTTGTAATTCGTCTTAGAATTTCTTCGGAGATTTCTCCTGAAATTCCTTCAGAAATTCCTTCAGGATTCCTCATGAAATTCTTTCAGGATTTCATTCTTGAATTTCTTCGGTGATGTCTCCAAGAATTCCTTCGGAAATTCCTCCTGAAATTCGGCGATTCTTTCTAGAGTTCCTTCGGGGATTCTTACTTGAGTTTATTCGGGAATTTCTCCTGGATTTCCTATGCGGATTTCTCTTCGAATTCATTCGGGGTTTCCTGCGGTGGTTCCCCCTAGGATTCCTGCTGGAATTTCCCCGCCGATTCCCCTAGACTCCCTTCGGGGATTTTTGGAGATTCTTCCTGGAATTCTTTAGGGGATTTCTTTTGGAATTGTTTTGGGATTGCTCCTGGCATTCTTTCGTGGATTTTACCAGGAATTTCTTCAGGGATTCTTTTTGGACTTTCTTTAAGGATTCCTCTTAAAATTCCTTCGAGGACTCCAACTGATTTTCAGTTGGGAATTTATCCTGGAATTCCTTCGGGATTTCCTCATGGAATACCTTTGGTGATTTCTCTTCAAATTTCTTCGCGGTTTCCTCCTGGAGTTCCTTCGGTGATTCTTCTTAGAATTCCTTCGGGAGTTTCGCTGGGGGGTTCTTCCTTGGATTCCTCCTGAAATTCCTTCGTGGATCCCTCACGGAATTCCTCCGGGGATTCCTGCTGGAATTCCTTCAGGGATTTTTCCTAGAATTCCTCGTGGAATTCTTTCGGCATTTCCTCCTAGAATTATCCCTTTCTCGAATGATTTCTCCTGGATATTTTTCGTTGATTCCTCCTAGAAATCCTTTGGGGATTCTTTTTCGAATTCCCTTGGAAATTCCCACTGGATTTCTTTCGAGGATATGACATTTCGAGGATCTGGACATTTTTTGTGGATTCTGCTGGAATTTCTTTAGAATTTTTCCTGGATATTTTTCGTTGACTATTTCTAGAAATTCTTAAGGGATACTTTCTAGAATTTCTTTAGAAATTCCCGCTGGAATTTCTTCGGGGATTCCTCCTGGAAATCTTTTGAGAATTGCTGCTGTAATTCCCTTGGGATTCCTGCTTGAGATCATTTGGGAAATCCTCCTGAAATTTCTTCGCAAAATTTCAGCTCGATCGAAAAAACTGTATTTTAGCGCCCGCCTTTTTTCAAATATTCATACGATTTAGTATGGGAAAATTTTACTTCTGGATAGAAAAATCTGTTGTGGTCACCCCTAGATCCCTAAAAACAAGTCAATGAAAGATTTCTGTAGAAAACTTTACGAGGAATCAGACCTCCGAAGACCGCAAAGCGATGCGACGTTCATGGAAAAGTTATTAACCGTTATGTGTCCGACAAACTTTTTGCTTTTTTCTACACCGTGCTTTTTAAATGGGCGCTGGGTACCCGGGTACCCTGTCGGCCACATAAGGGTTAAGCCTTACCCGATCGATAAAATGACGAGATTTTATTATTTATTGTTATTCCTTACATGTTAAACAGCGTTGGCATGCCATTCGGTTTTCAGTCAATAACTTTTTCCACGTGCTTTAGATTGCTTTTCGGTCTTTGAAAGGTTGGTTCATCCTGAAATTTCCAATAGAAATCATTCATCGATTTATTTTTAGGGGTTAAGGGGCAATCTGTTGTGATTTTTCTTTGTAAAAGTGATTTCCCTACAATAAATTGTATGAAAATTTAAAACGACTGGCGCTAAAATATAGTTTCTCCGATCGAGCTGAAATTTTGCACAGTTAATATGTGGCCAAAATGGAACTCAAAAAGTGTACAGGAGTAAAATGTATTTTTGTGTCCCATGCTAACCACCAGCCGTTTCGCAATTCGGCCTGCCGCCATACTCAAAATAACGCGGAGCAAAGAAATCGCGAGACAGTTTTGAAAACGCAGCCGCCCGCGCTCACAGCCTGCCACGATCTCTTCATAAATTTGATGGGTAGTGTTCCATATGAAACGCCCGAATTTGGGCATCATTCGAAAAAGTATCCTACAATTTAATTATTTATTATGCGTCACTTTTACTATTGTAATATAGTAGAATAAAATTAGATAGAAAACCTATGATTAAAATTAAGCAGTAGGTTCATTGGAAAGGGTTGGTCAAAGGGCTCAACCTTCCCCTAGTTCACGGTACTCGTACGGAACGCACGTACATACGACCCGTTAACAATTCAATTAATAGCCTACACGTGTGTCGTGGTCGTCGTCATCCACACTCTTGTTGGTTCGTTGTTCTTCGTCATAGCGAAGCGGCTTGGTTAAACTCCGAAAGCCCCCTCGCACCTCCCGGAGATTCAGGAGGGAGGCAGGGTAGATAGCGTCGTAGAGATATCCAGTGAAAATGGCACGACCTGCTGAGAACAGCGCGTAGACAGGAAGGAAACCACCACCTGACTTCGACGACGACGATGACGGCGATGAACCTTCCATACCTACACAAAAGAGGTCCGTTCGTTACCGTTGCCGGCTGACTGAGGGCATTGCTGCTGCTGGCCGCCGGGTAATAGTTCGATTGTTACCTATATGTCCATCCCGAATGGCCGGGCCGCCGGTCGAATGAAGTCGTAAAATGGATGGTGGCCATGAATCGGTTGTGTTTCGCAGCTCCAGCGCCATTCTTGGCTTGTCCTGGAATGGTGCGCAACAGTTGGTTGGTCATATGAGGAGGTGAGTCAGATTGAAACGGAGCGATAAGACGTGATGGTTTTGATGGTAGGGTTACCAGGTTGAGTGGATATGTACTATTTGAAAAACCATTGTGGACGATGCAGATTTGGCTGTCCCAAAAATCGATGTTCGAAAAGTCAAAGTGCTTAACCCTCAAATGAAAGATATGCATATTTGAGGCATTTTTGTGGAACATTTCGATTTTCTAAAAAATCATTTAGAGGATCCGCCAAGGCGATTTTATAAAATGATCGTTTTTCAAGAAAATTCTCAAAAAAAAAAAAATATTTTTTCGTGATATTATTTCAACTTCTGATTTTTTTTCCATGAAAAATTTATCTGATAGTACTATAAACATGCGTCATTTCTCAAAAAAAAAGATTCGAAATATCTTGTCTAGAAGCTGAGATATTACGCTTTTGGTGAATGGAAAATCTTTCAAATATTTGAAAAACTTTGTAAGTTGGTCTTTGTGACACTCTAATGTGCGTATATTACAGGGTGGCCACCCAGTCGGGAATTTCGGGGAAACCGGGAAAAGCTCGGGAAATTGAAACCACCGGGAAAAAGTCGGGAAAACCTAGGGAATTCTTGTTAGTCACCGGGAATTTCCAACACAGACTCTCGACTTCTTAAATTTATGCAATTCTCTATTGATGTTTTCACATTTACTTGAAAGTGCATTTTTTTAGAAGCAAGAATATTTTGTCATAAACTGTTGAACTTAATAACAACTGGGTAAATTCTTGATAGTTTATTAGGACCAACATGCGAAAAGGGCGAAATAACCATTGCACGCCTCAGCTTCTTTCGCCCCTGCTAAGCAAATTTACTTTATTTATGAAAACTTATCCCGTTATCAGATAGAGGGGAGTCTGCTCCCCAAGTAACACACATGTTATATAAAAGTTACGACAGCGCAAGTTTTGGTTGTATAGAAGTTTATTTTACGTTATTTCAACACAATGTTAGAATTACGTAAAATAAACTTCTATACAACCAAAACTTGCGCTGTCGTATTTCTATTATAACATGTGTGTTGCTTGGGTCTAGCTGTTACTAGTAAGCGATATCATGAATAATTGGAAATACGTCCAGGAGGAACGGAAGAAGCAGAAATTCGCAATGACTGTTACGCCCTTTTCACATTCTGGTGGGAATACTGGTTGAGACAAATTAAAATATTTATATATTCAAATGACACTTTACTTAATTTTAGAATGAATGTGTTTTAGAAAATATCAAGCATCTGTTGAATTTTAAGCGACATCTGAAAGTAATTCTTGAAGATGTACTTCAGGGAGCTGCTTTTAGATTTTTAGAATTACTACGCTAATTCTTAGCAATGGAAGTCCTATAAAACATAATAAAGGTAACTTCTCTATGAAAAAAGAAAATTGCTTGGTGCATTTCAGGACGAAATTATGGTACAATCCCTAGGAGAATACTTGGTATAGTAAAAAAATCTTCGAAATCAAACAGGATGAATTGCCGGGAAAATCTCTTTTAGGTGATACATTCGCATTAAATCCTAGAGAAACTCCTGGTTTAACACATGAAGACTTTCTGGAGAATTTAGAGAGCAAGTTCTATTTAAATACCAATTAAAATCGTTTTATGAATTGCAGTGAGTCGTCAAAAGCGTCTGGAGCAATAGTGGAATTAATTGATCTACCCCTACTGAAATTTAGGAAAAACACTTTTTCAAAAACAACACCAACTAGTAGCGAAAACTCTTAGAATTTCATATTTTTTTTTTTTTTTTTTTGAAATAATCGAATACTTGACGAATACCAGACAGAATCTGATTTCTTTGATCTCATACATTTCTTTTAGAATTTGCGATTTCAGCCTTAGATATCTGCCTGACTTTCTGAAGTAACCATTTACTCTACCATAAAGATCACCACTGGTTCATGAATGCTTTCCATTGAAATTTCAGAAGAACTATCACCAAAAGTTCTTCTCGGATTCCACCAGAAGTTATCAGAGATTTCCCTAGAAATTGTTTCCAAAATTCTTTCACTAATATTTTTTCTAGATAGGTATTTCACCAGAATGCCATCTTCTAGAATGTTTTTTTTTTGTCTCGGTAGATTGGTACAACAAATCCTATAATCGTAGTGTTATCTGTAGGAATTCCAACCCTTCACAATTATTTTTTTTTGTTTCCACAAATAACTTCATAAGTTCTACTAGTTGGTCATCTATGAATTTAGCGATTCTTCTCTAAAGATGTCGTAGCTTTCGTGTTGAAATTCGTCAGTTTTCTTCATCATACGAGATAAATAGATAAAACATCGCATAACTTAGCAGAATATTTAGTAATTTATTTCGATACTTGATTTCAGGTGAATACTATATTAAATCTATGGATTTCAATATATTCATTCTTCTAAATTTTCTCGAGAAGCTCACATTTAATTTCCATTGAAAACAATTACATTTTCGAATCAGGAAAATTGTTAAATACCATCCGTGAAAACCAGGAAAAGCTCGGGAATTTTATTTGCCGTTTTGAGTGGCCACCCTGATATTAAAAAGAGTTAGAGGCATAAAATAACAGCTTTACTTGTTGAATGGTCAAGTCAGTTCAAGCATGGATTTTTTTTTTTATTATTCTGGGTCGGTTGGCAGTAGATTCATTAAGAGCTTTTATGTGAATATTATGCTTTTGGTCGAAATACAAAGTGACCGAACGTGCGAAAATTGATTTTTAACTTACTTAGAAATGTCGCAACTCAATTTGGATTAGTGCATATTGTTGCTCTTAATTAGCTTAATGATGCGCAACAGAAAAAATAGATACAAATTTACTTCGCAGCTGCAGCTTCGCATGTGCTTCTAGCGACGACTTCGATTTGGTGGTGCGACGATAATAACTATACTATGATGGGTATCGTGGTTACTGGTAGCATCGCATTTAGTTCGAGATTACGTCGTGGAATTCCCGACTACTGCGCCCCTTTTTTCTGAAATAGTAACAACCATTCCATGCAAAGATTTTATAATATTGATGAAATAATAAAAAAAACTTAGTTAAGTCAAGATTGATACTGAAGAAACTTGAAATATATTAGCCAAATTAAGCTTTTGTAGAAATACGCGAATTTCTGATTCTAAAAAATTGCAGTATCAGTTCAAATTTTTGAATGCAAAACTCAGCACATTTGCAGTTTCGTGTCAGAATATCAGCTCAATTCATCAAAGAAATCATCGTTCAAGAATCAGAAGTTCACGTATTTCCACAAATGCCTAATTTTGTCTATTATTTTCTAAGTTTCTTCAAAATCAATCTTGACTTAATAAGCTGCTTTTACTGAATTCCTCACTATTGTCTCTGAATGGAATGGGTATTCCTTCTTGAGAAAAGAGGTGCAGCAGCCGAGAATTCCACGACATAATCGTGAACTTCATGCGTTGCTTCACATAAAAGCTCTTCATGAATCTACTGCCAACCACTCCAGAATAAAAAATCCATGTTTGAACTAGCTTGATAATCCAACGAGTAAAGTTGATATTTTAAGCCTAACGCTTTTTAATACACGTACATTAGAGTGCCACAAATACCTTAGGGGGATTCACTTGCCAGCGTAAACCGCTGATTAAAGATAATTCTGATTAAACGTCATGATCACCAGGGCAATCTTTGATTATTTCATTCGCAACTTCATGAAACATTTGTTTATTTATTTATCTAATCAACAGGCTCTATATAAGCCCCAATGATTTTACTTAAATCTAAAGTCTAACATATCAAAGTAACATATCGCAGTCAAAAATAAAACTTAAACATTTCAAATAGCAGAAAATCATGGCTCACGCAGCACTTAAACTGTTTAGTGAGTCCCCTTCTTATAATATTCCAGATATACAAAGTTCTGAGGAAAATTTTAAATATTGGCTATTTACTAAAAGCGTAATATCTCTGCTTCTAGGCAATATATTTTAAATATTTTTTTGAAGAAATGACGCATATAAATAGTACTATCAGATAAACCTTTCATGGTTGAAAATAAGAAATTGTGCATGTATTTTTGTATCAAATTTGAAAAATTTGAGAATTTTCATAAAAACGGGTCATTTTGCAAAAATCGCCCTGGCGGAACCTCTAAATAGTCTTTAGGAAATTCGAAATGTTCTACAAAAATGCTTCAAATAAGCATAAATTTTATTTAAGGGATGAGCACTTTGACTTTTTAAACATTGATTTTGTTTCGGGACTTTAAACTGTTTAGTGAGTCCTCTTCTTACAATAATTCCAGATATACAAAGTTTTGCGAAAATTTGAAGTATTGTCCATTCACTAAAAGCGAAATACATATCTCAGCTTCTAGATAAGATATTTTAAAATTTTGTTAGAGAAATGTCGCATAAAAATAGTTCTATCAGATAAAACTTTCATGGTTAAAAAATTGTACATGTATTTTTTTCTAATTTTTTTATGAAAAATTCTTAAAAAATACTCCGTTTATCAGCACAAAAGCGGTTCTGCCGTCAATATAAACACAATATTTAAAAAACTAATGCCATTCAAGAATGCCTAGGGGTTCAGAAATATACAAAAATATTAAAGTTGAAAAACTATTACGAAAAAATGTTTTTTTTAGAATTTTCATGAAAACGGCTCATTTTTCAAAAATTGCCCAGGCCCTCTAAATATTTTTTTTTAGAAAATCGAAATGTTCTACAAAAATGCAAATGCAAATAAGCATATCTTTTATTTAGGGATAAGCACTTTGACTTGTCAAATATTGATTTTTTTCGGGACAGCCTAATGCAGATATAAATGCTTACAAATGCTGTAATGCTAATTACATTATCACTACAAATTGGCAGTCCTTAAGCTGTACCGCATAATCTCTACAGTATTAAATCAGTCTTTTGCTTCATACCTGCCATACACGGTAATCCACGTACCAAAGTTACCTATTTATTGCACCCATAACGAACTAGAAACGCTCCATAAAGAATGAACATATTCATATGTTCATGAGGGGGTTTGAAGCAAAGGAGTGTGAGTGACAAAAACCTACTTTCGAGTAAATGAGGTTTAAAGTTTTTCACCAATTTTTAAGCCCATACAACATGTATGGAGTTTCAAAATCAACCCAGTTTTCTCCGACGTGGCAGGCGCCATTCTCGCCTAAAACCAAAAGATCGCCAACACTTACACACTGAAGATGCTTCTTAGTCCCAAGTAGTGCTCTAATTGATCGCTTGTGTAGGTGTAGCTCAAAGCTTTGGCTCTTTTTTTCCACAAGCTTGTTGAGACGTTGAGAGTCGAACCTGCCATGACTTGGCTTAGAGATCCAAAATCTTAACTATAGTATTCGTAACTATGGTGTACCATAGGTTCACTGTTAAACCCTAAGCAACGCATTCCTTGTTCGGTGGATAAGTTGGTTAAAGAACCGGACAAGCGATACGGAGTTGTGTGTTCGCCGTCCACCAAAACAAGTGGTTATTTTTCCACATTTCTTTCGCTCAATTCGTGAATCAAACGTACTTTGCCTTCAAATGCTACATATTTTTACCTCTATTTCACATTTACTGGAAAAGAGCAAAAAATAATTGTCAAGCATTCCCTTTCCATGACACCATAATATAAAAAAAAGTCAATCGGAATATTAGCGACAGAAGACAACTTTCGAAAGTGTTTGTGTGGTCAAACTAGTCAACTTTAGATTGCTATACCTCAGTCGTTTCTCAACCGATTGTTTTCATTTTTCTGTGACGAACTACAAAACATTTCAATTTTAGAAAACTATTGAAAAAGTTCCGAGATAACTATTGATACAAAAGTTACAGATAGGTTGAATTTTGACAATAAAAATGCACCAAGACAAAAAAGTTTATTGCAAAAAACGGATACGTCATATCACATTGGTGTCTTCGGCAAATATGTTTCTTGTATGATGACGATTAAATTTGCTGAAGAGAACAACATGATTTGACTTCAGAATTTTGTGCTATGAAATTTTTTGTCTTGGTGCATTTTTATTGTCAAAATTGTATTGTAAAAATGGAAATGAACCGATTAAAATTAAAAAAGTTAGTAATTACAACAAGTTTAGAATGCCTCGAGGTAATATAGAGATCGAGGAGGTCAAAATGGGGTCATTAAGGTTTTGAAAGGAGCGACAGAAGAAGTTGTAATGGTTTTTAAGGGGGGTTAAGAGGTATTTGAGTTGGTTTCATGGAGGTTCAGTGGAGTTTCAGGGAAGCTTTAGGTAGGTTTTATTATGGTTTAAATAAGCTTTCAGGGGTGCTTCAGGTGGTATTAGTGGTAGTTTAGAAGAAAACCCCAGGTAACATTTTTGCCTTTCTCGTATCCCCAAGTATACTGAAAGGCTATATGTTCACTCATTAAACGAATTTTCGATAGAAAGCCCAGAGGTTCAAGTCACATATACCAATCAACTCAGTTCGACGAATTGAGGTAATGTCTGTGTTTCTATTAGGGTGGGTCAACGTTGAATGGGAAAATTTAAAATTGATCAGATTAAATCAGAGCAAAGTTTTTTGGTGCCATTTGCGGTTCCAAACAACTGTGCAAAATTTGAACATTATTGATTTTAGTACGAATCGAACCGGAATTTTACCACATTGTTTGCTATTGAAAATGGTTCGAGTGGGGCCAGAGTTTTTTTTTTCAAAGTTCTTGAGCTCAATTCAATTGAGCTTTCTTTCGAGTGTCAAGGTTGTTTGGAGCCTATTTGAATAAAAGCCTTTCTCTTCAAAAGTAATGTAAATTGATTAATATTCCAGAAAGGTATGACTAAATGATTTGGAAATCATAGTGAAGCAAAAGTTTGAATTGTGGGACAAGTATTCGAATCATGTGGCAATCAGGAATTCCAGAAATTCCAATATGAATTTGCCTGGAAACATCTAAAGAAATTTCTCCTACAATTTTTTCACCAATTTCCTGGTGAATTCCTTCAAGAAATCTTGGATATTTTAACGGAAAAAATCAGGCTGAGGAATTGCTAAACTCAATTGCGCAGAATTTTTTACTGGTTATTTCCAAATCATCTCTTCAAATAACTACCAGAGGAATGTTTGAAGAATTTTTTGGTGGTATTCCTAAAGGAATTGTTCAACCCTCTAATACCCAAATTTATGATTTTGATCTAAATATCATTTTTAGTCATCTAAAATCGATTCAAACATGTTTTGGAAGGTGATTATTTTTAATTCGCAATTTTGAAAATTTTGGTTTTTGATTTTTCTATTTTTATTTTTGAACATCCCTTTTATATTTTTCCTGAAATAATTTGAAATTTTATGATTATATTTTCATTTTATTTTTTTGTTTTTATGGAAAAACGTATTTTCCGTGTAATTTTAAGGAGAATAATTTTGAAGTGTAATCATCTCCCTTGAACTCTTTCACTATAATATAATGACTAGGGATTAGGGAAAATTTAAAATATGATAATTGTTTCGGTTCAATACAAAAGAATCAATGACATCTGAAAGGTGACCAAAACACTAACTTTTCAATGATTTTTAAAAATTGTAAAAACGCTTTAAAAGACACCAAAAACCATTTTGAGAAATACAGAACAGTCGTAAATGTTAGCCAAAGATATAAAAGGTTTGATTGGCCAGGACAGAAAAAATACTAAAATGCTCAAGTTATACCCCGTCTAAAGGCGGGGTTAGGTATTGGAGGGACAAGCAATTTCCAGAGATTTTACCAGAAACCTTTCTGAAGGAACTTCCGATGTAGGCTCTAAGGGAATCTTCGAAGGAATTCCTGAAAAATATCGGAAGAATTTCTAAACCAATTTTCGGAGCTACCTATTATAAAAAAAATGACAGAGCAATTCTTAAGAAATCTACCAGAGCAATCTTTAAAAAAAATACCAGCGAATAAATTATCGCTGGAATTACTGAAGAGGTAAAATATAAAAAAATGACCCATGGAAAAAAGGGATACAATCCATAAAATATAGAAAATGATCTATAAAATTTTTGAAATGGTCCATAAAGTTTTGGTAATGATCCATAAAATTTAGATCCTTTAAAATCATGGACGACTTCTACGTAAATTTTACGACGATGTACTTTTATGGAACAATTCGTAAATTTTATAGATCATTTCAAAAATTTTATGGGATATTTTCTATATTTTATGGATTGTATCCCTTTTTTTCCATGGATCGTTATTTACATTTTATGGATCATTTTCCTATTTTATATGGATCGTTTTAGCCATTTCATGGAGCAGTTCATAAAAAATCTGATTTTTTTTCAATGCCATATTTTATGAATAGAAGGGACCATTCGCCATTGTTCATGGATAGAAATAACTGCTTTATGGTTTTATGGTTTGATTCTCTTGAATATGGAAAAGTTGGCAATTTTTCATGGATCGTTTTGTAAGTTTAATGGAGCAAACATTGGGCTGCCATTCTTTTTCGTCAGAGATGAGCCAGCCAAGAACTGTGCTGAAAATCTCTTCAATAAAGATAATTTTTATTAATGGGCTGCTATAGTGAAAGAAAATAGAGTTAAATGCTGTTCCGTTT
Organism: Aedes albopictus; assembly: GCF_035046485.1. Lineage (NCBI taxonomy): Eukaryota > Metazoa > Arthropoda > Insecta > Diptera > Culicidae > Aedes > Aedes albopictus. The sequence continues at coordinate 349,244,088 of NC_085138.1, forward strand.
AATTCCAACCAGAGATGCCAGATATGTATACAGATTTTTTTGTATTATACAGATTTTCGACCTTCTATACAGACAAGATACAGAGTACAGAAAAATACAGATTTTTAAAATGTGATACAGATTTCTCCAGAAAGCATAAAATGTGAAGTTATTTTCAATAAATTTAATGAAAACTTAATAAATTGCTCTTAAATTAAAAAAAAAAATTTTTTTTTTACATTTTCACACATGTTTTAAAAAAGAAAATATGTACCATTAAAAATTTAAAACCGTCTAGAAGTAGTACATTTTTTAAAGTTTTTTCTGAAATTTAGGACTCTTGATGTCTGCTATACCCTCAAATACGGCGATACATAAAAATCTGTATTGATACAGATTTTTGAAAAAAATAATCTGGCATCTCTGACTCCAACCATGTGTTAGCATCCTATGTCAGATATGCATCCACCTCAACTGGCATATTGCCTTAATTCACATGAAAAAAAAACTTATGAAATTGTAGTTGAAGACGCTGAGAAAAATTACCTAAGCATTCTTGAAGAAATTTCCAGAAAATTATCAAAATAAATGAACGGAGAGATTCTTAACGGAAACTGTGGAAAACGGAAACAGGGAGGCTTCAGTAGAAACAGCTGAAGGAACTTTCCAAAAAACTTCGAAGAAGTTTCTGAGAATTAAGTTTTTTTTTCTCTATTTAGGTGGTTAAAGCGTGAGCATATTACCGGGTTGACTAAGAAACATTCATAGTCTAAAAGCCTGAAAAAATAAAATATGGAGAGATTCCCAAGAGTTCCTAAGAAAAAGCCGAAGCACTTCCTTGAGAAATTGCTGGAGAAATCAGGCGAAATTTTCGAAGAGATTCCCACTGGAATTTCTGGAGGAATTCCTGCGAAAATTTGTTCTTGATTTGTTTTTCCTAAATTGTTAGGATAAAATGTTTCATAAATAAAATACTTCCAACTCACCCGAAATAAATGATTGCAGAATTCCTGATTAAACAATAGGAGAAATTTCATAAGAGATTTCCGGAGAAGTTCATGAAAAAATGCCGCAGATGTAGAATAGAAACTGGCGGATTTCCTAAAGAAGTTTCCCACATATCATATAGAAATGTTTGGAGGATTTCTGAGTAAAAAAAAGCCGAAGAAATGTCTAAAAAACAATGTTTTTTTTTAGTTTTTATTTATGTGTATTTTAACTTAAATGCTAATTCAACACTTCAAAAAAAAAACAATGAAATTGCAGACAAGTTTCTAAATTTCCGCTGGAGATTATTTCAGGATGAATTGATAATGTTATTGAGAATTTCTAGCTCTAAACACAAAAACAATATGCCATTTTTGACTCGATATTTTTCATTTTGTTTTGTTTAGTTTTGAACCAATACATAATACATTTTCCTTACCTTACTTTTGAAAAGGACGTATGCAAAAAAAACCTTTTTTTTCTTTTTCAAAAACTATAACTCGAAAACGGCTTGTTGGATTAAAGTTATGTTTTCGAAGATGTTTCATGATATTTGAAGATCTTTTATAAAAAAAATACACTGGGAGTGATATTCATGGCAGATCTATGTTTAATGTCATATAATTTCAATTTTCCAAATACCTTACCTTTCATTTTTTTTATTAATTTTCTGTAGAAAGCTGAGTTCCAGCCTTTTTCCAGACGCTTTTCCTAACCACCTTTAAAGTGATTACAAACAAAATGGAAACGTGCTGAATTGGAGCTCCAACTATAACATTCTGGGTGTCAATGGTTGCTACTCCGTGATTGATCTGAGCTGGTACCAATTGCACTGGGATCCAAATGAATTAGGGCTGGGACACTCCACTTATTCTCAAAGTGCAATTTAAGCAGCTCGCACATTTTTAATCAATAACGGCGCCGGCCACGTCCTTTTAGTCAATTGGGAAGGGAAAGGAATGTTGGAGTGTGTTGGTTGTTGCTTCTAAAGACCGAGAGCACCTCTGCATCCCCACAACCAACACGGACTGGGGTATTTATTAGACGGAAAGGATGGGAGATCTGGGAGTCACCGTTGGGTCGGTGATGCGATCCATGGATTGGGGGTTATTTATAGTGTTCGTAAGGTGATAGATTGTGTGGTGATTACTATGAAGGACAAGCGGCACAGTTCGCTTTGGTTGCATAACTTGTAGGCGTTATATACACTGTGCTGTGGAAGTTGGAAGGAAGGGAAACGAATTTTTGCAATTCGTTTCTGGTTCTAGCGATGGTTATGAACATATTAATATACATGAGTTGTATATGTAGACAAGAGAGAGAGAGAGAGAGAGAGAGAGAGAGAAAGTGGATAGAAAGATACAAAGTAGGATGAAAGGGACGGGCCAGGGATTGAACCCATGACCTTCTGCATACGAATCAGAAGCGGTAGCCACTAGACCACCCAGTCCATCTGAAACAAACTTCAAAGGTATGTGCCACTGAAAAATCAAAGGAAATTTGTTTCTCGGCACATTTTATTAAAGAAGTACCGCACGTTTATTCTAAATCATTATACTGAAATACGTTTGAATTGAAAAATTATGTATGTAGTATGTATACAATAACTTCGAAGCGAGCATCCTATCAGCGAAACAAAGTTGCAACCAGGAAATATCAAATTACTCGATGCTAAGCATCCACTTTTCCACATCTGCACTCCCACCGACGACGACGCCAGCGATAGTGGGCCTTAAAAGCGATGCATCACTCCCCCAGCTCGCACTTACTCACACCGATCCGCATTATTGCATTGTAGTGTACCCGAGCGAGCGAGCGCATGGGAATTTTCCATTTTCCATCTAAGCACAACGGCAACCGGCAGCGACAGAATCCAAAGCATCGACGCGATATGGAAATGCATTATAAATGTTGATAACGGGAGAGTACGCAAAGTAAAATATCAAATGATGATGGCATCAAAATGGCGAGTTGATTGCATGTGTCCCCCGGAGCTCCTCCCGCTCCCACTCCTCTCCCTTAATGCAAATATGCACACGTGCAGCACAGCAGTAGGCTGTCCCAAAAAAATCGATGTTCGAAAAGTCAAGGTGCTCAACCCTCAAATGAAAGATATGCATATTTGAAGCATTTTTCTTGAACATTTAGATTTTCTAAAAAAATCATTTAGAGGTTCCGCCAGAGCGAATAAAAAAAAACACCCTTTTCCATGAAAATTCTTCTAAAAAACATTTTTTCGCGATATTTTTTCATCCTATGATTTCAATAGTATGAATATCAGATAAAACTTTCATGGTTGAAAATAAAATATACTACATGTATTTTTTAGCAAATTTTGATGAAAAATTCTTCAAAAATAGTTCTTTTATCAGTACAAAAACGGTTCAACCGTCAATAAAAACACAATAACTCAAAAACTAATATCCTTCAAGAATGGGGTCCATAGAAAAACACAAAAATGTTGAAAAAAATACAGAGAACGTAAAAATATTTCGAAAAAATGTTTTTTTTTTTTTGAGAATTGCCATAAAAAAGGGTCTTTTTACAAAAATCATCCTGGCGAAGACTCTAAATGATTTTTTAGAAAATCGAAATGTACTACATAAATGCTTCATATATACATATCTTTCATTTCGGGGTTGAGCACCTTGACTTTTCGAACATTGATTTATTTTGGAACAGCCTACACAGCAGCCTCTGTCCCTGCGTCCCCTCCCCTACTGGTTGAGAATGGAACGAACGACACATGAATATGTGATGGGACCAGAACAGGCTCGGAATAGTTGCTACTACTAGCGCTGACATTGTGTTGCATCGTACCGGAAGCCGGAATCTGGACAGCTCGTTCCCAAAGTTGTCCGTTTCGATTCCGCATTCAACACTGCAGCTTTGTGCACTTGGGTGAAACGCATTTTTTTTTAGAAAAGGCGAGAATTAGTAAGCCATATCCCTCATATTTACGCAACGTCTTCATTATGATCCCTGCTTCTTAGCTTAATGATCTTTCAGCATTTCCACAGTTATCATCATCTGGTATCATTCTTTGTCAAATTTGATTATTTTGATATTCAAATATAATGTGGCAGGCACGACCATATTCAACGCCCAAAAAAGCCAAATATATTTCGAGTTCCTGGACCGACCAGGAATCGAACACGGAAATCCTCTATCCCATATACTGCTTTATCTATATTAGTAATGTAAGTCTTAAATTACTAAAATCAAATAAATGTAAGTTGTGATAAAGTTTTCAAAATTTCAGAAGCTCTTGTTTAAAAAAATAATGAAAACAGAGCTAATCACAATATTTAGACATGTATTTATTGTGGGTTTATCACGATTAAACATAACTCAAATAAGAAACTGATTTAATGATTAATCAAAATTTGTCAGATGATTGCGTTTTGATGAGACGTTTGAGTTTTGACCACTAAAAGCATTTCATACTGGCTTCCCCTATAATTATATCGGAATGCCAAGTTTGTCTTTTTCGAGTGTAGGATGGATTTCCACTTGCAGCGGTCAAAGGTCATTCTCCCAACCCGGTTCTAGCAATATTATGATGGAAGGAAAGGTCTTGGCGCTGCAGCAAAAACACTCTCCGGGCCGACTACATAATGTCAGAGCGTTCAGAGAATAATGTCAGCAGCCTCTGCTGTTTGTGTTCATTCTCCTTCACGGTGAAAATAATACTTCTCATTGATCGAAACCGGTAACGTTCATTAGCACTTGTTGCATGTATGTTGACAGTTCCGTGAAAGATATTTAGAGTCTTGTCCAACTTTGTTAAAAAATCGATATCACTACAAGAGACCATTCAAGTTACAGCGTTGAAAATATAGTTTTTTGAAAATATAGTAGAGCACCATTTTCATCAGCGTTGGGCGATGCCCTTTCAATTTCCTCGAACGTTAGAGTTCAGGTACCAGTAGGTCAACTCCAGACTCTCTCCAGAGGCAAGAGTTCAGGATTGTTTCCTGGCATGCAGCCAACGGGTTTGCTGCCGCCGTTGACGAAGTCGTTGTATTCTACCTGCTTCCCTGGTGAATAATATCAAGAATACCTGTTTTTTTTGTATTCCCAAGTAACACACATGACACAGAAGAGGCACGGCAGCGCAGGTTTTTGTTGCACAGAAGTCACTGTGACTTGGGTTCTTTCTTCCGACTTTCACACCACGTGACGAATGCAATGTAACGCCATTATGATGAAGAAATGCCAAACCCGCGATTGGACGAGCGAAAACACGACGAGCCAAACTCGTAGCCTGTCGGCGCTATTCGGTTCTCGAGAAGAAAGTGAAACGTTCATGTAGAAGATATGACAAAATAGCGTGGGAAGACTCCTTAGCCGACAAAACGCTGTGCTGATTCGAGCACTTCGGACACTTTTACATATGTTGGCCGAGTCATTAAAATCTCGGTATGATCAGTCAAGAGTTCAACGGATCTTTGTGGATCTACGTTCCCACTAGAGCTTGGCCTATTCCACTTCAATATAGTGTTCGTTGAGCACTTCCAAAGGTGTTAATTTAAGGGAAATGAGATAAATGAGCAAGAACGGAAAGCTGCTGCGAAGTTTTGTGGCAACAATGACATGTGTGATTGGAGGATTGCTCTTTCCCCATCGAGCAGTGCACTAAGTTAATCATTTTATAGCTTTATCGGTCATTTTCTACTCAGAATGTAAGGGAGTAGAGATCGAAGTGGATAATGAAATGATAGATTTGATAGTATTCGCTAGGTTGCGATCAAGTGTGAACATTTATTGAAGGTGAAATTAGGCATGAAGACCAAGTATTGAAACATCGAATGCGTGAAACATCTGCCGTACGACCTGAACTGAAACAGATCAGCTTGGTTGGTAGTTCATACCACCATACCAAGACTGGATCCATCGACAGGAGGAGAAAATCGGGCGTCGGTTCAACACATGCCGACTGGAATACTCTGCCGTAAAAAGGTCCTTCGTCGAAGAGCTGAAGAACCGTGCTGCGGATATTCCGAAAGGTGGAAGCGTAGAAGATCAATGAAGCGCCATCAACAACGTCTTCATCGCCACCGCCTGCGAGAATAATTTGAGTGTTGCTACGCACCCGGGGAAAGCAGCTCACAACAGCGTCTGATCCCCATGTTAGGGGCGGCTGAACTACGTCCGAGTGCCAGGGAAGGACTCCAAGCTCAACTGTGCACTATGGTCCTCCGGAAAGTAGGGAGTTGGTGTCAGGCCCTACGAGCCAGCCGTAAAGAACCCTTGTAGCGGAAAATCAGCAACAGAATAATACGAACCGAGACCAACGGCAACGACCCCAGCGAACAAATAGGACTTGCGATTGGAAACTCGGTACGTGGAACTGACGATCTCTCAACTTCATTGGGACCACCCGCATACTCGCCGATCTACTGAAGGACCGCGGGTTCGGCATCGTAGCGCTGCAGGAGGTGTGTTGCCACTGTTCCCCGCTTTAGAATAACTCGAAGGAACAGTCTATGATTCAAAGAAGGAGTAAACTTTGATGAAATATTGGCAGTTTCAATGCCAACTAATCTCTTAATGTCAAAACTAGAAAGAATAGCCTACACAAAAAAAATAAGTAATTAAAATTCATCGAGAAATCATGCACATAAAGAGAATGCTAGAGTTAGTGCACTTTTACATGAGATATAATGTAAAATTACATTACCATCGTGTAAATTTCCGCCAACCATCGCGTAAACCACCATGGACACCAACCGGTTAAGCGACTATTAGCGGAAATTTACACGAACGTGACGTAATTTTACATGATATCTCATGTAAATATGCACTAACTCTAGCATTCCCTTTATGTGCATGATTTTTCGCTGAATTTTACATGAATATTTTTTTCTGTGTATGATTAAAAGAAGCATATATTTATCAAAAAATTTTGTGAATTTTTTGAATCATGATTCGGCCAAAAGACATTCGGCCAAACGGCATTCGGCCAAATGGCCGGACACCGATGCACATACAATACGTTTATAAACAGTCAAAGATTGAGATTTTTTGATGGACTCTATGAAAAGTAACAGCATGTTGAACTTTTTTGTGAGAGAAAAAAAAGTTGCCTATTCCATACATTTTGGCCACCCCCTGTACCTACAACACCACGTTCACCTGGAAGCAACGACCGTTTCTTGAAACAATACCGCACACAAAACCCGTCAACCATTATTGCACACAACTGTACAGGGAGTGAGAAGCTGTTGGAGCAACGGGAGTAATTCGTGACGGTGGTATCCAGCTTGCTAGCCAACCACCCACACGCCGCTGCCATTCGCTGATGAGCGCTCATTTATCTTCTTTGGACAATCGCGTTTCAGCGCCCAGTTTTGCTCGCCTGACTCTAGCATCAACAATGGGTCCCTGCCACCAACGCCACCGCTACCGCCGATGGGAATGGTGCTAGCGAAGCACCACCTATATCACCGAGTGGACTTTCCGCCGTTCATTATTGATGTGCAGTGTTTTTTGGGGGCAGTCGCGTGTCCGTGGCAAATGGGAGGAAGTTCCTGATGATTTTGGAATAATATTTTGACTGAATTTTAGTTAGTTTCAGGAAGATATGGGACTTGATAGGAATACTTGCTCGATCATTGAGTTTGTACACTATTTGTTTTTCCATTCGTCCTAGTGCACGCCAATGGAAACTCCGTGCATCCCGTACAGGAGCGATGCACCTAGCACAAAACCGCGGTAATGATAACCCCCTATAGAGGTGCACAGAATAGAAAATAGCAGTAAATTTCATTCCGACAACGAACGACCACCCACTGGAAATGAAAGACGCAAAAAACATAACAGTGTAGGATGATTGTGAATCACCCCCTGGTAAAGGATGCTGCAAAGCATTACCTGCGGCTGAGGGTCAGGTTGGAGCCATGTGGAAACGATGCGATGCGACGGTGCTATGGTTGTGTCCTCTCTTTTTGGGGATTCACCTCAAGGCGAGGGGAGTAATACGGCGATATCATCGAACGACCCGAGAGCTCTCCCCGAAGCAGTTTGGCAGTAAATCGTCGACCAGGTGCAGTCAACCTGCATTATCGGAATTTGCATAAATCGGTTGATTTTGGAGGGGGGGGGGGGGGGGGTTATCTCGATGTAGATTTGCTAAGATGCAAATTGAAGCCATGTATAAAAGTAATTTCAAAGGTCCACCGGGCGGCGCGGCGGCGGGTTGATGGAAGAACCGGGGTGGAATGAGGACCGTTGTGCCTGTGATCGGAGGATGATTCTTCCTTTGCGGTGCTGAGTGGTGGAACAGTTCCCCTTAACTGCTCACAGTCATGGAAATCGTCGAACTTGGATTGTTATTTTTGGCAATAGTAGTTGATGCTGATGGTACTCGTTCCACGCCATGAGAGGCAAGTTGCACAGGATTATGATGATGATGATGACGGGAAAAGATCATTTTCTGTGCTTATCAAAGGAGCAAACACGGATGTACTTGGTCAATTGACGTCAGTCCCAGTGAATAAGAAAAATAATAATAATTGATCACTTTTGATGCTCGGGAAGATTCATTCTGGATGAAGTGATGGAAAGCCTTCTGTTTATCTTTAAAAAGCTTTCAAAACTCATGATGGGCACCGATCTCAAAAATTGAAAGATGATTACATTTTGATAGTGTTATTCCAGTATTCTCTAGATCTAGATCACTATCGCCGTTTAGGCTATTCAAAGCGGGGATGAAATACAAATCAATCATTTATAGGCTAGCAATCAATTGAATTTTTCAAGTCCCCACTGGTGACTACTTTCATTATAGTCGGAATTCTTGACTAAAAGAAAAGTTCTCCTCTAAGCATGTTATCGCGATATAAACCTTCAGCATGGTGACCGTGACAGGACACAAATCCACTATCTGGAGATGCTGCTATTCGTAAATTATGTTTTTAGAATAACACATGATCTTTCCAGAATCTTTTTACTCATAGAACAATAAATCAAGAAGCAGATTTTGTTACAGTAAGGCTGGTACGCAACACAAGAAAATTCTGTGAGCTTCATTTTCGAATAACTGCATCCAAAGATAGCAGGTTCGTGCCCTGTTACGGTCACCATGTTACAGGTTTGCAAACAGTAACAAAAATCGAATAGTATAAATTCAAAACAAAACATAAAGATGGTCTATCATAGAGGTGAAATTTAAAACTGTGCAATTCATCCTTGCCTTTCTATGTTTTGCCCTTGTGCTCCCAAACCGACGGTAGTCTATGCCCAAGAAAGTTAAGCTTTTTATCTTTGGCCCTAGCTTGGGCCAACAGATAATCCAATCCGTCGGCCTCAGCATGGCTTTGCTCAATACTCGCAATTTATTGCTTCGTTTACTCTGCCGTTCTACGCCCGATTGTCCCATGTTATATGAGAATCCCGTATAACATGGGACAATCATGCGTAGAATGGCAGTAACTTGAGCCAATATTTAAAAAAAGTGATTTCTGTGATAGCTTGACGAGTTTTTTTTGTTTTTTTTTTATTTTTTATTTTTTATTTTTATTTAATTTAAGGCGTAACTAGCTACAGGGTGCGGCAGGAAAAAATGCGAAAAGTTCAAGACGCTATCACACGCTAAATATGGAATATATATGACTATTTTTTCATGACAGTGTATCAGTCAATGTCTATATTCTAGCACTACAAAATAAAAATGAACATATTTGATTTTTAACATATGATAATGTAAGCCTAAAAAGTGGGTATCAATAAACTGCGCGCTCAATGGTCATAAGACAAAATGGCTAAAATAGTAAAAAAATTAGCTTCAACTCGATGAAAAACCAGGCCATACTAACCCAGAGCCATGTAGTTTTACATACTTAATGAAATAAGCACATATATATATGATGATATTGTAGAGAAAATTAAAAATTTTATTTTATCAGATATGAAATTTATCGACCTGTGTACTTTTTAGTGGTTTGAAAATGCTGATTGTCTTCAGCTTCAGGCGCCGTCTTGTAAAGGTGAGTGACCAAAATGGGAATTTAAAAAAAAAACTTTTCAGAAAATTAGCCTGTTAGAGATCATGGAACGTTAAAACATAGATTGGTTAACGTCAAATGGACGAAAATAATGCTTGAAGTTGAAAAACACTTTCGCATTTTTTCCTGCCGCTTACTGTATATCACGACAGTTTTCAAGAGTAATTCTTAGATAATTTCTAGCATTGATATCACCTGCAATGTTCCGCATGTAGCGTCCCCACCAGTAGTGGATTGACGATTAAATTGCAGCAACTCACCCAGACCAATGAAGAGTACGTGGAACTCATATAAGCCAAAACCTTCAAAAAAAAAAAAAACAAAACTCATTTCAGTCAACCGAAGAGAATACGAAGCTTGCTAGAGGAAAGTCCCCAATTGAATGTATCTACCTCACTATCAGCTGATTACAGGTGATAACAGGCCAAAGTGCACATGGAGCTCACATGAGTCAAGCCCCAGTGCGTGCCCCTCAGCATCTTTTTCTTTCTTCTTTTCTTATTTTTTGTGGCTCGACGTCCCCACTGGAACTTGGCCTGCTTCGCTTCAACTTAGTGTTCTTTGAGCACTTCCACAGTTATTAATTGAAGGGCATTATATGCCTGTCATTGCATGAATTTGTATAATGTGTGGCAAGTACAATGATACACTATGCCCAGGGAGTCGAGAAAATTTTCCCGACCGGAACGGGAATTGAACCTGCCGTCTCCGGATTAGCGATTCATAGCCTTAACCACTAGGCTTACTGGAGACCCCTCAGCATGGTCATGCTAAATACCCGTACCCTTGGACAATGCCTTCGGTAATTGATTCGGAATTGTATCTGGAAATTTCTTCGAAAATTTCTTTAGCAATTCCTTTGGAATTCCCTCGGCAATTTTTTCACGAATGTTTTCTGTGAATCCTTCAAAATATCTTCATCAATGTCTGTCAGAATACCGTCGGCAATTTCTTTGAGCAATCTTTCGGTAATCCTTTTGAAAATTCCCTGCAAAAGGGATTTAAAAAAAAATATGTTTTCATATGCAGTTCCTATGAATTCTTTAGACAATTTCTCCAGTTAGCCTAGATGTTAAGGCAATGGATCGCCAATCGGGAGACGGCGGGTTCTATTCCCGTTCCGGTCGGGAACTATTCTCGACTTCCCTGGGCATAGTGTATCATTGTACTTGCCTCACAAAATACAAATTCAGGCAATGACAAGCAAAGAAAGCCATTTAATTAATAACTGTGGAAGTGCTCAAAGAACACTAAGTTGAAGAGAGGTAGGCCAAGTTCCAGTGGGAACGTAGAGCCATACAGAAGAAGAAGACAATTTCTTCGTAAATTGTTCACTAATTTTTTTGACATTTCTGCGGCAGTTTTTTTTTTTGAGAATGTCTTCGGCAATTACTTTGTGATTTGCTTCGAAACTTTATTTGAGAATTTCATAGATAATTCCTTTATATATTCTTATTGATTTTTCGGAAACATCTTTGAAAAAATCTTAGGCAATTCTTTCAGAACTCCTACGGCAACTCCTTCAGAAACAGCATTTTCAAATCCTTTATTAATTCAGTAATTCCTCTAGGACTTCCTCTGACATTGTCTTTGGAAAACCGTTCGGTAATTGTTTTTAAAATCTTCGATGACTTCTTTTGGAAATCCTGTCAAATATTCCTTCAGCATATTATATGAGAGGTCAATCAGAGTTTGTTTTGCAATTACTTGTAGAAATTTCTATTGCGATTTCTTCGACAACTCCATTGCAATCTTTTAGGAAAATTCCTTTGGCAATTCTCATGCATCGGCAATTTATTTTAAAATTTCTTCGGCAACTGCCTTTAGGATTCATCCAGTACCTCAACAATGGTCTTCTGTTAAAATTGCTCTGAAAACTTCCACTGCAGTTTGCCGGGATTTCCTTCAGGAGTTTCTTGAGAAATTTCTGCAAAATGTCCTCAAGAAATGTTCAAATTCAAATGAAAGTTTCATTTTTTTTCGGAGATTCTTTTAGAAGTTTCTCCGTCAATTTCCGAAACTATCCAGGAGTTTCTTTGAAAATTTATTTAAGAAATTCCTCGAGGAGTCCCTTCAAGATTTGTTTCGAACACTTTATTCATAATTCCCTCCATATTTTTTTGCAGGGCTTCTTTCGGAAAATTTATTCTAATAACTTCATTAGGAATTTCTTTAAGAACTGTTCGAGGACTTTTTTTTTCATAGTTGATTCAAATATTTCTTTAGAAAGTCCTTTAAATATTTTTTCTGCATTTTTGTACGAATACTTTCCTTTGTGAAACTTGTTCAAGTTGTTTTTTTTTTAATTCCTTGAGATGAAGTACAAGTGTGCTGGTGTTTCGAAAAAAAAAATCGTCAAAATATCCCTCCGAGAATTAATTAAGGAGTTCCTTTGGGATTTTTCCAGGATTTTGTTTTTATCTGTATTTACGAGATTTTTAGCCCTAGGCTAGTCAGCTCGGGTTTTATATTTTTCATTATGGGTGTTTGGTTTGTTTTTTTTTTTCTGATATATATGCCCGGTAGTTTTTTCGGAGTTCCCCAGAAATTTCTGAAAAAGCTCCATAATGAACTTCGGCAGAAGTTTTTTTTTTCCAAGAATTGTCCTTTGATTTTATTATAGATCTTCTGACATACTTCATGTAATTCACCAGGACCCTTTGTGAATATATCCAGATGGACCTCTTTAAGGAATCATAGATTGAATTCCAGAAGATCTCATAAGTATGGACTTACTGAAGGATGACTATCTGTAAGAGAAACTCGTAAACATTTTTTTATGGAATCACCAGTTTTGTAATGCAATTTCTTGGAAGTTCCTTCGGGAATTTCTAGGAAATTCCTTCAGGAGTTTTTAGGGAATCCCTTCGGGAATTTATTGGAAATTCCTTCGGGAATTTCTAGGAAATTCCTTCCTTCGGAAATTTCTTGGAAATTCCTTCGGAAATTTCTTGGAAATTCTTTCGGGAAATTCCTTGGGATATTTTTTTGAAAATTCCTTCGGGAATTTCTTGGAAATTCCTTCGGAAATTTCTTGAAAATACCTTCGATAATTTCTTGGAAATTCCTTCGAAAATTTCTTGGAAATCCCTTTGGGAAATTCCTTGAGGAATTTCTTGAAAATTCCTTGGGTAATTTCTTGGGAATTCCTTCGGGAATTTCTTGGAAATTTCTTCGGGAATTTTAAAGGTTCTTTTTCGCATTTTCATTCAAAGGAATGTCCTGTGATTTTTCTAAAGATCTTCTGGTATACTTCATGTAATTCACCATAATCCTTTGTAAATGTATCCAGATGGATCTCCTTAAGGAATCATAGATTGAATTCCAGAAGATCTCGTAAGTAACTGCTGAAAACAGGAGGACCTCCTGAATGATTCGTCACACTCCTGGAGAATGGACTTACTTAAGGATGACTATCCGTAAGAGAAACTCGTAAACATTTGTTATGGAATCACCAGTTTTGTAATGCAATTTCTTGGAAGTTCATGCGGGAATTTCTAGGAAATTCCTGCGGGAGTTTTTAGGAAATTCCTTCAAATCACATAACTTCCGACATACGACTCTGACTCCATCAGCTATGTGTGGGTCACGCACAATCATTTTCCAATGCGACATTCTGCAGCAGCGCGCTGACTGGACTTTCCGGAAGTTCCACGTCGAGTAATCTACCGACGTCAACCGCAAACGAGTGCCACGCCGCACCGATTGAGCAAGCTAATCCGAAAACAACCACACCATCCATCGTCCTCCGACCACCAGCACACCGGTCGATGGTGTCTGTTTGTGTCATCTCCATTAGAAGGACGTGATTGGATTTCCGAGCCCATGGCTTCTACCGGAACCACCGTCCCGTCCGTGTGGGCGCTCATTTTCCGGGAATTTTCCCTAATTTCACATTCGATGGACAAATATAGAGCTTAATCTGTACCTAACTGGAAGGGTGAGATGTCGACGCCGCCGCTCGTGGGACTCGCTAGCGTTGTGCGGTTCGAGGGAAGTCAATGTTTGTTCGCAGCAACATGGCTGTTTGCTCGAGCGCGGACCATTAATGCAACCAGCACCGATTAGTGACATAATATGCTCCAAAAGGTAAGCAGTTTCTGGTACTGCTCGGGAGGTGGGATCGTAAATACACAAATGACTTTTTTCATTACCAGGCAGAATTGGGGGCCATATGGGCGACGAAATCGATTAACATTAGTCGGTGGCCTCGTTTTCTGGACGTCTAAGAACTGGTGCTGTCCATATTCCGGAAATTTCAATGGTTAATATGTTTGCCAGACATCACTATGACAGATAAGTTTCGATTAACGAAGAGACGCTTTTTGAGACAAATAGTTACATTGATTAAAAAAAAATGTCGGATATGCTTTTAATAATACAGGGGATACTCAAAATAACTGGAACAGGTAAATTTTTCACTTTTCAAAAAATGTTCAACTCGCTGTAACTTTTCGAAAAATGCATCATATATTCTCAAATTTTTACTGTAAGTTTATCAACTAGTTGTGTATTAGTGGTCAAAATTTGGAAAAGATCGGGCCATTCTACACGAAGTTATAAAGGTTCTAGAAAAAGGTATAATTATCCGATAGTCAACTTTGAGCTGTTATATCTCCGGATTCAATTAACCGAATGCAATGAAATTTTGATCATTTATGACTTACATAATAAGCTATTAAAAACTTTCGACTGAACTTAAAGTTCTTCACACGAAAACAAAAAATATTACGATTTGATTATTTTTTTAATATAACACCAATTTATCCAAAACTTCATCATCGTTTCAAAATTCGAGAGAGTAATTATAGTTCATCTAAATTCCCTCTAATTGAATTGAATATGTTTATGTTTCTAAGGAAAGAAACCAAATAGCCGGCATTAAATTGAAAAAGTAATTGGATGCATATGAAAAATAAATAAATTTGCTGAAAAAACATGGAATAAATGAAATCGCATAACTTTTTTTCTTATAAATAAATAAGTCAACTGTTTTTCAAAGTTCATTATATAAATCATAAATGATCAAAATTTCATTGCATTCGGTTCATTGAATCCGGAGATATAACAGCTCAAAGTTGACTATCGGATAATTATACCTTTTTCTAGAACCTTTATAACTTCGTGTAGAATGGCCCGATCTTTTCCAAATTTTGACCACTAATACACAACTAGTTGATAAACTAACAGTAAAAATTTGAGAATATTTGATGAACTTTTCGAAAAGTTACAGCGAGTTGAACATTTTTTGAAAAGTGAAAAATTTACCTGTCCCAGTTATTTTGAGTATCCCCTGTAGATATCTCAATGTACCTGAAATTTCAATCGAATGTTCAATAGAAAATTCCTTAGGAAATTATTCGGGTTCTTTTTTTCCAATTCAGACACGTTCAATGCTTGCAGTGAGGCATTCGCTTTTTGAAGAAAGCACGACACTAGACAACGAACTAGAATTAAACGCCCAGTGGCACAACCGAAAACTTTTCCTGACAGCTGCGGCGGTAATCGAGCCCGCGCTCCTCAGTATAATGCAACTAAATGCTTGGTGACACTAGCCGCACAACCAATTGAAGAAATTTCTTGGAAAATATCTTAAAAATCCTTTGGAAATCTCTTGGGAAATTTCTTGATGGATTCCAGAAAAAAGAAACCTTGGAAATATCCTAGGAAACATTCTTTCGGAATTATTTGCAGAGATTTTCATGGCGGAAAATTCATTAGAGTATTTCTATTGAAATTGCTGAAGACAACACTTGGGTTCTTCAGATATACCTAGACAAAATCCTTGAAGAAATCCTTGGCAAATTCCTGGGAATTTCCTTAAGGAATTTATTGAAGAAATCCTTGTAAGAATCTAAGAGGTATTCCTTGTAGAGATCCTTGAAGAAAACTCTATGTGGCATTTCCTAGAATTTTTTTAGGGAATTCCATGTGACATTCCTAGTGTAATTCCTTGTAGAATTCCTTGTAAAATTTCTTTTAAAATTCCCTATGAAGTTGCTTCTAAAAGTCTTAAGGGATTTCTTGTTGGAAGTTCTCGAGGAGTTCCTCGTGAAATTCTTGTATAACTTCTTTGGGGAATTTATTGGGGATGTATTTGAGAAACTTAAAGAATCATTAAGGATTTCTTTGGGGAGATTTTTCGGGCATTCCTTGGGATTTTTTTTAGGATTTCCTAGGGGAATTGCTTTGGAGATTTCTTAAGGCAATTGTAGGGCCGTTCGTTAAAGGATTCTTTGGGGAATTCCTTTGTAAATTCCCTCGGGAATAACTTATAAATTATTTGAGGAATTTCCTGAGAAACTCTTTGAAGAATTTTTTGGAATTTTTTTTCGAGAATTCCTTCGTGAATCTCTTGAAAAGTTCCTTCGAGAATTTATTCTTCTGTCTACTGGAGTTTAACGGAAAATCTTTTAGGAGTTTCGTGAATATTTCTATGCAAATTTCGCGGAAATTCCTTCGGAAATTTCTTGGAAATTCCATCAGGAATTTCTTGGAAATTCCTACGGGAATTTCTTGGAAATTCCTACGGGAATTTCTTGGAAATTCCTACGGGAATTTCTTGGAAATTCCTACGGGAATTTCTTGGAAATTCCTACGGGAATTTCTTGGAAATTCCTACGGGAATTTCTTGGAAATTCCTACGGGAATTTCTTGGAAATTCCTACGGGAATTTCTTGGAAATTCCTACGGGAATTTCTTGGAAATTCCTACGGGAATTTCTTGGAAATTCCTACGGGAATTTCTTGGAAATTCCTACGGGAATTTCTTGGAAATTCCTACGGGAATTTCTTGGAAATTCCTACGGGAATTTCTTGGAAATTCCTACGGGAATTTCTTGGAAATTCCTACGGGAATTTCTTGGAAATTCCTACGGGAATTTCTTGGAAATTCCTACGGGAATTTCTTGGAAATTCCTACGGGAATTTCTTGGAAATTCCTACGGGAATTTCTTGCAAATTCCTACGAGAATTTCTTGGAAATTCCTACGGGAATTTCTTGGAAATTCCTACGGAAATTTCCTGGAAATTCCTACGGGAATTTCTTGGAAATTCCTACGGGAATTTCTTGGAAATTCCTACGGGAATTTCTTGGAAATTCCTACGGGAATTTCTTGGAAATTCCTACGGGAATTTCTTGGAAATTCCTACGGGAATTTCTTGGAAATTCCTACGGGAATTTCTTGGAAATTCCTACGGGAATTTCTTGGAAATTCCTACGGGAATTTCTTGGAAATTCCTACGGGAATTTCTTGGAAATTCCTACGGGAATTTCTTGGAAATTCCTACGGGAATTTCTTGGAAATTCCTACGGGAATTTCTTGGAAATTCCTACGGGAATTTCTTGGAAATTCCTACGGGAATTTCTTGGAAATTCCTACGGGAATTTCTTGGAAATTCCTACGGGAATTTCTTGGAAATTCCTACGGGAATTTCTTGGAAATTCCTACGGGAATTTCTTGGAAATTCCTACGGGAATTTCTTGGAAATTCCTACGGGAATTTCTTGGAAATTCCTACGGGAATTTCTTGGAAATTCCTACGGGAATTTCTTGGAAATTCCTACGGGAATTTCTTGGAAATTCCTACGGGAATTTCTTGGAAATTCCTACGGGAATTTCTTGGAAATTCCTACGGGAATTTCTTGGAAATTCCTACGGGAATTTCTTGGAAATTCCTACGGGAATTTCTTGGAAATTCCTACGGGAATTTCTTGGAAATTCCTTCGGGAATTTCTTGGAAATTCCTTCGGGAATTTCTTGGAAATTCCTACGGGAATTTCTTGGAAATTCCTTCGGGAATTTCTTGGAAATTCCTTCGGGAATTTCTTGGAAATTCCTTCGGGAATTTCTTGGAAATTCCTTCGGGAATTTCTTGGAAATTCCTTCGTGAATTTCTTGGAAATTCCTTCGGGAATTTCTTGGAAATTCCTTCGGGAATTTCTTGGAAATTCCTTCGGGAATTTCTTGGAAATTCCTTCGGGAATTTCTTGGAAATTCCTTCGGGAATTTCTTGGAAATTCCTTCGGGAATTTCTTGGAAATTCCTTCGGGAATTTCTTGGAAATTCCTTCGGGAATTTCTTGGAAATTCCTTCGGGAATTTCTTGGAAATTCCTTCGGGAATTTCTTGGAAATTCCTTCGGGAATTTCTTGGAAATTCCTTCGGGAATTTCTTGGAAATTCCTTCGGGAATTTCTTGGAAATTCCTTCGGGAATTTCTTGGAAATTCCTTCGGGAATTTCTTGGAAATTCCTTCGGGAATTTCTTGGAAATTCCTTCGGGAATTTCTTGGAAATTCCTTCGGGAATTTCTTGGAAATTCCTTCGGGAATTTCTTGGAAATTCCTTCGGGAATTTCTTGGAAATTCCTTCGGGAATTTCTTGGAAATTCCTTCGGGAATTTCTTGGAAATTCCTTCGGGAATTTCTTGGAAATTCCTTCGGGAATTTCTTGGAAATTCCTTCGGGAATTTCTTGGAAATTCCTTCGGGAATTTCTTGGAAATTCCTTCGGGAATTTCTTGGAAATTCCTTCGGGAATTTCTTGGAAATTCCTTCGGGAATTTCTTGGAAATTCCTTCGGGAATTTCTTGGAAATTCCTTCAGCAATTTCTTGGAAATTCCTTCAGGATTTTTTTGGAAATTCCTTCGGGAATTTCTTGGAAATTACTTTGAGAATTTTTTGGAAATTCCTTCGGGAATTTCTTGGAAATTCCTTTGGGAATTTCTTGGAATTGCCTTCGGGAATTTCATGGAAATTCCTTCGGGAATTTCATGGAAATTCCTTCGGGAATTTTTTTGAAAATTCTTTCTGGAATTTCTTGGAAATTCCTTCGGGAATTTTTTGGTAATTGCTTTGGGAATATCTTGGAAATTCCTTTGTGAATTTCTTGGAAATTCGTTCGGAAATTTCTTAGAAATTCCTTCGGGAATTTCGTAGAAATTCCTTCGGGAATTTCTTGGAAATTCCTTCAGAAATTTCTTGGAAATTCCTTCAGGAATTTCTTGGAAATTCCTTCAGGAATTTCTTGGAAATTCCTTCCGGAATTTCTTGGAAATTTCTCCAAGAATTTCTTGGAAATTCCTTTGGGAATTTCTTGAAAATTGCTGCGGGATTGTTTTGGAAACTTTTTCGGGAATATCTTGGAAATTCCTTCAGGAATCTCTTGAGAAATTTCTTGGAGATTTTTTTGAAAATCCCGTT
This sequence comes from Aedes albopictus, assembly GCF_035046485.1. Taxonomy (NCBI): domain Eukaryota; kingdom Metazoa; phylum Arthropoda; class Insecta; order Diptera; family Culicidae; genus Aedes; species Aedes albopictus. The sequence continues at coordinate 349,263,262 of NC_085138.1, forward strand.
GGGGGAATTTCTTTACATTTTGTTTGATTTTGTTTGTTTATTTCTTGGAATTTTTTTTGAGGAAAGCTTCGAGGACTGTCTCAGTAAACTCCATCACGATTGTGGAATTTTTTGGTAATTGCTTTGGGAATTTCTTGGAAATTCCTTCAGGAATTTCTTGGAAATTCCTTCTGGAATTTCTTGGAAATTGTTTCAGGAATTTCTTGGAAATTCCTTTGGGAATTTCTTGAAAATTGCTGCGGGATTGTTTTGGAAACTTTTTCGGGAATATCTTGGAAATTCCTTCAGGAATCTCTTGAGAAATTTCTTGGAGATGTTTTTGAAAATTCCGTTGGGGGAATTTCTTTGCATTTTGTTTGATTTTTTTTGTTTGTTTCTTGGACAATTTTTTGAGGAAAGCTTCGAGGACCGTCTCAGTAAACTCCATCGCGATTGTCTTATGATATTAGTTGTGGTATTCATAGGGAAATCTCTGGAGAAGTTCTTATAAGGATGTCCTGTGCAATTCTTTGGAGGTATCTCTGAAGGATATTCCGAAGAAATTTCTGGAAAATTAGTGGCAGAATCATTGAAGCTCTGGAGCAGTTCATGCAGGAATCCCTTGGAAATTTTTTGATGAAATCCCTAGTAGGGATCTCTAATCACATTCACCAGAAAAGTACACGCGATTGCTAGACCCATTTGAGTTTTCCCGTGATAGTAAAAGGTCAAAAAATCATTATTCAAAAATCCCATTAAATTAAAAAAATAACGAAGAGCAGGAACAACACCACACCAGCATTCAATCCCCATCCAATTTGGAAGATGGATCCCGAAAACCCAACGCAACGTCATGACAGACGCGGCCATGATGCCGGGAGGACTGCTGTCGGAAAGTGTGCCACCATTCGAAAACACGGCACTGCGGAGGAACTGAGAGGACGAGAGGAATCGACGGAAGGCTACTCCTAAAGTGCCAGGATAGAAAATTAATCAATTTTATATCCCGGTCGGCTGGCTGGCTGGCTGGCTGACTGGTGCTGTTCCTTGAAGCACAACTCACTATGCCACAGCATTTGATTCACGGTTCTGCTGCTGCTGCTGTTTCCGTCGTCGTCGACCTTCTCGTGCGTCGGGTAAAGTGGTGGTGAAGTGGAGACATGAATCAAACAGAACCCGGGTTTTCAGGGTTTGGGAAGGAGAGGATGGCACTTCACTTTCACTAAATTGTTCGTACACTGCGCGAAAATGGCGGTTTGATTTCGTGTTGATTTATTAGCGATCGCAATTTTGAGAAGAAGGCGTTATTTTATGGGATGGTGATGGGAATTAGTTAGAAAATCAAAAGTTCAGTGACAGCATTTTGAAGACACGATAGAAGGAAATCATTCCAATTCATACTCATGATTCCATTCAGTGTACCAGACGGCCGACATTCCCATCCATCGGAACATATCCCATGGGGAATTGCTCTGAAAACGGAAAACAGGATTTCAAGTTGATCCCTTGTTCAAATGTCGTTGTGGTGTGATGGATGTGGAAGGAAAGTGAATGAATTTTCTTCTAAAATAAGTTGGAGTTTGTGTCTGAAATATTGTCCGATGGATGACTTTGGGAAGTCTCCAAGGCGGTTGGGAATTGGTTTTCCAAATCGGGCTGTGTTGTAATGTTCAGATAGTTCATTATAAATTTGTTCAAGTTCTCCTGGATTCTTGATCAACCTGCGCTTTCTTTCATTTTTTTTTTTTATTTTGTCAATACTTTGCAAATTTGGAAAACTTTTGATTGCTCGTACGTCCACGAGTTTTCATTTCTTCTCACATAGATCTGCCCAACTTCAACTTGAATTAACTGTGAAAGTCAAAAACTTCCTCATACACCCAGCAGTTTCAAAAATATCGTTGAGTTCAACCCACAACCAAAGAGAGCAGCTTATCACTCGAAGCAATTGTCAGTTCTGAAAACTCAACCAATTAGCAGCAAGATCCGAATTGTTTCCCCAAACAATTGCAAAACTTCCTCTTCAGAGGAAATAACCATATTTCGCCAAAAGTCGTCGTCAGTTCAGCGGAATGTAATCAATTTGCGCTTGATCCCAAAATAGGCACCGAACCGAGAGCAGCTAGACAACTTAATAAAATTTTCAATTTGTCTGACTGATGGTTCTAACAGCTACTCAAGCTTACCATGTGGCAGGTACGTCTCTCATCATCAGATTGTGATGTGCAAAGGTTCAAAAGGCTTAGAGCTATATCGATCTCAATGAATAATCCGCGGGACACGTTGAATCGCGTAACCAAACACCATTGGGGAATGTAACAAATCTAGCAAAGTAATTGGTTAACTTTAAAATGTAGGAGAGCCTCTGCGATTCCTGGAAGAAATTTTCACCAAGTGATTACTTGAAGGTGAAATGTGAATTGAATTTTTGGAATAATGAGTAGCGAAGTTGATTGAAAATAAGCTACAGAATAGTTTATGAAAAATAAAGCACTACGAATGATCGCTCTACAGTAGAACACAACAAATGTACAAAAAAAACATCTCAAGTAAACGAGATCCGACACAAAACATAAATCTTCTATGTGCTCTGTCACTCAAATTGATAACCAAGCTCAATCTCAGGATGACAAGGTTTAAAAATAAGCTTCTGATCCTTCCGTCTATCCTGTAATTGTATTTTCTCTGGCAGATTGCCTTTTGTTTGCAGTATGTGTTTTTCTTGGATTTTTTATCGTAATAGGAAAAAAACTGACTCGTGTTTACTACTTGACCTTTACAATTTTATGAGCGGTTTATGTATCTCGCATTTAATCGTTGCCAGAAATGGTCTGAAAATAGACTAATACTGAGATTGAAGCAACATTCAGGCGTCTACCTTATAATCCTGAGCGCTACAAATGTTCAGACATTTAGTTCTGGAGGGTCTGACTTTTTCAGTCTCAGTATTTATCATCAAAAAAAAAAACAAAATAAATAAGCCCAAAGGATTTCGTTAGAAATTTTCCAAGCCATTGTCCAAGAAAATCTTCAAGGAATTTCCCAAGGAATGTCTGAATCGAATTCTGAATCACCCTTAGAGATTTCCACAGGAATGGTTCAAATTCAAAAAATTCAAAAATTTATCAGGAATTTCCTGAGAAATTTCCGCATAAATATCCGGTCTCAAATTGGTTTCAGTAGAAATTCCCAAAGCAATCTCCCGAGGAATTTCACCACGAATTTCGAAAATAATTTCAGTGAAAATCTGTTTGAAATTGTCCTAAAACTTTCGTAGCGAATTTCTCAGAATAAAAAAATCCAGCAGAAGCTCCCCCGGAACCCCCAAGGGATATCTCCATATATATTACAAATGATTTGCCAGGTATTTCCCAAACAGTCTCCCATAAACTCTAGAAAAGATCCGTCCTGGAATTTCTGATAAGATATTCCTATTCCATGAAATGTTACCAGGAAGATATTACCAGTAAATTTCCGAGATAAAATTCCAGTGGAGTTCCTTGATAATTTTTCGGTGAAATCGATGGAGAAACTTCTAATAACATTTCTGGTACTCCCGATAGCATTTCCTTTAGAATTATTGGGGGATTCTTGGAATTGCCTTCGGGAATTTCATGGAAATTCCTTCGGGAATTTTTTTTGAAAATTCTTTCTGGAATTTCTTGGAAATTCCTTCGGGAATTTTTTGGTCATTGCTTTGAGAATATCTTGGAAATTCCTTTGTGAATTTCTTGGAAATTCGTTCGGAAATTTCGTAGAAATTCCTTCGGGAATTTCTTGGAAATTCCTTCAGGACTCAGACAGCTACTCAAGGAGGAATTCTCCTCCTGGAGGAATTCCCAGTGGAATTCCTGGAGGCATTCCCAGTGGAATTCCTGGAGGCATTCCCAGTGGAATTCCTGAAGGAATTTTCAGTGAAATTCCTGAAAGAATTCCCAGACTATCCCAATGAAATTCCTAGATAAATTTCGGTAGGAATTCGCAGTGGAATTCCTTGAGGAATTCCCAAAGGAATTCCTGGATGAATTCCTAGTGGAATTCCTGAAGGAATTCCCAGTGGATTCCAATGAAATTCCTTAATAAATTTCGGAATTCCCAGTGGAATTCCTGGAGGAATTTCCTGTAGAATTCCTGGAGGAATTTCTTGTAGAATTCCTGGAGGAATTGCTGGAGGAATTCCTGGAGGAATTCCCAGTGGAATTCCCAGTGAAATTCCTGAAGGAATTCCTTTAGGAATTCCTGGAGGGATTCCCAGTGGAATTCCTAGAGGGATTCCCAGTGGAATTCCTGGAGGAATTCCCAATGGAATTCCTGAAGGAATTCCCAGTGAAATTCCTGTAGGAATGCCTGGCGGAATTCCCAGTGGAATTCCTGGAGGAATTCCCAGTGGAATTCCTGGAGGAACTCCAAGTGGAATTCCTGGAGGAATTCCCAGTGGAATTCCTGGAGGAATTTTCAGTAGAATTCCTGAAAGAATTCCCAGTGGATCCCAATGAAATTCCTAGATAAATTTCGGTAGGAATTCGCAGTGGAATTCCTTGAGGAATTCCCAAAGGAATTCCTGGATGAATTCCTAGTGGAATTCCTGAAGGAATTCCCAGTGGATCCCAATGAAATTCCTTGATAAACTTCGGAATTCCCAGTGGAATTCCTGGAGGAAATTCCTGTAGAATTCCTGGAGGAATTTCTTGTAGAATTCCTGGAGGAATTGCTGGAGGAATTCCTGGAGGGATTCCCAGTGAAATTCCCAGTGAAATTCCTGAAGGAATTCCTGGAGGAATTCCTGGAGGGATTCCCAGTGGAATTCCTAGACGGATTCCCAGTGGAATTCCTGGAGGAATTCCCAATGGAATTCCTGAAGGAATTTCCAGTGCAATTTCTGGAGGAATTCCCAATGGAATTCCTGGAGAAATTCCTGGTGGAATTCCTGGAGCAATTCCCAGTGCATTCCTGGAGGAACTCCCAGTGGAATTCCTGGAGGAATTCTCAGTGGAATTCCTGGAGGAATTCGCAGTGGAACTCCTGGTGATATTCCCTGTGCAATGGAGAAGTTCTCAGTGACATTCTAAATAGTAGGAACTCCCGGTGAAATTTCTGAAGCAAATCCTGTAGAAATTCCCAAAAAAAATTGATGAAGAAATCCTCGATTCAATTCCTTAGGGAGTTTCGAGTGGAATGCCAGGAGGATCTCTCAGTGAAATTCCAGTAGAAATTCCCAGTTTAATTCCTGTAGAAATTCTTACTGAAATTCTTGGAGGAATGCGGAATTCCAGGTAGAATTCCCAGAGAAATTCCTTGAGAAATTCTTAGTCGAACCGCTTACGGACTGAGAATTACCAGTGGAACTGCTGGAGTAATTCCCAGTGGATGTCTTGAAGGAATTTCCAGTGGAATTCCTGGAGAAATTCCGGGTGGAATTCCTGGAGGAATTCAATATTGCTTGAGGAATTCCCAGTGGAATTCCTGGAGGAATTTCCAGTGGAATTCCTGGAGGAATTTCCACTGGAAGTCCTGGAGGAATTCCCAGTGAAATTCTTTGAGAAATTTCTGAAGGAATTCCAAGTGGAATTCCTGGAGAAATTTCAAGTGGAATTCCTGGAGGAATTCTTGGAAGAAATCCCAGTGGAATCCATAGAGGAATTCTTGGAGAATTTCCTGGTGGAATTCCCAGTGGAGCAATCATCAGCGGGTTTCCTGGAGGGATTCCTAGTGAAATTCCCAGTGGATTTCCTGGAGGAATTCCCAGTGGATTTCCTGGAGGAATTCGCAGTGCAATTCCTGGAGAAATTCCCAGTGGAATTCCTGGAGGAATTACTAGTGGAATTCCTGGAGGAATTCCCAGTGGAATTCCTGGAGGAATTCCCAGTGGAATTCCTGGAGGAATTCCCAGTGGAATTCCTGGAGGAATACCCAGTGGAATTCCTGGAGGAATTCCCAGTGGAATTCCTGGAGGAATTCCCAGTGGAATTCCTGGAGGAATTCCCAGTGGAATTCCTGGAGGAATTCCCAGTGAAATTCCTGGAGGAATTCTCAGTGGAATTCTTGGAGGAATTCTCAGTGGAATTCCTGGAGGAATTCTCAGTGGAATTCCCAGTGGAATTCCCAGTGAAATTCTTTGAGAAATTTCTGAAGGAATTCCAAGTGGAATTCCTGGAGAAATTTCAAGTGGAATTCCTGGAGGAATTCTTGGAAGAAATCCCAGTGGAATCCATAGAGGAATTCTTGGAGAATTTCCTGGTGGAATTCCCAGTGGAGCAATCATCAGCGGGTTTCCTGGAGGGATTCCTAGTGAAATTCCCAGTGGATTTCCTGGAGGAATTCCCAGTGGATTTCCTGGAGGAATTCGCAGTGCAATTCCTGGAGAAATTCCCAGTGGAATTCCTGGAGGAATTACTAGTGGAATTCCTGGAGGAATTCCCAGTGGATTTCCTGGAGGAATTCGCAGTGCAATTCCTGGAGAAATTCCCAGTGGAATTCCTGGAGGAATTCCCAGTGGAATTCCTGGAGGAATTCCCAGTGGAATTCCTGGAGGAATTCCCAGTGGAATTCCTGGAGGAATTCCCAGTGGAATTCCTGGAGGAATTCCACTGGGAATTCCTGGAGGAATACCCAGTGGAATTCCTGGAGGAATTCCCAGTGGAATTCCTGGAGGAATTCCCAGTGGAATTCCTGGAGGAATTCCCAGTGGAATTCCTGGAGGAATTCCCAGTGGAATTCCTGGAGGAATTCCCAGTGAAATTCCTGGAGGAATTCCCAGTGGAATTCCTAAAGGAATTCCCAGTGGAATTCCTAAAGGAATTCCCAGTGAAATTCCTGGAGAAATTCCCAGTGGAATTCCTGGAGGAATTCTCAGTGGAATTCCTGGAGGAATTCTCAGTGGAATTCTTGGAGGAATTCTCAGTGGAATTCCTGGAGGAATTCTCAGTGGAATTCCCAGTGGAATTCCTGGAGGAATTCCAAGTGGAATTCCTGGAGGAATTCCAAGTGGATTTCCTGCAGGAATCCCCAGTGGAATTCCTGGAGGAATTCCCAGTGAAATTCCTGGAGGAATTCCCAGTGGAATTCCTGGAGGAAATCCCAATGTAATTCCTGGAGGAATTCCCAGTGAAATTCCTGGAGGAATTTCTAGTGAAATTCCTGGAGGAAATCCCAATGGAATTCCTGGAGGAATTCCCAGTGGAATTCCTGGAGGAATTCCCAGTGGAATTCCTGGAGGAATTCTCAGTGGAATTCCTGGAAGAATTCTCAGTGGAATTCCTGGAGGAATTCTCAATGGAATTCCTGGAGGAATTCTCAGCGGAATTCCAGGAGGAATTCCCAGTGGAATTCCCAGTGGAATTCCCAGTGGAATTCCCAGTGGAATTCCCAGTGGAATTCCCAGTGGAATTCCTGGTGGTATTCCAAGTGGAATTGCTGGAGGAATTCTAAGTGGAATTCCTGGAGGAATCCCCAGTGGAATTCCTGGAGGAATACCCAGTGCAATTCGTGGAGGAATTCCCAGTGAAATTCCCAGTGGAATTCTTGGTGGAATTCCCAGTGGAATTCCTGGAGAAATTCTCAGTGGAATTGCTGGAGGAATTCCTAGCGAAAATCCTGGAGGCATTTTTAAAAAGGTTTCCAGTGGAATCAGAAGCAATCATCTGCGGGATTCCTGGAGTAATTCACAGAGGAAACTCCTCAAAGACTATTCGAAGATTTCTCCCAGGGGCTCCACTGGGAACTCCATAAGTAAATTCCTGAGGAATTTGTCAAGAGACATTTTAAGCAGTTGTCAGTAATTTTAGAAATGATCTTTCTCAGCCTTATAAAAAAATCAAAGGAGTTTTTTGAAAGATTCCATATGGAGTTATTGTAAGGATTTCACCAAGAATTCTCCTAAGGTTTTTTTTCTAGGAATTAATAGGGATTATATCAAAAATACCCCAAGTAATTGGCAAAGACATGTGCCAACGAATTTCCAAAATGATTCCCTTCAACATTCTTGGAGAACGTATTTCTGTGTCCCGAATATTGGGGATACAGGCTTTAGCATTGCTGGTAGTATTTCCATTGGAATTTCTGGAGCAATTTCTAGAGAAACGCTTTGAGGACATTCCAATGAAATCCCTGAGGGAATCCCCAGTGAAGTTCCAAGGGGAATTCTCAGAGTAAATTCATGGGGAATTTCCAACGGAATACCTTCAGGAATTCCTAGCTGAATCTCCAACAAAATTTCTCATTAAATCCCAAGTGACATTTTGATGACCTGTCTTGCTGAAGTTTTGAGAACCGTCATAAAACCTAAAACCTTTTATTTTGGTTTCATGATAGTTTTATGAGCCTTTTCTAGTCTATTTGACTAAAATATGTTACTGGGGATGCCAGTACAGGTTTTGGAGGAACATCTTGCTTAAAGTTTTGAAGGAATATTTAAGGGATTTAAAAGAGGAGAGGTAAGTGGAATTTCAAAAGAAATTCCTTATTTTTTTTGAAAAAGTTTAGGTACTGTGAAAAGGCAAGGCTGCTCCTAAAGTTTCCATCGAGCATCTGATTTTGGAGAATAAATTTCAACTTGTGTTAGATTGGTTTGAGATTTCCGAGTATGTGTGTCTGTCTACTGCTAGACACACAATTCATAGAGCAGGCAAAAATCAATAATGGTAATATCAAAATTCTGGCTCTTAAACCATGTCATTTTGGAGACGAACCAGCTTCGAGTTGAAAGTCGCTATGGTATTGGGTATGTTATGTTCTAAAGTGCCCTAGCTTAATCCCTTAATCTCTTTGGATATAATATCTACTTTTTCCTGTGTAGAAATTATACTAAAGTCTGTTTTTTTCGCGATAGATTCGTAATTGTGGTATCGAGAAAACTGTTTTAAAAAGTATATAAAACAAGAATCCAGTGCACTAAATATTTATTGCTAATTCAGAATTTCATCTGGAATTCCCAAATACTCTATAAAAATTTGACAAAGACCTCGTCACAAATTTATGAAGCGTTGCTCAGTCCAGGGTAGCTTCAAAATGTAAAACTCTTGAATTTTCTTTAGTTCATATCTTTTGGCCAAAATGGAACCTTTGGAAAACAAAACAAACTAGAGTTATTTTGGCGTAGTGTTTTAGTGAAGCAGTTACTTCACCAAAATAAATAAAAAAAAACCCAGATTTATCCACCTAGTGGTGATAGTGCCTTTCTCGTCGAATATGTACTCATGATCTTTCCGTCGACGCAATCAATCTTGCCTTAGAGTCAGTGATCAGCCCCAAATCTCTGTGCTTTGGTAATGGACGAGAAGGGGGAAATGCTCATAACAGCGATCTGGGACTGTACCACCTACGAATTTCTACTTTATTTAGAAAATCAAGAATTTTATCAAGGTCATCATCGAATTGGGGCACTTATTCCGACGCTATATTCAACGTATGGGCAGAGCTGAAAGTATCAGTCCTTTCAGTTGACTGCTTGACCACCTTCACTGGAGGCTGATTCATACCAAGATGACAATTACTAGCCAGGATTAAACTCTTTCCACAGAACACTTTGACAAAGTTTTGTCTGCACATTTTATGCTATATTTTATTATCATTGGTTGCAAAATTCATGTAGAGTTTGTAATGTAGTAATTTGAATTGCCAATGCTATACCACATTCAAATATCAACCACATTACAGAGCTCGCCCTCCAGCCGCATCAAAATTTTGCGTAGTAATTTTAGACGCAAATAAAGATTTAAAAGAATGTTCCGGGCTGATGCGCTTAAATTTTAATGTTTCCATACAACGTTGATCCATCCTACTGTAAATTTACGTCTCAGGAATCTAAAATGGTGTGACTTGATGAGATCGCTTTAGTTTTTTAGGTTTTTGGTTCTTTTACACATATCTATCGCTTGCATTCATTTAGTTCACTTTCGTAATTTCGCTAAAGTACCCAACGCTGCTTCTGCAACACCACCGGTAGCCTCTTATGTAATCTGAGTATATTTTGTATTGCTTACGAGACCCCCGGAAATGATTCCGGAACACTACCAGTATATTCAAATGTGATCTGAGTTTATGAAAACTGTTAATCAGGTTACTCGGAACTAAAAACACTACCGGTAGTAAATTCTGTGGACTGTGCCTATTTTCTTATCATCCATGCATCAGGTTACTGACAAAAAAGCGATTTGATGTACCGCAAGCATGGGTTTGATTCACTTTTATGTATGTCCACTTCCAGTGGGACACCCTTAACCGGTTCCGGAAAATTTACATAGTTCATTTTTACATTTGACCAATTCCAGCGGGACACCTGAAACCGGTTGTGGAATACTATCGGTGGTCTCTAACGTAATCTGAGCTGGTTTTCTTGAAAACCTTTCATCAGCTTATCGAAAAACCGCGATTTGAAGAAGCGCATGCATGGAGTTGGGTTTCCTTCTACATTTGACCACATCCAGAGGGACACCGGGAACCGATTCCGGGACACTACTAGTTTTCCCAAGCATGATCTGAGATATTTTTTCTTGGTAACCGTTCATCAGGATACCTTAAAAGCCATTTGATGTGTCGCGAATATTTTTTGGTTCTCTTTTACATTCGGCTACTTTCAGCGAGATACCTCAAATCGATTCCGGAACACTATCAGTAGTTTCTAATGTGGGCATAGCTTATTTTCTTGCTGATCGTACAAGTTATCGAAAAGGCCATGATTTGATGTGTCGCATGTATGAATTAGGCCACTTCCGGCGAGACACCAGGAACCGGTTCCGGGATGCTACCGGTTCAGATATGATCTGAGACTATTTTCCTGCTTACCGTTCCTCAGGTTATAGGAAAAGCGCTGATTTGATGAGTCGCATGATGTGTTTGTTTGGTTTACTTTTATATTTGGCCACTTCCGGCGGGATACCCGGAACCAGTTCCGTAACTCTACCGGATCAGATATGGTCTGCGACTATTTTCCTGTTTACCATTCATCAGGTTACAGAAAAAGCGGTGATTTGATGTGTCGCATGCATGGGTTTGTTTCACTTTTATATTTGGCCACTTCCGGTGAGACACCCGGAACCGGTTCTGCAACACCACCGGACCAGATATAGTCTGCGACTATTTTCCTATTTATCGTTCATCAGGTTATAGAAAAAGCTGCGATTTTATGTGTCGCATGCATGGGTTTGGTTCACCTTTATATTTGATCACTTCCGGCGGGATATCCGGAACCGGTTCCGGAACACTACCAGATCAGATATGGTCTGAGACTATTTTCCTGTTAACCATTCATCAGGTTTCATAAAAAGCGGTGATTTGATGTGTCATATGCATGGGTTTGTTTCACTTTTACATTTAGCCACCACTTACAGTGGGACACCCGGAACCGGTTCCGGTATGCTATCGGTTTAGATATGATCCGAGACTATTTTCCTGTCTACCGTTCATCAGGTTATACAAAAAGCTGCAATTTGATGTGTCGCATGCATGGGTTTGGTTCACTTTTATATTTGGCCACTTCCGGCGGGATACCCAGAACCGGTTCCGGAACACTACCGGTTCAGATATAATCTGCGACTATTTTCCTGCTTACCGTTCGTCAGATAATCGAAAATGCCGTGATTAGATGGGTCGCATGCATGGGTTTGTTGCAATTTCATATCTGGCCCCTTCCTGGGGTACCGGTCCGGAACACCTAAATGGCCATAACTCCGGAACGGCTGGACCGATCTGAACCATTTTCAATAGGAAACAATGGGACAATATGCCGCGTCGAATGAACCATCGGTCGTTGAAATCGGATGATATTTACTATCCAAAAGTGAGGTGACATTTTTGTACACATACACACATACACACGCACACACACACATACATACATACACACACACATACACACACACAGACATCATCTCAACTCGTCGAGCTGAGTCGATTGGTATATAAGACTTGGCCCTCCGGGGGTTCTATCAAAATTTCATTTTTGGAGTGAACATATAGCCTTTCGGTACACCTTGGTGTACGAGAAAGGCAAAAAGTAATTTGGTTATCGCACTTCAGCCACAGCCAGCCGAATTTACCTCATTTTAAGAAAACAGTAGAATAACTAGCCACAGAAGTCCAATGTCGCGACTGTTCGTGTGACTAACATCTAGTTTGCCACGCCCTTAGAGCGTCAGCAGCGGTACTAGAAGTGTCAAGTTAATTTTGTTTACCATAACAAAAGGTCCTCTACAAGATGGACACTTTAAAATAGTAAATTATTGCAATTAAAGTTATTAAAATAATTAAATAAGAAAACTGACTACAGCGCCATTGGAGTTCTAGTGTATTTCTATTAAGAAAACTAAGCACCATATTATTATTAAATTTAACGCTTTTTAAATATGATTCACAATCAAATACGCCTTACATTCAAAACCTCCTCACCAAATCCAATTTCATGTGTCGAGAAAAAATCGACACAAAACCACGGCCAAAAATAGCTCCACCTTCGAACTCGGCTCCTTCTGCGAAATGTCCAAAATAAATACGCCGGGAAAAGGTATACGACATCCTTCGGCTCCAAAATGAAATGCTATCCCACCACACACCGAAAACCACAACTCTCAGCCAGCAGCCAACAGCGAGAAGCGCAAGAACACGCGTTGCTCACCTTTCCCCGCCATCTACGGATACCATATTCCGCGTGGTGGCCGCCGCATGTGATATCTTCTCGCCGTGAACCGAAAACTCGCAGCAAAAAGGGCGTACATAATCTACTAATATTTGTGCCATTTTCCACCGCGCGCGTACCTGACCAGCAGAACCCGTGACGACCGACGACGGTGGAGGAGCTTGGTGCCACCGAGACCCGGAAACCGGGATTGAACGTTCTGGATGCTGTTTTCGGTTCCACACCGCACACACACATTGTTGTTGGACCCGCGCGGCGGCGGCGGCGGCGGCGGCGTCGAGCGAGAAGCGGACCCCCTCTGCTCGAGCGCGCTCCTCCAAGAAGCTGCTGGTACGCTACATCGGAATCGAAGTCGTCGTTCAACATTGGATCATGGTACAGGCCGGGGCGGTGCGGCGGTGGCACGTAAGAGAAGAGCTAGAAACCCAACCGAAAAGGCGCCACACGGTCCAGACAAATTGGGTGGCTGTATCATTCGATTTGTTTTTCTTCCACCCACCCGCCACAGCCTCTGGGTAAGGATGGTGGGCCGGGGGATCGGGGTGAAACATAGTGGTTCTCAGTGTGTCAGTGTGTGATGGGGAGGGGGGGAATGTAGGTGGGTAGTGCGAGGAGGGGGCGGGGATTTACCACCCACTCTGGTCGTCCAAAAACTTCCACACAATGCACATAGGAAACATAGGACCAACATCATGGTCAAAATCATTATCCATTGTATCGTTCTTCTTCTTCTTGGAATGGCAAAGCTTCTAAGGCCTCCGAGGTATGTCTGAAATGTGTGACACACATCCTGCTTACTAAGCTAAATTATAAGCACCATTAATGGTTGCAGAACATAATCATCGGTCTCGAAAAGGCTCAAAGCACCGCTCAAACTTTCAAAGTAAATGAATTGGGTGATCTAGGTCATTCAACTACTCTGAAATGGATGTTTTAAACATCTACAGGCTCTACCGTCGTTTCTTTTCACTCTGTATATGCAATTTTTTTCCACGCTGATAACCGGATGACCTCGCAATATTACCAGTAACTTTAAAGTGTGGTAGTTAGACATTCCAAGAAACACCAACGTCCTCCAAAACACCTTGAAGTTTGGGTAACAATATTTCAAGAGTTTTCAAGAAATTTCTCAAAAGATTTATCTTCTTTCCTCAGAAATTCCATCATAAATTGCTCATGGGATTCCTTAAAGGATTCTTTAAGAAATTCCTTCAAGGATTGCTACATAAGTTCATGCTTCATGTATTTTCTCCATCATATCTGAAATAAATTTCAAGGATCATATGGCAATTTCTCATGGATCGTTTTATAAGTTCAGCGGCGCAAACATTGAAGACATGTTTGGAGCAATTTCTGGCGAAACCTCTGAATTTATTGAGAAATTCCGAGAAAAACTTTTTGGAGAAATCGCAAAGAAAAACTCGTGTTGAGAATTCTGACAATATTTCTGGAGGAATATATTTCAGATATGCTTGAGAAAATACACGAAGCATGAACTTATATGCAATTCCAGGAGATTTTCTTTGCAAAGGTTTGGAGATCCAGGGATTTTCTCGACCATTTATTCAAAAATTCTTTTAGAAAATTCTCTTGAGGTTCTTCTGAAAAATCGTCCAGGGGTTTCTCCAATATTTCCTCCAAGGATATTCTTTCAGAATTTGTTTTTCTAAATATTTTCTAAACAGTTTCCGAAGAAATTACTCCAGAGCAGACTCTATTCCTTAGCAGTTTTCAATAAATTTGTCAATAAGTTTCTCATGATTTTGTTCTATGAATCAAGACTGTATCTTAAGAAGATTCTTCAGGGGTTCTTCTAGGTATTATTCATGGCATTAATTCAGGAATTGTTCCAGAGATGACTTCAGAAATTTCTTCAGGAAACTTTGTCCAAGAATTGCTCCAGAAAATTTTCAAAAATGTTATCTAGAAATGTACATGGAATTTTTCAAGCGATTTCTTGAGACTCAAAACACGGACACGTTTAGTACTTCCAGTGAGCTGTTCGCCCTTTTAAGGAAGCAAGACACTAGAGAACGGACACAGTCGAAAACTTTTCCTGGCAACTGCGGCGGGAATCGAACCCACGCTCCTTAGCACGACGGGTCTAAATGCTTGGTGACACTAGCCGCACGACCACGAAGCCACACAAAATTTCTTCTGGGTTTAGGGAAATTTTGCAATTGTTGCACGGCTTAAAACTCGCCTAATGTTGCACACTCCATGTTATTCTTATGAGGCATGCAACAATTGGCGAATTTTTAGCCGTGCAACAATTGGAAAATTACCCTACTTAAGAAGTTTTTTTAGATATTTCTGTGCAATTTCTGGTAGAACTTCTGGAAATCCCTGGAGGACAAGTTCTGTAGGGTTTTCTAAAGAAATCGCAGGATGGATGGTTCTGTTGGAATCGCAGGAGCAATCTAAAAATAAATTGTGGAATGAATTCCTGCAGCAATCACTGAACGAATTTCTTAAGGAATTCTCGAAAAATCCTTGGAGGAGTGTTCAAAGAAAGCCCGAAGATATTTAAAAAAAAATCTAGGAGATTTTCTGAAAAACTCAATGGAAGAGAGTTTGAAGAAATCTCTTGCTGAAATTCCTGAAGAAATTCCTAAAATTCTGAAGTAGTCTTTAAGCAGCTTCAATACTGCAAATATATAATAATATTACATTATACATTGTTAAAGATTACGCATTAACAGCAGCGTAACAAGGGTAGTCAAAAAATCGGAAAGGCACAGGACGAGAAGAAGTTTCGTGGAGATGATATTCCAGACTCGGGTTGGAACGTGTACAGTGATCTAGGAAGAAATTTGAATATTATGTAATTATGATAGAAAAATATGTATTGTTGTATTGTGGATAAAGCAATGCAGTGCGATGCTCAACATTTTCTATTATGACATGAATGCACCAGGCGGTGTAAAATTTCTTAAATAAATGAAAAAAAAAATTACGCATTTCATCCCACAATGTAGTATTTGTTCTCGGGACAGACGTATTTCCTAACCGGATTGCAATTCCTATCCCGCCACGAACCAATCAACACTGCCGAGTCTTAAAATTATAGGCACCGTCGGCCCTGGCGCTGCCGCTTACATGATCCACTCTTGCTTCATTGTTCCCAGTTCCACTCTTGATGATGAGTAATAAAACCGTACGCAACAAAATCCTTGAAGATAAAAAAATGTCTCCATAAAGGAATTTCAAAAAGAAGCCCAACATGAATTTCTGAAAGGATTTCTGAAGGAGTTTCTGAAGCAATCTTCAGTAGAATACCTTTAAAAATGTTAGTACTTTTGAATGAATCTCTAGTGAAATATCTGGAGAAATCCCTGGGAAATTCTTGAAAGAATCCCCGGAGAAATCCCCAAAAAACTTCCTGGAGAAATACCGGAAAAACCTTTGTGGGAAGTTTATTGAGGAATTTTAAGAAATTCTCCTGAAGAAAGTATTCCTGAAGACATATGTGGACGAATTTCTGAAAAAAAAATCTGTTGAAATATCTAAAGAAACGTATGTAAAGGTCCCTAGAAAATAAAACTTTTGAGATATTTAAAAGGAATTTCTGTAGAAATTCCTAGGAAATATTTCTGAACAAGTTTCTTAAAGAACCCGTGGAGAAATTCTTGGAGTATTCTGGGGAAATATTCGGATGAATATCGGGAAATCCTGAATGAATTTCTGTATGAACTCCTAAAGGAATCTAAGGAGAAATAACTACCTTACCCACTGAAAGAAGTTATTCAAAAAGCCTCAGGAAGAATTCCTGCATGATTTTCTGGATGAATCCTTAAGGGGTTAAATAAATTTTGAATTTTCGAATTTACTGGTTTTAGAAATGTTTCTAAAACCCCTGAAATGCTTCAAAAAATGCCTCTGAAATTTCTCCTGAAACTCCCAGAAAAGCCTTTGAACACTCCTTGAATTTCCTCCGAATCTCCAGAAACGCCTCCGCAATACACTTAAACAACCCTGCCACCCTTAATACCCTCTGAGGTCCTCCAAACCCCCTAAGGACCCGTGAAATGCATCTGCCCGCTAAAATGTCCCTGAAACCCCTGAAACCACGAATTCTCTTGTAATTCATTGAAAGTTCCATAAACGCCTCCACAAAACTTGCACACTACTGTCACATCGGTGCTTAAACGCCCGTGAAACCTCTCCATACCTCACAAATGTCTCTGTAACCCCCCGAGATGACTCTATGACATCGGAAACGTCCCCGAAGCACCCTGGGATGCTCTAAGACACGCTCGGAAATTCTCCTGGAACCCCTTGAATCTTCCTAAAATGCTCCCACCTCACCCGTACTCATTCCTGAAAGGCCTCTGGAAACCCTTTAAACCTTCTGAGAGCCTCGAAACACCCCCAGGATCTCTGAATTTCCCCTGAAATTCTACTGAATTTCCCTGAAATCTCCAGAAACACCCCCTCCAACCAAACCCTTACACACCCCTGAGCCACCCTCCCCATGAGACTCCCTCAAATGCCTCTTAAAAACTTCTGAAACCCTTTGAGACCTTCGAATTTTAGACCGCCATATTGGATGTACTGGTCGTCATTGTTGGACGCCGGACATCTTCCTCATACCAAATATATCCAAACTGCATGGTTTTAGAGCCTTAAACTCCGTTAAACAACCGACACCTTGAATGTGGAGCCGCCATCTTAGATTTTAGACCGCCGTCTTGGATATTCTGGTCACCATTTTTGGACTCTAGATATCTTGTCCATACCAACACTACCCATATTGCATGGTATTGGAGCCTCAACTCCATTAAACAGCCGCCATCTTGAATTTTTGGCCGCCATCTTGAATTTAAACCGCCATATTGAATATTTTGGATGCAATTTTTGGACTCTGGACATCTTCCCCATTGGCGTCGTTCACAAATTACAGACATCTTCTTCATACTAAATATACTCATATTGTATGGTTTTAGAGCCTAAAACTTCATTAAACAGCCGCCATCTTGAATATGGAGTCGCTATCTTGGATCTCAGACCGTCCTTTGAATTTTAGACCGCCATCTTGGATTTTGAACCGCCATGTTGGACATTCTAGTCGCCATTTTTGAACTCTGGACATCTTGTCCATACTAAATATACCCATATTGCATGTTTTTAGAGCCTAAAACTCTATTAAACTCTGTTAACCTTCACGTACCCGACCATCGACCACTCATTTTCAAAATGCTGGTATTTCGTCAATTTTCATCCGATATTTTTGAAGTCGCCCTCAATCGATCATAAATTAGTGCTAGTTTATTATGCTCAAGGCATGTTTAGGTTGAAAACCAGAAGTGTCCCCAATGACGCCCCACGGAACCTGTCACGAGGATCTGGATGGGTTAACTTATTCAAATCTGGACATCGCAGTTGTGTTTCACTGTTCGCAACAAAAAAATCGCTGAAAATCGATGGTTCATACACAAAAACACACGAAATATTCACTTTTTGCTATTTTAGCAACCCCCTGACCCCAGTACAATCCGGAATATCCCCGGAATGGTTCCGGGTATTGCATGGCCACTTGAGTAGAATAAACTAGCACCAATTTATGATCGATTGAGGGCGACTTCAAAAAACTCGGTTGAAAATTGACGAAATACCAGCATTTTGAAAATGAGTTGTCGAGGGTCGGGTACGTGAACGTTAACTTGAATTTTGAGCCCCCATCTTGGGTCGACATCGTGGAATTTCTGGTCACCAGTGTTGATTTCCGCACACAATTAGTCAACCATGCTAAAGGATACAAAAATCGGAGCAGTTTGATGTGTCGCATGATGGGGTTTGGTTCAGTTTTATATACGGCCAGTTCTGCCGGTGCTGGTCCGGATCACTAAAATGGTCATAACTCCGGAACGCCCTAACCGATCCGGACCATTTTTAATAGCAAACAATGCGGTGAAATTTTGGTTCGATTCGTGCTAAAATCCAAAAAATCGACCAATGGGAAGTGGCTTAAAAAGGAGAGAATTCTTTTTGCGCACAGACATACATACATACACACATACATACCCCGCGTAGAGGAAAAAAAGCTCAATAATAGCATATTTTTAAACGAAGATCAAAAAGTGATATTTGTTTGTTTGAGATAAGAGGTAAAAGTACTGAAAAGAATATCTCAAATTTACACCTGGCACATCGTCATCATAGCACTTTTCGCTCTTGGTAAGATCTTACCAATAGCAGTGAGCTATTTGATTGATCTTCAAATATTAAAGTTTGCTATTGATCAGTTGGTACAAGAACAAATTTTTGATGTTATTTTCTGTACTTTTACCTCTTATCTCAATCAAACCAGTATCACGCTTTGACCGTCAGTACTTGACCTCTACCCGGGACATCTTCTCGATTCGTCGAACTGAGTTGATTTTTATACACCCGATTCTTTTTTTGCACGGGTCTGGTTGTGACTATAACTCAGTCAATTTTCAACCGATTCTCATGAAATTTTGTACACATGTAGGCACGATTAGCACTAACCGTGAACAAAATTTCATGAGAATCGATTTAAAATTGACTGAGTTAAGGCGAAAACTAGACCCGTGCAAAAAAAGAATCGGGTGTATGTGACTCGACTCTCCGAGCCTCCCATCGATTTTTTTTTTTTTTTTTTGAGTGAACGTATAGCCTTTCAGTACACTTTGGTGTACGAGTAAGGCAAAAATTAGTATTTCTTGGTAATTTATTCTAGAAATCTCGAGAAAAATTGAAAATTCTTCCAGACCACCCTTTCAAGGACACATCCCTCTTTGCACCAAATGATCGGGGATACCCTTAGCTTCCATTTGGTGAGTGACTTAGCAATTCAGAACTTTTTTTCGATAATTTTTTTTACCACGGACACCGTGCTATAAACACACCTGAAACCCCCTGAGACCCTCTCATCACCCAGAAAGTTCTCCTGACATTCCCTGAAACCTCCAGAAACGCCCCAGAAACGCCATAAAAAAACCCACCCTTAAACCCCCTGAGACTCCCTTGAACTCCATAAGGCCTACTGAATGGCCCTGAAACATCGTTGAAGCCTCTTAAGTTCCCTAAATATCCCTTCAACAGTCTCGTGACCGTGCGGTAAGCGTCACCAAGCGTATAATAGTACCATCCCGGGTTGAGGTCAAGTACTGACGATCAAAACATGATATTGGTATGATTGAGATAAGAGGTAAAAGTACTGAAAATAATATCAAAAATTTGTTCTTGTACCAACTGAACAATAGCTAAATTTGATATTTGAAGAATAATCAAATAGCTCACTGCTATTGATTAGATCTTACCAAGAGCTAAATGTGCTATGAGGACGAAGTTCCAGGAGTAAATTTGAAATATGATTTTCAGTACTTTTACCTCTTATCTCAAACAAACAAATATCACTTTCTGATCTCCATATCAAAATTTGCTTTAATTGAGCTTTTCTCCTCTGCTCGGGATGAAACGGGGTGGGGGTTCGATTCCCCCGCTCCGAGTGATGAAACTTTTCGCAAGAAATGTTTCTTCCTCGTATCCACTGGTGCTCGTAATGCGTGTCGTGTCCGTTGTCTAGTGGTAAGTTTTGTTCGGCAGCCTATTTATTGCACTCATAAACAAATAGAAATGCTCCATAGAAAATCAAAAAGCGCTCCATAAAGAATGAACATAATGTTCCATGAAAATGTGCAATGTTACCCATAAATAACACTGGTCGACAGTGGATCACGCACTTTTATCACTTGTTCCATTTCCGATGGGTTTTGGCCCGCAATTCCGAATCTGACTTCGGAATTGCTGTAACACGTACAGTTTTTGAGAAAAAAAGGTTTTTATTCACAAAATTTCTTATTTTCATAGAAAATAAAATATTGTCTTTATAAATTTCATTTTTTTTATCTGCTCATCTTAACCAGTAATGATATTCAATAGATTTTCATATACTGATCCGGAATCAGACTTCAGAATTCCTAAAACATATACAGTTTTTGAGTAAAATATATTTTGCATTCACAAAATTTTATATTTCCGTAAAAAATGAAATATTATTTTTATAATTTATTTTTTTCTTATCTGCTCATCATAAACAATATTTATATTTAATGGATTTTGATCCATTGATTCGTAATCTGACATAAGAATTTGTGTAACACGTTAACTTTTTGAGAAAAATAGGGTTTTATTCACATAATTTCATATTTTCATAGAAAATAAAATATTGCCTTTGTAATTTTAAATAACTGATTCAGAATCTGACTTAAGAGTTTGTGTAACACGTACAATTTTTGAGAGAATGGGGTTTTATTTACAAAATTTCTTAGAAAAATAAACTATTGACTTAACAATTTTAATCTTTTTATCTGCTAATCTTAAACAATATTTATATTCAATACTTTTTTATCCACCGATTCAAAAACTAACCTAGGAGCTTTTGTAACACGTACAATTTTTGAGAAAAATGGGGTTTAATTCGCAAAATTTTATATTTTCATAAAAAATAAAATACTGATTTTGATCGACTGATTCGGAATCTGACCTAAGAATTTGTGTAATACGTACAGTTTTTGGACTGAGTTCGCGAATCAGCGGGGTACGTACCCCCGGCGCGAAAAAAAAAACCTGACTGTGCAAATACATAAGGACAATTCGCTGAATTCTTATCATACCTTATAATTCTGCAACACGTACGTACGTAATATTTTATTTTCCATGAAAATATGGAATATGGTGAATAAAACCCTATTTAAAAAAAATACGTTTCACTAAAATTCTTAGGTCAGATTCTGAATCAGGGGATCAAAATCTATTGAATATAACTATTGGTTATGATGAACAGATGAAAAATTCAAAATTATAAAGATAATATTTGTTTTCTATTGAAATATGAAATTTTGTGAAAAAAGACCCATTTTCTCAAAAAAAGATACGGGTTACTTAAATTCTTAGGTTATATTTTGAATCAGTGGATCAAAATCAATTGAATATGAATATAGTTTATAATTGGCTGATTTAAAAAATAAAATTATAATGTCAATAGTTTATTTCCTATTAAAATATGAAATTTTGTGAAAAAAATAAACATTTTTATCAAAAAATTCACGTGTTGCAGAAATTCTAATTTATCAGGTGTTCGATTTAAATAGGTCGAATCTACATAGGAATCACAGCAAACTCAGGACCTATTTAAATCGAATGCCTGAAATATTTATATTGCTTAAGATGAGCAGATAAAAAAAAATCAAAATTATATAGACAATTGTTTATTTTCAAGGAAAATATGAAATTTTGTGAATAAAACCCTATTTTCCCAAAAATTTCACGTGTTACTGGAATTCTTTGTTAAGGTTTTGAATCAGTGTAACAAAACCTATTGAAAATAAATATTGGTTATGATCAGCAGATAAAATAAAATAAAATTATAAAGACTACATTTTATTTTCCATGAAAATATGAAATATGGTGAATAAAACCCTATTTGCTTAGAAATTTTACTTGTTACTGAAATTCTTAGGTCAGATTCTGAATCAGTGGATTAAAATCTATTGATTATAACTATTGGTTATGATCAGCAGATAAAATAAAATAAAATTATAAAGACGATTTTGTTTTCTATGAAAATATGAAATTTTGTGAATAAAACCCTATTTTTCTCAAAAAATTTACGTGTTACAGAAATTCTTAGGTCAGATTCCGAGTATATGAAAATCTAATAAATGTAAATATTGGTTAAGAAAAGCAGATAAAAAAATAAAATTATAATGACAATAGTTTATTTTAAATGAAAATATGAAATTTTGTGAATAAAACCCTATTTTTCTCGAAAATTTTACGTGTTACAGAAGGTCTTAGGTTAGATTCCGAGTCAGTATATGAAAATCTAATATTTATATTGCTTAAGATGAGCAGATAATAAATTAAAATTGTAAAGACAATAATTTATTTTCAATGAAAATATGAAATTTTGTAAATAAAACCCTGTTTTCTCAAAAAAAGTACTTGGTTCTGAAATTCTCAGGTCAGAATCAGAATCAGTGGATCAAATTCTGTTGAATATAAATATTAGTTATAATAAGCAGATGAAAAGTTCAAAATTATAATTTTATTTTCTATGAACATATTGAATTTTGTGAATAAAACCCTTTTTTTCTTAAAAACTGTACGTGTTACAGGAATTCTGGAGCCAGATTCGGAATCAGCGGGCCAAATGGAACAAATGGTCAAAGTGCGTGAAAAAAGTTTCAATTTTGTCGATTAGAATTATAATTGAAAACGTTCCATGATTTATAAAAAAAATCCGGTAAAACATAAATTTTTCTCATTAAAACTGAAATTTTGCTCCAATAAATAATACAGAAATGCTCCATAATAAAATACAAATGCTCCATAAAAAAAATGCAAATGCTCCATAAAAAATAAAATTGTACCCATAGAAAATTGAATATTGCTCCATAGAAAAATTAAATTGCACCATAAAAAATTGAAATTGCACCATAGAAAATAGATGAATTCTCCATAAGTATTATCAAACTGCACCGTAGAAAATATGAATTGCTCCATGAAAAATTGAAAATCGTCCATAGACAGCATATTCTTATAATTTAATTCGACGGGGCTGAATTGCTTTACATTGCACTGCTTTAGTGGTGCAAATGTTTAAAGTTATGGAGAATTTTCAATTTTTTATGGAGCAAATTGTGTTTTATGTGGTGCAGTTTGATAATACTTATGGAGCATTGGTCTATTTTTTATGGTGCAATTTCTAATTTTTATGGTGCAATTTAAATTTTCTATGGATCAATATTCAATTTCTATGGGTACAATTTTATTTTTTTATTTAGTGTTTGCATTTTTCTATGGAGCATTTGTATTTTATTATGGGTATTTCAGTATTATTTATTGATGCATAAGGCTGTTACAAATTTTATTTTGACTTTTTGTCTCCCCCCCCCTTCAAAAATTTTCGGCTGGATTTTGCATTTTGAGGGGGCAGATAAAAAAATATTTATCAAAATTTTAGGTCTTGCTCAAAATTCTTTAACAAATCTGACGAGTTTTTAATATTTTTCAAATTAAATGCTTTATTATTTTTATCCCCCCCCTCGACCAGTCAAAGAGTGGTGGGACAAAAAGTGAAATAAATATTTGTAACGGCCTAATTTCACTTTTAATAAAAAAATATGTTTTACCGGTACATTGTTTATAATGTATGGAACGTTTTCAACTATCTATGGGTAACATTGCACATTTTCATGGAACATATGTTCATTCTTTATGGAGCACTTTTTGATTTTCTATGGAGCATTTGCAATTTGTTATGGTTGCAATAACCTTTTGCCGTTTTGTTCAGTCTGTACGTACAGCCTCTGACTGAAGACAATGTCCGTGTCTTTTTTAAAAAGGGATAACATTCACATGTTCGCATTATCCTGGGTTGATTCTTGCATCTGTAGTTTGCCTAGAAGACGCAGTTACGGCGCGCCTTCCGAAAACGGAGATGGTCAAGTGGCTCCGTAGCTTGGAGGAAAGAAGCGCCCGTCTAGCGAATTGGGAGCCGTGGGTTCGATTCCCACCAAACACGTGGATTTGTTTTCGTAATTTTAAACTCAACTTGTTAATCAAACACGTGTTTCTGTTCTGTACATCGATGCCAGAGCATTTTACTCTCCTAGGATGTTAGGTTATGTGCACCACGCTGGCGTAGTACACGCTCAGCGTGCCTGTCTGAGTCATATTGACCCCAACATTATACTAGATTTCAACACAGTAAAAATCAGTTATTTTCGGAAAATTTTGATATATGTATGATATTTTTATTTGTTCATGCAATTTTGTTGTTTAATGTTGCCTCTACCCCTACTCCTTCATTGGTAATTTTTGATTTTGTGTACTTACTGTTACTGTTGATCTATAGACAGCCAATTTTGACGCGCCATAAAAAAATCAAATTAAAATTTTGGCCACGATGTCGGTCCCAAAACTCCTACGCACGCCCCGGAATGCGTGGGAAAAGCATTCGGTTCTGATTTCTCACTGAGATGCTGTCGGAACCGGCGCGGCGCTGATTGCGGTGGGGAGGAGCGACGAAGAACACTCGGTCAAACTACGGCAGCCAGTCATCCAGCCAACAACCGAACCGTCGTCGTCGTCGTTGTCGTCGTAAAAGATATTCATTGATCCAAAATATTTCCCACTCCCACACGACGACGCTCTTCGTAGGAGATTCTTGGATTGCGCGTTTCCGTGGAGAGCAGCTTCCATTGAATCATCCTTGGAAGGGGATTTGGCGCACGGATAAGAAGATCCTGCTTGAATCCTGGTGGGTGGAGATGGTATGGAAGCCGATTTTTCACTTCCCTCTTGGAGGATTCCGAGGATCTAGCTAGGAGCCCTACCGAAAGGGAGGATGGGAACAATCGCAAATGACACTCTCGGGGCTGTTTGGTGGGGGTTGGTATGTAGTAGCAGCATCAGCGAGCAATGATTCAACTCTTTTGCAGTTTTCCCACACATAAAAATAGTTTTATGGCTTGCGAGTAGTGTATCTCGGGAGAAGTATTTGCTATTTGGGTGGAAGGGTGAGGGATGGTGAAGACAATCATTGCGTTGCCATATGAATGTTGCACGGCACACAGTGGTGGAACGAGTTGCAGAGCTGACTGGAGCGAAAATCTTACGAAACAGTCCTGAGTCACGATGGAACGCGTTTGCGAAATGGTGAGGAAAATTTTAATCGAAGCATTTTGAGGATCTACGTCGTCATCACTCTGGGATGATATGATTTACCAAGGAAATTCATCATCTGATAAGGAGATGCAGAACGGGATTTGCATAAAAGTTTTCCAAAAAGATGTTCACGCTGTTAAGAATAAGAAAATATTTATTTCAGAGCAAGGTGCTTCTGCGCTTATAACAAAATTCACATCAGCCTATGTAATTCTATTAACATATTATTGCATTTGCCAGATATTGATTTCAAAAATTTCCAGTGTATAAAAAAATAACCAGTATCATTTCAAATTTGTAGAATCCCCATAAAGTGAAAAAAAGTGGATAGAAAACCGGTGGCGCCCACAAATCAAATCCAATGATGATGTGAGCATTTCAAGCACCATTTAATCTCCCCATCTGCCCCCGCCTGGTTTGGGGCTCGGGTTGCAGTTCTATTGCACTCGTGTAACCCACACAGAAGCCATACAATAGCGGGAAGAGGATTTTCGCCGAAACTGAAAATTCCATTTTACAAGGAAACCACGCTGGCTGTATCGATGACACGGGGCGGGTGACCGCAAGTGTCGCCCCAGCGCCGTCAATTGATGATGCAATTATTTTCATTTTATTTCTTTTTTTCTACCAAACGAGACTCCGGAGGCTGTTCGGTGGATGGCGTCTCGGTTGTAAGTCCTTGGATAGGCGAAACGAATCGATTTTGGCTGGCAGCGGTGCTCTTGGAGAAAAACTGGGAGTTGTTTGTAATATGTGGAAGAAACTATCTTATACTTCAACGTTTGCATTAAAAAATAGACTTTTTTCACCCGATTTTAATGGAGTCTTTTTTACACTCGAGTGTTGTATTTGAAAGTTTTCTCCGATTTTACAACTTGTTTACTACTTTCACTCAAATTTTCATAACGATATATGCATTCATTGTGGAGTCATTCTAATAAATGTGAAACTGTGTTAAAAAATAATATGTTTTTTCCA
Source organism: Aedes albopictus (assembly GCF_035046485.1). Classification (NCBI taxonomy): domain Eukaryota; kingdom Metazoa; phylum Arthropoda; class Insecta; order Diptera; family Culicidae; genus Aedes; species Aedes albopictus. Next base: position 349,289,549 of record NC_085138.1, read on the forward strand.
ATGATTTTCTACTGAGGACACACAGTACATTGCGGTGTACAGGTATACAGTGATACAGGCCGTGCACAGAAAAGGCAACAAGGCGCCTAGTGCTTGGAACATCGGTAAAGGGAGGGGTTTAACCCCCAAAAACCCTACCTTATGCACGGGCTTGCAGTGGTAGACATTCGTTTCGCCGAGGCATATTTTTTATGTATTTTTCTCGCAAATGCAATAATTTTAGGATTTTTTTCAATTTTTGGAGGATCTTCCAAGTAATTCGCATGAGCTAATGGAATGTAATAATATATTTTTTATTTTTTGGCCGTGAAATACATACATAAAAAATAGAAAATTTGCCTAGACATTCGTTTTGCCGAATTTTGCAATTTTTAAAATTACATGATAAAAACAATTAAGTTTTAAAACATTCCCAACACAATCATTTTGTGTGGTGACCTATATTATAGAACGACACGTAAACCATAAATTTAATCGTTTTTGGAAGTGTTGCCACATTAATTTTAAATGCATTTCATATAATTATGTCATAATATTGAAAATATTCCCAAATTGAGATTTTATGCAGTTACAGGGGGTGGCCAAAATGTTTGGGATAGGGAACTTTTTTTCTCTCACTAAAATGCTCATCATGCTGTAACTTTTTGAAGAGTGCATAAAAAATTCTCAAATTTTGAATGTTTGACAACCAGTTATATGTGCATCATTGTTACAAATTTAAGCTTCATCGGTTATTCTTTCGCGAAGTCAGAAACGTTCTGGTGAAACACTATTTTTAAGACAATTCATTTTTGAACTGTCATATCTCGGAATCCAGTGTGCCAAATTGAATGAAATTTTTAACGTTTATCAACAATATATATTGATACTTGATACGACATTATAAAATGTGATATTTTCTCACGACGAAAGAAGTTATACCGGTTTGATATTTTCACCCACATAGAGGAAAATAAGTCAAATTATCAATACCACACAAAAATTACTAAATGTGTTTTTCCTTAATTTCAAATAGGCTCTATTATATCTTATAAGAGATATCTCGAGAACAGAAGTAGAACATCTTTGGATATCAAAACTAAAATTTTATGACTTTGATGTAAAAAATTTACATTTTTTCGAGAAAGATCCAAAAAGTGTCAATTCTTAACAACTTTTTTCAACGTTAAAAAAGTACCGGTCATAAAAATCGGTTGAGGTTTACTGCCAAAAAGTGATGTGAGTTTATTTTGTACACACACATACTCACACACACACACACACATACCCATACACATACATACACACACACATCACCTCAATTCGTCGAGCTGAGTTGATTGGTATATGGGATTCGACCCTCCGGGCCTTCTATCAAAAAGTTATTTTTGGAGTGAACATATAGCCTTTCCAGTACACTTAGTGTACGAGAAAGGCAAAACTTTTTTTTGGGGCAGCAGGGACGAAAGTCCTGGGGCCTGACGCACCCCCCCGCTTGCGAGTCAGCCGCGTAGTCGCCGGCTAAGAATAGGACTACTAACCCGAATTCAAGGTGTCAAGCGACCCGTGCTGAGGAATGAGTGATCGAGGGGGTGAAAAAGATGCTCGATCTTTAACGGAGCCTGTGGGGTACCTGGGCACCCCCCACAGTAAGCTGTCCCTTACCGCGTTAATGCAGGGCTCTGGCGTGGTGGACATTCTTTCCCGTGCTACTCGTGGGATTTAATCATGAAGTCAAATAGAAATCAGAATCTAGGTGGAAATAGTGGTGGGATCAACCCCTTCGCAAGAAGCGGGTTGATGAGATCTCCGACAAGGAGAAGTGAGGAGATAGGCGCTGGGAGTTGCGTACGCAGCTCAAGCGTGGGTGCTCCAGTCCACTTCCCGGCAAGCCAGCCGGTGGAGGTTATGGACGGAGCGTGGTTGTTGAGGGCCGTCAACCGAGGATCCAAAGGACGGTCCGCAATAGAGGTGGCTGAGCAGCAGCTTGGCAAAATCATCGACTTTGCGTCCACTAAGTCGAACATAAGCAAGGACCTGAAAACGGCCTTGCTTCGACTTAGGGCGTCGATCGACGATGCCAAGCAGGAGCACGCGTTGCTGACTGCTGCAGCAGCGGAGCCTGCAAATGAGAAAGTGCCGAAGTTTACCCAAACGGAGGCCTTCTCCTTCGCAGGAAGTCCGAATAAGGCGGAAGCGACTGCTCGCGACAAACGGGGCAAGCAATCGCAGAAGCGGGCGAGGCAACCGTCAGGCGAGGAGCTGTCTGGCGGTGCCCGCAAGGCCAGGCGAATCATTACCCCGAAAGTCGGTAATAATGCCGGAAGGTCGGACCCCAGCCAGGGTTCCCGGAAAGCTGGGAAGGGTGGGCCTGAAAAGGCTGGCCCGTCCCGGAACGATGGGAACAAAGGGTTGCGACCGCTAGTGGGCCCTCAACAGCCACAGAGTAGGGCGATCCAAGGGGAGGACCCCCCTTGGACGAAGGTAGAGCGGAAGAGGAAGAAGAAGGCGAATCCGCAGGTAGTAGCGCAGGACGCCAAGCCAAGGCGTAGGAGGGCAGGTGCCAAGCGCGAGAAAGGCGACGCTATCGTCATCAAGACGGAACAGTCCAAGTACTCGGACGTCTTGAAGATGATGCGAAGCGACGCCAAGCTTGAGGGTCTTGGAGCCGACGTACGCAGTATTAGACGTACTCGTACGGGCGAGATGATCCTGGAGCTGAAGCGCCAGAAGGAGCACAAGGGCGCCGCCTATAAGAGGCTGGCAGAAGAGGTCCTTGGTGAGGGTGTGCAGGTGAGGGCTCTGACACATGAGGCGACTCTGAAGGTCAAGGACATCGATGAGATCACCGAAGTGGAAGAGCTCGTCACGGCACTGCGGCAACAGTGCGATGTGCAGGTGGCCGCCGCAGCCGTTAAGCTACGGAAAGGGCCAGCAGGGACACAGATAGCTTTGGTTCAGCTACCTGTGGCGGACGTCAAAAAGTCCGTTAAAGTAGGGAGCATAAAGGTGGGTTGGTGTGTATGTCACCTGACATTCCACGAGCCACCAGAGGTTTGCTTTAGGTGTCTGGAACCAGGACACAAGTCGTGGGACTGCAAAGGCCCTGACAGGCGCAAACTGTGCAGGCGATGCGGCGCTGAAGGTCATAAGGCCCAAAGCTGCACGAGTCCGCCCATCTGCATGATCTGTACCGGGAAATCCTCGAACAACAGACATCCGATGGGTGGTCCAAGGTGCCCGGCCTTCAAGAAAGCCGCAGTGAACAACAAATCACAGTGCAGGTAACGCAGCTGAACCTGAACCACTGTGATGCGGCTCAGCAACTGCTTTGTCAGGCGGTTTCTGAGTGGAAGACGGATATCGCCATCATATCGGACCCATACCGAGTACCCGCCGGCAACGGCAACTGGGTCGCGGATGGGACCAGAAAAATGGCGGCGATATGGACGACGGGTAAATACCCCGTTCAGGAGTTGGTGTCTACTACCTATGAGGGCTTCGTGGTCGCCAAAGTAAACGGGGTCTTCTTCTGTAGCTGTTATGCGCCTCCGCGGTGGCCGATCGAGCAGTTCACGCAAATGCTGGACCGCTTAACGACCGTGCTAACAGGGCGAAGGCCGGTGGTAATAGCGGGCGACTTTAATGCCTGGGCCGTGGAATGGGGAAGCCGTTTCACGAACCAGCGGGGTCAGATCCTGCTAGAAACACTGGCCATCTTAGATGTCGACTTGGCTAATGTCGGTACCAAGAGTACCTTTAGTCGAAACGGAGCGGAGTCAATTATTGACGTGACCTTTTGTAGTCCTGGCCTAACAAGTAGTTCGAACTGGAGAGTAGATGATGGCTACACTCACAGCGACCACCTGGCGGTTCGCTACAGTATCGACTACAATAACAGCAGACAGCGGATAGAAGAAGAGGCGGCTAGGCCAAGGCCAAGCCCTCGCAGGTGGAAGACATCATACTTCGACGAAGGGGTATTTAGGGAGGCGCTCCGCCGTGAGCGAAACTTAATCGGTTTAGACGGCGACGAGCTGGTAGCGGTGCTCTCACGTGCGTGTGATGCGACCATGCCTAGGCGAGTCCACCCTAGAAATGGGAGGCCACCGGCTTACTGGTGGACTGACGCGATTGCGGACCTGCGCCGCGCCTGCCTACGGGCTAGGCGGCGGATGCAGCGAGCACGATCAGAGGAAGAGCGAAACGAACGGCGGGTGGTGTTCGCCGCTGCAAAAGCCGCGCTTAAGACCGAGATAAGAGCAAGCAAAAAGGCCTGCTTTGAGGGTCTCTGTCAGAGTGCCAATACGAACCCGTGGGGTGACGCCTACAGGATCGTTATGGCCAAGACGAGAGGTGTGATGGCTCCTACAGAGCAATCTCCAGAGATGTTGGAGGGGATCATTGGAGGACTTTTTCCGCGTCATGATCCTAGTCCTTGGCCTCCTTTCGTAGGACAGCCGGGGACTGGGGCTGGCGATGAGGAGAGGGTCACCGATGTGGAACTTGCGGGGATAGCTAAGTCCCTTAGCGTAGGTAAGGCCCCAGCTCCGGACGGAGTTCCGAACCTGGCCTTAAAAGTAGCTATTGCAGAAGCTCCCGAGATGTTCAGGTCTGCTATGCAGAAATGCCTGGACGAGGGAGTTTTCCCAGAAGCTTGGAAGAGGCAGAGCCTGGTATTATTGCCAAAGGCGGGGAAACCACCCGGAGACCCGTCGGCATATAGACCAATATGCTTGATTGACACGGCGGGGAAGGTGCTCGAAAAGATCATCCTCAATAGAATGTTGCGGTTCACCGAGGGCGAAAATGGTCTTTCGAGTAACCAGTACGGCTTCCGGAAGGGGAGGTCCACCGTAGACGCTATCTTGTCGGTTACAAAAACCGCCGAGAAAGCACTCGAGCCTAAGAGGAGGGGAATTCGCTTTTGCGCGGTAGTGACTCTGGATGTAAGGAATGCGTTTAATAGCGCCAGCTGGTCTGCTATTGCCGATGCGCTCTTGCGTCTGGGGATACCGGAGTACCTGTACAAGATTCTCGGAAGTTACTTTCAGAACCGTGTACTAGTCTACGACACGGAGGTGGGTCGGAAGTGCTTTCACATAACCTCAGGAGTCCCGCAAGGTTCCATCCTGGGTCCGGTGTTATGGAATGTCATGTACGACGAGGTGTTGAGGTTGGAGTATCCAGTGGGAGTGGTGATTGTCGGATTTGCCGACGACATTACGCTCGAAGTCTACGGTGAAACGATCGAGGAGGTAAAGTTGACTACCAACCACTCGATCAAGGTTGTGGAGGCGTGGATGCGGTCCAGGAAACTGGAGCTGGCTCACCACAAGACAGAGGTGACGGTTGTTAACAACCTGAAGTCGGAGCAGCAGACGGAGATCAGTGTAGGAGACTGTACTATCCTGTCAAAGCGCTCCGTCAAACACTTGGGCGTGATGATCGACGATAAGCTTACCTTCGGTAGCCACGTCGATTATGCCTGTAAAAGAGCCTCCACAGCTATTGCGGCACTGTCCCGGATGATGTCCAATAGCTCTGCGGTGTACGCCAGTAAGCGCAAGCTTCTGGCTAGTGTTGCTACATCCATACTTAGGTATGGCGGCCCGGCGTGGGGCACCGCGCTAAGTACTAAATGCTACCGACGGAAGCTGGAAAGTACTTACAGGCTTATGTGCCTGAGGGTTGCGAGCGCGTACCGTACCGTGTCACACGACGCTCTCTGCGTCGTTACTGGTATGGTGCCTATCAGCATTCTTATCAGTGAGGACATGGAGTGCTTCGAAATGCGCGGCACAAGAGGCATACGCAGGACTGTCAGGATGGCCTCTATGGTCAAATGGCAGCGCGCGTGGGACAGTTCCACCAAAGGAAGGTGGACCTATAGGTTGATACCGAGGGTAGATAGTTGGATTAATAGGCGCCATGGGGAAGTCACATTCCACCTGACACAGGTCCTTACAGGTCATGGTTGCTTCCGACAGTATCTACACCGTTTCGGGCATGCGGATTCTCCCGAATGCCCAGTGTGCAATGATTTAGAGGAAACGGCGGAACACGTTTTATTCGTGTGCCCGCGTTTTCGCACAATGCGTGACCGCATGCTTGCCACATGCGGGGAGGACACAACTCCGGACAACTTGGTCCAGAGGATGTGTAGGGATGAGTTTGGCTGGAACGCCGTTTCAACGGCTATTACCCACATCGTCTGGGAGCTACAGAGGAGGTGGCGCGTGGACTCGGAGAATGGCTAGTCCAGATGCAGTACAAGAGGTGGTCCAGGGGTTCGGAGTCGGCTTCGTAGGTCATACCGGTGCCCTGCGGTCGAAATCGACCCTTACAACGATTAAGTGGCCGCGGAGAGGAAGTCCCGGTAGCGGTGCTGTCGTGGCGTCGGTCTACTGGGTTGGATCCGAGCCCGCGGTTGGAAAGGGGTCCCCGGCAAGGGTCGGGGTAGGTGAGATCCTGCTGTCTGCAACCTACGAGTGCATCTGATAGGGCCTGAAGGGTAGTGATACCCTTCCTTTGCGGGCAGGTCAGATCGGGTTGCACGTGGGCATCAGTTCTTGATGTCCGCTCAGCAGTAGGGCGCGGGCGGGGTTGACCCTGCCCGCCTTCCGAGGACAAAGGGAGTGGCGAGGACCACTCGGGAAACTGGCTAAGCGCCAGCATGCTACCGTGATGGACTCTCCAAAGCGAGTCATCGATGTTCGTTGCTGCAGGCTACGCAGCTAACCTTGTGGGTGCGATGTGCACTAGCCCCTCTCTGAAGCAATACCTTCTTGGTGGTTCCGGAGAGACGTAGGGTTTGGCGACCATAGGAATGGTTTAGTGGGTACGAGGAGAGAGTAGTCCTGGATTTTACTTTTGTTGTAGAAGACGGCCTGTCAGACCTACACTACCCTAACCTTCTGTTAGGGTGTCTGTTGAGCAGATTATCCCCCTATGGTTTAGAAGGAAAAAAAAAAAAAAAAAAAAGGCAAAACTTTCACAGATTTTCGATAATTCTTTTATGGACCCTTGCTGAAATCCATCCTAGGATTCATTCAAAAAAATCTTTCAAGAGTTCCTGAAAAAAAATTCCACGGATTCTTAAAGAAATTCTTACAGGGACTCCTTTGGATCATAGATTTAATGAAAAAAAAATCATGCAGGAAATCCTCAAGAAATTCAGTCACAAATACTTTCATAACATTTTCTAGGGGTTCCTTAAGAATTTAGAATGTCATCCTCATTTTTTTTTGCTAGAGCTCCTTAAGAATGTCTTGCACGAATAGCTTCCAAAAATTCCTCCAGAATTTTTTCAAAGCATTCATCTAGAAAACCTTCCATGATCTTTCTCAAAAACACTCCATGGTTTTGTTTTAGAAAATGATCCACGGACACATTAGAAATCAGAAATTCAAAACTCATTCAAAATTTTCTCATAAGCTCTTCAAGGATTGCTATGGAAATTCTAAAACAGATTATTAAGAAATTTCCAAGATTTCTCCACATTCCTTTAGATATTCCTCTGTGTTCTATTGAGATAAAATAGCTCAAAAAAAATTTACGAATGTCTTTGCATGGTTGATGAATACTTAGATGATTGTGATCATCTCACAATATTATTGGACTTTGAAGTATGTAAACAGCCGGGAAAAAAGGGCGGGGTGAGGTCAGAGGCATTTCAACCCAAATAACATTTTGATAATTAATTAGTCTTGTAGAGGTGTTGATAACCGCCTAAAACCTTATGCTGTTTATTTTGGTTTTATGGTGAGAACCTCTTCTAGTCTATTTGACTAAAAAATGTTACTTGAGAAGGCATTTCAAAGCATTTCAGAAGGTTTCAGAGGGATTTAAGGGGCCTCATAAGCGATTTAATGAGCTTCATGGAGGTATAAGAGTACCCAGACAACCAGTAATCGTATATAATGTTGTAAGTATAAGATGCTAAAGTGGAGGCCATATGTGTGCATGCATCCATTTAGGCGCATGTAAAACGTACTTATATCGCCTCCACTTTATCATCTTACCCAACATCTTTTACGATCACTGGTTGACTGGGTAGGGTTCGCAGTACTGCCCACTTTTGGTGAGTACCGGTATTACAGTACTATGGTACACAGTACCGGTAGTACCGGTAAAATACTGGTACTGGGAGTTTTGACTTAAATTACCAAAATATATTTTGTACACTTAATCTGGAATTAGCCATACCCTTCTACATCAGCGAATAAGTCCTACATATTTCAGGTTGAAAAGATGTCATAGAAACAGACCAAATATATCTAAATTTTGAAAAAAAATCATTCGTTTTGACTCATGACTGGGAAGAAAATCAGTATGATGATACTATTTTTGGAGCTATTTCTTGCTCTGGATTATTTTTCCTAATATTACTGTGGACAACCTCTTGATTCCGACAAAACTAAAATACTACAAAAACAATAACTACAAAAAATACTGTATGTTTGAAAAAGAAAAAAAAACATCTGTTTTTGATGTACTTACCGTTATGTTAGCAGCTACTTAAATTACATTAGCAGATGTTTGATTAAGACACTAAACACAATCAGATTTACTGATTTTCCCTGAGTAATGAGTATGGTAATGTCACAAAGGAGTGTCGACAGCGTAGGTTTTTGGTTGTACAGAAGTCATTTTCAAATTATTTTGCCTTTCGGTTACCCGACCAGAAGCACCCAACAAGGTAATTACAAAACTATAACAACCGTTGTTAGAAAAAAACAGAATTTGTTATAATTCTATTTCAAGGATTTTTATAGATAAAAAATACTAACAAAATCGTAACAAAACTATATCAAAACTTGCATTGTTTATTCAAACAGATGTATAGCAACATTTGTTACATTATGCATATAAAAATAATTGGTTATAGCAAAATTTGGTATCACATTTATTGCAGTATTTGCTAGATTTTTTGTAACCAAATAATTTCAATATTTATTAGATTTTTGGTATCGATGAGAAAAAGTTTGATAATTTTTGTTATATTGACCACTCGAGTCAAGAAACTTCAAACAAAACTTATAACATTGGCGGCATTTTTTATAACGTAACGCTTAAATCGTCATGTTCTCCCTTGAGCGTAACGCATTTTTTGACGGCGTCATATTTGTTCTGAAACATATAGCAGAACTTGTTATCATTTATCTATAATCTACCAATTTCACAAACCAGCAGTGCATTGAAGCTATCGTAATGCGATATAAACATGGCTTTTCGGATGTAAACATTATTATCAAAACAAACTGTAAGCGGGATGTATAGCTGCAAATCAAATACTACTCAGCTATCCATCTCTGTTTTGTAAATTTTTTTGCTTTTCTTTTATTGTACTGTAATCCCAATCCGAAAGAGTTACCGAATGATGCGCCAATCGAATAAGAATTCTCATCAATAAAAAAGCGTTTTGTAATGTTGCAGCGCTTTGTAGCATTTTATAGAACATTATTTTAAATGGCACAACCACACAGCTTTTTTTAGCTAGAAAAAGTTGGGTTAATTTTCATTTGGCACGATTGTAAAGCCTTGTCTAGTGTAAAACAAAACGGGTAAACATTCACAAACTTCCCTTCATCAGAGTATCAGTTTTTTTCAAGCTGTGTTAACCCTAATTTTTTAATCCTTATGCGATAAATAGTTTTGCGTAATTAACGTGTAAAAAGATTGAAAACTGTTTAATCAAATAGTTTTCATTTTTTTTGTTTAGCGAGATTTTACCTCTAGGGCATTCGTCTCTGTATTTTCAAATTTTGGCAGAATGTTAAAGATAGTAAGAGAAATATCTAATAGAAATAAGAGTTCATCCCGTTACTTCAAAAAATCGGGGAAAAACCGTTAAGAGAAAATTACACGCAGAAAAATAAATTGTGAACACAATTAAATTCTAGTTCAAATCAAACAATTTTTCAGTTTGCTATAGCGACAAACTGATTTCTAGTTAAAACTGAACTGTTCCATTGTTCGATAATACAAATATTTTCATTTGCCGAAATTTTTGACAGTTTGTTAGAACAAACACAAATTTGGTAGTTTCAACATAAAATACCGGATTGTTTTAAACGACTGCACTTTTGCCTCTAACAAAGCCGGAATGTGATTGTGTTGGTGATGGCTGCTCCTGCGGCAGCTCGGAAATCCATTTTTAGACACTCGTCGAGGGGATGGAAGCGTTTTCGAATAAAAAAAAAAACAAAAAGGCGAAACCGACCAACTTTTTTGTGGATGTTGTCTTTAGTGCCTGCGCGTTATCCATCACGGCCAAAACTGCACTTGGAAGTTGGAGTGATGGATTTGCTACACTTTCTTCGTTGTGGCGATGTTGGGGTAAGAATTTTAAAGATGTGTGAGTGCTGCCGGGCCAGTCGTTTAAAACAATCCGGTATTTTATGTTGAAACTACCAAATCTGTGTTTGTTTTAACAAACTGTCAAAAATTTCGGCAAATGAAAATATTTGTATTATCGAACAATGGAACAGTTCAGTTTTAACTAGAAATCAGTTTGTCGCTATAGCAAACTGAAAATTTTTTTGATTTGAACTAGAATTTAATTGTGTTCACAATTTATTTTTCTGCGTGTCAGAGGTGTAATAATCGTAGTCTGGAAAAGTAATGTACATTTTTTTGTCTTTATCTTTATCTTTATCTTTATTTGGAGCAGGGAAAAGCCCGTTTGAGTAGAACAACATGTAGTAGTTTCTCAAATGGGCGCCAAACCTCCTCGTCTTTTCGTACCAACAGCATAATACATAGATTCCCAATGATACAACAATTGTTGCTTAAATCTAACATTACAGAAAGCTTATAATTACTTTAGCTATCCTAGCTAACGAAACTAGAGGCCGATTTTAAGGCGAAGGGGGGGGGGGGGTCAAGTATCTGGTAGTATTTTTTTCCGGAGAGTACCCCGAGAGAGATGAAAATCGAACTCGGAAGAGCAGCGATTAAAGGTGCGACACATTGCCAGGAACGGTTCGTTATGCCCATAATTTGTACGAGCACCTCGAAGAAAAAGAAAAGAATTATTCCGAAGTCGACGGTATGGAATATTCAAAGGCAACCGCGAAAGCAACGGAGGGCAATCAATTCTTGATTGTAGAAGATCCGAAATAAATAGTGATTTTGAAACTTCGCGCCGTACATGGAGGAGTTCTAACCCAATAAGTCTACAACGATCTTCGTAGTTTGGTAAGTTTTGAGAGTCGCTCCACGGGAGATGACGTAAGGCGAAGCGCACAAATTTACGTTGAATCGCCTCGAGACGACAATATATACAGGGGATGGCCAAAATGTTTGGGATAGCAACTTTTTTTTCTCTCACAAAAAAGTTCAACAAGCTATAACTTTTCATAGAGTGCATCAAAAAATCTCAAATTTTGACTGTTTGTCAACCTATTATATGTGCATCATTGATACAAATTTGGGCTCGATTGATTAATGTTTCGCAAAGTTATAACCGTTCGGGTAAAACACTATTTTTCAGACAACTCATTTTTGAGTTGTCATATCTCGGAAACCAGTAAACCGAATTGAATGAAATTTTGAACGTACACTAACAATATGTAAATGCTTCACAAACTATTAAAACATAGGTACTTTTTAAACGTTGAAAAAAGTTATCATGGATTGACACTTTTTCAATTTATCTCGAAGAAATGTAATTTTTTTACATCAATGTCAATAAATTTCAGTGTTGATATCCAAAGATTTTCCACTTCTGTTCTCAAGTTATCTCTAATCAGATATATTAGAGCCTATTTAGATTGAAGGAAGAACACATTTAGTAATTTTTGTGTGGTATTGTAAATTTGACCTATTTTCCTCTATATGGGTAAAAATTTCAACCCGGTATAACTTAATTCGCCGTGAGAAAATATTACATTTTAAAACGTTGTATTAAGTATCAATATATTGTTGATAAACGTTAAAAAATTCATTCAATTCGGATCACTGGTTTCCGAGATACGACAGTTCAAAAATTAGTTGTCTAAAAAATAGTGTTTTACCCGAACGGTTCTAACTTTGCGAAAAATTAATCAATCGAGCCCAAATTTGTACCAATGATGCACATATAATAGGTTGACAAACAGTCAAAATTTTAGATTTTCTTATGCACTCTATGATAAGCTACAGCATGTTGAATTTTTTTTGTAGGAGAAAAAAGTTGCCTATCCCAAACATTTTGGCCATCTCCTGTATCATTATATATCATGTACATAATTGGACATTTATCGTAACATTACATGACATTTATCGTAACATTACATGACATACCATTTTTCACTTTTTGTTTAATGCACAAGTCACGCTATATAAAACGACTTATATTACATGTGTGTGTGAAGAATTATAGCTATAGTAAATATTCACAAAAAAGAAGAAAAAAAGAATAATACATGTGCCGCAATAGTCACAAGATGAAGAGTTTTTCCGTAACAGGGAACTATGTTTTGTATGAATTCCGATACTTTTGAGTTGCATTTTACACAGAAAATACTAAAACAGTAATTTTGTACTGTTATTGGGGAATTAAATAATTATAAAATTATGAAAAAAATGCCAACTATGCCGCTAACTCTGCTCAATTAATCATGGAATTTGTTTATTTCACATATTTTGCTTAAATCTTAGGGAGCATCCATTAAGTACGTCAGTATAAAATTGGAAATTTTCAAACCCTCCTACCCCATCCTAACGTGACGACATACTTAATGGATGACCCCTTATGTAATGGATTCCTTTTCGTTTCTTAAAATAAAATAAAATCTTGAATATAACTAAATTATATCTACAGTTGTTATCATATCTGCATATGATATAATTGTGATTAATTAAAACAAAATCACTAACGACAAATCAAGCCAATTATGTATCAACGAGCTCAATGTGACGTCATACTGCCCCGGTCGTGTATGTCTGATAAACAAGGATTTTAATGAGCGAACTGGTAATACGTAGAAGCAGTGAAGCATCTATCACCCCTTCTCTTCAAGTGCTGTGATAGCCTCATTGGCAGAAGCGCCAAATTTCTTCCGATAGTAGATATCTTGGTTCAAATCTTGTTCGGATCCGAAAATTTTATAATGTATTGGAAACTATTTTTTATGTTACATACTTCTTCTAAAAATAGAATAACACACTTAAAAATATTTATCCAAAAAAAAATATAAAAATTTTGTTTTTACCCAAAATACGTCGAAAGAATTATAAAACAATCTATCTATATATATAAAAATGCAGTGGCATACGTGGGACCGCGCATAACTTGCGAACGGACGGTCCGATTTGAGTCGTCTAAGTTTTGTTTTGTTAGTTTTCACCCAAGGAAGGTTTATGTGGCCTAAAACATGGGAAAATTGAGAGTTTTTGAAAATCGGGTTTTCATACATTTGGAACGGGGACTTGGGCGCTTGGCTAGGGACTTCAAACGTCAAAAAACGCAGTAGGCAAGACAAAGTTTGCCCGGGGCAGCTAGTTTTTTATAATTTTGTAAAATTCTAACATATTTCATGGAACAATTTATGTAATATTTTTGTTATGATCATAAAAAAAGTTATTACATGTCTGTTCTTTTCAGTGGGTATTTTAATAGTATTTTTGTTATTTTAACTACATACTAACGGTACATGTTTTATAACAACTTTTGTTATAAAAATTTGTTGTAACAAAATAACACAGCCTGTTATAATTTTGTAATGTCCATCTAGTCGGGTAGTTACATGAATTCAGCCCCTGCGCAACCAAAAACCTGCGCTATCGACACTCCTTTGTGACATGTGGCTGCTTGGGACGTCTTCGAAGACACCATCCAATCCAACAAACAACTAACATGGCCATATTTCTGGATAGAAGCTTATACATGCGCAGAATTTCATTTGGATTGAAAAAGGCCCGTTTACGGGATTGGTACGTCGAGCTTGAAATGCTGAATTCAGAAAGTGTACAGGGTGCGGCAGGAAAAAATGCGAAAACTTCAAAGAACTGTAATAGACTTAATTTGGGGTATATGACTATTTTTTCATGATAGTGTATCAGTCAATGTCTATATACTTGCAATAGAAAATAAAAACGAATATATTTGATAATTAATTTGTGATAATGTGAGCCAGAAAAGTGAGTATCCAAATACTGCGCGCCCAATGATCATAAGAAAAAATGGCTAATAATATACTTAGGCTTTTAATTATAATTCGATGGAAATCCAAGGCATACTAATCCAGAGCCATGTTGTTTTATATACTAGTTGAAAACAGTACATACATTTGTTGAAATTATATAGAAAATTAAATTGTTTATTTTATCACATGTGAAATTTAGCGACCCGTTTATTTATTTTTTGTGGTTTGATAATACTGATTATCTTCAGCTTCGGCGCTGTCTTGTAAATGTTATTAACCAAAACGAGAAAAAAAACTTTGAATAACTTTAAAAAAATTGCCTGTTGGAGATCATGGAACGTTAAAACATGGATTGATTAACGTCAAATAGACAAAAATGAGGTTTGAAGTTGAAAAACTCTTTCGCATTTTTTATCCTGCCGCATACTGTACATTGAACACTAAAAAAGTTAAAAATTTGACCATTGAACACTTAGCCGAATTCCAGATTCCACTACAGTTGACCCACCAGAAGAAAGAATAAGAACATATCTACAATGAATCTGGAAAAGCACGAATAATCACTTTTAATCTCACTAACAACCCTGACTTTGAAATGAAAATCATGTACTTAGCATTGGCCAGCGTAAAATATTCTTAGAAGGTGTTTTTCACTTCACAAAAAAATAAAACAACACGAAATGCTGAAATCGTAAAATATACGTACAACCTCCGAAGAAAGAGCGAAAGCAAAAACTTCATCAAGACAAGAACTCTAACTGTTATTAATGGTTCTTTCCCCGTGTTTGCGTGTTTCCCCCTTCGGAGGACTGCATGACTCGGACGGACCCATCGGCCTGCACTTTGATCACCATCGGCAAAAAAAAACAGAGAAACAATCTCTGCCAAACGATGAACCGCACCATCAACCGGACCCCCGACCTCCTAATGGTTCTCCGAGAAATATTAAATTTCAATCAAAGCTCCCCCGAGCGCCGAAAGCTTACCCGGGGACTTGTTCTTGACGAGTTTCCGGAAGGAAGCAAGTCCGAATAAAAAAAAATCTCGCCCCGTTTAGGGCTTAACTGGCAGGCGGGCGGCGGTGAGCTTCTTACCGACGACGACGATGGCCCGGGCGATTGGACGCGCGCGCGACGACTTCCACGGCAACAAATAGCCTTCCAACACGCATCCTTCAAGCGAGCAGCCACCTCAAGCTAAAACAAAGGAATATAATTTTCCATTTGTTGAATAGCTGATTGGGGCAGCACAAAAAAAAACTACAACAACCAGAGCAGAACACCATCAACTGCTGCTAATGTATCGCTCCACATTTCAACTGTTAAGGAGAGCATGAAAAGCGAAAAAAAGCCCCGGAGCTCGAACGACGACGACGTGCCGGTAACCCTCTATGGCTCTACTCTATGTGACAGCTCATCAGTTTCGAGTAGAGAAATGACTCCCCGGAGATACCGAAGGAGCAACCGATCATCCGCCAACACCGCGCCGTTTCGAATCGAGTCCTAACTACAGGTGGGGAACTGAGGGTAAGAGGGCCGCCTTGGGGAAGGAGGCAATTTTATTTGTGAATTCTGTAATCGTTTGATCTTAAGTTTATTTCTTCGTCATCATTCTCTTCCTCCTTCTCTTCTTCTTTCTTCTTCTCTTTCTTTTCTTGTTTTTTATTTTATTTTTTCTTGCTAATTCTATCCTTTTCTAGTGCTACTACAATACTACATGCCTCTATCTTCTGTTTCTTATCGAAGCCTGTTTCTCAGTTCACTCGCCTATGAGCAGTACCTCAGTACCTCATTGGCCCCCAGGAGCGTTTTTTTGCGGGCAGACCAAATCGCCCCCAGTTCCCCCTATACAGTGTTCCATCACCAAATTCGATGAAACCAGTTCCCCCGAGGGGTAACCATTAAATGACCACCACCACCACCACACTTTTCACCAGAATATGTGAATACTGCACTTTGGATCGGTGTGTTTGGTGGAGTGGAACTTACAGGGCGAGGAGCCGGAAAGCTCAACAGGCGGCCACCGATGCGATGGTGGGAGGGTGAACAGCGGGTAACCAACCATATCTGTGTACCTTTAGTAGCTGGTGCTCGCCTCACCTTTCAGAGTCATAAATTTTCATAACTTTGTGCGAAGTGACGCGTTTGAGGGGCTGGAGAAGATGGATGGAGGCTCGTTGATGAAGTCACCTGGTAACGATGCGAAGCTTTTCTACAGGCAGGTTGGTGACCACGCTAGAAACCTACACCGAACTGAGGTTTTGAAAAAAGACTCGTTAATCACTAAGCACGATTACAGCATTACAGGATTACATCAAATCCTGCTCAGGGCTCTGAGCAGGATTTGCTGTAAGTCTTGTGCAGGGTTTTTTTTTCAGCATCCTGTGCAGGATTTGTACGGAGTCGTGAATAAAATTTGCTCTTATTTCTAGGAATCATTAGCTAAGAATCCTAACCAGGATTTGATTGAAATCCTGAGAAGAAGTTGCTCAGCATCCTGAGCAAGATTTACTCAGAAACCTGGGCAGGATGTGCTCAGGGCTCCTATATAGGGTTTACCCAGAGTCCTGAGAATAATGTTTATTTATGAGAAGGATTTGCTCAGAATACTGAGTAGAATTTGCTCAAAATTCTGAGAAAGAGCTGCTCAGAATTCTGAACAGGAGTTCCTCAGAATCCTGAGCAGGACTTGTTCAGACTAGTGAGCAGGATTTGCTCAGAATCCTGAGCAGGTTTTGTTCAGCATCTTGAGCAGGATTTGTTTAGAATCCTGAGCAGGATCTGCTCTGAATCCTGAGCAAGATTTCCTCAGAACCCTGAGCATGATTTTCTCAGAATCCTGAGCAGGGTTTGCTCAGAATCCTGAAAAGAATCTACTCAAAGTCATTGGCGTACCTAGGATTTTTTTCTGGAGGGGGGCCAGGGGGGGCCTGACTTATAATGACTTTTAAGCGGGATGGGGGCCAGATATGTGAATATGCAAATCGGCATTGCAGTTTTGAGGAATCAAAATGACTGTTTTAGATTTGTTCATAGTTTCGTAAACTATATGAGTATAAATAATTCCTCCAGGATTTTCTTCCATAGCTTGTTGCAGCGATTCCATCATGAATTCCTCAAGAGATTCCTTCGAGAATTCATACATCTTCGAGGATTTGTCCTGGGATATCTTCAGTGGTTCCTCCTCTTTGAGGTTTCCTTCAGGAATTTCTCCAGAGATCCTTCTGCAGGTATTCCTTCAGAGATATCTACAGGGATTTCTCCATATATTCCTTCTGGAATTCCGCTAGAGATTGCTCCAATAATTCCATCTGTAATGATGCGAAGTATTTTTGCAGGAATTTATTGAAAAAAATCTTTCAGAAAATTATACTAGCAATTATTTAAAAATAATCCAGGAATTGCTTAAAACATTTGTACAAAAAATTCTATAGGGGTCCATACAAGTATTCCTTCAAAAATTCGCCCAGAAATTACTACAGATACGGATTTCTTCAGATTTTTTTTTTTTCAAGGATTCCTACAAAAATGCTACCAGGAATTCGCTAAGAAAGCTTTCCTGAGATTCCCTAAGGAATTCCTCATGGGGTTTCTTCAGAAATTTGTCCAAGAATTCCTGCAGGGAATCACCCGCGAATTCCCTCTACAATTCTTTCAGGAACAACTTCCGGGATTATTTTAAAAATGCCTGCAAGAACTCTACTTGGGATTCCTTCAGAAACTCCTCCAGGAATTAATCCACGATTTCAGGATTTCCTTAGGAATTTCAGCAATTTCTTCAGTACTGAGATTTCCTCAGAAACTTCTTCTGGAATTCCCTCAGAAATTAAACTTTGTATTTCTTCTGGAATTCTTCCTAAAATTCCTCCGGGAATTCCTCAAGGGACTCCTCCGAGAACTGCTCAAGAGATTTCTCCAAAAATTCCTCAAGGAATTCTTCCAGGATTCCTCTGAGAATTCTTGCATGGATTCCTCTTAAAAAATTCTACAGGGATTCGTCCAGGCATTCCTCTAGAGATTCCCCTAGGGACTCCTCCAGGAATTCCACCAGGGATTCCTCCTGCAATTGTTTCAGTGAGTCATTGAGAGAATTCTCCAGGAATTCATTCAGGGATTGCTCATGGAATTTTTGCATGGAGTCCTCCAGGAACCCCTCTAGAAATTCCTCAAGGAATTTCTCTAGAGATTCCTCCAGATATTCTTACATGCGGCATGTTCCAGGCATTCCCCCAGGAGTTTTTCCAGGGATTTCTATAGGGATTCCTCCAGAAGTATCCCAGGAACTCCTACAGGAATTCCTTCAAAAATAATTATCGCATTTCCTCCAGCAATTTCTCCTGGAAATTCTCCAGGGATTCCTTAAGAAACTTCCCCAGGGATTTCTTCATAAATCCAGGGATTCCTTCAAAAATTTCCCCAGAAATTCCTCCAGGAATTTATCCAGGATTTATTCAAGGTATTCCTCCAGGCATTCCTTTAGGATTTCATCCAAGCATTTCTCTGTGAACTCCTCCAGGAATTCCACTAAGAATTCCTCCAGGATTTACCATTCAGGAATTTCTTCAGGAAATTTTCCAGGGATTCATCCGGAAATTTTATCAAGAATTTCTCCTCCAGGGATTCCTTTAGAGATTCCGCCAGGAATTTTTTCATGGATCCTCCAAAAATTGCCCCAGGAATACACCAGGAATTCCTTCAGGGATTCCTATGAGGATTCTTCCAGAGATTCCTCCAGGAATTCCTCCGATGATTCCTCTAGTATTTCCTCCAGAAATTCCTCTAAGAATTCCTCCTGGAATTCCTGGAATTGCTCTAGCAATTCCTCCTGGAATTCCTCGGGAAATTCCTCCTGGAATTCCTCAAGATACTTATCTGGGAATTCGTCTAGGAATTTCTCCAGGGATTCCTTCCAAAACTCATCTAGAGATTCCTACAGGAATTAATTCAAAGATTCCTCCAGGAATTCTCCCAGGGATTTTTTTTTTTTTTTTTTTTCCTCCCCTGTTGGGGAAATTAAGCCACTGCGTCCAATGGCTGAACTTTTGTGGCATGTCCCGTTTTGATATTCGCATCTAGCCAGCTAATTACCATGTGTCAAGTAATCAGCTACTGCCACGACGCGTCGTCTCCCAGTCAGGTGCAATGGAATTGATAAACTCCAAGACCTTCCCAGGTTTTGCAGACCAGATCTCAATGGGTTGCAAGCAACCACTATTTAGAAATCTTTGCCTGCGCATGTATAAAGCACCACAACTGCAAAGCAGATGTTCCGAGGTTTCACGTTCCGTATTACAGAAACGACAGATATCACTCTGAGTATGGCCAATATTTTTCAAGTGATACCTGCTCGGGCAGTGTCCAGTTACTAGGCCAGTGTATGTACATAGAGCTCTCTTGTTGAGCTCTAAGAGCTTTTTGGTTTTATAAGCATTTGGTGTTATAAATCGTTTTGACTGATTGCAATTTTTGACGTCCATCCAATTGGATATCACCCTCTGCTCAGCCCAACGTTTCAGGTCCATTTTAATTGTACAGTTTGATATACCACAGAATGGTTCTGGGCCAGCAAACTGCAAATTGGAACCACTTTTAGCAAGCTCGTCTGCCATTTCATTCCCTTCAATGCCACAGTGACCTGGAACCCAATATAAGTTTACTGAATTCCCTTGGCACAGCCTGCGCAGTGAAAGAATGCATTCCCAGACAAGCTTTGAAGTACATTTGTAAGCGCACAATGCTTTTAGTGCAGCTTGACTGTCTGAGAAAATACAAATATTTGCATACCTGTATTTTCTCTCAAGGCAGATATTTGCGCATTTTAAAATAGCAAGAATCTCTGCTTGAAACACCGTAGGATAGTGTCCCATCGCCACTGAAATTTGTATTCCAGGGCCGTAGATTCCTGCTCCCGTTTTAATTCCAACTTTTGAGCCATCTGTAAAGAATTTGATTGACCCTTGACGAACAGTGGGACCTCCGACTTCCCAATCTGCACGAGTTGTTTCGTGCAACTTGTAAGGAACATCATGGTTCTCCACAGGTTTCATCCAGTCTTTAATCATTTTCATTACTGGCCTATTTTGGAAGTATTGTGAAATGCTCAGGTGACCTACAAGATCACCTGGCATAAACTTTTCAACTCGTTCAAGTCTCAGCAATTCCTTTTCTGCTTCTAATTGCACGTACTCGTGCAAAGGTAGTAGATTGAGAATCGCATCTAAAGCTTTTGATGGAGTGCTTCGCATCGCTCCTGTAACAGCAATGGACGCAAGACGTTGAATTTTCGCAAGCTTCGATTGTGTGGTAGCCTCTTTTGTTTTTGGCCACCAGACAAACGAAGCATACGTCACTTTTGGGCGGATTATGGCAGTATAAATCCACATTATCATTTTTGGTTGCAAGCCCCACTTCCTGCCAATAGTTTTGGAGCATAACCAGAACGCACTTGTTGCCTTACCGATCACGGACTCAATTTGAGCATTCCAGTTCAGTTTAGCATCCAGTATCAAACCTAAGTATTTGACTCGATCACTAGGATGAATTTGTATTCCTCCAAGCCGAAAAGCTTTTAGGTTGATCTTCCTTCTCCTAGTGAAAGGGACAATTACGACTTTTGACGGGTTGATGCTAAGGCCCTCCTTAATACACCATGAATGTGTATAGTTTAGGGCCCTTTGCATTCTCTCCGAAACAGTTTCGTCATACTTTCCTCTCACTATTATGACTATATCGTCTGCAAAGCCCACAACTTCGAAACCTTTTTCCTTCAAGCTTCTTAGAAGATCGTCTACAACTAAGGACCACAATAGTGGTGAGAGGACTCCTCCTTGAGGACAACCTTTCGTTGCCCTTACTGTTATAGATGAACTTCCCAGCTCAGAGGTGATTTCTCTTTTTGCAAGCACAGTATAAATCCAATGTATGATACATTGGTCGAAGTTTTTGTTCTCCATGGCACGCTTCATAGATGAATAGGAGGCATTATCAAATGCTCCTTCTATGTCTAAAAAGGCGCATAGAGCTATTTCTTTTGCTGAAAACGTTTTTTCCACTTTTGTTACTAGCGAATGAAGTGCTGTAACCGTTGACTTACCAGATTGATAAGCAAACTGGAAGTCAGATAGGGGATGCTCTTTTATGTAAGAAGAATTGATAAAATCCTTCAAAACCTTTTCCATAGTCTTCAACAAAACTGAAGAAAGACTAATTGGCCTGTATGCTTTGGGATGCGTCTTGTCTCGCTTCCCCTTTTTTGGTATAAAGATAACTTTTACAAGTCTCCATTTTGATGGAACGTAATTCAATCTTAAACTAGCCTTGAACATCTCAATTAGTGATGGTACCAACACCGCTTCTCCATTTTGAATCAGTGCTGGAAATATTCCATCAACTCCTGCAGATTTAAAAGGCTGAAAAGATCTAATTGCATTTTCCACTCTGGCCTTCGTGAAGATTTCATCAGCTAAATCTGAGGTGGTGTTTATTGTCCTAGTTGACTCCGAAGAGTTTATACTAGGACATCCTTCACCTTCCAGAGATGTAGTATCATTGGAATCCACACTTAGAACCGAACCCGGAAAATGGGTTTCCATCATTAAATCCAAAGTTTCACGAGGAGTTTTGGTAAAAGCTCCATCGTCGCGCTTCAGGTTTCCCAATTCATTTGAATGATCTTTTGCGAGCGTTTTCTGTAGTCTTGCAACTACAGGAGTGCTGTTTATGTTTTCACATGTCAGCATCCAAGACTTTCTTTTAGATTTTCGTATTTCGTTGTTGTACTCAGTCAGGGCTTTCCTGTACTGAGTCCAATCTCCCGTTTGTTTCGCTCTATTGAACATTTTACGAGAAAATTTTCTAAGGCGATCCAGTTTAAAGTTCCACCATGGCACGTCTCTAGTAGAAGACGATTGTATGGTGGGACAACTTCCATTAAAGGAATTGATGATACTTTCATTTACCCTTTGAGAAAATGATTCCAACTTTTGGGTTGAATCAATAGTTTCTCCCATAGTAAATGAATGCGTATTCAACAATTCTACATATTGATCCCAGTTTGTCCTCCTGGGATTTCTAAATGCGGTTCTAGAGTAATCTCCACCACTCCAATTGAAGATTATGTGTTTATGATCAGATAGAGAAATCTCATCTGACACGTGCCAGTTTGTGATCTTGTCAAAGATTGCAGCATTGCACAGTGTTAGATCCAAGACCTCTTGTCTGATTACATTTGAGAAAGTAGGTTTATCACCATTATTGCAAATGTCTATATTGTTGGAAGACAGATACTCTAATAGTGACTCACCTCGACTGTTAATATCCGTACTACCCCAAACCGTGTGATGCGCATTGGCGTCACAGCCAATGATAAACGATTTGTTGTTTTCTTTACAGAATTGAACAAATGATGCGATCTCAGGAGGAGGTACCTCAGGAACATCACCAGGAAAGTAAGCTGAAGCCACAGCGATCTCAGTTTTACCTCTAGTGGTTGGTACCTCTACCATGACCGCAACAATGTCCTTTCTGATAAACTCTGTAATAGGATAGCATTTTAACGTTTTGCGTACTAAGACAGCGGTTCTGGGAGAATCTTGTTGCTCATCATAAAATAGTTTACTATTTTGTGTCAGAACACCAAGAATCTTTCGTTTATTGGACCACGGCTCTTGAATAAGCGCCACTTCCAGTCCTTCTTTTTTAAACCTTCGACTCAACACAGCAGAAGCACCTTTTGCGTGATGAAGGTTTACCTGTACGAACTTAATTCCTGCCATAAAAAAAAAAAATTTCATTTACCCACTTTTATTAAGCCTCGGAATTGAGACGTAAGAAAAGTGGCCGATTATCCCGGAGACAAATAAGGTCCACTGCGTCATTGCTCCATTTAACACAGTAAGGGCAACATACTGTGGAGGGTGCCCTGGTACTCCACAGGCTCCGTTCACGGTTAAATTTTTATTAGACCCCCCTAACCATTCATTCCTAGGCACGGTACGCTTAACACCATGAATTAGGGGTCGCTTGTTTGGTGGACTTTTACCACCGGATTAGGCAATCCGTAGTGATATTCTTAGCCAGTTGAGGTAACTGCTACCGCCACTACACGGCTATCTAGGCTAATCGGGAATAGAAATTAATATTGATGATCAACTTCTTTAGAGCCCGAACAGCCGACAATCTCCCAGGGATAGTTCCTGTTGGGAATATGCAATACTGTTTCCTCTCAGTGTGGCATTCGACGAGATCGAAGGCGAGATCAACCCTGCGAAAAATTCCTGGGGGGGGCCTGGCGGATTCTGCGGGGGTCTGGCCCCCCCTCTAGTTACGCCAATGCTCAAAGTACTGAGCAGATGTTGCTCAGCATCCGGAGCAGGTTTTGTTCAGCATCCTGAGCAGGATTTGTTCAGCATTTGCAGGTTTTGCTCAGCATCCTGAACAGGATTTGCTCAGAATCCTGAGCAGGATTTGCTCAGAATCCTGAATAAGACTGCAGGTTTTGCTCAGCATCTTGGACAGGATTTGCTCATAATCCTGAGCAGGATGTGCTCAGAATCCTGAGCAGGGTTTGCTCAGAATCCTGAACAGGAACTGCCCAAAATCCTGAGCAATATTTGCTCAGAATTCTGAGTAGGTTGTGCTCAGAAGCCTAAGCAGAATTTGCTCAGAATCATGAGCAGAATTTGGTCAGAATCCTGAGCAGGATTTGGTCGGAATCCAGAGCAGGATTTGGACGGAATCCAGAGCAGGATTTATTCAGAATCCTGAGAAGGAGCTTCTTAGAGTTCTGAGCAGGATCTGCTAAGAATCCTGAACAAGATCTGCTTAGAATCCTGAGCATGATTTTCTCAGAATCTTGAGCAGCG
The DNA here is from genome assembly GCF_035046485.1 of Aedes albopictus. Taxonomy (NCBI): domain Eukaryota; kingdom Metazoa; phylum Arthropoda; class Insecta; order Diptera; family Culicidae; genus Aedes; species Aedes albopictus. Next base: position 349,313,522 of record NC_085138.1, read on the forward strand.
GTTTCTCAGAATCCTGAGCATGATTTTCCTAGAAACTTGAGCAGCATTTGCGCAGATCCTAAACAGGATCTGCTCAAAATCCTGAGAAGGATTTGCTCAGAATCCTGAGCAGGATTTGCTTAGAATCCTGAGCGGGATTTACTCAAAATCCTGAGCCGGATTTGCTCAGAATCCTGAGCAGGGTTTGCTCAGAATCCTGAGCAGGGTTTTTTCACAATCCAGAGCAGGATCTGCTCAGAAACCTGAGCAGGATCTGGTTAGAATTCTGAAAAGAATTTGCTCAGAATCCTGAGCAGGATTTGCTTAGAATCCTGAGCAGGATTTACGCAGAATCCTGAGCAGGATTTGCTCAGAATCCTGAGCAGGATGTGCTTAGAATCCTGAGCAGGACTTACTCAAAATCCTGAGCAGGATTTGCTCTGAATCCTGAGAAGGATTTGCTCTGAATCTTGAGCAGGATCTGCTCAGAATCCTGAATAAGATCTGCTCAGAATGCTGAGAAGATCTACTCCAAGTCCTGAGCAGGTGTTGCTCAGCTTATGCAGGTTTTGCTAAGCATCTTGGACAGGATTTGCCTATAATCCTGAGCAGGATGTGCTCAGAATCATGAGCAGAATGGTCAGAATCCTGAGCAGGATTTGGTCGGAATTCCGAGCAGGATTTTCCCAGAATCCTGAGCATGATTTTCTCAGAATCTTGAGCAGCATTTACTCAGAATCCTGAGCATGATTTTCCTAGAAACTTGAGCAGCATCTGCTCAGAATCCTGAGCAGGATCTGGTCAGAATCCTGAAAAGAATTTGCTCAAAATCCTGAGCAGTATTTGCTCAGAATCCTGAGCAGGATTTGCTCAGAATCCTGAGCAGGATTTGCTCAGAATCCTGAGCAGGATTTGCTCAGAATCCTGAGCAGTATTTGCTCAGAATCCTGAGCAGGGATTGCTCAGCATCCTGAGCAGGATTTGCTTAGGATCCTGAGCAGGTTTTACTCAGAATCCTGAGCAGGATTTGCTCAGAATCCTGAGCAGGATCTGGTTATAATTCTGAAATGAATTTGCTCAGAATCCTGAGCAGGATTTGGTCGGAATCCAGAGCAGGATTTGCTCAGAATCCTGAGCAGGGTTTGCTCAGCATCCTGAGCAGGATTTGCTCAGAATCCTGAGCAGGATTTGCTTAGGATCCTGAGCAGGTTTTACTCAGAATCCTGAGCAGGATTTGCTCAGAATCCTGAGCAGGATCTGGTTAGAATTCTGAAATGAATTTGCTCAGAATCCTGAGTAGGATTTGCTTAGAATCCTGAGCAGGATTTGCTCAGAATCCTGAGCAGGGTTTCTTCACAATCCAGAGCAAGATCTGCTCAGAAACCTGAGCAGGATCTGGTTAGAATCCTGAAAAGAATTTGCTCAGAATCCTGAGCAGGATCTGCTCAGAAGCCAGAATAAGATCTGCTCAGAATCCTGAGAAGAATCTACTCGCATTTGCAGGTTTTGCTCAGCATCTTGGACAGGATTTGCTCAGAATCCTGAACAGGAACTGCTCAAAATCCTGAGCAAGATTTGCTCAGAATTCTGAGTAGGTTTTGCTCAGAATCCTGAGCAGAATTTGCTCAAAATCATGAGCATGATTTTCTTAGAAACTTGAGCAGCATTTGCTCAGAATCCTGAACAGGATCTGCTCAGAATCCTGAGCATGATCTGGTCAGAATCCTGAAAAGAATTTGCTCAAAATCCTGAGCAGCATTTGCTCAAAATCTTTAGAAAAATCTGCTCAAAGTCCTGAGCAGGTTTTGCTCAGCATCCTGATCAGGGTTTTCTCAGAATCCTGAACAGGATTTGCTCAGAATCCTGAGCGAGATCTGCTCAGAATTCTGTGTAGGATTTACTCTGAATTCCGAGAAGGATCTATTCAAAGTTCTGATCAGGTTATGCTCAGCATACTGAGCAGGATTTGCTCAGGTTCCTGAGCCCTTAGGCCGCATCTACTCAGAATCTTGAGAAGGATCTTCTCCAAGTCCTGAGCAGGATTTGCTCCGAATCCTGAGCAGGCTGTGCTCAAAGTCCTGAGTAGGTTTTACTCAGCATCCTGAGCAGGAGTTACTCAGAATCTTCATCAGGATTTGTTAAAAATCCTGAGCAGGTTTTGCCCTGCATCCTTAATAGAATTTGCTCAGAATCCTGAAAAGGATTTGCTCAGAATCCTGAGCAGGATTTGCTCAGAATCCTGAGAAGGATCTACTCAAAGTCCTGAGCAGGTTTTGTTCAGCATCCTGAGCAGGATTTGCTCAGCATCCTGAGCAGGATTTGCTCAGGATTTACAGGTTTTGCTCAGAATCCTGAGCAGGATTTGCTCTGAATCCTGAGAAGGATTTGCTCTGAATCCTGAGCAGGATCTGCTCAGAATCCTGAGAAGTATTTGCTCAGAATCCTGAGCGGGATTTTCAAAGTCTTGAGAAGGATTTGCTCAGAGTTCTGAGCCGGATTTGCTCATAATTCTGAGCAGAACTTGCTGAGAGTCCTGACTAGAATTTGCCCTTATTTTAGTTAAGGATTTGCACAGAATTCTTAGCAGGATTTGCTGCTCAGAATTATGAGATTCTAAAACTTTTCCGCCCTAATTGCTCCCTAAGAAAAGCATCAAAACAAGTTCACACCCAAGACTTCCCAGCAAACGCCAGTCGTAATCCTTTGAAGGATTCCCGGAGCTTAACGTGTGGCATGGCATTAGCAGCAGCAATTATGCCGCGTGAAAGATGCCAGCAGCAGCGGTCCCATGCTTGGTTAAACTACTCCGGCACGGACCAGAGGACACAGTCCGTTCGAACCGGGACCGACCAGCGGCAGGACTCGTCATCCGGGGTAATTAAAAGCGTACGAGCGAATGCGCTTGCCGCAAGTCAAACACACACATTCACGATCTCGCACAGTGTCTAATTAGAGAGCGCCTGGTCTGGCCGGACCGGTTGCTTTCGCTAGAGTTTCCCGGAAAATCCACACCCATCCTGGACCGAGGATCGATGCACGATGAGGGAACGGCCACGGCGACGACGGCGGCATCATTTATTACAATTACTTGTAAAACCACCGCCAACCGGTCCGTCGAAGAAGAAGAGCTGCAGGAGTTGGTTATCCGCTTGGTACAACCGCTCCTACAACGCACCGCACAGCCGAAGATGAGGCACTTTCCCACTATCCGTGGGCTGCTGGTGGAAATCCGAAGGATTTCAAGAGGATTTTCCTCGGGAAAATAGCTTGTAATTATTGAATTACCTCTAATGGGGTTAAAATTGGTGGGTATCGTTTTGTTCGAGTACCTAACTAGGTACCCTCGCAGGGAAAATTTACAATTAATTCGGTGCTGCTTTGAGTTTGTAATCCGGATATATGCAGTAGGGCCAGTTGTGATACAATACTTTGGTGTTGGAAAATTTCCCGCAGACGCGAAAGCATACTCTTCTAGGTTATTATAGGTATTGTTTTATGATACATCATTGCAGATTAGAGAGCTTCACGAAGGTTTAAAGGTGTGTTAAAGACTAGCCACATTAACCCATTTTTTTACGACAGATAAATATTTTTAACTTATTATTTGCATAAACTACCAAAGAGGGAAAATTCAAACAAATAATCAATTCAACCACAACAACATTAACTCTAATAATTACAAGCCTCTCCATACAAACCGTTTCTTAAATCGCTCAACTCCTGATGCCTTGGATTGTGATAAAGCAAATCTGCTTCAGCTTTTCTGGCTTTCCGGACCGCAAAATTGCTCACAAACACACCGCCGGGGGCCGGAAACTCGTAATAAATTCAAGCGACAAATTGAAGAAAAACCAAAACCAAGGGAAACCGAGAACCGAAGCAGAAGCTTATCTCCCTCACACACAACTGAAACTTTCGTTATCGTCCTCGTCGTCGTCGTCGTCGTCGTCGTCGTCGAAGCCACTACCGACATCGCTGGTCGAAAACACACTTCATTCCGTCCTACCCAAACTCCCCGGTCACCTCCGTCGGAAAGAAAAAAGTGCATTCCCACAGAGTTGGAGTTACTTGCCTCGGGCAGAGCTACTGCTTCCTACTTCGTGACTTTCATCCCCGTCGTCCGTCGTCTTCTTCTTCCCGGTTCGGGTGTTTGTGGGTGACACTTTGTCTGAAAATATTTATGTGACCCCTCTCTCTCTCGAGCTTCTCTGCTGGGGCGGACTTCTAGGGGCGAGCGCAGCGCAAGTTCGTAATGTAGTTATGTGTCACCATTTTCGGCGAGGGCCATAAATTTTGCCATACTCACATATTCCGTACTTTCTCCGCAGAAGCATACGCGTCGTCGTTGTTGGCGTCGTAGGGTGTTTGGATGGAGCTGCACCACACGCTGGAAATGTGCTTTTCGCAGAGATAGTTTTAAATGGAGTTTGTCGTAGAAAAAGACTCAAGTAGCTCTCAAATTATCCTTGAGTTCTCGGAAGCCTATCTTCACCTGTAAAGAGTACAGTAATTTTAAAAAGTCTGTGGAAAACATTGTCAAGTTCAACGTATTAAGTGCTACATACGAGGTCATTTAAGCAACACTTTCAAAACTTACTACATATAAATATTCAAAACCTCAATTTAAGGGATGAAAATCATAACAGAAGCAGTCTTAAAAGCAGGTGCCTTATAAACTTTTACTTTGTATAATAAATCAGATTACCCAGATTCCGGCAATATGCTCTTAATTGAATTTTCCCGATTTCCATGTGAGAGCCCACTTTGATCCCTAACCAAATCAACAGAATACCGATTTACATCGAATTACAATTCAAATTTTGTCTGTTTCGACACAAAAAATCCCGCACTCTTCAAGGCGATAAATTCAGCCCATCACCGTGCGCATTGATGCGTGGCACAACAGCACCCACACATCGATGACGTTATTTGTCACTGTAGTACCCCTTTCGCTTTCCACATGACCGTTCAATCACAGACAAGCAGACGTGCGATCTACAAGATTTTCATAAATCCTGCTTTACACGAAAAAGCACAGTGCTAATATTATTACGCCTGAAAGTTATGCAACTAGCGAACTGTGCCGCATCACCTTCTGAATAATAAACACACTATCTATCACCGTTCACCTGGCTTCCACGTTCCAACGTGATCCCTCTTTTTTTTTATAGAAAGAGGAAATCTGCTTCTACAGATACCCGAGAGGTGGGTCCTCGGGTTATGTGGGGTCGACACTAAAACCTCTTTCTCTCTTCTTCCTTACCTTCGCGGTACGTCCGTTAGGGATGACTTCGTACAATGAGTACACTCTAATGGTAAGCGTTCCACCTGCTACCGCCTTAAGTTGTTCGCTCTTCCCCGGAGGCTCGGGCCCTGGCTAGGACATAGACTACCCGTTGGGCTTAAGGGCGGACGGGACGGTCGAGGAAATATCCGCCATTGCTTTGTTGCTATTAAGATGGTAATCTCAGATTCTACTTCATATAATGGAACAAAAATCTATCATTGTGTATGCTCACTTGCAGTGCATATGCTGATTGTTTTTCAGCCTCATCTGTGCGATAGAAATCGAGATTACCATCTTCAAAATCGCGAGGCAAATTGTTAGAAAGAGAGGGAAGATAGGAAAAATAACACAGCGTCCCGATTCACCTTAAGCTCCTGGATGGGGAGGGGGAGCCAACTCAACTAGCTGTTGTTCGGCTCGCCATTTTCTCTGTAGTTCAAGGATGATTCGAGATACCGTGGAAGAAACGGCATCCCACTTGTCCTCCCCCGTACACATCCTTTCAACCATGTTGTCGGGAGTGATGTCTCTACCGCATACCTCCTGCATACTCGACCTTTGCTCCACGAAGCGTGGGCATTCAAAGAGCACATGCTCCGCGGTCTCGTCGCAGTCTGCACACTCCGGACATGTAGGAGAACCAGCATGTCCGAATCTGTGCAGATACCACCTAAAGCACCCATGGCCTGACAGAAATTGTGTCAAGTGAAAATTCACCTCGCCATGGGGCCTGCTCGTCCACTTGAACACGCTCGGTATGAGCCTGTGTGTCCAACTGCCCTTGCTGGAGGATGTCCAATCCCTCTGCCATTTCATCATGGACGATGTTCTGGCAATCCGTCTCGCGCCTCTTGTGCCGCGTCTCGCGAAGCACTCCTCGTCCTCTGACACCACAAGTGCTATGGGCATCATACCCGCCAGCACGCATACCGCGTCCTTTGACACCGTACGGTATGCGCTGATGACCCTAAGGCCCATCAACCTGTGTGTATTTTCGAGCCGCTCTACGTTTCGCTTGACCTCTAGTGCGCTCGACCATGCAGCGGCACCATACCGTAGTATGGAGACCGCTACTGTCGCGAGAAGTCTACGCTTACTCGAGGCAATTTCCGAGCTATTTGACGTTATCTTCGATAATGCCGTAATCGCCATGCTCGCCCTCTTGCAAGCATATTCCACGTGGCTGCCAAAGTTCAGCTTATCGTCGATCATGACTCCGAGTTGCTTCAATGAGCGTTTGGAGTTGATCTCACACCCGCCTGTGGTGACCACCGCATGTTGTTCAGACTTGCGATTGTTCACCACCACCACCACGGTGGTGGTCTTGTGGTGTGCGAGTGCCAGCTGACGTGACCTCATCCAGTCTTCGATTATGCCAATTGCATGCGCCGCTGTCAGTTCCACTTCCTCTATCGACTCGCCGCATAGCGTGAGGGTAATGTCATCAGCAAAGCCAACCAGCTTTACGCCCGGTGGAAGTGTGAGCCTCAATACGCCATCGTACGCCGCGTTCCATAGTACCGGGCCCATGGGCATCCTGCAGGATTGACCCTTGTGGTACTCCCGCGGTGATTTTGTACCTCTTTTCACCCTCATCCGTGTCATAGAGTAGCACCCTATCCTGGAAATAGCTCTCCAGTATCCGGCGTAAACTATCTGGGACTCCTAGGTGTTGCATGGCGCATTCAATGGCCGCCCAACTGACGCTATTGAACGCATTCTTCACATCCAACGTGACTACCGCGCAGTAACGAATTCCTCTACGCTTATGCTGGAGCGCTATCTCGGCCGTTTTCGTTACGGCCTTAATAGCGTCCACCGTCGATCGACCCTTTCGGAAGCCAAACTGGTTATCCGAGAGCCCAGAGTCATCTGGTTTCTCGGTATAGACCAGTAGCCTCGACAGGATGATTCGTTCCAACAGTTTCCCGGAGGTGTCCAGTAGGCAGATAGGTCTGTATGCCGACGGGTCGCCGGGTGGCTTCCCGTGTTTGGGCAACAGAACCAATCTTTGCCTTTTCCACCTCTCCGGAAATTCGCCTCTGTCCAGGCACATCTGCATAGCCATTCTGAACATATCAGGGCATGCCTCGATGGCCGACTTGGTGGCTAACGTCGGGATACCGTCCGGACCCGGAGCCTTGTTCAACTTGAGCGACTTCGCAATTTCGATGAGCTCATCGTTCGTCACTGGGGCTACCTCCCCCTGGTCTATTCGGCCAGGAGGGGTGGCAGCTCATGGTCTTGTATCGTGGCGTGGGAACAACGCTTCCACGATCCTCTGTAGCATCACGGGTGAACGTTCCGGGGGCGCAGACGCTCCTTTCGTTTTGGTCATGACTACCCTGTAGGCATCGCCCCAGGGTGTCGTGTTGGCTGCCTGGCAGAGATTTTCGAAACACGCTCATTTTCGTGCCTTAATCTCTTTGCTCAGTGCCAGTTTAGCCGCCCTATAGGCCTCACCTCTTTCCGCTCTACCCTCATCGGTACGAGCTCTTTGCATCCTCCTCCTCGCTCTTAGACAGGACGCTCTGAGCTCTGCGATTTCAGGACACCACCAGTATACCGGTTTTCGTCCATTCCTGGGTAGCGCACGCCTAGGCATCGCGGCATCGCATGCACGGCCCAAAGATCCGACTAGATCATCACTGGACAGATCGTCGATGTTAGGCTCCATACGCAACCTTTCGACGAATGACGCCTTATCGAAGCGCGAAGTCAGCCATCCTCGATGGTTGTCTATGACCTTCGGCTGCGTCCTCCTTCCACCATGTTCCACCCTATATTGTACCGCCAGGTGGTCACTGTGCGTGTACCCATTATCGACCCTCCAGTCTGAGCTAGGGTTTAAACCCAGGCTCCAGAAGGTCACGTCAATGATGGACTCTGCACCGATCCTACTGTAGGTCATTTTTTCACCGACGTTCGCGACATCCACATTCAGCCTTGCCATGGCTTCGAGTAGTGCCCAGCCTCTCGTGTTAGTCGATCGACTACCCCACTCAATCGCGCAGGCGTTGAAGTCTCCGCCGATGACCAAGGGACTCAACCCTACTAGCGCGTTTGTTAACGCGTCCAGCATTGCTGAGAACTGGTCTATCGGCCACCTGGGTGGGGCATAACAACTACAGTAGTACACCCCATTTATCTCCGCTATTGCGAAGCCCTCGTGCGACCTAGAAATTATTCCCTGGATCGGGAAACGACTGGTTGTACAGATCGCCGCTAGCTTAGCCTTATCCGCTACCCAGTTCCCGTTGTCGGGTGGGATGCGGTAGGGGTCAGCTAGCAGGGCGATGTCTGTACTAGACTCCGAGACTGACTGCCACAGCAACTGCTGCGCAGCTTTACAGTGATTCAGGTTTAATTGTGTAACCTGCATTATCGCTTGACACTTCGACCTCCTCGCGTGCCTGGGCATTCAGGCCCGCCCGTCATGTGGCCCTTGTACGCCGTGCAAATCAGGCATTTTGGTGCCGAGTTGCACTCCCTGGCGAAATGGCCTTCTACTCCGCACCTTCTGCAGAGTTTACTCCGGTCCGGGCCTTTGCATGCCCAGGACTTATGTCCTTGCTCGAAGCACTTGAAGCACGCCAGCGGCGGCTCGTGTATGCTGAGCGGGCACACTGACCAAGCTAACTTGACGCTGCCGACTGTTATCGCCTTGTTCGCCTCCCCTACGGGGAGCTTGAAAGTGGCAATCTGCGTACCAGCCGGGCCCTTTCGCAGGTGGATCGATGCGCTTGGTACATCTATATCGCACTGCTGTTTAGGTACGGCTGCGAGCTCCTCTGCGCAGGCGATTTCGTCCAGGTTTTTACACTGGAGAGTTGCCTCCGCTGTTAGAGCTCTTACCTGTACTTTTTCTCCAAGTACTACGTGATCCCTCTGCCATGTCGTAAATGACATAGTAAAGGAAAGACGACTGCCTCTGTTGACGGTTTAGTACACAACCGAATAATTTATTCAACAAACATGACTACTATGATTGATCTAATACTTTCTTAACTACTACGATTGGTTTGTCGTCCTTGACATTCCTCCTCAAACTGATCGTGTCAGAACTCCAATGCTTGAACAGTGCTTCCGGAATGGCATCGTGGATAAACCCATCGTGTGTGAGTGGGTCGGTTTGCTGCTCGTCCGTTAGGATATAGCTAACCTCTTGTTTTTTCATCGCTACACACTCGCATACAAAATGGAATTTGACGTCAGTATGCTTCAGTCGCTTCGCAGAATCAGTTCACTCTATAATGACAATGCATAGTGGGCCAGGACCCAAATTTACAAGGAAATATGCATTCAGAGCTTTCAAATCATTTTTTAGGCAAATATGGTCTTCTACAAAGTTTTCCTAATAATAAGGCTTTCTTTCCAATGCACAATGGGCCACGAGCGGGATCTAGCAAGTAAAAATCTCTGGCGTTTTGAGAGTGCATTTTTTTTTTTTGAGTTGGTGTCTTCGGAGACTTGTATTTATTTTACCTGTACTTTCATGTGATGATGAAAATTAGTTGGTAATTTTGCCGCATAGGTGGAGCTGCGATACTAACTTTTTTTTTTGTTTTACGTCCTAAAGGTTTCCCGTCTTCTGCAAAGTTGTAGAGCGTGCAAAAATAAGTAAAGTCGCCGAAGACATCAAAGTTGTATGACTCCAAATAACAAAAATCTATAGAACCAAATAACAAAATTATACTAAAAATAGTAAAATTTACGAAAAATTCACGTTTTAATTACTATTTTGAATGTTATTTGCAAATGTATCAATTTCAACACTTCACACGTGTTAATCAAAGTAGCCTAGTAAAAATTACCAGGATTTTTACTAGCAGTTTATTCAAAAATTGCAAATTTCGGCAAAATTTGATGCTTGCTTCAAAATATACCACTCAAGATCTATTAGATCTGAAAGTTTGCCGGAGGTATAATTTGGTGTTTTTGAGATATGTTGTTTTTATATATTGATGTTTTTATACCTATATAATTTTGAAAGAGAAGCAATTCTTTATTCCGGAGTTATCGTGCCATTAGATCCTCATGGATCACTTTTCAATTTAGAGTTTAATGTTTACCCAACGCCTTAACTTCTTAAAATTGACGTTTGTGTTCAATTGTTTTGCATCAAATTACGAAATCGACAGTGCTCATACATATATTTATAAGTCTATTGAAAGAAAAAAAAATATAATGGTTTTTTACCCTTTGTGAGCACTGTCGGTTCAATAAATTGATGCGCAAGACAATTGAACACAAAACGTCAATTTTAAGAAATTAAGGCGTTGGTAAACATAAAACTCTCAATTGAAAAGTGGCAGGATAACTCCGGAATAATGAATTGCTTCTCTTTCAAAATTAGATAGGTATAAAAAATATCAATATTTAAAAACAGATATCTCAAAAACACCAAATTATACTTCCGGCAAACTTTCAGATCTAATAGATATATTTTGAAGCAAGCATCAAATTTTGCCGAAATTTGCAACTTTTTGAAAAAAAGTGTTATTTAAAATCCTGGTTATTTTTACTACTTTGCCCAAAAAACCATTTTAAATGTACCGAAAAATTTTAAAGATGGTATCATCACACGCAGGCTACTTTGATTAACACGTGTGAAATGGTAAAATTAAAAAAAAATGCAAAGAACATTCAAAATAGTGATGAAAACGTGAATTTCACGTATATTTTACTATTTTTAGCATAACTTTGTTATTTAAAGTCGTACAACTTTGGCGTCTTCGACGGCTTTACTTATTTTTGCACGCTCTATAACTTTGCAGAAGACGGGAAACCTCTAGGACGTAGAACAAAAAAGTAAGTATCGCACTGCCACCTATGCGGCAAAATTACCAACTAATTTCCATCATCACATAAAAGTACAAGCAAAATAAATACAAGTCTCCGAAGACACCAGCTCAACAAAATGCACTCTCAAAACGCTAGAGATTTTTACTTGCTAGATCCCGCTCGTGGCCCAGTGTGCAATGTACATGAAAATTGGGGTGGTCCATATTTTTAAAGAAATTGCCAACCAAACTTTTTTATATGCAAGAATATCTATATACATTCTTCAGCAAAGTTGTAGGTCTATCAATTTTAAACAAGTTTGCTGAAGACAGTTTTTATGTAGCTTTGAAAGTCGCCCAATAATCACTTATATAGCATTCAAAAACGTGTCGTTTCGTGCGCGGAGACGATCGTTATCTGTTTTGGTTCAAAAGCTATGAGCGTTTTTCTTCAAAATTCATAGTTTTTTTAAGGCGATATTACGGATTAGGACAAAGATAAAAAATATATTTTTTCAGCAATCAACAGAAGAAATATTGTTATAAAACATATCAAAAAATGTCTGTAACTTAAAAAAAAAAGTTGAGAAGCGCCCATTTTTCTAGAAAATCATTAATATCTTTTGAACGGAATGACGTACCAACATTCTCCGCGCACGGAAATGTGCGTTTTTGAAAGCTCTACAAGTGGATCTTTGACGATTTTGATGAGAAATTTGAAATTGAACAGATAGAATGATAAAACGATTTGTTCTATCGCCACCCTATGAAAACTATGGGAAAATGCTCCAAATTTGGTGAAAAGGCTTTTTCGCTTTATCTTTTTGCCTTTCTCGTACACCAAGTGTACTGGAAAGGCTATATGTTCACTCCAAAAATGACTTTTTGATAGAAGGCCCGGAGGGTCGAGCCACATATACCAATCGACTCAGCTTGACGAATTGAGGTGATGTCTGTGTGTGTATGTGTGTGTGTACAAAAATAACTCACGTCACTTTTTGGCAGTAAACCTCAACCGATTTTAATGAACGACGGTTCATTCGACGCGGAATGTGGTCCCATTATTTCCTATTGAAAATGGTTCAGATCGGTCCAGCTGCTTCGGAGTTATGGCCATTTAGGTGTTCCGGACCGGTACCCCTGGAAGGGGCCAGACATGAAAATGCAACAAACCCATGCATGTCACCCATCAAACCACGGCATTTTCCATTATCTGATGAACGGTAAGCAGGAAAATAGTCTCAGACCATATCTGAACCGGCAGTGTTCCGGAACCGGTTCTGGGTGCCCCGCCGGAAGAGGCCAAATATAAATTTGACCATAACCCATTCATGCGACACGTCAAACAGCGGCATTTTCGGTAACCTGATAAACGGTTAGCAGGAATAGTATCAGACCACCGGTAGTGTTCGGGAACCGGTTCCGGATGTCCCCCCTGGAAGTGGCCAAATATAAAAGAGAACCAAACCCACGCATGCGACATATCAAACAGCGGTATTTTCGATAACCTGATGAACGGTTAGCAAGAAAATAGTCTCAGACAATAGCTGAACCAGCCGTGTTCCGGAACCGTGTCGCACCGAAAATGGCCTTATATAAAAGAGAACCAATCTCATGCATGCGATACAACAAATAACGGCTTTTCCGAGAACCTGATGACTGGTTATCCAGGAAGTAGGCAGAGACCACATTATGAACTGCCGGTAGTGCCGGAACCAGTTCCGGGTATCCCTCTATGCATGCGACACAGCAAAGCGCGGCTTTTTTGATAACATTATGAACGTTAGCAAGCATATAGGTTCAGACTATACAGGGTGTTAGGTTCGTGAAAGCAATTTTTTAAGGAGTGATAGAGGATCAAAAATGATGAAAAAAATTCTACGCACATGGTCAAATCTCAACCGTTACGTAGGAATTGAACTTTACATGTGTTTTACTTTGCTTGCCTCAAACTGGCTATAACTTGAACATGGTCAAACTTGTCGCAGCTTTTTAACGTTAATTCGAAAAATTATTAAATTTCCCACCAAAACGTTCTTTGAATTTATTGGTTTAGTTAAATAACTTAGTTTTCTAGAGCAAATAAGTTCGTTTTTGTAAATTATCTTTGAAAAATGCGTAATAAATTTGAATTTTCTCTTAGCACTTTTTTGCACACTGGTGCCACTGGAACTAGCGCACGTTGGTATCTCGTTTTGCACCGCGCATACAGTCTTGATCACCTGCCGAACCACAGCAACTGTACGTATGAAATAAAAGGACAACGCCGCCGATACGCGGTGCAAGAAAATAAAAGTTTGCACTCATGAACCTAACACCCTTATTAGGTTAGAGACTAACGGTAGTGTTCCGGAACCGGTTTCGTGTGTCCCGATGGAAGAGGCCAAATCTGAAAGTGAACCAAACCCATGCATATGACACCTCAAATCACGGCTTTTTAGGTAACATTATTAACAGTTGATAAGAAAAAAATTCTCAGACCATATCATATGGCTTTTTTTTATAGTCTGGTAAACGTTGGGTAAGTTTAAAAGCGAAATAATGGACAGTCTTCATATATGCAAGAGAAAAAAAAATAATTTGATGCATCTAAAATGTATGTGCACAATTTGGGTTCATAAGGAGGTCAAATTTACATGAATCGTATTAAGCGTATAACAGTGCTGAAAAATTCATTTCGTCATATCTAAATTCAATCACTTACAGCTCATTTTAGAAGCTGAACCTGAGAATATGGTATATGAAAAACTTGTGCGGCTAGACCAGTTCTGCAAGAAAGTCACGGAAAAACCGCAATCTTTCGAATATTTAAGGTAAATGTCACGGACTACCTTTGAAAAATGCCAAATGATATTCACCGTGAATATCATTGGCATTTTTCGAAGTTAGTCCGTGACATTTACCTTAAATATTCGAAAAATAGCAGTTTTTCCGTGACTTTCTCGCAGAACTGGTCTAGCCGCACAAGTTTTTCATATACCATATTCTCAGGTTCAGCTTCTAAAATGAGCTGTAGGTGATTGAATTTAGATATGACGAAATGAATTTTTCATCACTGCCGCATAAGTGTTCCCAGGATCGGCTAATGTCGGCGTAAAGATCATGAGTACATATTCTACGAGAAAGGCACTATCACTACTAGGTGGATTAATCTGGGTTTTTATCATTTTCTAGCGAATATTTAAGCAAGAAATAATAAAAATCCCAAACGTAATGTAAATAGTGGCCTGGTTTCAGCGAGAATTGTCCATCTATGTATTTTCCTACAGCAGGCTCAAAGATACTCTGTATCTAGTTTGTTGATTTGCCGACGGATTTTCGAAATTAGTCAAGGTGTTCCGTCAGTATGTCTGTGATTCCCAGTACAGGCATATACACACACGGCATTGATTCGATCAGCATCGCGGAAAAATGCTGCCATTTTTTTTTTTTTGCTTAATGCGTGCCACCAAGTAGCGTAAAAAAGTCGTTTACCAACCGACCCAGCCAGATAGCAATTTACATAACAATCAACATGACTAGAGGACTAGCAGCAACGGCAGCGACGACATTGACTTGACGTGAATATCTGAGTGGCATTTTTTTTTTTCGACAGTGTCTTGATGTCTACTTCGTACAGAGCACGGTACGCAATATTGACATGATGCTGTTGCCGCGTGCGATTTAAAAAATTTCTGACAGTTTTATCAAAGGTCATTTCCAACATTTTATTAACAGTTCATCAAGATAATTGTTTCGGGGGTTTATCAGATATAAATGCAAGTACCTATTGTTTAATTCTATCTTCATGCATTTCATCACAGTATTTTCCATACTGTACACTCAGCGAAGTTAGCTACCGAAATTCATCAAAATACCTTATGAAATTTAGCCATAACTGTAAAGTATGGATGCCATAAGAATACTATCAAATTTTCGTGATTTGTGCCAACGTAAGAACCGTAACGACATTCAATGCCATAAGAATACCTTATGAAAATTGATGGTGCTTGTTATGAGCTTATTACATAAGATAAACTTATGAAAAGAGCAGAAAAATCGTTAAATGATGCAGACTGGAATCGATCCATGAACGTCGAGATCACTGAGCACGTGCCCAACCCACACGGCTATCGACGCTTGAGAACGCTGACGCGTATAAAAGCCGAAAGCCAAGCTGTGAGTCGGTTCTGCGTCATAAAGCGACCTTATGAAAATCATTCTAATCGTTATGAATTGTTTAAAGGCCATTTCATAAGTTAGACCCTATGATAATCTTAGGTTTATTTGCCTGAGTGTACTGCTTCCGCTGAAAATGCAATTTTCGATTTGAAAAGCAGACCTCGTACAATACGAATCCACGTCACTGTGCCTATCCGCGTCCGCATTCGCGAGTTTGCCCTCCGCCAATAGAATTTCGAGCGATGTGCGTCATGGCTCATCTGGCCCGGAAGCCAAATTCCCACAACCCCTTGGTATCCACCCCCACGACTTGCACCGAATGAATGGCGTCCATAGAAGACAATGTCACCAGAATGACAGCAACAGAAAAAAACACCAAAGCACCGAGGACGAAATTATGAATAAAATTATATCCACATCCGGAGAAAATCGTTGTCGCTCTCTCTATTGTTTCAGCCGGGCAATCGTCTTCATCTTCGTCGTCATTTCGGTTGTCGTCGCCACCGTAACGATGCTTCCATTCCGCCATTTCTATTATAATAATGTTGCTTTTTGCCCCACTTGGCGACCGGAAAACGCGAGGCAAGAAAAAAGTTTAATCCTCCCATCAAGGCCGGAAACCTTTAACGGCCTCTTGTCATCGTCTTCACTGTGACTTCATAGCCACTATGATGGTGACGACAATGTCTTGTCCGAAATTGAAGACGACTCCCTCCGGTATCTCGCTGCATTGCTGCTAGCTGCTGTGTAACAATCACACTCGTGGGAATTTTTAAATTCGATTCAAAACTAATGAGGATGTTTCGGTCTCTCTCTTTCTATCTCTATTGCAGAATGTCCGCCCGCGATGGACGGCATGGAGCGGTTTGCCTGTCCGACGCCCGACCGGCAAGGCCGGTATCGGTGTATAGACGACCACGTGCTCTGCGACGGGTTCATCGACTGTCCGGAGGGCGAGGACGAGGACCGGCAGGCGTGCATGTTCTACAAAACGGTAAGTGACTAGTCAAATGACTTTATTGAGCATGTTTAACCCTCCTAAGATGTTACGCTAGGCCCACCACACTGGCGTAGTGCATGTTCAGCGAGCCTATATGGGTCATATTGACCCCAACATCATACAAGGGTTAAGAACAGCAAGAATATAAGTGCAGCATAACTTTCACTCCACATACAATTCAGCCAGAAATATTTCGAAAATACCAGCAGTTGTCAACCTACCAAATGCCAATTTGTATGAAGTAGTATTATATCGTCTAAGGCCATAATTTCAGAGGTCTATATATCGCATTTTTCCGTGGCATTAGTCCTATGGTACATATAATTTTAAATATAACGCATCCAAGTTGAAACGTCACTAAAAAGCCATTCCAAGCCCTGAAATCCCTTAAAACAATTCTAAAACCACCTCAAATATCCTAAAACTTTACTGAAACCCACTGGAAATCCCTGAAACCTCCCTGGAAACTAATATCACTCATAAAACACCCTAAAACCTTCCTAAAACGCCCCTGAAACCCATATAAATGCTTCTAAGACCGCCCTGAAACCTGCTTAACCTTCTTCGTGCATTGGCTGATGCTCACCACGTTGACATAGTACACGATCAGCATGCTTGTCACTAGAGTTAAATGCTCATGAAAACCTTTCGAACCGTAAAATAATCAAAATTGATAAAATGCTCCTGAAACCTTTGACCTCTCTAAAAGCCGCTGAAAACTTCTGAAACGCTCCCGAAGCCCATTTAAACAACCTGAAAAGACACTAAAACCTGTTGAAACACCCTGAAACTTCCAAAAACTTTCCTGAAAACGTTTGAGTGGCCTGAAAAGGGCCACAAAATGCCCCCTGAAACGCTTCTGAAACCCCATGAAATGCACCTGAGTTCCCTCGGAAATACCTTAAAACTCATTTGGGGCCAAGATCGTTTATCGCAAACGATCAAACATGGTGTGCTGCCTCGTAACAGCCAGCGTGTGCGGCGCGCACAGAGTTTCGAGCCGCACCCTATTTTTGGTTACGGAACCAAAGCTGATGCTGTAATCCATCATAGATCGTGCTCGTAGCTGAAAACAATATTTTCACTGCACGCCAAACGTGGGATGCTAACATAAGGCTGAATTTCAAAAGGCTGAATGCACAAAAGGCTGAATTTGCGAAAATGCAGGAAAGGAGTTATAGAACTTCTTCTTCTTCTTCTTTTTTATGGCGTAACGTCCCAACTGAGACAAAGCCTGTTTCTCAGCTTACGCATTTCTACAGTTATTAATATAGAGCCTTCTCTGTCAATGATCACTTTGCATTTGTATATCGTGTGACAGGCAAGAAGATACTTTATGCCCACGGTAGTCAAGGAATTTTCCATTACAAAAAGTTCCTGGCATGAGCGAGAATGGAACCGGTCACTCTCAGCATGACTACCCGTTCGCTTGCCATATCGGCTACATATATGAGCCCTAGTCATAGACTGTGCTTAGTGAAGAGGCTAATGATGTATACCAACGAACATAAAAAATGACTGATGATATTTCAATCGGAGATTTTTCCTTCTTTGAACATGAGCTATTCTTTCGAGTCATGCTGTTGAGATTGGTTGCCATGACAGCTGCCAACAATGTCATCAGAGATTTTCCCTTCTTTTAAACATATGCTATTCTTTGGAGAAATACTATCATAAGTCCTGTTCAACGACGCAGGTTGAACTTGCTCGAAGTTGCTGCATCTCGCTTTTACCCATTTGTCATCACAGCAATTTTTATTGTGTTTGGAAATTAAATATTTTATCTGTGAGATTTTTTCTTTTCTACTATGCTACATTTTTTGACCACTTTGTGCAACTTCAAATTTTAATCATCTAGTTTACAGAGCCCTATTTTTTAACTTTTACTAGAAACATCAACAGAATTGGTATTATTTGCTTCGTTAGCATGTTTACTATAAGAGCTAGAAGAAACTTATTTGGATATTGTGCTTAAATAGAAATGGCAGTTAATCGTTAGTGTATTCATAATTTCTGAAACAGTCTATAGCATGGGATTGTTAGCGCGGACAAACAGTCCTAACGATTCCCGCTGTAATACATAGTCACGGAAACATGTTCGCCTAATGACAAAAAAATAGTTTGGCCAACCATTAACCAATGAGCGGTAGTGTGCGTCAAATGTCAAGCTCAAGCAAACCAATACAAGTGCCAGGGCTGGTCGGCCAACTAGCAAATTTTCAAAAAGACAGTGTACGATATGGATAATAAGAGTGTTATGTCTGTTTGTCTGTGATGTTAGTGTTGGGCTGGTCTTCAGCATGACTGCTTATGTGCTCGTCGTTTGAGAACTAGTCGAATCATTATTTCAGCCTTATGTTTTTTCAGCCTTTTGATATTTTCAGCCTTTCGTTATTCAGCCTTTTGTAATTCAGCCTTTTGTTATTTCAGCCTTTTGTGTTTCAGCCTTGTGTACGTAACCCCCAAACGTAATTGTGTCACTACTGTTCCAAGCTACACAAATTCTTCAACAACTTCAAGAACATCTCCGTCAACCAGGCACCAAAATTATCTCTATCAATTATCATTATCACTCCTATCTTTTGATAGTATCAACTGATACTATCAGTAGGGGCACTGATAGAGATACTATCAATTTTTTTAAACTGATGGATAGAAGATAGAATAATTATCTCTATCAGCTGATAGAAGGTTACTGATACTATCAGCATTTTTACTATCAAGGATAGACGTGGTCTATCTCTATCATCTATCTTTAGAAAAAAGATACTATCAGAAAAATTCTATCATTATCTCTATCTATCCTATCATTGATAGAAAAAACCGGAACATAAATCTTCCGCATAGTGGGAAAAAATTGAATAAAAAATATTAACCTAAAATAAAATATTGGTTTTAATCAACAATTTTTATCTTCCGGACACCAAAAAACGAGTTCCGCCGCCATTTTGAAATCCAAGATGGCGGCCATCGGATTTCCAAAATTGTTATAAATCCATGCAATATGGGTATTTTCGGAATGGGCTCGAAGAGTAGAAGTCGAAAATCGATGTCCGCCGCCATTTTGAAATCCAAGATGGCGGCCATCGGATTTCTAAAAATGTTGTAAACCCATGCAATATGGGTATTTTCGGAATGGGCTCGAAGAGTAGAAGTCGAAAATCGATGTCTGGCGCCATTTTGAAATCCAAGATGGCGGCCATCGGATTTCCAAAATTGTTGTAAACCCATACAATATGGGTATTTTCGAAACGGGCTCGAAGTGTAGAAGTCATAAATCGATGTCCGCCGCCATTTTGAAATCCAAGATGGCGACCATCGGATTTCAAAAATTGTTGTAAACCCATGCAATATGGGTATTTTCGGAATGGGCTCGAAGAGTAGATGTCGAAAATCGATGTCCGCCGCCAATTTGAAATCCAAGATGGCGGCCATTGGATTTCCAAAATTGTTGTAAACCCATGCAATATGGGTATTTTCGAAACGGGCTCGAAGAGTAGATGTTGAAAATCGACGTCCGCCACTATTTTGAAATCCAAGATGGCGGCCATCGGATTTCCAAAATTGTTGTAAACCCATGCGATATGGGTATTTTCGAAATGGGCTCGAAGAGTAGAAGTCGTAAATCGATGTCCGCGGCCTTTTTGAAATCCAAGATGGCGGCCATCGGATTTTGGAAATCGATAGAAACCCATGCAATATGGGTATTTTCGGAACGGGCTCGAAGAGTAGAAGCCAAAAATCGATGTCCGCCGCCATTTTAAAATCCAAGATGGCGGCCATCGGATTTAAAAAAAAATGTAAACCCATGCAATATGGGTATTTTCGGAACGGGCTCGAAGAGTAGATGTCGAAAATCGATGTCCGCCGCCATTTTGAAATCCAAGATGGCGGCCATCGGATTTCCAAAATTGTTGTAAATCCATGCAATATGGGTATTTTCGGAATGGGCTCGAAGAGTAGATGTCGAAAATCGATGTCCGCCGCCATTTTGAAATCCAAAATGGCTGCCATCGGATTTTGAAAATCGATTGAAACTCATGCAATATGGGTATTTTTGGAACGGGCTCGAAGAGTATAAGTCGAAAATCGATGTCCGCCGCTATTTTGAAATCCAAGATGGCGGCCATTGGATTTTAAAAAATGTTGTAAACCCATGCAATATGGGTATTTTCGGAATGGGCTCGAAGAGTAGAAGTCGAAAATCGATGTCCGCCGCCATTTTGAAATCCAAGATGGCGGCCATCGGATTTCAAAAATTGTTGTAAACCCATGCAATATGGGTATTTTCGGAATGGGCTCGAAGAGTAGAAGTCGAAAATCGATGTCCGCCGCCATTTTGAAATCCAAGATGGCGGCCATCGGATTTCAAAAAATGTTGTAAACCCATGCAATATGGGTATTTTCGGAACGGGCTCGAAGAGTAGATGTCGAAAATCGATGTCCGCCGCCATTTTGAAATTCAAGATGGCGGCCATCGGATTTCTAAAATTGTTGTAAACCCATGCAATATGGGTATTTTCGGAATGGGCTCGAAGAGTAGATGTCGAAAATCGATGTCCGCCGCCATTTTTAAATCCAAGATGGCGGCCATCGGATTTCCAAAATTGTTGTAAATCCATGCAATATGGGTATTTTCGGAATGGGCTCGAAGAGTAGATGTCGAAAATCGATGTCCGCCGCCATTTTGAAATTCAAGATGGCGGCCATCGGATTTCTAAAAATGTTGTAAACCCATGCAATATGGGTATTTTCGGAATGGGCTCGAAGAGTAGATGTCGAAGATCGATGTCCGCCGCCATTTCGAAATCCAAGATGGTGGCCATCGGATTTCCAAAATTGTTGTAAATCCATGCAATATGGGTATTTTCGGAATGGGCTCGAAGAGTAGAAGTCGAAAATCGATGTCCGCCGCCATTTTTAAATCCAAGATGGCGGCCATCGGATTTCCAAAATTGTTGTAAATCCATGCAATATGGGTATTTTCGGAATGGGCTCGAAGAGTAGATGTCGAAAATCGATGTCCGCCGCCATTTTAAAATCCAAGATGGCGGCCATCGGATTTTACAAAATGTTGTAAACCCATGCAATATGGGTATTTTCGGAATGGGCTCGAAGAGTAGATGTCGAAAATCGATGTCCGCCGCCATTTTAAAATCCAAGATGGCGGCCATCGGATTTTACAAAATGTTGTAAACCCATGCAATATGAGTATTTTCGGAATGGGCTCGAAGAGTAGATGTCGAAAATCGATGTCCGCCGCCATTTTGAAATCCAAGATGGCGGCCATCGGATTTCAAAAAATGTTGTATACCCATGCAATATGGGTATTTTCGGAATGGGCTCGAAGAGTAGAAGTCGAAAATCGATGTCCGCCGCCATTTTGAAATCCAAGATGGCGGCCATCGGATTTTAAAAAAATTTGTAAACCCATGAAATATGGGTATTTTCAGAACGGGCTCGAAGAGTAGATGTCGAAAATCGATGTCCGCCGCCATTTTGAAATCCAAGATGGCGGCCATCGGATTTCCAAAATTGTTGTAAATCCATGCAATATGGGTATTTTCGGAATGGGCTCGAAGAGTAGATGTCGAAAATCGATGTCCGCCGCCATTTTGAAATTCAAGATGGCGGCCATCGGATTTCTAAAAATGTTGTAAACCCATGCAATATGGGTATTTTCGGAATGGGCTCGAAGAGTAGAAGTCGAAAATCGATGTCTGGCGCCATTTTGAAATCCAAGATGGTGACCATTGGATTTCAAAAATTGTTGTAAACCCATGCAATGTGGGTATTTTCGGAATGGGCTCGAAGAGTAGATGTCGAAAATCGATGTCCGCCGCCATTTTGAAATTCAAGATGGCGGCCATCGGATTTCTAAAAAGGTAAACCCATGCAATATGGGTATTTTCGGAATGGGCTCGAAGAGTAGATGTCGAAAATCGATTTCTGGCGCCATTTTGAAATCCAAGATGGCGACCATTGGATTTCAAAAATTGTTGTAAACCCATGCAATATGGGTATTTTCGGAATGGGCTCGAAGAGTAGATGTTGAAAATAGACGTCCGCCACTATTTTGGTATCCAAGATGGCGGCCATCGGATTTCCAAAATTGTTGTTAACCCATGCAATATGGGCATTTTCGAAACGGGCTCGAAGAGTAGAAGTCTTAAATCGATGTCCGCCGCCATTTTGAAATTCAAGATGGCGGCCATCGGATTTCCAAAATTGTTGTAAACCCATGCGATATGGGTATTTTCGAAATGGGCTCGAAGAGTAGAAGTCGTAAATCGATGTCCGCGGCCTTTTTGAAATCCAAGATGGCGGCCATCGGATTTTGGAAATCGATAGAAACCCATGCAATATGGGTATTTTCGAAACGGGCTCGAAGAGTAGAAGGCAAAAATCGATGTCCGCCGCCATTTTAAAATCCAAGATGGCGGCCATCGGATTAAAAAAAAAAATGTAAACCCATGCAATATGGGTATTCTTGGAATAGGCTCGAAGAGTAGATGTCGAAAATCGATGTCCGCCGCCATTTTGAAATCCAAGATGGCTGCCATCGGATTTTGAAAATCGATAGAAACCCATGCAATATGGGTATTTTCGGAACGGGCTCGAAGAGTAGAAGTCGAAAATCGATAAATAAAAAGAAAATCGCGTTAAGTACTGTTCCTTTGAATTCCACTAAGAATTTGCATCCTTTGACAGATATTTTACAGATACTCCCCTAACAAACCCAGGTTAATCATCATCGAAAATCGATGTCCGTCGCCATTTAGAAATCCAAGATGGCGGCCATCGGATTTTAAAAATTGTTGTTTACCCATGCAATATGGGTATTTTCGGAACGGGCTCGAAGAGTAGAAGTCGAAAATCGATGTCCGCCGCCATTTTGAAATCCAAGATGGCGGCCTTCGGATTTCATTAATTGTAGTAAACCCATGCAATATAAGTATTTTCGGAACGGGCTCGTCGAGAAGAAGTCGAAAATCGATGTCCGCCGCAGTTTTCCAATCAAAGATGGCGGCCGCCTGATTTTGAAAATTGATGAAAACTCATGCAATATGGGTATTTTCGGAACGGGCTCGAAGAGTAGAAGTCGAAAATCTTTGTCCGCAGCCATTTTGAAATCCAAGATGGCAGCCGTCTGATTTTAAAAATCGATGAAAAGTCATGCAATATGGGTATTTTCGGAATGGGCTTGACAAGAAGAAGTCGAAAATCGATGTCCGCTGCCATTTTGAAATCCAAGATGGCGATCATCTGACATAAAAAATCGATGAAAACTTATGCAATTAATCCATATGGGTATTTTCGGAATGAATGGTGGAAATTTTAATGTATCGTCGTTGCAAAATTAAATACAATGGCATCATAACCATTTTTATAATTTTCCTTGCTTTCCACGTGACCCAGTGCACCTTGTCATGTCTTGTTTGACTTGTTGCAATACTTTTTCTGTCAAGTGGAACTACATAAGAACAGTAGCTGTTGGAGTTATGACAGATCGATGAAGATACTTTAACAGCGGTGAACGGAAATATCTTGACAACCATTTTGAGTCTATTCTCAGCCCCCAGGGCCAAACTATGGGGTTGCGTCAAAAGAACTCAAATTTGGGTTGTTTAGCGTGTGTGTTTCAACTATTTACACGGAGAAACAAAAGTACTCGAATATTAGTTTATTTCACCCAACTTCGGCGGGGTTGCTTGCGGGTACCCAAATTTGAGTTTCTGGAAATAATGCTGGGATGGGTTATTCACATTAGATCCCGTGTGAAAAAATGTACTTACTGCCTAAGTTTTGTTTCACCCAACTGCCAGTTCAATATACCTAAACTTGGGTACACTGAAAGGAGCCTTGCAGTAATTACAAGCACACAAATCGGGAGTAATTCGCGAATAGGGCGTAACTAGCAAAGCAATAACAATGCGAAAACAACAACCGAATTTTGCTGATCAAATTTTAATTCCTATTTAGAAGTTATACAGAATAATTCAACTTAAATAAGGTTAATTGATACAGATCTGACATAGTTTCTTGTTTTTCTAAGAACACTGCACGAATTAGGTATTTTTTGCACTAAAAATTGCATTTATTTAATTACGCCTGAATTGATACCTGAGAATGCTAATTTCGCCCAATACTATGCGCCTCGAAATCGATATCATTTTCAGAATCGCCTTTTACTATTCGCCTTGTTTATGATTTTGACAGAATTTCGCCATTTGCTTTCGCCGTGTTTACGTTTTGATTTCAGTTTCGCCTTCTACTATCGCCGTGTTTACGTGTTGATTTCAGTTTCGCCTTTCACTTTCGTAAACAAAAAACCAAACAAAACAAAGGAGTAGAAGGCGTAATTCTTGTTTTTGTTCGTTTGGAATAGAATGGGATTACGCCTTTCACTCAATCAGTGATTTTCAATAGTTAGAAAAGTGATATCAAGGAAACTTTGTGAGCATTTAGAAGATAAATCTAGCTTCTTTTCACTCCTGCAATTACTCAAATTGTGTACATTTTGTTGGTTACGGCTTTTTCGCTAATTATTACGGAAATGTTTTTAAATTTACCATGGCAAAACATGATCATCGACCCACCAACGCTTCTTGTGTGCGTTTTGTTTCTTCTCACATCAACCGGTTCGATAGCTGAGTGGTAGCGTGCGAGCCTGGTGATGTCAAGATTCTTGGTTCGAATCCGGTTGCCAACAGAAACTTTTTTTAATTGAAAATCGAGTCCATGGTAAAATTTAAAACATAATTCTGTTGAATTAAAACGAAACTCAGTCTGCACAAATTTAGTGGCGTTGTGCATTTAAATTGACCCTCAGAATAGTAATTTTCACCGCAAGCCGCCGTTCAGTGTACTGTCGAAGACGGCTAGTAAAAAATAATTAATTACAGGTATTCTTCGATATAACGTACCCTCGATATAGCGTACCCTCGATATAGCGAATTCGATATAACGTACATTTTGCTTCGATATAACGTACAACATTGAAAAATTTTAATTTTTCTGCGAATAACCCTTTGATAAACTACGAAATCACTCAAATCAATGTTTTGATGCAGCATTAGCCTTGTTACCCAGAATTATCGCAATTTGGGGGAAAAAATAGTGTACGTTATATCGAAGCACAAAAAACGAAATGACTTTTTCGCCAAAACTCAAGTTTTTCATTATTGGTTTTGTGAATTTCACCGAAATCATTATTTGGGATTAATTTCACGTCGAATACATCAATACTAGCATAAAAAATATTAAATTTTTCTCTGCTTCGATATAACGTACACTTCGATATAACGTACAAAGAGAAAAGTTTTTTGTACGTTATATCGAAGAGTACCTGTATGAGCCGACTTTGGCACTGTGCTTTTTGTTCAATTGTTGCTTCCCGCACCGAACTGTCAAAGTTGGGTTGTTTTGCTCTTCGAACTTTGACAACAATATAGAGAGTAAATGAGAGAGGAGATAAAAAAAACTTAAAAGTAAGTTTAAATGTACTCAAATTTAGGAATTTGGGATTTTCCATTTACGCGGAAAAATAAAAGCACAGTGCCGCTCGTTGGTTGGTCGTTGGTTGGGGCAAAACCCAACTGAAAAGCACGGTCTATGTCAAAATCAAGTTTTACGTCTGAGTGCCGACGCACAGTGCTGCGCCCCATAGACAAAAGTGAAAAAATCGACTTCAAAATTTTGTTCAATCTAGTATGCCATGCTGTTCATACATGCTTGAAGATCGTGTTTATTACACCAAAAAAACCTAGATTACCAAACAGTGTTTTCGTTGTCCTTAGAAAAATAATATTTTATAAAACAGATTCATCTTTGGCCTAGCTCAACATTATTGAACGTTTAAGTTTTCAGTGAAATTCAAAATGGAAGGTCTACAACACATCAGTAGAATCTATTTTTTTCGTTTAGCACGGCAACATGTTTTGATATTTGTGAAAATAAAATGTCATAATGTAAGTACTATATAGCGTAGAGGAAAAACGACCCCAAAATTCAAATTGATGAAACAAAAAATGACCTCAAAAGACCTCTCTGAATTTTTCACCATGTTTTCTTTACAGTATCCACTGGATACTGAATTCGACTCCAGCTGCTTTTATTTGCTAATTTGTTAGTAATCGAGCTTTTTTTCCGAGTGATGTATTTATAGTCAAAATCGAAGATATTTTTGATCAAGTGTTCTTTTCTGATCCGTTCAAACGAAAAATGTATCAGTTTATATTGTTCCCTCGTTTCCTTATGAAACTGCTGATTTCTACGAAGAGTTTGAGGGTAAACTTGTA